>NC_136430.1:193309166-193990833 GCF_052849685.1 Lactuca virosa
AAAATTCGCCGACGGAGTCTAAATGAAAGTTGTAGAACGTAGTCTCACCTACGCGTGGATATAAAGAACGTCGAAAACGGAGTTCGTATGAGGAAGATATGAATTTCGGAAGTTTTATAAATAATTAAAATATATATTTAATTAAGAATTCTGGATAATATCCGAAGGAGTCATTGATCTGATCCGAACTACGCCCAACGTAGTTGAGTACGCCCAGCGTACACCGAAGCGTGACCCGCCTCGCACTCGATTACTCCGATGACGCATGCAGCGACGATTTCCGAAGCGTACGCCCCGCGTACTGAGCATTACGCCCAGCGTAATGCGAGGCTTCTGCCCCTATATAAAGGATGCGAGGGCAGCCGATCTTTTTGCTCTTTTTCTCTTCTCTCTCTCTCGTTTTGTCTCGTTTTTCGTGCCAGAATTATCCCGAAGCCCCGATATTATTCCCGAGCCCCGAAGCAAGTTCCGAAGCCCCGAAGATCCCGAGAAGTAAAGTTTCCGAGCCGAAACTCTGCCCGCGAGAAGCCCGGTTTTCAAGGAAAACATCCCGGTTTTATCGGGAAAGTTTATTTAAGAGACGAGGTGCTGTCCGATCATTGTCTTATATATTATTTGCTTATTTGAACTAGTTGTTGAATGGATGTTTTGTACAGGTTTTAAGCTGTATATATTTTATCTACTAATATGTTGGGTAGAACATGGGTAGACAGTTGGTGTGTGATGAAATAAAATGATGAGAGGCCTCGATGTTGTTGTTGATCTAGTCATCTAGCGGAGTATGGATGACGACCACAGACTCTTTCTAGACGGTCCAGTGGAACACTAGCAGGCTCATAACTTGTAGGTGTTGTGAACGATGTGTTAACCGGTGTACTCTATCCCCCTCATGGTTGCCTTTAGGACATCTATTGCTAAGGAATCCCCTTTGCAGTAATGTCCGTCCCGATGAAAATCCTAGATTAGGTCCCTTGTAATAGTTGTTGTTTTAGGGACATAAAGTGAGGATAACGGGAATGGGTAATCGGGTTATTGTTGGTTGGTGAAATTAAATATAATTATTTATTGTGGATCGAAAACCCTATATGCTCACCAGGCTCCCAAGCCTGACCCACTCAGTTTCTTTGTATTACAGGTAGTGGCGCAAGGGCATAAGTTGGATGACATTGTCAAGATATTTTTGGATTATAGACCTGTTGTTATATGTAATTGTTGCAAGGTCTATTTTGTATTGTTTATGCTTTTGGTCTGTATCGGAACATGACATCCCGAGATTTTGTTGTATAATGAAAAATACATTTCTTTATGAAATGCTTTGATAAATTCTTATCATATTTTGTTTTGGGAACAAATTCCGCAACTCTTTTAATCAAAGGATTACTCTTATTTTATTTAAAAGCATAAATGAAACCGGTCTTTTCTGGCCGTGATTTGGGGATGTCACAGTTGGTATCAGAGCATTAGTTTAAGCGAACTAGGAATTTGTAGGATTTCTAGACTTAAACTTAGAATGCTAAGCGATGATTTTGAGATGCGAGCACTAGTTATTTTAGGAAAATTGCCTAAAATGCTTTTATGTGCTAAATGTTATATGTTTGCCATATATGATATTATTTCTTCGGATCTATGGTTTGTTGCCGACCGGATCTGGAAACCTTATGTGTTTAGGATTCTAAGCGTGTGACGACGGTATTAGAACTAGCATATAAACGTTTCGGAGTGATTTGGATAATTATCTATCGTGAAGGAGGATCTAAATTCACCTTGTTCGGTGTATAGATCAACGATGGCAAGAACAAGAAGTGGCGCTGGAAACGCAAACGAAAACAGGAATCGACCACCTGTAATCGAGCAAATACCTGTTGTAGCAGCAGCACCTGAGCCGGTGACAATGGCTGGTGTACAATTGATGATTCAGACGATGTTGGATCGTCAGATGGAGGAAACTAGACGTCTGCTTCGACAAAATCGTGAAGAACTTTCAATCCAAGTTGAAGAGCCCGAAGTGAATGGAGGGTCGTCGGAAGGTGGAAACTTCAGTGGTACTGTTGGTCAAGCCAACCCACCAATTGTTAGACAAGATAATCGTGATGGAGGTAATGATGGGAGAGGATGTAAATACAAGGATTTTATGGCATCTAAGCCACCGTGTCTTTCCGGAAGCCCGACGCCAGTGGAAATATGGATTGGATCTCCGAAATGGAGACAATGTTTGAAAGTTGCGAATGCAGCAACAGGCAGAAGACCGCTCTTGCGATCCCTTTGTTGAAATCTGGTGCGTTAAGTTGGTGGAAGCTGTTAGCTGATTCTATGCCCAAGGGAGAAGCGAGCAAAATGTCTTGGGAAGACTTTGTGGAACAACTGAAACTGCAATACTGCTCCGAGCAGGACCTTCTGGAAATCAATAATGAGTTTCAGAATCTGAAAAAGGGGAAAATGAGCGTTACTGAATACGCTGCTAGTTTCACGGATAAGATGAAGCTTATCCCATACCTAGTTCCAAAAGAACTCTCAAAGGTCAATAAGTTTGCCCTCGGACTACCAGCGGACTATGGTCCAATGGTTAAGCAAGCAACCACGTTGAAAGCCACCATTTGGGCTGCTAAGAATGTTGAGACTCAGATCAGGGAAAAGGGTCTGGAGAGGTCAGAAGTTGGTGAAAAGAGGAAAATCGATGGACCCTCGGGGTCCAGCAAAAAGGGAAAATTCTCGAAGTCTAGTTCGAGAGGAGGTGGAGGAGGCGAAGCAAAATGGTGCGACAAATGCAAGAAGAAGCATCATGGGAAATGTGGTGGGGAAGCCACATGCTTCAAATGTGGAAAGCCAGGGCATTATGCCAACGAATGCACCCTCACCAAGAAAGTCTGCTATGGTTGCGGTGAGGAGGGGCACATCTCGAGGGATTATCCGAAAAAGAAGGAGGCAGCAAAACCCAACAATCCCCCAAAGCCAAAAGCGAGAGCCTTTCAGATGACACTGGAAGCTGCGAAAGAAGAAGCCGATGTCGCTTCAGGTACCTTTCTCGTAAAAAAATTGCCTGCCCAAATTTTATTTGATTCAGGAGCCAACTACTCCTTTATTTCGCATGAATTTGGTAGAAAACTAGCTTTGCCTATCGATAGACTTGATAATGCCTTATTAGTCGAAGTTGCTAGTGGCAAGTTTGTACCTGTTAGCCATCGTATGAAAAACATCTTAATCGACCTGAATGGGAATAAGTTCCACGAGGAATTGTTGCCTATCGAACTAAATGGTTTCGACATCGTGCTGGGAATGGATTGGCTTAGCGCCAATGATGCCGAAATATTGTGCAGAAAGAAGATAGTAAAAGTAAACCCGCCAGGGAAGGAGTCGTTTATGGTGTACGGGGACAAACGCAGGGTAAATTCTGGAATCATTTCGCTAATGAAAGCCAGAAAGTGTTTGGCCAAAGGATGTACATCATATTTGGCATTCGTGATCGATGCTAAGAAGGAGAAAAAGGAGGTGCAGAACATTCCGGTGGTGTGTGAGTATCCGGAAGTATTTCCCAAAGATCTTCCTGGATTACCACCTGATAGACAAGTGGAGTTCAGAATAGACTTGTTACCAGGAACCACGCCAATAGCAA
The DNA here is from genome assembly GCF_052849685.1 of Lactuca virosa. Lineage (NCBI taxonomy): Eukaryota > Viridiplantae > Streptophyta > Magnoliopsida > Asterales > Asteraceae > Lactuca > Lactuca virosa. The sequence continues at coordinate 193,312,777 of NC_136430.1, forward strand.
AAGCACCGTACCGATTAGCACCAACCGAGATGAAAGAACTTATGACACAACTTCAGGAGTTATTGGACAAAGGTTTCATTAGACCTAGTTCATCACCCTGGGGAGCCCCGGTGTTATTTGTAAAGAAAAAGGACGGGAGTATGAGGATGTGCATCGACTACAGAGAGCTGAATAAGGCAACGATAAAGAATAGATATCCATTGCCGAGGATTGATAACCTGTTCGATCAACTACAAGGTTCAAGTTATTTTTCAAAGATCGACCTAAGGTCAGGATATCATCAGCTGAAGGTGAGAGAGCAGGATATTGAGAAGACTGCATTCAGAACGCGATATGGACACTACGAGTTTTTGGTTATGTCGTTTGGACTAACCAATGCTCCAGCAGCATTCATGGATTTAATGAACAGAGTTTGTAATCCGTTCCTTGATAAATCTGTGATAGTGTTCATAGATGACATTCTGATTTACTCGAAAAGCCGAGAGAAGCATGGCAGACACTTGCGAGAAGTGTTAGAAGTCTTGAAGAAGGAGAAGTTGTATGCTAAGTTCTCCAAATGTGATTTTTGGATTCGAGAAGTCCAATTCTTGGGTCATGTGGTCAACCAAGAAGGAATAATGGTTGATCCAGCAAAGATCGAAGTTGTGATGAAGTGGGAACAACCAAAAAGTCCCACGGAGGTCCGAAGCTTTTTGGGATTAGCCGGATACTACCGAAGGTTTATCCAAGGCTTTTCTTCGATCGCTACTCCATTAACAGCTTTGACTCACAAAGGAGCTACTTATGCTTGGAGTGATAAACACAAAGAAGCATTCGAGTTGCTGAAGAAGAAGCTATGTGAAGCACCGATTCTTTCTTTACCCGATGGAGTTGAAGACTTCACTGTCTATAGCGATGCGTCCGGTGTTGGATTGGGTTGTGTGTTGACTCAAAGAGAAAAGGTGATAGCATATGCGTCTTGACAGCTGAAAGAGCATGAAAAGAACTACCCCACTCATAATTTGGAGTTGGCAGCGGTAGTATTTGCTCTAAAAATATTGAGGCATTACCTCTATGGCTCGAAGTGCAAACTTTTCACTGATCATAAGAGTCTCCAGTATCTCTTTAGTCAGAAAGAATTAAATATGAGGCAACGCCGCTGGCTAGAATTACTTAAGGACTACGACTGTGAGATACTTTACCACCCCGGTAAAGCAAATGTTGTCGCTGATGCTCTCAGTCGGAAAGTCAATCTTGAAAGAAAAAGGCCAAGAGCGTTGAGAATAGAAGTTGTCTCAACAATTGTGGAGAGTATAACGAAGGCTCAAGAAGAAGCTTCTGAAAAGAATGACCGAAAAGAGGAACGTTTGGGCAAAACGTTAGTGTTCGGTACAAACGGTCATGGACTGAAGGTATTCCAAGATCGTATTTGGGTACCCAAGTCAGGAGGAATAAGAGATCTTCTGATGGAAGAAGCTCACAAAACCATGTACTCAATTCATCCGGGCAGCACTAAAATGTATAGGGACCTGAAACCCTATTACTGGTGGCCGACGATGAAGCTCGACGTTGCGAAGTATGTGGCCGAGTGTGTGACATGTGCAAGAGTTAAGGCATAACATCAGAAACCATACGGGAGTTTAGAACCTTTACCTGTGCCGATCGGTAAATGGGAAGACATTGCTATGGATTTTGTCACTAAACTACCCAGGACAAAGAGTGGTCACGACATGATTTGGGTGGTCGTTGATCGATTCACTAAGAGTGCGTATTTCATATCAGCCAATGAGAGATGGTCTATGGATAAGCTTGCAAATTCTTACGTGAAGGAAATTGTGAGGCTTCACGGTGTTCCGTTAACGATTGTATCAGATCGTGACAGCCGTTTCACCTCAAGATTTTGGAGAAGTCTACAAGAGGAGTTGGGTACCAAGTTGTGTTTGAGTACAGCTTACCATCCACAGACTGATGGTCAGAGCGAGAGAACAATACAAACACTTGAAGATATGCTGAGAGCATGTACCCTGGAATTCCAAGGTAACTGGGATGAACATTTACCTTTGGTAGAATTTTCCTACAATAATAGTTTCCACTCGAGCATTAAGATGGCACCTTATCAAGCTATGTACGGACAAAAATGTCGTACGCCGTCTTGTTGGCTTGAGGCTGGGGAAAAGTAGTTTATGGGGCCGGAGATAGTCCATCAAACTGCTGAAAAGTTGAAAATAATTAAGGAGAGAATGTTAGCAGCTCAGGATCGTCAATAGAGCTATGCTGACAAGAAAAGAAGGCCGATGACCTTTGAAGTTGGAGATTCGGTTTTGCTTAAAGTCTCGCCATGGAAGGGACTTATCAGGTTTGGAAAAAGGGGAAAGTTAAGTTCAAGGTTTATTGGACCGTTTAAAGTTCTTCAGAGGATTGGGAATCAAGCATACAAGCTCGAACTACCAGAAGAACTGAGTGGAATTCATAACACTTTTCATGTGTGTTATTTGAGGAAGTTCACGGGAGAAGTTTCCGATATGATTCCACTTTCGGAGTTGATAATAGATGAGAACAAAAGATTAATTGAAGAACCGGAGGTAATCGTTGACCGAAAGACTAAGAAGTGACGACGTAAGATGGTCGAATTAGTGCTTGTCCGTTGGCAACATGCGAATGGGCCAAATCTCACCTGGGAAACGGAGAGTGACATGATGAGTCGTTATCCGCATTTGTTTGTTGATGAGTGATTCCGGGGACGGAATCATTCTAAGGTGGGGAGAGTTGTAAGGCCCGTGTTTCTGGGCTAAGCATTAATGTTGTTGTAATAGTCTAGGTTAACCTTTGTAACTCATTTTGAAATAATAAGAATGTGTTATTTGAGTATTATGTGTTTTGTGCTTAATTGTGTGTCTTAATTTAATTAAGAATAAAAATAAGCGTCAAAATTAAATATTAGATAAGCTCGATATGTATGGATAATGTTGCAGTAGTCGTGACGAGGTTTCCGAATATATATAGAATGCTGAAATCCGAGTTATAACGAAGAAGTTATGACATGTCGAAGTTTCGCGACAGAACCGGCACGACGCTGCGTGACGTAAAATGTGAAATTACGATAGAGTGACTTTTAGCCTTAGGGATCTAAACGAAAGTCATAGAAAACGTTAAACCGAGAGCGTGGATAAAAAGAACGTCTAAATCTGACTTCGTATGAGGAGTTATGATTTTTCTAAGTTTCGACTTAGCAGTGTGCAGCCCGAAGTTCGATTTTGAGATCGAGTGATTTTTAGCCAAAAAAATCTAAACGAGAATCGAATATCTGGTCATTAGTAGTGCAACGATGAAAGACAGACGAAAACGGACGTCGGATGAAGAAGTTATGAATTTATAACGAAGTTTTCCTGTCCCGGCCTACTAAAAATAATATAATAAAAATAAATTCAAAATTAGCCAACGGAGTCTAAATGAAAGTTGTAGATCGTAGTCTCACCTACGCGTGGATATAAAGAACGTCGAAAACGGAGTTCGTATGAGGAAGATATGAATTTCGGAAGTTTTATAAATAATTAAAATATATATTTAATTAAGAATTCCGGATAATATCCGAAGGAGTCACTGATCTGATCCGAACTACGCCCAGCGTACACCGAAGCGTGACCCGCCTCGCACTCGATTACTCCGATGACGCATGCAGTGACGATTTCCGAAGCGTACGCCCCGCGTACTGAGCATTACGCCCAGCGTAATGCGAGGCTTCTGCCCCTATATAAAGGATGCGAGGGCAGCCGATCTTTTTGCTCTTTTTCTCTTCTCTCTCTCGTTTTGTCTCGTTTTTTGTGCCAGAATTATCCCGAAGCCCCGATATTATTCCCGAGCCCCGAAGCAAGTTCCGAAGCCCCGAAGATCCCGAGAAGTAAAGTTTCCGAGCCGAAACTCTGCCCGCGAGAAGCCCGGTTTTCAAGGAAAACATCCCGGTTTTATCGGGAAAGTTTATTTTAAGAGACGAGGTGCTGTCCGATCATTGTCTTATCAAGTGAGTGTATATTCGTTTTCTTCTAACACATAGATATGAAGTATTCTTTATAAAATATGTGCTTTGTGTTTATATATTATTTGCTTATTTGAACTAGTTGTTGAATGGATGTTTTGTACAGGTTTTAAGCTGTATATAAATGTATATATTTTATCTACTAATATGTTGGGTAGAACATGGGTAGACAGTTGGTGTGTGATGAAATAAAATGATGAGAGGCCTCGATGTTGTTGTTGATCTAGTCATCTAGCGGAGTATGGATGACGACCACGGACTCTTTCTAGACGGTCCAGTGGAACACTAGTAGGCTCATAACCTGTAGGTGTTGTGAACGATGTGTTCACCGGTGTACTCTATCCCCCTCATGGTTGCCTTTAGGACATCTATTGCTAAGGAAGCCCCTTTGCAGTAATGTCCGTCCCGATGAAAATCCTAGATTAGGTCCCTTGTAATAGTTGTTGTTTTAGGGACATAAAGTGAGGATAACGGGAATGGGTAATCGGGTTATTGTTGGTTGGTGAAATTAAATATAATTATTTATTATGGGTCGAAAACCCTATATGCTCACCAGGCTCCCAAGCCTGACCCACTCAGTTTCTTTGTATTACAGGTAGTGGCGCAAGGGCATGAGTTGGATGACATTGTCAAGATATTTTAGGATTATAGACCTGTTGTTATATGTAATTGTTGCAAGGTCTATTTTGTATTGTTTATGCTTTTGGTCTGTATCGGAACATGACATCCCGAGATTTTGTTATATAATGAAAAATACATTTCTTTATGAAATGCTTTGATAAATTCTTATCATATTTTGTTTTGGGAACAAATTCCGCAACTCTTTTAATCAAAGGATTACTCTGATTTTATTTAAAAGCATAAATGAAACCGGTCTTTTCTGGCCGTGATTTTGGGGATGTCACAATCTCTATTTCGAGTTTTTAGCTGTCTACGGCTATATCTGAAACTTAGAAAAATCATAACTTCCTCATACGAAGTCAGATTTGGACATTCTTTTTGTGTACGTTTACGGTTTAATGATATCTCCGACTTTCATTTAGATACCTAAGGCTACCAAGTATTTTATTGAAATTTTGCGTTTTACGCTTAATAGTGTTTTACCGGTTTTGTTGCGGATCTTTGATCGATCATAACTTCTTCATTATAACTCGGATTTTGGTGTTATTTATATTTTTTTAAAACTTGTTACGATCTCTACCACTTAGTACATCCAAATTTAGATTTTTTTTGAACATTTTACTTTTGACGCTATTTTTAATATTTCAAAATAGATTACACTACTTCACTTTAGATCATTACATTGACTTGAAATATCGGGTTGTTACAAATAATAGGGAAGTTATTACACCAGTAGTTTATTTTTAAGAAATACTACTGTATTAATCACTTTCCACAAACAAAACAGAACGATTTATGAGATAAAAACTACTTTTCACAAACAAAACGGAAAACATTCTTCTTATAATTTTATGGATAGTTAAACTTATGTTAAACTTTATTATAAGTACAATAATACTTAAATAGAACGGTTTTATGGGATTAAAACTACTTTTCACAAACAAAACGAAAAACATTCTTCTTATAACTTTATGGATAGCTAAAATTATGTTAAACTTTATTATAAGTACAATAATACTTAAACAAAACGGTTTTATGGGATTAAAACTACTTTTCAGTTGTAAAGCAGAAAATATAGGATTTTCTGGAACTTAATCAATCCCTTTCTTAAAACTAGTGCAACCATAACTAATACTTATGAACTCACCAGCTTAAATGTTGATCCTCTCTTTCAGAATAACTTGTATTCTCGGGAATCCAATAGACAGGTATACTCCCAGAGCTTTTGAGAAGACAGCCTAGTACCGTGCTGTGTCTTTTTGTTGGGTTATGAGCATAACATCATTCCTATGGTGTTCATGCAACCCTAACTGCTTTGCTATAGGTTTTTCTAAGTAAATATAAAACATTGAATACCAAAGCAATAAACCCTAAGAACTAGCATACAAATTTCAAAAATCATATGTAAATAGGGTTTGGAATCTTACCTTCATTGTTATATAGCAATAACAATCACAATCCTTCTTGATCTAGACTTCTGAAAGCTTAGTGCCTCAAGTGTTGCACCTCTAATGGAGTCACAAACACTCAAGCAACAAGATGACTTTAGGATAGGGAAGATTTTCGGCCCTTAGGGTCTCTTAGAAGCATTAGCCAAAAATCCCTTAGTCATGGGGTCTATTTATACTTGTGGCTGCTAGGGTTTTAGGTGGAAACCCTAATATGACTGCTTAAACCTTAAGCAGCCCATGGACTCCTTCCTTAGAGCCCTTTGGACGAAACCTTATTGGGCTTCCCCATAGATTTCGTCCACTCCACTCTATGGAGTCCATCAGCCCAAGTAGCAACTAACAGTTAATTGCAATATCAGTCCCCTATATTTAATCAGTCTCTTTTGATCACCAAATTAATTTCTGATCAATACTAATTAAATAATATGATTTCCAAATAATATATTAAACTTGTAATATATAAATAAAACCATTTCCAAGTACCAATTTATTAATCATATATTAAATTCTACTCTCTCTCCTCTTGTCATCCTATCAAGTTACATGAGTGCAGGCAACCCAAAAGGACCATGCTCATAATCGGGTCAAGTACATACCAAAATAGTTATGGGCTTAAGCACCAAATCCAACAGTCTCCCACTTGGATAAGTCTAATAACTATTTTTCAAATACGACTTCAGAACCTGATCAGCAATCGTAGCTTTCAAAAACCGCTGTCAACTCTGATCTTATCAGAAATGCGTCCTATAGATAAGGGATCATATATTCCTCCATTCTAGATATCATATGAGCTGAGACACGGATTTTAGTCATACTCTCTATTCATGTGTTCTTTCCCGATTTCCGATTTATGACGACTGTCAACAGACTACAATTCAACACATCAATTTAGTCCAGGCTTGGCCAAGCGCTTTGGGTGTCATCACTAACTCATCGAGGGGCCCCACAGATATCGCTTTTATCCCACATTGGGTAAAAGGAACGGATAAACTTCGACTCAAATGTTCGCTTGTACATACTTATCAAAACACACACAACAATATGTTTTATAACACCAAGTTACTGGTGCGTTTACATATTATCAATGTACAACCGACTTGTAAATTACAACTCACACGTCTTGGTTTCAAGAATATAAGATATTATCGTCTCACTAATCACCCGTGATAAAATCAATGAAGTGATTCAAGTGAGCGTGGGCTTAATCCAATACTCAAATCTTATTTCATGAGCACTCATGAATACTGTAGCAGACTTTTGCTATGTCTAAAACGCTTTAGACAATCTACAGTCGGATTCATGACAATCTTCTTTCATACCTACTTCCAAAGTATGATCGACTGTGGAAAGTTTGAATAATCTTATTATTCGGGAAGTCAAAACATGCAAAGTGAAACACAAGAATAATATTAATCCTATATGGCCCCCAAACTTTTGAGTATAAATAAAACACCTTTATTTAATCACCATACTGATTACTCATTATTCATTGTATAATGTTTTAGATAATAAACTAATTACTTGAATTATAACAACAGTTGTCTCATGCTCTAAGCATGTACACTTTGTTTACCTATGATCCATACTTTGTGAAATAGATCAATTGAACACATTTCCAATGATACTCATTTTGCAATTCCTAATCCTTGTCATAAGTGTAAGAATACCAAATTCTTCCCACTATTAGAATATGTTAGATTCTAATATTTTATGCAACGGTCCTTTTGTAATGTCATAGCGCCAAAGTCACCAAGACTTTGTCAATGAAATTACAAAGTGCTCTATTAGAGATTGTTACAAGGCAGTTCCATAGATATGAAGTCTCACATTCAAAGTACATTCCTTTGAACATCCTTATTGCATAAAAGTTTCTAATCTAGACATAGATTCTCGATATCCAACTCCCAATATGGAAATATTTCCATATTTGCCATACGACAACTCATTATTAATAGAATCTTATCTATTGATAATAATGTCAATACGTTCCATCCGATGCTATACTTCCAACTGCCCACAAGTGACTAATCCTTGGCGAACCTTAGATTGTCCGTCACAGTTGTTTAATTAATTTAGTCAATTCGGTTCTAGTCCTTTTTCCCTCTTAATGCCCTATGCATTTTGGAAAATTTAGAGCGGTCGAATATTACAACATATGCAATCGATCCTATACGCGAAGCATATGGGACACGATTCATAATGAAAAACGTGATACTTTACCAGTTTCTTGCTATAATATTTCCATAGATAGAATGCCCCTATGTTAAATCTTTTCAACATAACATTCATATATGTCCTTTGACAAAATCAAATTAAAATTTCTCGATCTACTCTTTTAGATTTGAAACGAAGTCTAATATTCTCTCCCTTAATTATAGCAAAACAACTTCTCAACCCCTGCAACTTTGCAACTTGAAACTTTTGTTTTCTATAATTTATATTGCTAACTTGCAATACTTAAAATAATAATCATGTTCCTACTAACATGATACTTATATCCATACCAGCATAACATTTATGCTCCCACTAGCTTTGACACGTATTCAGAAAGCAGTTGGACTTCTAGAGATCAATACTTATTGACTTCCAAAGTTCATATTTCTAATACGATATACTTCGATAAGCCTTTATCTAAGCTTCTCTAACTCATACACCTTTCCTTAGATAACTCATATGTATGTCTAAACTAATTCAGAACTTATAGCAATAAGTCCTAAACGTTTAGACTAATTGCCAAATCTCACAATTCGAACTATGAAGAGGGATGACGTAATCATAATCGAATTTGAGAACGCAAATACCACAATTGTTATCTCCTTAAAATCTCTCCTGGTGAAATCGTTTCCTCACAATCATTTTCATGAAGCGAAGAGAAACCTTATGACACTTAGATTTTAGGGTGTATGTGCTCTTATCCATGTGAATTTGTCATAACCATAATCATGAGACAATGTTAGTGACAAATCCAAACTCTTATGGACAGAACTTGTTCATTCTTAATTTCTTGTCATCAAGGGTCCCACTATTGCTTCCAAGTTAGTTAGCAGCTCACCTATACTAGTCAATGCACTTTCATTGAACAAGGTGCTTGCCTTTATGCAGTAAATTGAGAACTCGTAGAACTCATATGCATAAGTAACTTTACTGGAATGGCATAGTAACAAAATTGTGTCAATACGATAGGTTACAAACCTTAAGTTGTGTGCTAGTGTCTAATTGGTTTACTCTTGATTAGTTCTTGAACCTTTTCAAGATCATTTAGACTCCCACTGACCTCTTCACATATAAGAATCTCTTGTCAAGAAACATTTCTTGAAAAAAAATATATATCCAAGAGTTAGTGCGAACTCTTATCAAGACAAACACTAAATACAATTGGTCTTAGTTGGTCTTTGTCTTATCCAATACAACACAACTTACCAATTTCAAACGGGAAAGAGTAGGAAAAGCATTTTTCTAATCACATTTGATGAGTGTGTTAAAAACTTCTTAAGATGTGTCACTCAAGTCACAATCTTGGAGTATGACTCTAAGACTTGATTTTGGAACGAAGTATGATTCTCCTTTTTGATTTTAACCATTTCAACAATTCCCAATACCTCTTCTTAGCCATATTAGTGCACTAAGGTGTTCTTAGAGGATCAATTGTGATATGGTTTCATAATCAATAAGACGATCATAAAACATGATACTAAAGCACTCTCCCATCTTTTCAGGTTGGAAAAACTTTTATCTTTCTGCCTTATTGATTCTTCTTATTCGTTCTGCCATTCATTGAAACTTTTCAATGATTCAGAATTATACTTAATCTTGTAAGCATAACCACATTTACTAGACTTTTAGTAAATCATGACGAATAATCTCATTGTTCTTTGTGGCGGACTTGACCTAGTGCACAACAATGAGTACCGGGTCCGTTAGTCCTTCACTTTACTCACATACTTATGTGAACAAGTAATTAGTCTTAATTTCCTAAGTATCAAGATTTCCATACATCACATGACTCAAATCATATGATTCCAAGCTTCTGTCCAATTGAAACTTGGGCGATGGGAATCTTTCCTAACTTAGAAAATTACGACACTACCATGAATAACATAACTAAGAATCACATCCAATTAATATTGCTTATAATAGAAACACACCAGCATCAATTTTCAAAAATAACATTGCAAGGAGATATAAATAAGACAAAAATCAAATTTTATTTATAAAAAAAGTGCGGAAAACTTGTCCTTACAATGCAAATTCAAATGAAAACTATGATATTACATGTTCCTAAGCAATCTATCATAGCTCTAAGCAGCTCAAAAATCCTATCATCGAATCATGCGATCGAAATCCATTTCTTCGTGATCAGACTCAGCTCACTTCTTCCTTTAAGCTTCCTCTCTTTCCTTCGATCCTACAAAACATCCAAATGTAATCTTATCACATCATGTATTAAGAATCTAAAATACAAAACTTAATAGAGTTAGATAGTGGATTTTACCAGAAGCAGAGTCATACATCTTGACTCTCCCAACTCTTAGATCTCTCATGTAGTCAGGGCAGCTTCGTAACTAATGCCCCCTCTTTTGCCAGTAGAAACATATGGATTCTTATGGAATGGTACACGGGACTATCTTAGATTCAGCCCTTCTCTTGCGTAGAGAAAAATTTTCTGGACTTCCAATGTGGCCATTCCCATAGAAGGTTTGGATATTGATTTACCTGAAAAATTTGCTTGACCAGTGCGCCAAATCATTGTTGATTCAGCAGCAATAAGCAAATAATTGAAATCAATGAGGGTCACGTCGTGGTCCATCATATAGTACTCTCTAATGAACTCACTATATGATTTGGGAAGTGACTGAAGAACCAAGTCAACAGCCAACTTTCTTCAGACATCGACACCCAACATCCTTAACCAGTCAATGTGTGACTTGAACTTTAAGACGTGTGCACACACAGACTTTCCATATTTGTGTCTTTCTGCCAATAAGGCTTGAGTGACTTTGAACTTTTCAAGTCTTCGAACACGTGGGTCAGGGAGAATTATTGTAGGAGGTGGAGGAAGTGAAGCACGATTTCCATTCCCACAATCCAATTGTGGAACATCATCTTCATGTGGAAAACTTTTTCCAAAGGATTCGGGAAGATCATAGTTGTTAGACTTTGACATCTACAAAACAGGAGAAATTAAAGTTAGTTGATAAAATCCTCAATATAGCACCCAAATGAAATATTGAGGCTAGGATTCAACACAATATTCTACAATTTGGAAGAAGGATGCCGTAATCCAAATTTCAGAAGATTTGAAGGTAGGTAAATGACGATTTACCAATTTCCACCATGAAAAACGAAAATTAAAAATTAGGTTTTAGATGAATTGAAACTCCTAGATCTTTTGAGATTCACTGAACTTTTCAATGGCATGTTTAAATCTCGATTATGCCCTTCATGTTTGCGACTGGGATGCTGAGGATGACAAACAATGTGTGGATAACCATGCAAATTAGCTTGGTACTCTCGAATATGTCTATCACCTAATCAATGTGCCGGTTAACCACATACGCTCCATTGATCTATGATCATCTACGAGCTACCCATTGTCATCCTTCATTGGTCCCATATTAGTGTGCCGGTTAACCACACACACTCCACTAACGACCAACAAGGTGCAATGTGCAATTTCATGGATTAGCACCAACTCCACATTTTTCCTAAAGTAACTAAGATTTGGGAATTTGTAAAAATGTTTAGTTACTTCGTGTTTCATTATACTTATAATGGAAGGTTGTGTCCTATCCTACTCGTTCGGCTAACGACCCTCCACTAGTCAAGAGTGCGGTGGGTAAGAGTGGATACTCATTCAATCGCCATTTTATAGGCAATTTCCTTAAACACCCCTTAGAGACCAGCTTCGTGAATGAGGCCTACTAATGGTAAGACTGACTCTTTACTTATACATGCATAATATTAAACTTTTAATTCTATATAGTATAAGGGTGTATTTTACACTTTTAAAATACTAGGTGGTTTAATCTATTAATAAATTAGACTTTTACTTTGATTAACTTAAACCATATAATTATGGATTTATTAATTATCTCTTTCAATTAAACTCTTAATTAAATTAATAAAAACATAAGGGTGTAATTTGAACTTTTCAAAATACTAGGGTTTTAGAAATTAATATTTTAAAATCAATACCTTTTAATTAAATTTTAAATTCCAAAACTTGAGGACAATTTTTGAAACCTTTCAAAACATTAGGGTTTAACTATTTAAATTTCAAAAACTAAAACTTTTTAAGTTCAAATTTAAACTATAAAACCTAAAGGGTGTAAATTGAAACTTTTCAATCTTACTAGGTCAAATATTTGACTTATAATAATCCTATATTATCCATATTTAACCAAATCCACCAATTTTGATGAGGATAACCATTCCAAACTTAAAAAATCGAATTTTGGCAAGAAAAACGAGTTTTGGCAATTATCCTCAACAAAATCTGCCAAGAAAATTGAAAAACCCGACACCAGATCCCTGGACTCATCGAGTCCACAATGGAACTCGTCGAGTAGGACCTACTCGTCGAGTCCATTCATGGACTCGGCGAGTCTGCCAGTCAGAAACAAAAAATTTCAATTTTCAAGATCTTTGGTGGTTCACTTTTGCATCTATTCACTAGAAAAACGACCTAGGCTCTGATGTCACTATTGGGTTATGACCATAACATCATTCCTATGGTGTTCATGAAACCCTAATTGCTTTGATATAGGTTTTTTTGAGTAAACATACAACATTGAATACCAAAGCAATAAACCCTAAGAACTAGCATACTAATTTCGAAAATCATAAGTAAATAGGGTTTGGAATCTTACCTTGATTGTTATATAGCAATAACAATCACAATCCTTCTTGATCTGGACTTATAAAAGCTTAGTGCCTCAAGTGTTGCACCTCTAATGGAGTCACAAACACTCAAGCAACAAGATAACTTTAGGAGAGGGAAGATTTTTGGCCCTTAGGGTCTCTTAGAAGCATTAGCTGAAAATCACTTAGTCATGGGGTCTATTTATACTTGTGGCTGCTAGGGTTTTAGGTGGAAACCCTAATATGAGTGCTTAAACCTTAAGCAACCCATGGACTCCTTCCTTAGAGCCCTTTGGACGAAATCTTATTGGGCTTCCACATAGATTTCGTCCACTCCACTGTATGGAGTACATCAGCCTAACTAGCAACTAGCAATTAATTACAATATCGGTCCCCTTTATTTAATTAGTCTCTTTTGATCACCAAATTAATTTCTGATCAATACTAATTAAATAATATGATTTCCAAATAATATATTAAACTTGTAATATATTAATAAAACCATTTCCGAGTACCAATTTATTATTCATGTAATAAATTATACTCTCTCTCCTCTTGTCATCCAATCAAGTTGCATGATGTCGCACCCCCAAAGCAAGGATGGCGGAAACGTCCGGGGGTGGTGGACTTCATGTATAGTATCACAACAACGAGTATAATAGTGCTCAAAGTAAATACAACCATCATAAATATAATTGAAAAACTTACACCATAATATGAGTTTACATGTTTCAAAATCAATTACACTATGATGACAAAATAAACTGTTTGACGCCTTAGCGTCCCATCCTCAAAAGCTGCGGTTTACCTGTTTTACTGATTTCCTAAGAATACAAGTAGTTTTGAAAAAGTATCAACAATTAAGTTGGTGAGTTCATAAGCTTTTCGATGTAGAGTTTGAAAACCTTTGTTTGTAATGGTAATGTATACTTCAAGAAAAATCCATTATTTTTCTTATAAAAAGTCATGTAGTCTTAAATCCCAAGACCGAGAGTATGTGTGTATTTTGTACTTATAATGTATACTTCAAGAAAAAACCATAGAAAAATCATACGAAGCAGAAAACTAAATTCGTAAACTCGGAGAGTTTAGTAATTGTATGTAGCTTATTCATAATTTTTGTTATGATTTTTAGAAGTCTCTAACTTGTGTGAAAATGCTCATATTCACAGACTGGTCCGGATTTGTTTCTGAATTGATAGACAGTTTTATAAAAATCATCATTGATTCTAGAAAAATCGTATGGAGATGTGCAAGTAGTCATTAGAAAGGTATAAACCTGAACTACTTGCATATAAAACAGTTTTGAAAGATATTAAGTTTTAGATAGTCAAAACAGTCTGTGAATGGGACTCAACTTTTCTAATGAAAGTTGTGGTTTGAGCTTAGTTAAGTTTTTGATGTATTAACTTGTATTCCCCCCCTTAAAACTAGAAGAAAACATGAAAATGTTGGGGTATGAACTCACCTTGAGTGATTCCTTAGATGTATGCTGAAGAGAAAGAGTTTCCAAGTCAAGAACACTTGATAGGAGCTTGGAGAGTTGAAGGTTGAATAAGGGTGAGAAGCTCAAAGGTAGCCTTGGAGTCTCGAGTTCTTTAAGAGGGAAATGAGTGAGTAAAGTGGAAGGAGAGATTGGGGTTTCCAACTTTTGATCAAGATATCAGCTGGAGGAGAGGTGTGAGAGGACAAATAATTGACTAGGTATGGATGAATAGTGACTGAGGGTGGTCCTATGTGGGTATGGGGGTTAACTTGAGTCATACTTCATTGAAATATCAACACTCTATCTCAATATCTCACCCACTAGATATTGTTCTTAAGTTGAGATTTCCCCCAAAATTTGATTAAAATATGAATATATATGGTCTTATATGTCAAAATATAAGTTTGGGTGAAAATCTCACGCGAAAAACATGAAAAACGAGCTTAAAACGCAAAAGTGGTCGAAAACCGGGAGAAAGAAACGAACCTACGAGGGTTCCGGAGCCAAAGGTGGATATTCCGAAGATCTTTCATGGTTCCAAAGTGAGGAGTCCGAAGCGGAGATGCGAAATTGTCCGGTTCCGGACTAAGAGGGTTCCGGACCAAGAGCTTTCCGGACGAAGAGGGTTCCGGACCAAGAGGGTTCCGGACCAAGAGGGTTCCATAGAGATTTGGGAGATATTTCACACACTTTGAGAGAATTGGGAGAGATTTCACATGCTTAGAGAGATTTGGGAGAGATTTCACATACTTGGAGAGATTTGGGAGAGATTTCACATACTTGGAGAGATTTGGGAGAGATTTCACATGCTTGGAGAGATTTGGGAGAGATTTCACATACTTGGAGAGATTTAGGAGAGATTTCACATGCTTGGAGAGATTGGGAGAGATTTCACATAATTGGAGAGATTTGGGAGAGATTTCACATACTTGGAGAGATTTGGGAGAGATTTCACATGCATGGAGAGATTTAGGAGAGAGATAGATACAATGGGAGAGATTAAGAGAGACATCGTCGGGAGCCTTTATTAATGTTTTTTTTCGTAGATCAAAGACCATAGACTTATTTACATCCCATTTTGAGTGTTATACACCCCCAAAGGGCACGTAATAGTGTTTTATAGAGTTGTTACTTCTCTCAATCTGATTAGGGTTTAGAATTTTGAACATTTGAAACTTTCAAGTGTTACTTTGCATTTAAGGTTTAGAGTCATACATCGGTAAACATAATGTAAACCCTAATATACCAGGGTTAATTTAGTTGGTCGGTTTGACTTGTTGACTTTATTTGACTTTGACTTGACCAGAAAGTGACAGTTGTCACATTATCCCCCTGTTAGAAGGAATTTCGTCCCGAAATTAGCACTTTGACCGGGACCTCAAGAGTTCGGGAAGAGGTGTGGAAATTTTTTTTCATCTGATCTTCGCATTCCCAGGTGAACTCGGGTCCTCGTTTAGCGTTCCAACGGACCTTCACTATAGGGATGTGACTATGTTTTGTTCTCTTGATCTCTCGATCCATGATTTCTACTGGTTCTTCTACGAAGTGGAGACTCTCGTTGACCTCGATTTCCTCGAGTGGGATCACAAGAGTCTCTTCAGACAGACACTTCTTTAAATTTGACACGTGGAAGGTTAGGTGTACGTTGTTAAGTTCTTGGGGTAGCCGAAGTTTGTATGCCACCGGGCCAATCCTGGCAAGGATTTCGAACGGCCCGATATACCTTGGATTTAGTTTACCACGTTTACCAAAACGTATCATTCCTTTCCATGGTGAGACCTTCAGTAGCACCCGGTCCCCAACCTGGAAATCCAAGGGTTTGCGTCGCTTATCGGTGTAGCTCTTTTGTCAATCTCGAGATGCTTTCAGTCTTTCTCGAATTTGAACAATCTTTTCTGTAGTTTCCCTTATGATTTCAGGGCCAGTGAGGGTGCTGTTAGGGACTTGCCCTTTTTGCTAACTGTGTATCTCCCACTTCAGCCCAGCACAGTGGTGATCTGCACTTGCGGCCATAAAGAGCTTCAAATGGCGCGACCTTGATGCTAGTATGATAGCTGTTATTGTATGAGAATTCAATGAGTGGTAAGTGGGTATCCCACGCTTTACCGAAGTGAATAACACAAGCTCTTAGCATATCTTCCAAGGTTTGAATAGTTCTTTCACTCTGTCCGTCAGTTGTTAGGTGGTAGGCCGTACTCACATCTGGTATGGTTCCCAGAGACTTTTGGAGTGATTGCCAAATTTGCAAAACGAATCTACTGTCTCTGTCAGAGGTGATGGACATTGACATATCATACAGTCGTACAATCTCTTTGATGTACGTTCTAGTCAATTTCTCCATCTTGTCGGTTTCTTTGATTGGTAGGAAGTGCGTGGCAACTTGGTTATGAAATCCATGGTTATCCGCTTCCACTTCCTTTCGGGTATCACGGGTTGTTGTAGGAAACTCTAAGGCTTCTGTGATTCTACCCTGACCTTGGCACAGGTCAGATACTCGTCCACATATATAGCGATGTCAGCTTTCCTATTTGGCCACCGATATCACTTTTTGAGGTCCAGATACATCTTGTCTGAGCCTGGATGAATGGGGTAGCGAGTTTTTGTGTGCTTCGTTCATGACAGTGTTTCTGAATCCACTAACTTCGGTGTCCAGATCCGGTTCATAAGATAACATGCCCTGCCGCTCTTGCCTTCTAGGTTCTTATGATCGGCGATGATTGTATGTTTCGTGTCGTAGAGATAGTGTCTCCTGATCTCTAGGGCGAGTACTACTGCTCCTAGTTCGAGGTCATGCGAGACCTAGCCGACCATGTACGTCTTTAGCCGTCTTGAGGCATAAGTAATAACTTCTCCTCGGAGCGCTGCATAGGGCCTACTTTAGTGATTATCGTTTGTCAATTAGATGGGTAGGGAGCATACGGGTTGGTTTATGTGACTAGACTAATTTGAATGGTAGAATGTCCACTCGTACCCCTGGGTAGCCTTGTTCCGAAGCTCATGGTAGGACTCGTACCTGGTCCATCTATCATTAACTAGCGCATATAGGTCGTATGTAATTAAGGTTGGTAAGACAGTTGGATGGGTGACTCTACCTCAAGTCCACAAACAGACAAGGAACAGGAAATAGGGCGGAAACACACATCCAATGTCCGTAGAATCTTAATTATATATTGCCCTCGCGTATACTCTTAGTAGTGGTAGGTTGACTGTATTCGTCCCAAGCCTCTTTACTTGAACTTTATCTACTGCATGCGTGATATTCCCGAAGGGTCTGCTGGGAATACTTCGGAAAGGTTTCGGAGGACATAATACTCCTCCCATGAGTACTTCGAGGTTTCACAACGAGGGATGACCCGGAGGTCCGTGTCGGATTTGTGTTTACGAGATACGGGGGTTTCGATATTCAGCGGGTTAGGTGAAGGGTCTTTTCGTAGTCATTCAATTGGGAAGGTGAGGACTAAACCAATCCAAATCGAATGATGACATCGAATATTTTTAGTAAGACATGTGTTAAGTTGTATTCGTACGAAATATTTGTTAGGGAAATAGTGCACCCGGTGCTTCTTGTTAGTACGTTATGTGTTGGTCGTTTTTATTATTACTGCAGATGATTCGCATTGAAGCAGTAAGAGTGTTTTGTTAATTAGCGATGATACTTCATATTATGATCTTTAACAGGTTTCTCTATGATCGCTCAATGTATATGAGTGTTTTGATTCGATTAAACGAGAGTTTATTTTTAACTGCTCTTTGAAAGACAAAAATCTTAGCAAACATACCACATACTTTACAAACATATGGTACTTAAACTTTCTTGTTTTTGAAACATTCCCAAAAGTACTAGTAAGGTTCCTTGTTGCTCCTGCTGGCTCGGTTGTCACACTCCTCCTGCTCCTCCGTCATTCCTCTTAGTTGGACAGTCAATCATGAAGTGTCTCGTTTCACCGCAAAGGTGGCATACTGGACTTACGCTGGTATTGGTGATTGAAGCAATGAGCTGGACCTGAGTCCTGCAGGAGCGGGAAGTATGTCCGTTCTTGTTGCACTTTTTACAGTGCAACACACGACAAACCGCATTGTGGTGGTAGCTACACTTGTTACACTTTGTAAGTGTTCCAATATATCGTCTGGCTGGTGCTTGAGTGGCAGACGTTGTGGCTAATGTCGAGGCATGTGTCGTGACTGTTGTTGTAATTGTAGGGGCAGCCACAGATTGTTGTCTTTTAGCGCATTTTTTAGATAGGTTGCACTTCTTTTTGTCCCAAAACTCTCGTTTCTTTCTCTTAGGTTTGTGGCCTGAGGCGCCTTCGTTGGTAGACACCCGATGGTGTTCTTGACTGTTACTACGGTTAGTATTGCCGACACCGCCTTCGTCTCCGTTGGCGTTGTTAGCATTCAGTTGCGCCATGACAGCTGTCACGACTGCCGTGACCGCAGCTTGAAAAGTACCAGACTCTATCTATAGGATTTGTGCCTTGCTAGTTGGTTGGTTGCCTCCTTGCGAAGACGTAACTCTGTTGCATGGGGAGAAACGATTTCGTGAGTGGGGATGATTATTCCTAGTTATATCCTTACCATTTATATGCACATATATAAATTTCGCACTTTACTAAACTATTCTCGATGTTTCTGCTAACATTCCTGAGATGGAGTTATGGTAGTGGGTAGAAGTAGGTTTTGTACGACTGTTAAGTTTTACCCATCCTAGGATTATCCTTGCCCAAACACACTTAAATGAGAAGTTCTGATGGGATCCGATGCATTAGTGTTGGCATGATCGCACCCTATAGGCCTACGAAAAAGGCACCTTTCAACCATGACGTTTTAAAAGGTGAGATGGAACTGAGTCTTGAATAAGGGTTTATACGTCGTGATTTATCTAACTAAGTCTATCTTAGTTCTGAGTGTATCGTGTTCTAATTTTTATGGTGTTCTGAAAACAATTCATAATGAGAGTCTATATATAATAAACTTATAAATTTTTGGTAGTATTGCTCCCAATGAAATAATGTGCATGCCCATTTCATTTGTATGATTCTAGTATATTTAGTTTTAGAGAAAATTTTGTGCCTGATGCAGGTCTACACCACATCATTGCAAGGAGAAGTTCGGACTGCAAATAAATCCCTCAACTAGTGTAATCACTAAATCGCAGGGTCAAGCCTACACATGGAGGAGAGTACCATCAACGCATACTCATAACTCAATCTACAAGTTCTTGTTAGTAATATGAACTCGAATCATGACGATCAGTCCCTTGTGGTGCTTGAAACGAAGTCGATGCGTCCTGTAGTTCTGCCAACCTGCGCTCGGCTGCGACCACTCTCTCTTCGAGTGTCGAGTGTCTATCCTGGAACTCCTTTGCCTTTGCCCGAGCGGTGATAAGGTCCTTAATGAGTTAGTCTCTGAAATAGCAGTCTCCTTCTAAGTCTCGAGTTTGTGAGGTGGTAGCGTCTGTAGCAGCACGCAGTTCCCGAACCCGATTCGCAGTCTCCCTGTTTTGGTCCCCGATGGTTGAGGTTATTGCAACCTCGCTGGTCTCCAAATAACGATCGTTGTCGCTGATGGCGACTCCACCCCTCGATCAATGCTGCCCAACGGGGCACAGGTTCGATGTAGTCGAAACGGTTCGCGAGAGACCTGGATATGTAAGGAGAGTTGACGACCCCTGGCTCCACTTCCGATTCTTTTCCTAATCAGCCACTATCTCCCCGCGTTCGGAAAGTAGGGTCTCCTGGTAAGTAGAATCTTGCTATGATGTCCGTGCGAGAATAGGGGTGGAGTAAGAGGCATATAATAATCATATTCATATAAATACTTATAGGGGTTTGATCCTCCTTAGTTACTTCTATAATGACATGGTGCATACCAGTTACATATAACAAAAGATATGACCTTCGAATAACTGATCATACTCTAAAACAACAACCAAACAAGGAACAGGAAGTAAAGCAATGATCACAGATTCTAAGTCTATGATATCTAAGTTATATATAACCTTAGTGTATTCACTTAGTGATTATAGATCTACTAGCAAGAATCTGTTTAGTTTTCACATAAGTTATAGTACCACAAAATACTCGTATAGTATTTTAAATGTTATGTTGGGTTCTTAACGATTTTCTTGTATGGGAAGTTTTTAGGCTTGTTGCTCAGTACGACCATTCCCCGACATATGTTAGTCACACCTCGGATAAATATAGTTGATCAGGCTATATTCATCCGAAGTCTGATTACATATCCCAAGGTCTACTCGTAGTGTCCAACTCCTCATTTTACTTTTGTATTGACCTAGATATAACACTATACTCCATGTATGCATGTACTCATACTTTTTAACAAGAAACTATTTCATTTCTAAAAGTATAGTTATTTTAAAATGTTTAAATTAGAGACTTTAGTCCCAATGCATTTATAGTTTGTATATCCTATGTGGTTCGATATACTTAGTTCACTATAAACAATGCTCTGATACCAATCTGTCACACCCCCAAACCAAGGATGGTGGAAACGTTCGGGGGTGGCGGACTTCATGTATAGTATCACAATAACGAGTATAATAGTGCTTAAAGTAAATACAACCATCATAAATATAATTGAAAAAGTTACACCATAGTATGAGTTTACATGTTTCAAAATCAATTATGACAAAATAAACTGTTTGACGCCTTAGCGTCCCATCCTCAAAAGCTGCGGTTTACCTTTTTTACTGATTTCCTGAGAATACAAGTAGTTTTGAAAAAGTGTCAACAATTAAGTTGGTGAGTTCATAAGCTTTTGGATGTAGAGTTTGAAAACCTTTGTTTGTAAGGGTAATGTATACTTCAAGAAAAATCCATTATTTTCATTATAAAAAGTCATGTAGTCTTAAATCCCAAGACCGAGAGTATGTGTGTATTTTGTACTTATAACGTGTTTGTAATTGTAGTGTGTACC
Source organism: Lactuca virosa (assembly GCF_052849685.1). NCBI lineage: Eukaryota > Viridiplantae > Streptophyta > Magnoliopsida > Asterales > Asteraceae > Lactuca > Lactuca virosa. The sequence goes on from NC_136430.1 coordinate 193,334,144, forward strand.
CAAGAAAATCAAATATTTTCCTTATAAAAGTCATGTAGTCTTAAATCCCAAGACTGAGAGTATGTGTGTATTTTGTACTTATAACGTGTTTGTAGTTTTAGATAGATAAAACCCCTTTTTAAAGTAGCATTTTCCCCGTAAACTTGAAATGTTGTTAACTCCCTATGTGAGTCGTTATAACCATACTATAACTAGAATGAACCTGCTACAACGTTTTTCAGACATTAAGATCCTATGACTTTTGTCACCCGTAGACCTGCAAGTCCTGCTGTAGCTAGCAGCGAGGTGTGGGTTGTGAATCCCAATATAGATCTATACACAATTATCACGCTCTCCCTACAAGAGACTCTGGTTATAACTTGCAGGAAATTTTTAACCTGTACTCTAAGAGTACAATTGAAGAATTATCTCACAACTTACGTTAACGAGTTTACGTATAGTTTGAATGTAAAACCTTTTCCGTGGTGGAAGTGAAGTCACCCTTTGTGTAATAAATTCGTGATGTGAAATCCATAAACTATTCCTATTATAGTTTATCATGTAGCATATGAAAAAAACCGTTTGTAATGAGTGTAACACCTTTTTCTAAGTAAGTAGTATGTTTAGCAAAGCATAATCATAATTCTTATGTTTCACCTTGTATATTTGTAATGATAAAGGACTCTTACAATGCAGTGAGTAATTTCTGTTATTTAAATATAACTTAACAGAAAACACATGTAAAATATGAAATCATCAAAGATAAACACTTTGCTCAACATGTTACAAAGTATTATGAAAGTTGTAAACTGTTAACTAGTTTTTAACCTTTCTGCACTGTTTTAGAAAAACCATAGAAAAATCATACGAAGCCGAAAACTAAATCCGTAAATTCGGAGAATTTAGTAATTGTGTCTAGTTTATTCATAATTTTTGTTAAGATTTTTAGAAGTCTCTAACTAAATCCGTAAACTCGGAGAGTTTAGTAATTGTGTCTAGTTTATTCATAACCCGGATTTGTTTCTGAATTGATAGACAGTTTTATAAAAATCACCATAAATTGTAGAAAAATCGTATGGAGATGTGGAAGTAGTCATTAGAAAGGTATAAACCTGAACTACGTGCATGCAAAACAGTTTTGAAATATATTAAGTTTAAGATAGTCAAAACAGTCCGTGAATGGGACTCAACTTTTCGGATGAAAGTTATGGTTTGAGCTTAGTTAAGTTTTTGATGTATTCCCCCCCCCCCTCCCCTTAAAACTAGAAGAAAACATGAAAATTTAGGGGTATGAACTCACCTTGAGTGATTTCCTTTGATGTATGCTGAAGAGAAAGGGGTTCCAAGTCAAGAACACTTGATAGGAGCTTGGAGAGTTGAAGATTGAATGAAGGTGAGAAGCTCAAAGGCAGCCTTGAAATCTCGAGTTCTTTGACAGGGAAATGAGAGAGAAGTGTTTGTTTCTTGGTGAGAGAGTGAGTAAAGTGGAAGGAGAGAAGAGGGTTTCCGACTTTTGATCAAGATACCAGCTGGAGGAGAGATGTGAGAGGACAAATAGTTAACTAGGTATGGATGAATAGTGACTGAGGGTGGTCCTATGTGGGTATGGGGGTTAATTTCAGTCATACTTCATGGAAAGATCAACACTCTATATCAATATCTCACCCACTAGATATTGTTCTTAAGTTGAGATTTCCCCCAAAATGTGATTAAAATATGAATATATATGATCATATATGTCAAAATATAAGTTTGGGTGAAAATCCCACGCGAAAATCATAAAAAACGAGCTTAAAACGCAAAAGTGGTCGAAAACCGGGAGAAAGAAGCGAACCTGTGAGGGTTCCGGAGCCAAAGGTGGATATTCCGAAGCTCTTTCATGGTTCCGAAGTGGGGAGTCTGAAGCTGAGATGCGAAATTGTCCGGTTCCGGACCAAGAGGGTTCCTTTTGGGTTTTCTCCTTTGGTTTTGGGCTGCTTTCGACTGAGGAAGGTACATAGAGAGATTTGGGAGAGATTTCACACACTTGGAGAGAATTGGGAGCGATTTCACATGCTTTGAGAGATTTGGGAGAGATTTCACATATTTGGAGAGATTTGGGAGAGATTTCACATGCTTGGAGAGATTTGGGAGAGATTTCACATACTTGGAGAGATTTGGGAGAGATTTCACATACTTGGAGAGATTTGGGAGAGATTTCACATACTTAGAGAGATTTGGGAGAGATTTGACATACTTGGAGAGATTTGGGAGAGATTTTACATGCTTGGAGAGATTTGGGAGAGAGATAGATACAAAGGGAGAGATTAAGAGAGACTTTGTCGGGAGCCTTTATTAATGTTTTTCTTCGTAGATCAAAGATCTTAGACTTAGTTACGTCCCATTTTAAGTGTTATACACCCCCGAAGGGCACGTAATAGTGTTTTATAGAGTTGTCACTTCTCTCAATCTGATTAGGGTTTAGAATTTTGAACATTTGAAACTTTCAAGTGTTACTTTGCATTTAAGGTTTAGAGTCATACATCGGTAAACATAATGTAAACCCTAATATACGAGGGTTAATTTAGTCGGTCGGTTTGACTTGTTGACTTTCTTTGACTTTGACTTGACCAGAAAGTGACGGTTGTCACACATGAGTGAAGGCAACCCAAAAGGACCATGCTCATAATCGGGTCATGTACATACCAAAATAGTTATGAGTTTAGACACCTAATCCAACACTTTTGTCTTTTACTATATCTACTTTTGATGTTTGAATATGTAATGTTTAAACACTTATGTAAAAACTTATACATTATTAAGGCAATGGTTGTTATACTTTGATTACTATAATGCATGTGTTGTGATACTTGACATGACGTCCTCCGCCCCCGAACGTTTCCGCCGTTCCGGTTTGGGGGTGTGACAGATTGGTATTAGAGCATTATTTATAGTGAACTCAGTATATCAGTCATAAAAGATATACAACTATAAACACATTGGGATAAAAACACTCTGACCAAGAGTTATACTTTAAAATATAACAATATTTTATAAATGTATAAGTACATGCAATATATATATATATATATATATATATATATATATATATATATATATATATATATATATATATATATATATATATATATATATATATATATATATATATATTAGAACAAGTATCACAAGAAGAACAAAACAAAAGTATTTGGATGTTGAACACTACAGTTAAACCTGGACAGTTATGTAATCATATCTAGGATCAATATAGCCTGATCAACTATATTTATTTGAGATATGACCAACATGTGTTTGGGAGTGATTATAGTGTTGCAACAAGTCTAAAACTTACCTAGGTACCCGAAGAATTCTAGAATCAAACATAAAGTTTAAAATACTATAGGAGTATTTTATGATGCTATAGCAACAAAATTAAAGATTATCGACTTCATATATCTAGAAGTTTAAATAACTATTGTGAAATTTTAAAAAGACCTTTTCTGGTAAATCTATAATTACTAAGTGTATACGTTAAGGTTATATATAGTTGAGATTTTATAGACTTAGAATATCAGTAAATCAGATCACGGAATCTCAATTGAGAGTGATTATTTATAAAATTCATGAGTCTGCTTTATGTAGACGTTGTTATGAATTGTTTTCAAATCTTTTCAAAAGTTGGAGCATGATATCCACCAATCAAATATAAGTTAGTTTGGATGACACTCGGCATACAACCATTCTAGAAACTTACTTCTACTCTTTACCGAGACTGCATCATAGGAATGTAGGTCGAAACATTGAGAACCGTGTAACCAAAACGAAAAATTTATATACATACATATATATATATATATATATATATATATATATATATATATATATATATATATATATATATAATTAGAATACATCTAGAGACAACCATCGTTGCTCACGAACTCATTTTTCTCATCGTGTAACAGAATCATGCCTCCGAAGAAACGTAACCAACCCTCCGGTAAAACACCAATCCTTCAGATAGATTCGGTACGTTTCAAGCTGCAGTCACAGCAGCCGTAGCAGCTGTCATGGCTCACCTTAATGCTAACAACGCAAATGTTAGTGGAAATGTTATCGAAAATCCCGATCATACTGATAACCAATTTCAGCAACGAGTGCCTACTTGTAAAGACACTCCAGACCTCAAACCTAATATCCTGAAACGAAAGTTCGAGAACAAGAAAGGGAGTTGTTCAACTCAAGGACCTACCGAGGGGCAACAAACTGGGGCAATCAATACCCCCATCAACCCTGATATCCTAACACCGACCACACCATACTTAGGAAACCTCCCAAACTGCAGCAAGTGCAACTACCATCATCATGGAGTCTGTCGAGTGCCGCATTGCAATAGTGCAACATGAAGGGGCACACCACCCGCATCTGTAGGACTCCGGTTGAGTTCATCACTTCAACTACCAATGTTGGAACCAGTCCAATATGTCATCTTTGTAGTAAAATAGGACATTTCAAGTGGGACTGTCCAACAGAGAAGAATGATGGGGGAGCGGGAGGAGTTTGACCCCAGAGAATGGGGAAGCATCAAAGAACCCTGCTATAATTATGGTATGCTTCCAAACCCTAATAAATAATTATAATTATGATTACTCTCTCGTTCGAACCAAACTGCAACACTCATATAAAAACTGAGAACCCTAGCAGGTAAGCTATGATGGATTAGTATATACATTAGAGTCATTTATAATTAAGATATGTAGATTTAGAGTGAGTGATCCCGCCTAATTTTCTGTTCCTTGTTCGGTTGTGGATTTAGGGCAAGGTCGCTCAGTCAACTGTCTTACCAATCTTAGTTATACATGACTTGTGTACACCAAGCGATTATAGAGAGAACTAGTAGAGATCATTTCATGATAGTTCATTATTTCAAATTATCAGAACCCTCGTATTGTTAGTATTCACCAATTTCGAATCAAAAACGGGTTCGCAGCAATAATAACAGAATAAAACCGAAAGCGCTGAAAACTTATGTATATAGGATAGTTCATCGTCCTAGTGATCATTTCTTCCAGATCGACTTAATATCTATTTCGTCGAGAAGTTCTGACATCATCATCCGACATGGTTTGGCTTGGTCCTTACCATGCAAAATCCTTATGCTGTGTAAAAGAACTTTTCCCTTAATCAACCGTCAAACGAAGTACTTTCAATCTATAACGGCAAATCTAATATGAACCCTTATATCTTCTCTCGCTTTAGAACTCCAGAAGTACCCATGCTAGGGGTACCACGCCATTCTAGCCTACTCAGTAGATAGGAAACGCGAAGCGAAAAGCACCAAAGGGGTCTCAGAGGTCAGTAACCATCCGAAGTATCCCCAATAGATATCATAGGAATATCACTTGTACTGCAAGCCAAGTTCAAGAATAGAGACTAAGAACTCATTAGGTTAATCTATAGCTGCTAAGTGTATACGCAAGAGTTGTATATAATTTAAACTCAACAAGATTTAGGATGTGTGATTCTGCCTTATCTCCTGTTCCTTGTCTGGTTGTGGACTTGGGGCAGAGCCACCCACCCGAACGTTTTGTCAATCTAAATTATATACGACTTGTATACACGAGGTGATGGTGGATGAGCGAAGTATGAGTCTTATCAGGAACTTTAAAGCAAAAACATGTAGGCTTACTACAACAACCAGAGATACCTGATTGGAAGTGGTAGCTGTCACAACCCGCTAAAGCGGAAACACGAAGCATGACAGCGGTAACGGTTTCATAGCAAAAGTTAAAGATACATCACCATCATAAAAACATTTATAGTTTACAATAAATATTTAAAGAAAACACATCCAAGACAAGTCTCAAAATAAACATCATTTTTCAAAAACTAGAAACACAAAAGCATTTTCCCACTTGATGCAACATACTTATGATGATGAATCTTTCGACCACTTACGAATTATTTCCTGAAAAAGCATGTAAAACGAGTGTCAACTATAAAAATAGTTGGTGAGTTCACAGGTTTACATAAATATAGTTTCATAAAACATAATCAAAGTTTTGATAGAAGTTTCCATAAAAAAGTACATTGCTAAAATGAGTAAATAAGTCCGTTGCCATCATGAAAAATAAAGTTTGTTGCTAAAACGAGATACAAGGTTCGTATGTGCATAATGATTATATCATGAGTTCACAACCCAAGCCTAATGACCGAGGGTGCCCTCTTCTATGTCTATCGCTAACATAGGGAAATATGGTAAAATGCACTCAAGTGAATCGTACGAGTGAGGAGTTGTCTACCTCCTAATAGCCCTATCCATAATAACCATAGGCTCAAATGAGTTAATGAGTTGTATGAACTGATTCCAGGGACTTAAACGCGATAAGGCCTCATGAATACACATACACAATAAAATATAGCAACCAAGGTTGATACAAGTCAAATTAAATACAATGAACATAAATAGTTTAGGACATGCGTTTCCACCCCAAAACATTCAAAACCGAAAATAGGGGGAGTCGTGAATACTCATTATGTTTCAAGTAGGTACAAGTGGTGCCTTGGAATACACCAACGCCTTACTACCGGGATCCTACGACATCAAACACACGCTAGTGAGTTTCTATGTCGAAATCTAATGCTAATATACTAAATTCTACATATAGAGAAATGTCATTTTTTTTGTTCTATTATTGGTTTTATATTAATTGGTTACAATTTTTCTGAAATGGTGAAATTTTATAACTTATTTGATTAAGACAATTTTGGAAATTAATTTTCCAGATTTTTGTAATATTAATGGAGGGTATTTACACATATTTAAAGGTGTTTTAAGCTCCTAAAAATCCAAAATATCTTCAAACAGTTTCCAAAACTTCTCAAACTTTGCATTTTCATTTTAAATATAGTAGAGGTCTTCCAGAAATTTTCCCTTGAATTTTTGAGGTGATTAACTATTTTTCCAATTTTTTAAGCCTTCATAACAATATAAATTCGTGAAAAATAGCATCCAAATGATAAAAATTCCCAAACTTTTTATAATACTGCCATTAGACATACTTAAGCATGGAAGAATATAAAAATGGTCTTCTAAAATGTTTAACCCATTTTTATGATTTTTGTGCATTTATTCTAATAAAAATTGAAAGAAATAGAAAACAGTTTCCAAAATTACCCAAACTTTTTGTATTACTGTTATTAAACATTCTTAAGCCGAGAAAAATATAAAAATGGATTTTTAAACTGCTTAACCCAATTTTATGATTTTTGTGCATTTATTCTAATAACAAATGAGCTTAAGTGTATTTAATCTTGGGAAAATAGAAGCAAAATAGCATACAAAAGAGAAAAATCATAAAAATTCTTATGTAGCATTCTAATGTATTATAAGGTGTTCTAGTAAAATTTCATGACCTTTAGATGAGTAGAACTATTTTTCCTGTTTTTAGTCCATTTTAAATACAAAAATCGGGAAAAAATAGTAATGCATTATCAAAACTTCTGACATTACTTTTCTGAGTCTTCCACATAGGGTAGCAGCTGCGAAAATTATTAGATACCCTTTTCAAATTATATAAAGTGGTTTTAAGATTTATTGGGACAAAACAAAAAGGAAATTCACAACCATACTAAACCGTAACAAAAATCGATGCAACTTAATGAGAAGTCATTATTTACCATAGGGGTCATCCAAGAATTTATCTAAGATTTATAGAGCTCAGAAAGTATTTTATATGATTTATGGCCTTGTTTTCTTGTAAGAATTTTAATAAATCAAGGAAATGATAAAAACTCTTGGATTTTTCAAATCCTCATATTATCTTACTGGGATTCTGAGGAAATTTTGTTTTGAACAGAAAAGAATTTTTAGATTTTTTTTTATAAATAAAATCATTTACATGCACTATTAACAATGTACTTTGATCATCAAGCTTTTTAGCTTGGTGTTCATCACATGCATCACGGTTTGAAGACCATGCATGGACATATTTTGTTCATCACATGCATCACGGTTTGAATGCACAAGGTAGATGAACCTTTAAAACTTGTAAAAATCCGTATTTTAGGGTTTGACATAGGTTTTGGTCCTTAGATTTCACCATTAAACAACATGCATGTTGTTCTTGGGTGAAACCCTACCACCATCATCATCAAACTCGACACTCATGGATATGTTCATGAATGTTCATAAAGAATGGTGTAGAAGAATGAGAAGTGCAAGAAAAACCTTTAAAACAAGAAAGAAAAGTGGAGGAAAATGAAGGATTTTTGTGATTACCTTGAAGAACAACCCTAGAAGATGAAGATTTGAAGGTTGAGAGGTGTTCTTGGTTGGAGAATTTCGTGGGTTTGGAGAGAAAATGAGAGAGTTTGAGTGTGGTAATTGGTGGAGTGTGAGAGAGAGTGTAGAGAGGGATATGAAGTGTAAGAATGGATTTAATGATTGAAATTTTAGGGAAAAGAGAGTATGAGAGAGAGGGTGGACGAATTTTATGAGTATAAGAGAGTTCCTCTCTCTCCTAGTTCAAATTTATATAATTTTCCCTTAAATTTTTATAAAACCCCTCCCAATTTTTATAAAAAGCCTTCTTTATTTAATTCTTGATTTATTAAACATCTTTGTTTTTAACTAACAAATTATGATTAATGTTTGATAATTAAATTTTTATGTCTTTGATAATATCTCATAACTTAATTATTTAAATTTGATATAATGAGGTTCATAACAAATCTTACAGAGTTTTTAGGTTTTAAAGTTTATAAATTTTGATTTTTGGGCTCTTTAGGGCTTTTGGAACTTTTTTAGATATTTACCATCATATTGAAATGAAATTAGAAGATTTTAATTTATTTTTAGGGTTTTATACTCTTTTTCAATTGTAACAAATCTTTGGAGTTCGTTCTAATTCGGGTATTGTAATTTCCTACAGTAGCTAGACAACTTACTAGAATCGTAAGAGTCAAGTATATTAGTCCTAGATTTTAGTTGGATCCTAGTTTATACATGATTTTGACCTAATTTATACTACTATGTCATGGAATGATGTGCATATATGGTTTATAAAAAGTTGAATGAGTCCGAAAATGACCTGAATTTGACAGTTGTCACATTATCCCCCACTCAAAAAGAATTTTGTCCCGAAATTCATTCTATGTCATCGTTTGTCATTGTATGGAAAGAGTTGTGGATACTTTTCCTTCATGTGGTCCTCACGCTCCCAGGTGTACTCCGGCCCGCATTTTGAGTTCCATCGAAGTTTCACAATCGGAATCTTACTCCGCTTGAGTTGTTTCACCTCTCTGTTAAGGATTTCTATCGGCTCCTCAACAAAATTCAGCTTATCACTGATCTTGATTTCCTCCAGAGGTATTACCAATGCTTCATCGGCTAAACATTTCTTAATATAGGAGACATGGAATGTGTCGTGAATGGCGCTTAACTCTTGGGGTAATTGGAGTTTATATGTCACCGGGCCGATCCTTTCAATGATCTCAGAGGGTCCAACATATCTTGGGCTTAGTTGTCCTTTCTTACCAAATCGTACAAGCCCTTTCCAAGGCGACACCTTTAGAAGTACCTTGTCTCCGACTTGGAATTCTAAAGGTTTCCGACAATTGTCTGCATAAGTTTTCTGACGATCTCTGGCAGCTTTAAGCCTATTCTTAATGATGGCAATCTTGTCAGTTGTTTCCTGGATAAGGTCGAGTCTAGACAATTGCCTATCTTCGATTTCTGTCCAATACAAAGGAGAACGACACTTGCGTCCATACAATGCTTCATACGGAGCACATTGGATACTCTTGTGGTAACTGTTATTGTAGAAAAACTCGATTAGAGGCAAATGAGTATCCCAATTTCCTTTGAATTCAATGACACACGCCCGTAGCATGTCTTCCAATGTTTGTATTGTTCTCTCCGTTTGCCCATCTGTCTGAGGGTGGTAAGCTGTGCTCAAATTTATCTGGGTTCCTAGTGCCTTCTGTAACATCCACCAAAACCGTGATGTAAAACGACTATCTCTATCAGAAATGATAGATAGGGGTACACCATGCAGAACAACAATTTTGTCGATGTAGATTTGGGCTAATTTTTCCATATTGAAGTCTTCTCGAATAGGGAGAAAGTGAGCAGATTTCGTCAGTCGATCCACTATGACCCAAATTGAATCGCGACCTTTAGAAGTTCTAGGAAGTTTGGTAATGAAATCCATGGATATCTGCTCCCATTTCCATTGTGGAATCTCAGGCTGTTGCAACAAGCCGGATGGTTTCTGATGTTCTGCTTTGACTATTGAGCATGTCAAACACTTCCCAACATACAAGGCAATATCCTTTTTCATTCCAGACCACCAATAGTACTCTTTAAGATCCTTGTACATCTTATCCGCTCCAGGGTGGATTGAGTATTTAGATCGATGAGACTCCTCTAGTACTATGTCTCTCAGATTGTTAACCCTTGGAATCCAAACTCTGTCCTTAAAGTAACGTACTCTGTCTGGTTTGGTTTCAAATCTCTCTTCTAAACCATGTAAATTTTCACCTGGAATATTTTCCTTGATCAAGGCTTTCTCCTGGGCATCAATGATTTGAGATTTCAAGCTTGTCTGAATTACCATCCCCAAAGCTCTCATGTGGGAAGGTTTTACTCTTTCTTTTCTTCTAAGAGCGTTGGCTACTACGTTAGCCTTCCCTGGGTGATATCGTATCTCACAGTCATAATCACTAAACAACTCTACCCATCTCCTCTGCCGCATGTTTAACATTTTCTGATCTAGGATATGTTGAAGGCTTTTGTGATCGGTATAAATGATGCACTTGGTTCCGTACAAATAATGCCTCCATATCTTAAGAGCGAAAACTATTGCTCCTAGTTCTAGATCGTAGGTTGTATAATTTTTCTCATGCGGTTTGAGTTGTCTGGAAGCGTACGCAATAACCTTATCATTTTGCATTAACACACATCCTAAACCTTTATGTGACGCATCACAATACACTACAAAGTTCTCTGATCCATCCGGTAAGGCCAAAATTGGTGCATTGCACAGTTTGTTTTTCAGGATTTGGAAAGCTTCTTCGTGATTCTCTTCCCAGAGAAATTTTCTGTCCTTTTGGGTCAGAGATGTTAATGGTTGAGCAATCCTTGAGAAATTCTCAATGAAGCGTCTTTAGTACCTAGCTAATCCTAGGAACTATCGTATTTCTGTCGGGGCTTTGGGGGCTTCCCACTTCTTGATTGCCTCAATCTTAGCTGGATCTACATGAATTCCTCTTTCGCCGACCACATGACCAAGTAAATGTACCTCTTGAATCCAGAATTCACACTTATTGAACTTGGCATACAATTTCTGCTCCTTCAATAGTTCCAACATTAGCTTCATATGTCTCTCATGATCTTCTTTGGTTTGCGAGTAAACAAGTATGTCATCGATAAATACGATTACAAACTTGTCTAGGTACGGTCTACAGACCCTGTTCATCAAATCCATAAAAACAACTGGCGCGTTCGTTCGTCCAAAAGGCATGACTAAGAACTCATAATGTCCATAACGGGTTCTAAATGTTGTTTTATGAATGTCTCCTTCGTGAACTCTCAGTTGATGATATCCTGACCGGAGATCGATCTTGGAGAAGTATGAAGCACCCTGTAACTGATCGAACAAGTCATCAATTCGAGGAAGAGGATATCGATTCTTGATCGTCAACTTGTTCAGTTCTCTGTAATCAATACACATTAGAAATGACCCGTCTTTCTTTTTGACGAATAACACGGGGGCTCCCCAAGGTGAAGACCTTGGTCGTATAAACCCCTTTTATAGAAGTTCTTGAAGTTGTTTGGACAATTCTTGCATCTCGGATGGCGCAAGGTGACATGGTTCCTTTGCTACAGGTGCCGCTCCGGGAATCAGGTCGATCCGAAACTCGACTTGTCTATGTGGGGGTAGTCTGGGTAATTCCTCCGGAAACACTTCGGGATAGTCCTGCACCACCGGGATTTCTTTGATTTGCTTTGCTTCGGGTTCTCCTTCTACCACATGCGCCATGAATGCAACACAATCCATCTTTAGGTACTTGTGAATCTTCATGCTTGACACAATGTTTAAACTTCTTCCCGGCTTCTCACCATATATGATAAGGGTTTCATTATTGGGGAGAGGTATTCTAATGACTTTCTCAAAACAACCAATTCCCGCCCTATTCATGGATAACCAATCCATTCCTACTATTACATCAAAACTACCTGGCTCTATAGGAATTAGGTCAATGCTAAAGAGCTTATCAGCTAAAATCAAAGTACAACCTGAAATTATTTCATTAGCCCTAATTTCATACCCATCAGCAAGTTCAATAGCATAAGTATTCCTCATCTTTCTCGATTTTAAGTCAATTAATGGTCTAAATTCTAAAGAAACGAAACTCCTATCTGCTCCCGCATCGAATATTACTGATGCAAAGTGATTATTCGGGAGAAACGTACCTGTAATCACTTCAGGGTTTTGACGAGCTTCTTCTGCACCAATCACAAAGGCTACACCCCTAGCCTGCCCACCTTGATTCCTCTGGTTGACTTGCCTTCCCGGGTTCTGACCATTGTTACCAGGCCTCTTGTTCATTTTTTGGACAAACATTTTTGAGGTGGTTTGTACTCCCGCACTCATAGCACGCCCTTTTCTCACCCTTATTCAACCTACAATACTTGGTGAAATGGTATGTCTGATTACACTTGTTGCACAATGGACAGGCTCCCATATGATGGAAACCACACTTGTCACACTTTGGATGCGGTCCAGTGTATTGGAGTCGTTCCTGAGTCTTTACCGGGTCTTGTTCTTGTGTTTTCACCATGAAATTCCTTGTGGTTTTTTGCTTCCTCCCTGAACCGCCATCTTTTTTCATTTCTCCTTGATTTTCTGACTTTCTCTTTTCACCTGAGCTTCCCTTTATTGAATTCTTAGTTCGAATCATGTCGTTATTCAATCGATTTGCCAAAGTCACTACACTCTGAACGGTGGTTGGGTTTGCTGAAGTAACCATTCATCGAATCTCTGGTTCCAAACCCCAGATGTAGCGATCAATTCGTTTCTCCTCAGGAGTGACCATGTGAGGCACCAGCTTTGCAAGTTCATGGAATCGGACTGTGTACTTCTCTATCTGCGTTCCAACCATGGTATGATTCCAGAATTCAGACTCAAGCTTCTAAATTTTATCTTTGGGACAATACTCCTCCATCAACATCTTCTTCAAGTCCTCCCATGTTAGTTGGTACGCCATTGCACGACCTCGGGTTTGCACTTGGGTATTCCACCATGTCAATGCCCTATCCTGGAGTAGACAAGTTGCATACTCCACTTTGTTGCGTTCGAGACATTTGCTATTGTGAAGGACCGACTGTTGGGTTTTGAGCATTCTAACACTCCTAAGTGTACATGCAACCCTAAATAACTTGGATCTATGTTTTCTCTATTATACATGCAAATATGAATATTCCAAGGTATTATCCTAACTAGCATACAAAACATTGATTCATATGGAATAATATAAGTTAAAAGACATACCTTTTGATGTAGCTTGATTCCATGGAGCTTAAGAGCCTAGTGCCTCAAGTGTGACACCTCAAATGGTTCACACAACACCAAATACACTTAGAATAACTTGAGAGAAATGAGACACTTCATGAAATCGGCTAGCCCTCACCATTCTTTCATAGTGTTCTCATGGTGGCCAATTTTGGGAAGAATAAGATGCTTATATAGTGTGTCACAATTAGGGTTACACCATGTAAACCCTAATTGTCATGGCCTTTCATTTCCATGATCCATGGGTACAAAAACACCATGGAGCATCCTATGGGTTTTAGCCCAAGTTGATAATCCATGGAGCATTAGCCCACTATACAAGTACGGATGATTTACACAATCAACCCATATATTTAATTAGTCTCCTTTTAATCACTTAATTAATTCCAAATTAATTCTTGATTAATACTAATTAAATAATCTTATTAATATATTAGAACTTATAATATATTAATAAACCTTAAGTGTTATTTCTCTCATTTAAGTCTATCCAAATGCATGATGCCATGCAACCCAAATGGACCATGCCAATCGGGTCAAGTACATACCAAAAATAGTTATGGACTTAGACACTAATCCAACAGTCTCCCACTTGGATAACTCTAAAACTATTATTGTGTATGACTTCAAAACCCGACTAGCAATCGTAGCTCTTAAAGCTGCTGCCGTCGAACTCTGAACAAATCAATGACGCGTCCATCAGATAAGGGATCATATATTCCTCCATTCTAGATATCATATGTACTGAGACATGGATTAAAATCATTCTCTCTGTCCATTTGTTGTTTCCCGATTTCCGATTTATGACGACCGATTAATTGAACAAATCACATTAGTCCTGGCTTGGCCAAGCACTTCGGGGTGTCATCACTAAATCATCGAGGGGCCCACAAATATCGTTTTTATCCCTTTAAGGGTAAAAGGAATGGATAAACTTTGACTCATATGCTTGTTCTACTACTTGTTGAATCATACACAAAGGCACGTTTTATAACACCGAGTTACCAAATGCGTTTTCGTGCAATCAATGTATAACCAACTCATAGGCAACAAGTCATATCTCTAGGTTTGAATAATATAATATATTATCGTCTCATGATCACTCGTGATAAAATCCATGAAGTGAGTCAAATGAGCGTGGGTTGAATCCAATACTCAAGACTTATGAGCACTCATGAATGTTGCAACAACTCTTGCTATGTCCACTACCTTGGACATCTACAAACCAGCTTCATGACAGTCTTGATTCATATCTACTTCCAACATATGACCGACGGTGGATGGTTTGAATAACTTAGTCATTCAGGAAGAACGACCTAGTTATTCTGGAAGTCAAAACATGCAAAGTGAAACACAAGAATAATCGAATCCAATATGGTCTCAGAACTTATGAATATAAATAAAACACCTTTTATGTATCACCATATTGATTACCCATCATTCATTGCATACTGTTTCAAACTATCAACTTTATACTTGAATTAAAAACAATAGTTGTCCCATGCTCCAAGCATGTACACTATGTTTTCTAAACACTAGTCATGCCATACACCAAGTATGCACACTATGTTTGTCTAAACAATAGCTATGACATACACCAAGTATGCATACTAAGTTTATCTATGATCTTTACTTTGTGAAATAGATCGGTTGAACATAATTCCAATGATTCTCATTTCACAGTCCCAAATCCTTACCGCAAATGCAAGAATTCCAAATTCATGTCATTTACCAAAATATTGTTAGATTTTAAACTTATATGCATTGATCCTCTTGTAATAATTATGCACAAAGTCACAGAGTTGTCAATAGACATTACAGAGTATTTCAATGGAGATCAACTCCATGGAAACATCCTTCTTGCATTAAGTTTTTCTAATCTTACACAAATTGAATAACTTCCACCTATGGAAACATTCCCATATTCCCATTTTGACTATCACTTCTGAACAAGAGTTGCCTCTTTTCAGAATATGTCAATATGGTCCTTCCAAATTAACATTATACTTCCAACTGTCCCTAAGCAACCAATCTTTGGTGAACCTTAGATTGTCCTCGACAATTGCTTAATCATTTTAGTCATATCCAATTCTAGATTTTTCCCTTCTTAATGCCCTGAGCATTTGGAAAATTTAGAAATGATGAATATTATAGCACATGCAATCGATCCTATATCCGGAGCATATGGGACACGATTCATGATGTCTCACATAAAGACTAGACCAGTCTTTTGCTATAATATTTCTATTTCTATTTGCCATGTTCTCATAATTCAGATTATGAAAAGAGATGTCGTAATCATAATCGAATTTTATAACGTAAATAATGGACCCATATATAGAATTTCCTTATGTTGAGCCATTCCAACATAAAATTTATATATATATATCCTTGACTAAAGATGATTAAAACCTAAATCTAAGATTTTAGAATTGAAATGAAGTATAATTTCCTCTCCCTTAATTATAACAAAACAACTTTTTTTCCAATTGAAACTTTTGTTTTCTATAATTAACATTGCTAATTTGCAACACTTATTATAATTATCATGCTCCCACTAACATGATTATTTTTAGCATAACACTTATGCTCCCACTAGCTTTGACATGTATCAAAAATCAGCTGGGCTTCTAGAAATCAATACTTTATTGACTTTCATACCAAAGTTCAGACTTCTGATATGAAGTGCTTTGATATAACTTTATCAAGATCATACACCTTTCTTTAGATAGCGCACATGTGTGTCTAAGCAATTTCAGAACTATGAAAAGGGATGCCGTAATCATAGTCTCAATTGTTTAGACCTTTTGCCATGTGCTTCAAATCTACTTGGTGGAAGTGTTTCCTCACCATCATTTTCATGAATCGGAGAGAAAACTTATGACACTTAGATTTTATGGTGTATGTGTTCCTATCCATGTGAATTTGTCAAAACCATAATCACAAGACAAGGATAATGACAAATCCAAACTTATATGGACTGAACTCAATCTTAATTTATTGCCACCTTCCATTGCTTCCAAGTTGTTATGAAACCAATGCAAAGCCAACTTTAACTGGAATGGGCACAGAAATAGGAATATGTCAACACGATAGGTTATAAACCTCACGTCGTGTGCTAGTGTCAAACTACAGGTTTTATTCTTGATTAGATCTTGAAGCTTTTCCAAGATTTCTAAGACTCCCACTGTCCTCTTGACATATAAGACTCACTTGCCAAATATTCAAGAGATAGTGCGGATTCTTTATCAAGACAAACACTTCACACAATTGGCCTTAGTTGGTCTTTGTTTTATCCAAAACATCACAACTTACCAATTTCAAATGTACAAAAGTAGAACACTTTTACTCTTACATTTGACAAGTGTTATAAACCTTTCTTTAAGATATGTCACTCAACTTACAGTCTTGGAGTATGTCTCTAAGACTTGTTTTTGGAACGAAGTATGACTCATCTTCTTGATTTAACCATTTCAACAATTCTTGATTCCTCTTCTTAGCCATAGGAATGCACTAAGATTTCCTTAGAGGACTAATTGTGATATGATTTCTAAATCATTAACATGATCACAAAACCTAATACTAAAGTACTCTCCCATCTTTTTCAGATTTGAGAAACTTTTATCTTTCTGCCAAATTTGATTCTTCTCATTCATTCTGTCATACATCGAAACTTTTCCAATGTTTCAAAATTATACTTAAACTTGTAAGTATAACCATCATGACGAATACTCTTATCGATCTTTTGTGGTTGACTTGATCAGTGCACCAGAATGTGTACTCGATCCCTTAGTCCTTCACTTGACTCACATATACATGTGAACAAGGAATTAATCTTAATTTTTCCAAAGATGAAAATTCTCACTCGCCATACTATACAACTTGCATGATTTCCAAGTTTCTATCCAACTGAAACCTTGGGTGATGAGAATCTTTCCTTATTTGGTAAATTTAGACACTACCACAAATGAAAGAATCAAATTCATATTTCCATTATTGCTAGAAATATACAAACATCAATTTTCCATAAGTGCCATTGCAAGGACATATAAAATAAAGCAAAATTTTATTTATTTATCAAATGCGGAAAAACTTTCCTTACAATGCAACTTTAAATGGAAACTATGCTATTACATATTTCCTAGCAATCTATCATAACTCTCTAAGTAGTAGCTCAAGAATCCGATCTTCGAACCATGCGATTGAAATCCATCTTCGCGATCAGATTCAACATACTCCTTTTCTAAGTTCCCTTCCCTTTGCTTGATCCTGCCATACATTAAAAATGTATTAAGAATCTTCAAATAGGAACTTAAGAGAGTTAGATAGTGGACTTACCTGAAGCAGAGTCAATTTTTTTTTTACTAGACCTTCTCTCAGATCTTTCAGGTAGTTAAGGCAGCTTCGCAACTAATGCCCCTTCCTTTGGCAACAGAAACATATGGACCCTTTGGGAATGGTGCACTGGACTATCTCAGACTTGCCTTTCTCTTTACCATTTGGTCAACCGAGTTGACTGTGGCCAATCCCTTTCCATTAGGAAAAGAAAGCTTTTCTGGATATCCAATGTTACCATTTTCAAAGTCCATGGAAGTTGATCTTCTAATCAAATTTTCTCTACTAGTGCTCCAAATCATTGCTGATTCAGCAACACAAAGCAAATAGATAAGATCATTAAGTGTCATGTCATAGTGTTTTACATAGTAGTCCATAAAGAACTCACTATGTGTCTTAGGAAGTGATTAGTCAACATCCAACTTCCCGGCTTGTCAATATGTGCCTTCATCTCCAAGATGTGAGCACACATAGACCTTGCTTGCCAATAGGGCTTGAGTGACCTTGAACTTGTGGGTTAGGGAGAATAATTGGAGGAGGCAGAGGGAGTGAAGAATGATTTTCGGGACATCATCTTCATAAGGAAAACTTGTTCCAAGAGCTTTTGGGAAGATCATAAATGTCTGAACCAGACATCTTTTGGGAGATATTCAAGATAGTTGATTTGAAGTCCTTAATATCACACCCAATATGAAATATTAAGGCTAGGGCCCAACACAATATTTTATAACTTGGAAGAGGGATGCCGTAATCCAAGCTATAGAATATTTGAAGGTAAGCGAATGACGATTCACCAATTTCCACCATGAAAAACGAAATAATTTATTAGGTTTTAAATGGATTTGAAACTCCTAGATCTTTTGAGATTCATTGAACTTTTCAATGGCATGTTTCAATCTCGAGTGTACCCTCTCAAATTTTATGACTAGGATGCCGAGGATCACAAAATAAGGTGTGAATACCCATGCAAATATACTTGGTACCCTTAATATTTACCCCTCAATCGATGTGCCGGTTAACCACACGCGCTCCACCGATACTATGATAAACATTAAGTTACCCTTTGCCTACCTTGTTAAGTCAAGCTAGTGTGCCGGTTAACCACACGCGCTCCACTAACCGACTTAAGCAAAGTGCAAAGTGTAATTCTATGGATTAGCACCAAATTCACATTTTCCTAAGTAAATAAGATTGGGAATTTCTAAAATTTTAGTTACTTAGTATTTATCATTAATACTTTTAATGAAGGGAGAATTCTAGTCCTTGTCCTACCCGTTCGGCTAACGACCCTCCACCAGTCAAGGAAGTGGTGATTGAGAGAGGACACCCATTCAACTGCCATTTTATAGGCAGTAACCTTATACCCCCCTTATAGATCGGCTTCGTGAATGAGGCCTACTAACGGTAAGACAGACTTGCTCTTATACATATATATATATATATATATATATATATATATATATATATATATATATATATATATATATATATATATATATATATATATATATATTATATTAACTTATAATTCTATAAAGTATAAGGGTTGAATTTTAACTTTTAAAATTCTAAGGGCTTAACTTGGAATTAAAGTATTCATAAGGGAAAAATTTACAAATTCCAAAACTTGAGGGCAAGTTTTGAAACTATTCAAAACTATTCAATTCCATAACTTATGTGTTTAAAGTAGTTTTAATTCAAAAAACTCTTCAAGTTCCATAACTTGAGGACAAGTTATGGAAGACCTTAAACTACTAAAAGAATATGAATTTTCTTTATTCATAACCTATGGAAAAATTTATGTGTTTAATGAATCTTAAATGTGACTTTTCATATAACTTGAGGACAAGTTACAAAAACACATTTCAGAACCAACTCTTACATTAATTTGGATTGAAAACAACAATTTCACAAAACTTTTCTATTAATCTAAGCAACTCATAAGAACAAGATAATTCAATCAAACTTTTTCATGTAATTAGCCTAACCATTAAACTAATACAAAACATGAATCTATTGACAATTATCTTTGAAATTGGATTAGCATGAACATTACCACATCAAAAAAAAGGTTTATAAGTTGAAAACCAGCTGGGGGTAATGTTCCTAGTCCAATTACGGCCAAAACAGTCGAAGATATGTTGTCTGGGGGTCCAACTCGTCGAGTGCATGAACCAACTCAGCGAGTTGGATGAGTTTAGCCTTGGACTCGTCGAGTCCCTTCATGGACTCGGCGAGTCTGCTGAGCATACACTTAGAATAACTTGAGAGAAATGAGACACTTCATGAAATCGGCTAGCCCTCACCATTCCTTCATAGTGTTCTCATGGTGGCCGATTTTGGGAAGAATAAGATGCTTATATAGTGTGTCACAATTAGGGTTACACCATGTAAAACCTAATTGTCATGGCCTTTCATTTCCATGATCCATGGGTAGAAAAACACCATGGAGCATCCTATGGGTTTTAGCCCAACTTGATAACCCATGGAGCATTAGCCCACTATACAAGTATGGATGATTTACATAATCAACCCATATATTTAATTAGTCTCCTTTTGATCACTTAATTAATTCTTGATCAATACTAATTAAATAATCTTATTAATATATTAGAACTTATAATATATTAATAAACCTTAAGTGTTATTTCTCTCATTTAAGTCTATCCAAATGCATGGTGCCATGCAACCCAAATGGACCATGCCAATCGGGTCAAGTACATACCAAATATAGTTATGGACTTAGACACTAATCCAACACCGACTCCATACTATCAATCCACTTCAGCAACCCAACTGCACCTTCTTTTCCATGAAACTCCTTATGTTTACATGCCATAAAGGACTTGTAGTTGCACTCTCTTTCATTTTTACCCTGATTTCCACTCGGATTTCCTTGAGTAGCATTTAGACCCGCTGTGACTTGAGTGACGATGTTTGGGATTGCTGCCATGAGCTGTTGTGCGACCAGTTGAGCAACATCAGGTGTTTCGTTCTGTGGGCGTCCACGAGTTGGCCTTCCTGAAGGCATGGTTCTAAGACACAAAAATAAAATACATATAAGTAATTGTTTTAAAATAGTGTAAAGTTTTCGGTACTACATTATTTTCCAAATCATGGCACAAAGTCAAAACCATATTATGCACCACTATTGTGCATACAGTTTTATTGTTTATGCAAAATCTTTTATCTGACAATAAACATTTATCATAAATTTCATAACTAAACTTCACATTTGAAACTTTTGACAAATATAATATAAGTTTTTCTACAATATATTTAAAATAGTTTAAACATTCCAAAACATTACATCATTATCAAATCAAGGTTTTCAGTTTTCTTCCAAAAGACATCCCACATGGGTATGCAAAATATAACGAAGTAAAGAACAGAAATCTGAACCAAACATGGATCATTATCCCAACGAAAAACATCAACACCATAATCAGGAGTACTCCTCCAAACATATAGCATGTGGTCACCAAACGACCCACAACCCTCTCTGCAGTCCTGACAGTATGGATAACTTCTATCGCATACTGATGCATGGTATCCATTCCTACCATCATCTCATCCAATATATGTTGATGCTCGTCAATCACTGCACGATCCTGATGTAAACATGCTGCCATCCACTGAATCTTCCTCGACTCCTGCGGGGATAAACATGTATGCCAAACAGGAATCCCGATGTCTCGCTGTGGTGGGGGTACTCCCGATCCTCCTATGTTAGGTCCTGCCATGCTAGGTCCTACCCTACTAGGTCCTGCTCCCTCATAGGTCATCCCCATAGGTCTGGGGACGCTCTTCCTTGTCGTCCGTCGAACACAAAGACCGTAGAGTGGCGGCTGTGGTATCATCGATGCAGGAGAAGCTCCACGTTGCTGACTCGAGGAGTCGTCTCTACTAGTGTCATGTGATTCTCCTGTGTCTTTCGTGTCTTCGGATGGATCTTCCTCCACAGAGGCGGGTGGGTCGCGTCTCGGAAATGTCGTAACGTTGCCGGACTTGTCGGCCGAAAAGGTAGTGTGGGATTGAAAGAACCCCTTTCTAAACTTTCGTATTTCTGAAAGACCCAAACTTTCGTACTTGACAATTGTTACTCCAAAACATGCTACATGCATATTTATAACTTCTTCGTTATAACACGGATTTCGATGAGGTTTTCGCGGATCTTCTATTGGTCATAACTTCTTCGTTATAACACGGATTTCGATGAGGTTTTCGCCTAAATGTTTCTAACGAGATTCTTTACAACTTTCAGTAATAAAATTTTACTTATTCCAAATTTTATATTTTCGTTAAATTTCGATATTTTTCTTTTGATTGGAATTTCATAAGACTTCCAATATTTTCCGATTGATTCTAAACATAGATTTACTTCATTTCTAGTAAAAACTATCTGTTAGAACTCAATACTCATAATTATATAATATTTCATAATATTATTTACTTAAAACACGATTTCAAAACGTGTATGTTACAAATACCTCCTCCTTTTGAGGATTTCGTCCCCGAAATCATAACGATATAAATGACTGGGAATATTTCTCTCTTATCTCATTCTTATTTTCCCTAATTTTATAATTTGGGCCTCGATGGTGTTTCCACTTGACATGCACCAACTCCAAGACATATGCACAAAGCATATCTTCTATCGTTTGAATTGTTCTCTCCATCTGACCATCTCCTTCTTCAATTCTCTGACTAAAATTTCGTCACTACACGAGACATGGTTCTCTGAACCAATGAATTCAATTCACAGATCTATATTAGTCGGACTCGATTCTTTACGACCATTAAGGTCTGAACGAAAATCATCTTCTTAGTCATCACCGAAACGAAGGTAATGACATACTCGAACAAAAACAGAATCAATTTCTAGTTTCTTGGTAACCTTGTGACTTTCCCTGATCCAAGTGTGAGTCCTGTGCTTCCGGTAGTATAGGCCTCTACTACTATTCACACCTACTCATACTCGTTCCAAGAATTGTCTTGCAGTCCCCAAGTCACCATATCAAGAATTTTTACAAAGGAATTTATCACACATGAATGTGTTCAAACAAATACATATGACAATTTCTCCTAGACTCAACTGAGGATTTCGCGTTTCTATAAAACATATCTTGGATTTCCTATACTCGTCTTCTAGGATTCTTCTCATGCATATGCTCGATCTAGCATATTCTAATACTTTTTCATAGGTCGATAAATATTTTACTTCCAATTCTTCATATAAATTCTTTCTCGGGTAGTGTCTACTCTACAAGACACACTATACCAGAATTTACTCTAGCAGCATTGAGACAAACGGTCTCCAACTACCTGCATCATCTTCTCATACAATACTATGGGTGTATTTCTTCTTCAACTAAGCATTCTACCTTACTTAGACAAGTAAGTTACTTAGCCTTTTACCATAAAATGACTTAATTCACCATCTTCGGTTCTTCTTACTCTATAATCAATCATTGCTTCATTCTGGACAGCGGTGGAACAACTTCATCGGTTATGCGAAAACATTCATCTCGTCCGAATGTACTTCAAATACACAACCTTCTTCCAACGGTGTTATTATTTCACTAAACATAGTATGAATGTGCAACACCACTCTATAGGTATTAATACATTATTTACGATATCACTTGTTAAATATTATTTTACGATATCCCGCGATCGTTTATCTATAAAATTATCGGAGTCAACTATCATAAGTCTTTTTATTACTTCGAAAATTTTCATATCAGTTCTAATATAGAAATTTTTAAATTCGGAATACATAAAATTTCCTTTCCCATACTATGGTCGGCAACAGACCTTAAACTTTCTCAAGTAATAGCAATATAAGTAAGCAACCTAAGGCACGCTATATTCATTTATCATTTAGCACATATTAGAATATAAGGCATATCTCCTCTAATATTCTAGTGCTTGTCCATTTAGGTATTCAACCTAAAGTATACTAGATACACATTGTATCATCATCCCTTAACAATCCATGTTTAAGTCTAGAAATTCTCAAAATTCCTAGTTCACTTAAACTAATTCTCTGAAAATTTTTAAAGTAACTTAATATTTTAGAATACTAGGGTTTATCACTATCCAATACCCCACTTAAATCCTTCCTATGGTTTGTATCCATATACTTACAAATGACTCCGTTCATATATTGAACGTTAGACAATTTAAGTCTAAATACCAATCCGTGATATTTAGTTCGCTTAAACTAGTGCTCTGATACCATGATTGAAAGAACCCCTTTCTAAACTTTCGTATTTCTGAAAGACCCAAACTTTCATACTTGACAATTGTTACTCCAAAACATGTTACATGCATATTTATAAAACAATATCTTACATTGATAAAGTGATTACAAAAGATTGGATACAAACCGACTATGTTTTAATATTTTACATAACTACCCAGAATATTATAATTTTTTTTGTATACAAACGTAAACCCAAATACAAAAGTAATAGTATAAACTATTCTAAATCTTCCAACAGTATATGACTATACTGGTTACTTATTGCCTGTAATTGTTAAACATTGAGAGGGGTAAGCGGTGACGCTTAGTGAGTTCAATAATAGATACAATATAACGTTATGCCATATACATATCAATATGACAGAAGCAAAGAGGTACAAAGAA
Source organism: Lactuca virosa (assembly GCF_052849685.1). NCBI lineage: Eukaryota > Viridiplantae > Streptophyta > Magnoliopsida > Asterales > Asteraceae > Lactuca > Lactuca virosa. Next base: position 193,358,669 of record NC_136430.1, read on the forward strand.
CAACAAGAGAAGATGAGTATCATATGACATACTTTCCATATCAATCAATAAGACATAACAATTTCAACTACTTGATATACATCAATAAAGTTTCGGCCCAAGTGGCACAGAAGACATATACTTTCTGATTAAACATTTTGGTAGATTTCAGGCTTTCAGCCCTGTCTAACCATCTAACAATGCCATAGAATAGAAGTCATTCTCTTACGAGACATGCTCTACATGGCCAGAGGCTACATACCAATACCCAAGTGATGCTTATGTCATACACTTCAAGTCAAAGGTATAGCTCCGTTAGTATTCCGTTAGTATACAAATATTATTTTACATAGCCAAAGGTATAAAACCAGAATAACACAGGAAAGCATATTGAACATATAACACATAACATACAATTGTTCCTATATATTGAACTCACCGTGAAATAACCGGGGGTTAAAATAGTAATTTGGGCAGCACTTTGGCTCTAAATATAACTTCCTTCGTTGAAAACCGGGAGATTTATCGAAAAGCGGGCTCTGCGAAGGTAGAGCTTCAAACCGAAAAGATAATTTCTCGGGGTCTTCGGGCACTTCGGGACGTGTTTCGGTTGTTAAAAATAATACTGGGGCTTCGGGGGAAGTCGAAATAGTGAAAATATGAGTTTAGGGGTGAAAAATACCAAATTTCTAAATCTAGCCGGGAGATTTCGCAACCCCCCCTTTTATAGGGTGGGAGACCGAAGATCGATGGCTGAGAAAGCTCCACGCGGCAGCAGATGCGAAGCTCGGATCCGGAGGGGAGGCAGTTGGCGCGCTTCGGACAGAGACACGCGTCGGTCTCGGATTGGGCCACCCTTCGGATGCGAGGGCTCGGCACCGAGGCCACACGCATCAACATCTGATTGGACCGAACCTCGGACTCGAGAAGAACGCGACATGTGGGTCGAACATGGGGCAAGCTGCGAGAATCCGGGTGACGTGTCTGAAATCTGACCTTATCCATGCGAGATTTCTCGGTTTTTGTGCCAAAAACTTCCGAAATTCATAACTTTCGCATACAAGCTCTGTTTTTTACGCTCTTTATATGCACGTGTAGATAAAATTATGCTCTACAACTTTCATTTAGAATCCGTCGGCTAATTTTGAATTTATTTTTAATATTATTATTTTTAACAGACCCGGACAGGAAAATCCATTAAAAATTCATAACTTCTTCATCCGACGTCCGTTTTCGTCAGTCTTTTTACCGTTGTACTACTAATGACGAGACCTTCGATTCTCGTTTAGGTTGTTTTGGCTAAAAACGACTCGATCTAAAATTCGAGTTTTTAGCTGTCTACTGCTAAGCTGAAACTTAGAAAAATCATAACTTCCTCATACGAAGTCAGATTTGGGCGTTCTTTTTATCAAAATTCTCGGTTTGACAAATACTACGAATTTCGTTTAGATCACCAAGGCTAAAAAGTAGTTTATCAAAAACTCACTTTTTACGTCATTCGGTGTCGTGTCGGTTTTGTCGCGGATCTTCTATTGGTCATAACTTCTTCGTTATAACACGGATTTCGATGAGGTTTTCACCTAAAACGTTTCTAACGAGATTCTTTAGAACTTTCAGTAAATTTCGATATTTTTCTTTTCATTGGAATCTCATAAGACTTCCAATATTTTCCGATTGATTCTAAACATAGATTTACTTCATTTCTAGTAAAAACTATCTGTTAGAACTCAATACTCATAATTATATAATATTTCATAATATTATTTACTTAAAACATGATTTCAAAACGTGTATGTTACAGGGATGACGATGATTTCGACATAGTGGACTGAGACATAAGTATAATGAGCTATAAAATACATAATAATGAATGCCTATTGTATGCAATGCTTACACACACCAAAAAGTTTCCTTTTAATTTTTGAAATAAAGTTTTCATGAAAATTTAGTTGAACATATTCCCATTGTAATTAGCTCAAGTCTTGTAAAATCTTTCCTTATTTAAACATAGGTGATCAGGCTATGTTTAATTGAGGTCCAATAATACAATTCCCGACCTAATTATATTAAAAATATGTTCGATGTTTCAAAATTCATATATTCCGGTTATAGTTTTGGTCTTCTAAAAGAAGACTGATGTTCTCTATAACTTTTGGCTCTGATACCATTTTTGTCACACTCCGCTAAAGCAGAAACATGAAGCATGACAGCGGTAACGGTTTCATAGCAAAAGTTAAAGATACATCACCATCATAAAAACATTTATAGTTTACAATACATATTTAAAGAAAACACATCCAAGACAAGTCTCAAAATAAACATAATTTTTCAAAAACTAGAAACACAAAAGCATTTTCCCACTTGATGCAGCATACTTATGATGATGAATCTTTCGACCACTTACTAATTATTTCCTGAAAAAACATGTAAAACGAGTGTCAACTATAAAAATAGTTGGTGAGTTCACAGGTTTACAAAAATATAGTTTCATGAAACATAATCAAAGTTTTGATAGAAGTTTCCATAAAAAGTACATTGCTAAAATGAGTAAATAAGTATGTTGCCATCATGAGAAATAAAGTTTGTTGCTAAAACGAGATATGAGGTTCGTATGTGCATAATGATTATATCATGAGTTCACAACCCAAGCCTAATGACCGAGGGTGCCCTCTTCTATGTCTATCGCTAACATAGGGAAAATGGTAAAATGCACTCAAGCGAATCATGCGAGTGAGGAGTTGTCTACCTCCTAATAGCGCTATCCATAATAACCATAGGCTCAAATGAGTTAATGAGTTGTGTGAACTGATTCCAGGGACTTAAACGCGATAAGGCCTCATGAATTAACAATAGCATACACATACACAATAAAATATAGCAACCAAGTTTGATACAAGTCAAATTAAATACAACGAACATAAATAGTTTCGGACATGCTTTTCCACCCCAAAACATTTAAAACCGAAAATAGGGGGAGTCGTGAATACTCATTATGTTTCAAGTAGGTACAAGTGGTGCCTCGGAATACACCAACGCCTTACTACCGGGATCCTACGACATCAAACACACGCTAGTGAGTTTCTATGTCGAAATCTAACGCTAATATACTAAATTCTACATATAGAGAAATGTCATTTTTTTGTTCTATTATTGGTTTTATATTAATTGGTTACAATTTTTCTGAAATGGTGAAATTTTATAACTTATGTGATTAAGACAATTTTGGAAATTAATTTTCCAGATTTTTGTAATATTAATGGAGGGTATTTACACACATTTAAAGGTGTTTTAAGCTCCTAAAAATCCAAAATATTATCAAACAGTTTCCAAAAATTCTCAAACTTTGCATTTTCATTTTAAATATAGTAGAGGTCTTCCAGAAATTTGCCCTTGAATTTTTGATGTGATTAACTAATTTTTCCATTTTTTTAAGCCTTCATAACAATATAAATTCGTGAAAAATCGCATCCAAATGATACAAATTCCCAAACTTTTTATAATACTGCCATTAGACATACTTAAGCTGGGAAAAATATAAAAATGGTCTTCTAAAATGTTTAATCCATTTTTATGATTTTTGTGCATTTATTCTAATAAAAAATTGAAATAAATAGAAAACGGTTTCCAAAATTACCCAAACTTTTTGTATTCCTGTTATTAAACATTCTTAAGCCGAGAAAAATATAAAGATGGATTTCTAAACTGTTTAACCAAATTTTATGATTTTTGTGCATTTATTCTAATAACAAATGGGTTTAAGTGTATTTAATCTTGGGAAAATAGAAGCAAAATAGTATACAAAAGAGAAAAATCATCAAAATTTTTATGTAGCACCCTAATGTATTATAAGGTGTTCTGGTAAATTTTCATGAATTTTAGATGAGTAGAACTATTTTTCTTGTTTTTAGTCCATTTTAAATACAAAAATCGGGAAAAAATAGGAATACATTATCAAAAATTCTGAAATTATTTTTCTAAGTCTTCCACATAGGGTAGCAGCTGCGAAAATTATTAGATACCCTTTTCAAATTCTATAAAGTGGTTTTAAGATTTATTGATACAAAACAAAAAGAAGATTCACAACCATACTAAATTGTAACAAAAATCTTTGCAACTTAATGAGAGGTCATTATTTACCATAGGGGTCATCCACGAATTTACCTAATATTTATAGTGTCACACCCCCAAACCAAGGATGGCGGAAACGTCCGGGGGTGGAGGACTTCATGTATAGTATCACAACAACGAGTATAATAGTGCTCAAAGTAAATACAACCATCATAAATATAATTGAAAAGGTTACACCATAGTATATGTTTACATATTTCAAAATCAATTACATTATGAAGACAAAATGAAATGTTTGACGATTTAACGTCCCATCCTCAAAATGCTGTTGATTTCCTGTCTCACTGATTTCCTGAGAATACAAGTAGTTTTGAAAAGTGTCAACAATTAAATTGGTGAGTTCATAAGCGTTTTATTTGGGGAAGAAGCCATTTTCCTTGTAAAAGCGACAGAGTATGATTTCCAGAAAATCCAATATTTTCTTTATTAAGTGTGAAATGAAAGCTCCTATGTTATGCAATAATGTACCCTAGAAATACCCGTAGATTCCTTCCATAATCACCCAGTGTATATAAGTTATATAAAATTTAAGTTAAATAAACCGACGAATATAATAGGTCCGCCTTAGGTCCACAACCAAACAAGGAACAGGAAGTAAGGCGGGCCCACCAATTCTCAGTCGATTGTAACTAGATTCTTATATAACTCTAACATATACACTTAGCAATTATAGCTGAAGTCTAACAATTCTAGATGAAACGTAGTTTTAATAGAAATCTGTTCCCAAAGAAAATCCAATATTTTCCTTATAAAAGTGATGTAGTCCTAAATCCCAAGACCAAGAGTATGAGTGTGTTTTATACTTATAACGGGTTTGTAGTTTTAAATAGATAAAACCCCTTTTCAAAGTAGAATTTTCCCTGTAAACTTGAAAGATTGTTAACTCCCTATGTGAGTCGCTATAACCATACTATAACGAGAAATAACCTGCAACAACGTTTTTCAGACGTCAAGATCCTATGGCTCTTGTCACCCGTAGACCTGCCGGTCCGGCTGTAGCTAGCAGCGAGGTATGGGGTGTCAATCCCAATATAGATCTATACACAATTATCACGCTCTCCCTACAAGAGACTCTGGTTATAACTTACAGGAATTTGAACCCGTACTCTAAGAGTACGATGGAAGAATTGTCTCACAACTTACGTTAACTAGTTTACATATAGTTTGAGTATAAGACCTCTTCCGTGGTGGAAGTGAAATCACCTTTTATGAAAATAAATTAGTGATATGAATCCATAAACTATTACTATTATAGTTTATTATGTAGCATATGAAAAACCCATTTGTTTTGAGAGTAAAACCTTTTTCATGTAGTATTCTTTTATTGTAAAATCCATAAACTATACTTATCGTAGTTTATTATATGTGTTCGAAATGAATGGAAAACCTTATCATGAATGACTAATTTCTGTTTATGATGATGAACTAACAAGAAATACATTCAACATTTAGAAACTTATTGTTATGCACTTTGCTCGACATACTACAAAGTGTTGTTAATATTGTAAGCTATGTAACTAGTTTTTAACCTTTCTGCATTGTTTTAAAAATATCATAGCAAAATCATACGAAGTCGAAAACTGAATCCGTAAATTCTGAGAGTTCACAAAATGTGTATAGTTTATTCATAATTTTTATTATGATTTTTAGATGTCTCTATCCTGTGTGAAAATGTTCATATTCACAGACTGGTCCGAATTCGTTTCTGAAATGATAGGCAGTTTTGTAAAAGTCACCATAAATTGTAGAAAATTCGTATGGAGATGTGCAAGTAGTCATTTTAAAGGTATGAACCTGAACTACTTGCATATTAAGCAGTTTTGAAAGATATTGAGTTTAAGATGACCAAAACAGTCTGTGAATAGGACTCAACTTTTCTGATGGAAGCTGTTGTTTGAATTTAGTTGAGTTTTTGGCATTTTAACTTGTATTCTCCCCTTAAAACTTGAAGAAAACATGAAAATGTGGGGGTATGAACTCACCTTGACTGATTTTAGTAGATGGATGATGAAGAAAAGGAGTTTCCAAGTGAAGAACACTTGGGAGATGCTCGAAGATTCGAAGATTCTATGAACAAATATGATGATATTTGTGTAAGGAATCCAAGATTTGAGTGAAAGAGTGTAAGATAATCAAGTGAAAGATGAAATTACTTACCCAAAAGTGAAGAAGAATGCTCAAGAACAGCCTTGAATTTCGAGTTTAGAGAGAGTGAGTGAGAGAGAGATAGGGAGAAATGGGTTTCTTCTTTGGTGAAGGAGTGAATAATGTGGGAGTAGTGATGAAGATCTTCAGCCCTTGAATCAAGATCTTTGCTGGAGAAAGAGGGTGAAAGGACAAATAGTTGACTAGGGATGATAGGAATAGTGACATAAAGCATGAATATTGACATGGAGTGGGTATGGGAGGTTGCTTGTGTCATAGATTTATGGAAAAGTCAACACTCCTCTTAAAAATCTTATCCAATAGATTTTATTCTTAGACTAATATTTTCCCTCAAAACTGATTAATTTATGAATATGTAGGGTCTTATATGCCAAAATATGAGTTTGGGTGAAAATCCCGCGTTAAAATCACGAAAAACGGGTTTAAAACGGAGTTGGGGTCAAAACCCGGGAAAAAGTTGCGAACAGCCGAAGTCAGGAGGCGAGGTTCGGTCTTAGGAGCTTAGAACCGAAGGGAGGGCTCGGCTGATGGATTAGAACCGAGAGGAGGACTCGGTCCGAGCAGTCTCGCAGGCGAACACATTAGAAGAGGAACCGAAGGTGTACTGAACCGAAATGCTTGTTTCGGACTGAGAGGACTTAATCCGAATCGAAGGGTGAGTTCGGTCCCATATGTAGTTTCGGTCTTATGCAGGTTCGGTCCTCATGGTTCGGTTCTTAAGGCTATGTTCGGTTCCTAAGAGGTTTCGACTCCTTAAGAGGGTTCGGCTCCTTAAGAGGGTTTTTCGTATAAACTTTCGTTTTCGAGTTGTTTTTGACTAAATTAAGGGTCGGGATGCCCCGAGTGATTATAAAAAGTTGAGAGAGATTTTTAGAGAGATTTGGGAGAGATTTCACATACTTGGAGAGATTTCTCATACTTAGAGAGATTTGGGAGAGATTTCACATACTTAGAGAGATTTGGGAGAGATTTCACATACTTGGAGAGATTTCTCATATTTAGAGAGATTTGGGAGAGATTTCACATACTTGGAGAGATTTCTCATACTTAGAGAGATTTGGGAGAGATTTCACATACTTAGAGAGATTTGGGAGAGATTTCACATACTTGGAGAGATTTCTCATACTTAGAGAGATTTGGGAGAGATTTCACATACTTGGAGAGATTTATCATACTTAGAGAGATTTGGGAGAGATTTCAAATACTTAGAGAGATTTGGGAGAGATTTCACATACTTGGAGAGATTTCTCATACTTAGAGAGATTTGGGAGAGATTTCACATACTTAGAGAGATTTGGGGTAGAGAGGGATAGAGCGAGATAGATTTGAGAGAGACTTCGTTTGTGACCTTTTTGGATGTTTAGCTTCACCACGCAAGGTTTGTAAACCTCGTTATGAATGTTATACGCCCCCGAGGGGTACGGGATAGTGTTTTACCAAGTACTTTCATCACTTACCTTGATTAGGGTTTGAGAATTTTGAACATATGGATTTTTCAAGTGATAACTTCTTATTAATATAGCGATTTGTACAGTAGTAACATAATGTCAACCCTAATATACAAGGTTAATTGAGTTGACCGGTTTGACTTGTTGACTTTATTTGACTTTGACTTGACCAGAAATTGACGGTTGTCACATATAGACCTCAGAAAGTACTTTATATGACTTATGGCCTTGTTTTCTTGTAACAATTTTAATAAATCAAGGAAATGATAAAACCTCTTGGGATTTTTCAAATCCTCATATTATCTTACTGGGATTCTGAGGAAATTTTGTTTTGAACAGAAAAGGTTTTTTAGATTTTTTTTATAAATAAAATCATTTACATGCACTATTAACAATGTACTTTGATCATCAAGCTCTTTAGCTTGGTGTTCATCACATGCATAAAGGTTTGAAGACCATGCATGGACATATTTTGTTCATAGTGATGTTTTCAAAGGAAAAACTTGAATGCACAAGGTAGATGAACCTTTAAAAATTGTAAAAATCTGTATTTTAGGGTTTGACATAGGTTTTGGTCCTTGGATTTCACCACTAAACAACATGCATGTTGTTCTTGGGTGAAACCCTACCACCATCATCATCAAACTCGACATTCATAGATATGTTCATGAATGTTCATAAACAATGGTGTAGAAGAATGAGAAGTGCAAGAAAAACCTTTAAAATAATAAAGAAAGTGAAGGAAAATGAAGGATTTTTGTGATTACCTTGAAGAACAACCCTAGAAGATGAAGATTTGAAGGTTGAGAGGTGTTTTTGGCTGGAGAATTTCGTGGGTTTGGAGAGAAAATGAGAGAGTTTGAGTGTGGTAATTGGTGGAGTGTGAGAGAGAGTGTACAGAGGGATGTGAAGTGTAAGAATGGATTTAATGATTGAAGTTTTAGGGAAAAGAGAGTATGAGAGAGAGGGTGGACGAATTTTATGAGTATAAGAAAGTTCCTCTCTCTCCTAATTCAAATTTATATAATTTCCCCTTAAATTTTTATAAAACCCCTCCCAATTTTTATAAAAAGGCTTCTTTATTTAATTCTTGATTTATTAAAAATCTTTGTTTTTAACTAATAAATTATGATTAATGTTTGATAATTAAATTTTTATGTCTTTGATAATATCTCATAACTTAATTATTTAAATTTGATATAATGAGGTTCATAACAAATCTTATAGAGTTTTTAGGTTTTAAAGTTTATAAATTTTGATTTTTGGGCTCTTTAGGGCTTTTGGAACTTTTTTAGATATTTACCATCATATTGAAATGAAATTAGAAGATTTTAATTTATTTTTAGGGCTTTATACTCTTTTTCAATTGTAACAAATGTTTGGACTTCGTTCTAATTCGGGTATTGGCATTTCCTACAGTAGGTAGACAACTTTCTAGAATCGTAAGAGTCAAGTATATTAGTCCTAGATTTTAGTTGGATCCTTGTTTATACAAGATTTTGACCTAATTTATACTACTAGGTCATGGAATGATGTGCATATATGGTTTATAAAAAGTTGAATGAGTCCGAGAATGACCTGAATTTGACAGTTGTCATTGTAGCGGATTGCAATGGGCTTCATAATCAAGTTACCCAAGGTAACAGGTGGACTTGATGCCATTTTGGGTGATCATCGACAGATTAACCAAGTCCGCGCACTTCCTGCAATTTTAAAGAAACAGGAGAAATAGAGTAGTTAACTAGAACGTGTGTCCGAGAGATTAGTTAGACTGCACGGTGTTCCAATATCTGTTATCTCCGTTAGAGATACTAGAGTCATCTCCCAGTTCAGTCAATCACTTCAGAAATCTTTGGGAACTAGGCTAGTCATGATGCATAGCCTACCATCCTTAAACCAACAGACAGAATGAGGGAACGATTCAAGCATTAGAAGTCGTGCTGAGAGCATATGTGATCGACTTTCGAAGAGCATGGATACCCATTTATCAACTAGTCGAGTCTTTTACCATGCTAGCATCTAAAGTTGCTCCATTCGAAACCTTATATGGTCGTAAGTGCAGACCCTCTCTGCACTGGACTAAAGTAGGTGACACGCAACTAGCTAGAGGCCCAAATTTCCAGACAACACCTTCGCTGGTCCGGAAATCATCCGAGAAACTACCAAGAAGATAGTACGTATCCAGGAGCGACGTGAAGCTCCCAGGGTCAGACAGAAAAGCTACGACTTCAATAGGAGAAAACCCTTGGAATACCAGGTTGGTGACCTCGTCATGTGAAGGTCTCACCCCGGAAGGGCATGATACGCTTCGGAAAGCGTGAAATACTAAATCCAACGTACATAAGACCATTCAAGATTCTTACTAGATTTGATCTAGTAGCTTATAGACCCCGACTACCCCGAGAATTCAATAACATACACCTTACCATTCATGTCTTTAACTTGAAAAGTGTTTGTCCGACGGGACTATTGTTATCCCACTTGATTAGATCGAGGTAAACAAGAACCTCAACTTCGTGGAAGAATCCGTAGAAATCCTAGTCAGTGAAGTCAATAGGACTAATCAAATCCCTATCCCGATAGTGAGAATCTGCTTAAGTGCATAGCGAGGACCCAAACTCACTTGGGAGCATGAGGATCAACAGAAATATAAGTTTCTACCTCTTTTCCCTTTGTCCATATGTATCTCTTAGGCTTAATTTCGGGACGAAATTCCCTCTAACGGGGGGATGATGTGACAACCCGAAAATTTCTATCTTGTAAGTCAAACATATCAATCAAAAGTCAGACTTGTCTTCTCTTATTTCCTTATTATCTTAAAATAGTAAGAGTAACGAGTTTATAGGTTTCTAAGCCTAGTACACTTTAGGGTTGTATGTTAAGAAGTGAACACTTGAGATCTAAGAGTTGCATCCGAGCCAGGAACCTCATCAAAGGAGGTTCACGACCGCAAACCATGTTCACGGCCGTGACCCTCCTTAGGCCGTGAACTCATGCCATATATATGAGTTTTAGCCATTATTTCTTTACTTCTACTTCTTCTAGCCGTGAACATCAAGGTTTTCTCTCAAGTATCATCCACCAAAAACTCTTCTTTCTCTTTTTTCGTAAGCAACTCATTCCTTCTTGTTGTTCATGTGAAACCCCTTTGATTCATCTTTTGATTCTTCACTTTGCTTCAAGATCTTCAAGATCTTCAAGGGCCGTGAACCCTTCAAGGGCTGAGAACCCTTCAAATCTTCAAGCTTGGGTCGTGAACACATCAGGTGTTCGTAGGCCGTGATCCCTTCCAAGGCCGTGAACCCGTCACTCTTGGCTGTGATCATCATTCAGCCTCTCATTTTTAGTTCTAACACTTCATTGTAAGTATTCCCTACTTCCTAAGGTTGTTTCCTTTACACTTTAGTTGTTAAATGCACTAATTGTACACATATATATATATATATATATATATATATATATATATATATATATATATATATATATATATATATATATATATATATATATATATATATATGTTATTATATGCTAAATAGGATCCGTTTGTGCTCGGGACTTCACTCGTGAAACTTATCATCCTATATCGAATCTTCAATTGAATCACCCACATAAGGTGACTTCATACCCCTATAATCTACCTTTTTAAATGTCTTAAATGATTTTGAGGGGGGGGGGGGGGGGAATACAAGTTGAACACAATGTAATTGTGTTAATATTTACATGTGATATCAACCACATAAAAGATTATCTTATGTTTTTAAATATTGTTTTTACAATAAAAGATTACCAAATACTTCCAAAATGATTTAAAGTCATGTAGACTCTTTTTCTAAACACTGTTAAACTCTTCGAAAAACTGTTAAACTCATTTAAAATATTTTATAAATTTTTTAAACTTATATTTGTCATAATCACGTTCATATATGCATAAGTATATAAATAAGATTTAAAGGGCTTAGGACTAATGAGTTGCCTTATTTCCTTTTCCTTGTTTGGATGTGGGATTATGGTGGGTTTATTTGTCCGAAGGCCGTTTCCTTCTTAATTATATATATTATACATATGGGAATACAAAATGTTACTTCAGTTGGTATCATTACCTTTGTATCACGTTGAGCAAAGGGGTACATTCTTGAGAGATCATGCTAACCATATAGAACATATAAATTATAATAGGTATAATTTATGAAACAAATGAGAAATCTATTTTTACTAGATAAGTATATCAAGTTTAAACTATTTTGTTAAGAAGAGGATATAACTCAATCTTTAATTAAGACTAGACAATCCAAAATGTGATGGTACAATTTCAGGACATATAACTATACTTGCTATGTCATACTCTTGTAACCAGAGTCTCCTGGAGGGAGAGCGGGCCTTGTGTGTATAGATCTATACGAGACTGACAATCCCACACCTCGCTGCTAGCTACAGTGGGACCTACCGGTCTATGGGTGACAAATGTCACATCACTTTCGACGCCAGAAGGTCGTCGTGTTCATTCTAGTCAATCAGCATGGTTACAACTTTATCACATTTTAACCCTAATTAACCAGTTTAATAATAGGGTATTTATTACACCAGTAGTTTATTTTTAAGAAATACTACTGTATTAATCACTTTCCACAAACAAAACAGAACCGTTTTATGGGATTAAAACTACTTTTCACAAACAAAACGGAAAGCATTCCTCTTATAATTTTATGGATAGTTAAAATTATGTTAAACTTTATTATAAGTACAATAATACTTAAACAGAATGGTTTTATGGGATTAAAACTACTTTTCACAAACAAAACAGAAAACATTCTTCTTATAATTTTATGGATAGTTAAAATTATGTTAAACTTTATTATAAGTACAATAATACTTAAACAGAACGGTTTTATGGGATTAAAACTACTTCTCAGTTGTAAAGCAGGAAATATAGGATTTTCTGGAACTTAATCAATCACTTTCTTAAAACTAGAGCAACCATAACTAATAGTTATGAACTCACCAGCTTAAATGTTGATCCTCTCTTTCAAAATAACTTGTATTCTCAGGAATCCAGTAGACAGGTATACTCCCGGAGCTTTTGAGAAGGCAGCCTAGTACCATGCTGCGTCTTTTGCCTATTACTATATCTACTTTTGATGTTTGAATATGTAATGCTTAAACACTTATGTAAAACTTATACATTATTAATGCAATGGTTGTTGTACTTTGATTACTATAATGCATGTGTTGTGATAATTGACATGACGTCCTCCGCCCCCGAACGTTTCTGTCGTTCCGGTTTGGGGGTGTGACAACAGGTCCTGTGCTTTCAGTAGTACGGGCCTAATACTACCTTCCACACCTACTTGTACCTTTCCCCAATGCTCTACCCGATAACTTCAATTCGTCCCAAAACTAACCCATATCCCACAACTACCGCATACATCAAATCTCAGGCTGTCCTAAGATTTGCTCTACTCATACCAACCAGACCAATCACAACAGGTTGCCTTTATGCATGAAAATTGTACATAGAAAAGGATCAAATAGAATTTCGAATAAAACATTCTACCCTAGGACCGCAACCAAACAGGGAACAGAAAATAAGGCCAAATTAATCATCCTGAGGCTATAAGCTCCTAACCGTATACAATTTTAAAAGCATACACATAGCAAGTTTCATATGATCAACAAAGCTCAAATATCAGTATAACATGGCTAACATATTAGGGAACTACTTACTTGGCTCGGCTGATCACGCTCGTTGCACTCTCATCTTTTCCTTTCTTTAAAAAACCTTTTATGTTATTTTTGAAAACGCTTTTACCATTTCTTTAGTTTGAGTCCTGACACACCCGAGAGTGTGCCTGAATCCCTCAAACCAAGGATCTGACACCAACTTGTAACGACCAAATTTTTCAAATAAAATTTTCAATTTTGAATAGTCAAATACATTTCCATAATTTAAGAGATCCAATCATAATTGTTTTCAAAACACATGTCAAATACAATTTTTATTCCAAACATCAGAGTATCCATAAAAACGCCTAGGAGAGAGTGCACGTCACGCCATCACGCCTTGCCTTTGCCGTTGGGATCTGAAGTACCAGAAACAAATCCACAACCTGTAAGCTAAATGCTTAGTGAGTTTCCCAGAGCATACCACACACAATACACATATCACATATCATGTTAGCTATAAAAGCTACCTATAACACATAAGGCATGCATACATAAACCTCTAAGGATGCCATGGGCTCCCCCAGGGTCTTACACCTTCGTGCCATGGGCTACCCCACATGGTATTTACCTGGGAATGTCATGGGCTACCCCACATGGTCTTACATCCAACGTGCCACGGGCTACCCCACATGGTCTTTACCAGGGAATGCCATGGGCTACTCCACATGGTCTTACATCCAATTATCACGGGCTCCCCCGGGGTCTTCCATGAAATAACACACAATCACATAGCTTATCAAATCACAGAAATGACTAACAAATATACCATAATAACATAATGGGCCGGCCTTGGTGCCTTAGACCCATAAGTATGGTGAGAAGACTCACCTCTATCCGAAAAATCTGAAACTGCTCTCCTAACTGTCTGTAACCTCCCATGTTGAATAATAGTATTAACCCATGCTAGCACATCACATAATCAAAGGGAACCCAAACCCCAAGTCCTTCCATGAAGGCCCAAATATCCTTTCTTTGCTAATGGGCCCAAAGTCCATGTCTAAAAATCATTAATGGGCCTCTTGGCCCAATAAGGCCCTACTAGAACATCAATAGCCCAAAATAGATAATATGGCCCACTATTCCCAAAATGCAAAAAGGTCCAATAACCAAATGAGGCCCAACTGCTCAAAGGCCCAAACAGATCCAAGCCCATCTGTGGTACGTACGCTTAGCGTACCACCCTGCTACACGCAGCGTACTGAGTCTCTGGGACTAATGCGCTGCGTACGCTAGATTATGCCCACCGTACTAACAGATTAAGCACTTTCTCCATTAAGTGCTTAATACTCGATTCCATTACGTCTAAAAGTCAAATCTAAGCTTATTAAGGCGACCTAGGGCATAAAGTTGGCAACTTTATGCCTTTGCATCTCTCATATGTTCCCAACACCCCCATTAATACCTTTCTAAGGTTATTAACCCATGCATGTGGTCAAAACACCCACCAAGACTCCATTTTTATGTTGCAAACGGACCAAAGGACCTCAGATCTGACATTTCCATCCTCTGGAGTTACTCAACTCACAAGAGAAGGTCCAAAATCAACAAAGGGGACCAAACTATAAAACCCTATCTAGATCTAGTGATTAAGGTGGAAAGGTCCAATCTTTATACATCCAGAAGCTCCTCAAGGTCGACTATATGCAGATTGTTGAAGCCAAATGACACTCCAAGCTTCCTTGACAACTTCTCCTTCTTGAATGAACACTATAAGGACCACAAATGCACTCTTAAAGCTCAAAATTCATTCACATATGGTATTAGGGGTTTCAGAGACGTTTGAAGGTGAAGGAGGCTGTTTAGGGTGAGGCTCAAATGAGTTAAGGGTGTTTATATATGTCTCAAGTCCACAATTTAGGGTTTGCACATTCAGGACGTACGCCCAGCGTACGTGCTGCCCCTCCGCGATCCTTCTTGCCAAGTACACTAAGCGTACTCATAAGTAATCCCAGCATACTTAAGGGCTTCTTATGACATATTTGAAATACTTCAAGGGTTACAAGGTAGTATCTGATTTGGAGTGTTACAATAAGGAAGCTATTGGGTGGATTATAGCCGACATCAAATGGCTAAGTCCTTCACTTTGCATGCACAAAATCCTTATGGAAGAAGATTACAAGCCCTCCCGAGAAGCTCAAAGGCATTTGAGCCCTCCAGATGGAGGTTGTGAAGAAAGAGATTCTGAAATTGTTGAATGCGGGGATGATTTATCCTATATCGGATAGCGAGTGGGTAAGGCCGGTCCAAGTTGTACCAAAGAAGACAGGTATTACCATTACAAAGAATGACCAATGTGAATTAGTCCCCATTTCCCACTTGCAAAACGGGTGGAGAGTTTGCATAGATTACAGAAGACTCAATTCCTCAACCCGGAAAGACCATTTCCCACTTCCCTTCATTGATCAAATGTTGGAAAGGTTAGCGGAAAAAACACATTATTGTTGCTTGGATGGGTATTCCGGTTTTCACCAAATACCCGTTGCACCTGAGGATCAAGAAAAAACCACTTTCACATGTCCCTTCGGAACATTTGCATATAGGCGGATGCCTTTTGGACTTTGCAATGCTCCCGCCACCTTTCAAAGGTGCATGGTAAGTATTTTTCGGAGTATGTTGAGGAAATCATTGAAGTGTTTATGGACGATTTCACTCTATATGGTAATTCTTTTCATGAATGTTTGGGTAATTTAAAAAAGATTTTGCAAATATGTATCGAGACCAGCCGAGTTTTGAATTATGAAAAGTGTCATTTTATGGTTGATAAAGGTCTCATACTTGGTCATATTGTGTCTTATAAGGTTCTAGAGGTAGACAAAGCAAAAATAGATGTCATTAAGTCTTTACCCTACCCCACTTGTGTTCGTGAGGTACGCTTGTTTCTTGGTCATCCAGGTTTTTATAGAAGATTCATCAAAGATTTTTCCAAGATATCTCGTCCCATGTGTGAGCTCCTTTAAAAAGATGCAGAATTCAAATTTTCCAAGGAGTGCAAGCAAGCTTTTGATCAGTTGAAGGAGTTGTTAATCTAAGCATCAATACTTCAATCACCGGATTGGAGTTTGCCCTTTGAAATCATGTGTGATGCTAGCAATCATGCAGTTGGTGCAGTATTGCGGCAAAGAAAAGACCGAGTTCCTCATGTCATTTATTATGCCTCGAAGACACTTGATAGTGCACAAGCCAACTACTCGACAACTGAGAAAGAACTGCTATCTATTGTCTTTGCTTTAGAAAAACTCCGTCAATATTTTCTAGCTTCTAAAGTGGTTGTTTATTCTGATCATGTAGCTATTAGATACCTACTTGCAAAGAAGGATTCGAAGCATAGACTCATTCGATTGGTTTTACTCTTACAAGAGTTCGATATTGAAATCAAGGACAAGAGTGGAAAGTCAAACCTTGTGGCTAATCATCTTAGCAGGATTGTTTCTCCCGGTGACTCAACTCTCATTCATGATGCATTTCCCGATGAAAATCTATTTTCAGCAAAAGTTGCTCCATGATATGTCGATATTGTGAACTACATCGTCACAAATCAATTTCCACCAGATTTGACTCGATGGCAAAAAGATAAAATCAAGAAAGAAGCCAATAGGTACGTATGGGATGAGCCATATTTGTGGAAATATTGTGCTGACAAAATGATTAGACGATGTGTGATCAACATGAGGTATCTTCTATTTTAACATTTTGTTACTCTTATGCTTGTGGAGGGAATTTTGGTCCTCAAAGAACTGCAAGAAAAGTATTAGAGAGTGGATTTTACTGGCCAAGTATTTTCCATGACTCTTATGTTTTTTGTGCAAGCTATGATAAATATCAAAGGATGGGTTCTTTAAGCTCAAAGAATCAAATGCCCCTTAATCCCATTTTAGTTTGTGAAATTTTCGATGTTTGGGGCATTGATTTCATGGGACCTTTTCCATCATCTTCGGATTTTATTTACATTCTTTTGGCTGTGGATTATGTTTCTAAGTGGGTGGAAGTAAAAGCTACCCATACTAACGATTCAAAAGTTGTGATAGATTTTTTGAAGGCTAACATCTTTTCTAGATTTAGTACTCCAAAGGCCTTAATCAGTGATCGTGGTACACATTTTTGCAATCGTATGCTTGGGAGTGTTTTGAAGAAGTATGGTGTTACTCATAAAGTTTCCACAGCATACCACCCACAAACAAACGGACAAGCCGAAATGAGCAATCGACAAATCAAGGGTATTTTGGAGAAAATTGTTAATACAACAAGGAAAGATTGGAGTACTCGTCTTGATGATGCTTTGTGGGCATACCGCACTGCATTCAAAACTCCAATAGGGATGTCTCCATACCGTATTGTTTTTGGGAAGCCATGTCGATTACCTGTTGAGTTGGAGCATAGAGCCTATTGGGCAGTCAAGTAATTCAATATGGATTTAAATGAATCGGGAATTAAGAGGAAGCTTGACATACAAGTGCTTGAGTAGATCCGCAATGAAGCATATGAGAATGAAGTTCTTTACAAAGAAAGGACAAAAGCATACCATGACAAGATGATTTCACACAAGGCATTTCAAAAAGGTCAAAAGGTATTACTTTACCATTCTCGTTTCAAATTAATTTATGGTAATTAAGGTCCCGTTGGGTGGGACCATTTGTTGTCACTAATGTTTTTGAGCATGGTGCAATAGAAATCACAAGTGAGAAAACTGGGAAGATCTTTAAGGTGAACGGTCATCGTTTAAAGCCTTATTATAAAGGATTTGAAGTAAAAAACGAGGAAATGGAGGAAGTAGCGGATCCAAAGTACCAAGATTGACAAATAATTGGGGTCCATGTCGATCCACCGACTTTAAACAAGGGCAGCTACCCGAGAGGCAACTCGTGGGTATTTTGGTCATTTTTGTAAAATTTTCGTATAGACATTTTCGTTCAAGTTTTTGTGTGCCAAGGTTCTTAGAATAATTAAGGGAGTCTAAAAATAATTTTTTTGAAAATTGGAAGTGAGCGGATACCAAAATAAGAAAAATCACGGTGCGTTTCTCAGCACATTACACGGGCCGTGTAATGCATACCTTGGCAAAACACGGTCGTGTAATGGGACATGATTTCAGAAATGTTGGTGTTACACGGCCGTGTAATGATACCTTTGCCATTACACGGGCCGTGTATCGGGACCTATGTGTAAAAAAAAAGGAGATTTTTTTTTTCAGAATTCGCAGCTCATTCATTCAGTCGTGACCCTCTTTTCTCTCGTTCTCTTTCATCGAACACACACACAAACAATTCAAATCATCGATTTTCCATGGATTTAAGCATTCAAGGTATGATTTTTCACTCTCCTTTCTTCTTCCTTACACTCAAGAAGCTTCAAAACACCATTTTAATGGTGATTTTCGGATTTTTGGAAGAACCCTAGAAATTTGGGTCCGAAAATTTTGTTCTAATTTCTTCAAATTGCTTGTAGAATAAGCTTGGGGAAGCATTGTGGAAGAGATTACAAGTGATTTCAAGCACCAATTTCGTGTTTAAAGCTCCAAATCGGGTATTCTCTTTCCAATTCCTTGACTTTGCATTGTTAGTCAAAAAAAACTTCAATCTTTGTGCTTAAACTGTCAAATTGAGTGTTAATTATGTGTTGGTCCTTTGAAGTGGTTGTACATTGTGCTTAAGAGTCAAATTTTTGTGCTTAAATTTCGTTTCTCTCGTGGCTTCATCATCTCGTGGGGGTGGTAAAAAGGGTAATTCCAAGCGTTCTAGAGTCGTTGATTCTAGAGTTAGTCAACGTGACCCACACCCTCCATGCCAAAATTCAGTTGAATTGGAATTCTTAGACTCTCAACAAGAAGCTAGGTATCATAATTTTCTTGGTCGTAGGCGCGCAACACAGAAATTCGCGGACATGCCCACTCTTAAGTCCCACCATATACATGACCAAGTCTGTGTTTTATTCAGAAATATTGGGTGGGAAGGGTTGTTGTCATTGCATCATGTGGGTTATGTCCAACCAACTCTTGAATTTCTGTCATCTGTTTCTTTCAATCATCGAACTGGGTATCTCTCCTTCCGTGCTTTTAGTTGTAGTTATCAGTTGCATAAAAATCAGTTATGTAAACTCATTGTTGCTCCAATTGTTAACACTTACAGCCCATTTCACATATTTAATTTTCCATTTCAAGAGGATGCTAAAGCTTTTTCAGGGAGAATTTCAGGATTTAGATATTTTCCAAGCACTGCCAAACCATCAAGTATCATTCATCTTGTTCTTAAGGCCACGCATCGCATCCTTGCCTCTATTGTATTTCCACAAAATGAGATAAGCAAGGCTGGCCAAAAAGAATTTGAGCTTATGTGGTGTATGATCCACAACCCAAATCAACTTCCTGATTTTGGATTATGGATCACTTTCAAATTGTTGAAAATATCCCGCAGCACCAGTGGCAAATTACTTTACTGGGGTGTGATCACAATTATCTTCAAACACCCAGCTCTTGCCATTCGCTTTCCACTCGGTCTAGATGTCATTGAACGAGAAACTCGCCTCACAAAAAACATCTTACAAAATATGCATTTGTTCCACATAGATGATGTAACACATAACGTTTGTTGGGTTGTTGATAGCCACAACTACCTTCGTATTGATCATCATAATTCTCAGCTTCTTCATTTATCCAATCCTATACACAACACTGTTTGGCACCATACCTTATGTCCAATTTAGGTGTCCTGATGCCCGAGCCTGATTCGGATTCTGATGAGGATGAGCCCATACCTGATGCTGTTGCACCAGTACAGAAAGAGCCTGTCACACATCCCTATTATGACATGTATATGCAAGAATTCCGTAGATTGCATGAAGACAATAAGCGTTTGCATCGTGACTATTCTGAACTTTATGACTGTGTTTGTGAGATTAATACTGAGTTTGTGGAGTTTAGAGAAGAGTTTTATACCTTTAGAGACAATCATCAAGCACGCAACCAACATGTGGATTCCCTTATGACCGACATGCATAGGGTACTTTGTTTAGGTGTTCAGCCCACACCACCACCTTATTACCCTCAATATCCACACTATCCTCCAACATACAACCCACGATTTTCACATCAATATCTTACACCATTTACACCTCAAGATCCTCAGTAATTTGTCCCATTCTCTTCCCAAGCATCGAGAACGATGCATATTTTTAAGCTTGGGGAGGGGTGTATTATGCATATTCATTCATTCCATTAAAAAAAATTTGGATTTATGTAGCTTTTTTCAACATTTGTCTTTATGCATTTTAAGGTCAAATCAAAATTTCCAAAGGATAGTTGTTAAAGTTGTTTATTATTTTCATTCTAGTTTTCTAGTTGTAAATATTAGAAGTTTATTGTTATTTTAAACCAATTTTTTTCCAAAGTCAAAACCGCGAAGTCATCCAAATGGCAGATTTCAAAGTCAAACTTCTACAAATGTTTACCGTTTATAAAAGAGTACTTCAAAAGTCAATTTATCAAGTTTTATGTTCAAGTTTTATGTTTATATAAAAAAAAGTTTTAGTTTATGTTTGTTTTTCATTTCTATTGTAATATTTAAGTTGAGTCTTTATGCATATTCATGCTGCTTTCTAGTAAAAAAAATAGAGAGAGAGAGAACCGAACCAAGCTTTTCCATACTTATCATGATGATATTTTCACAGGAAATTCGTTTGTGTTTGATTTTGTTGGCTTGTTTAGCATTAGAAGTTTATTTTGAGGCCAACAATTATGTTATACGGTTCTATTTTGCTTGTTTTATATATTTGTTGTTGTATATACTTCTTTTGTGTTCTTGATATGGTCATGGATTTATCTCCTATTATGGATTGCCAAGAGTTGACATGATTTTGGAAGAAGATGTGAAGATTGTGCATCCGCAAGCTATTGAAGAGCATGGAGAGAAAACTAAGAAGAATGGGATATGCCTTACCGACGCCTGAGTGCCCTCCACCTTAAATAATGATTGTAGATTATTTGATAGGAGTGAGTACACACATCTTGTGAAATGAATGCATACACGAGTTGAGTGCTTCAGTGAGCACACCATATAGATTGAGATGCACCTACCTTGTCAGTAAAAGTTACTAGGAGATGCCTTATACTATGGTTCTATGCAATTAAACCAAGTGGTTGGCAAATCTTTGTGTTCCAAGCCTTCTGTTGTCCTGATTTGAAATGCAGTACATTCGTATGTGTTTGGGGTATCGGTTGACAACTCTTTAATCATGATTATGTTGTCAGGATAAATAACTTGAGGCATTCTTTCTTTTTATTTCTATGTTTGCATTTCTATATTTACATTTGCATTCATCTCTTCCAAGGTTAACTCTTGTTTTGTTTTCTTAAGGACAAGAAAAGGTTCAAGCTTGGGGAGATTTGTTAGGTGCATAAATTGCACCTTTTCATAGGTTAATTTCATGTTTATTTATGGCATTGCATTGCATTTTTAGTGTAATTTTCATACATTTTGCATTTAGGGACATGATCAAGGATCTATCGATATTTCACTATTTTTTGTGGATGTTTCAGGGTGATATGAAGATTGGAGCATGCTTAGGATGGTCAAGGGAAGCACTCGGTGAAATTTCGGAACTTTCGGAGCTATATTGAATAAATGAAGAAAATCAGAAAATGACTTTTATGTACTGCATTACATTGCCCGTGCTTTGGCAAGGCATACGTTATGCGGCCGTGCTTTGGAAGCATTTCTGCACATTACGGTCATTACACGGCCGTGTAATGAGAAGGCATACGTTACACGGGCCGTGTAACGTGATCTGATTGGATTTTGAATTTTTAACTTCCGATTTATCTATGGTTCATGGTACATTCAAACATAACTTCAATTTGGAACATCAAGGGGGGCGATTTTGAGAGATCATATCATCATCTAGCATCTTGGAAACACTTTAATTTGCATTTTGTAACTTAATTTGATGATCAAACTTGTTGAATTTGTAGTTTAACTTAGACATGTGTGGCTGATTTCTTAATCATTTCCGATTCCAGATTTCTAAGTGTTGTTGTTAGATTGTAATTTGCACTTGACTTAATGTTTATCATCTAGTAATCTTTGATTTGATCTTAATTATGTGTTTGATTGGTTCTCTTTTTCACTTGATCAATGAATTAGGGTTCTTATCAATCTAGTTAATCAAATTGTAAAATTCTTATATTTTTTAATGATTTGATGTTAGTAACTGCACTTGATTGGTTGTAAATAGATCAAAATTAGTGTAATTAAAGATTAGATGTTCATATTCCCGAACTGATGAGGAATGTTGGACATTGTTAGTAATTGTTGCAAGAACTTAATGTCATTTAATGATTTGATGCAAGAGCTTATTTGAATTGCATCAATTAAATGAAGTTTTATTTGAAGAATATGTTTTGAATGAAACACTTTTGTCAACTTGGATATTAGAGTTTACTAATATCTAATTTACCAACCTAGATTGAACATGAATCACATTCATATTACACTTTACAACATAACACATGTATAGGAATCAGAATCGGAAATGTATTTCTTTTATTGAATTTTATTACTAATCTTGTTTTGTTTATAAAGTTTAATTTGAATTCAAACATAAACCCCCACTTTAACATTGATTGTATGATGTGTGAAAATTTGGCTAAATAAAAAGTCTCGTATTCTTGTGGACCTATCCTGCTTACTCTATACTATCCTTAGTGTATGTAGTAGCAGTGATTTGCATTTTATTGTTATTACTTTATCCCATTATTTGTTGGTTTGACCACCAAACAGTACCTTATGGCCCTTTTATTTTTGTAATTTTCATTTTAGTCCCTAGAGTAGCACACGGGGCGTACCACTTGGCACGCTTAGCGTACTAGCTGAGAAGCCAGTACGCGGGGCGTACTACTTGGTATGCTTACCGTACTGAGTTGATGGTGAGTTGGGACCCCGGTCTCGTACGCTGGGCGTACGCAGACTTTAATGAAACCCTAGCTAGGGGTTTGCATCCTATATCAACATCTTTGTTCATTAGGGCGGGCCTCCTTACCAGCCTCTAAAGCCTCAAAACCCTATAAACGAGTCTTAGCCTCCAATGTTGAGTGTTTGAGCCCTTGTAGAAAAATTCATGTTCATTTTGTGCATTTTAAAGGAGTTGGAGAAGATTGACGTTGCTTAGCTTGGAGAGAAGGTCTTGGATCCAGAATCACCACCCTTTTTGCAATGCTTTTGATGTATCAAGTTCTCATTTTGACTTCAAGTTGTTTACATTTCTTTTTGGGATGATTTGTCATGCTTTTGGCCATTTTTGGGTGGATTGTTGAGTTAAGACGTCCTAAGGACTTATCCTTTCCGATTTAGGTTTATCATGGGCTCCTTAAGCATCAAGGTGCCAACTTTGTGGAGTATAGGGCCTCATGCATGCATTAAGTCACTTATGAAGTCCTAGTTAAGCTTAAGAGATAGATTTAGCTATGCATGGATGTAAAGTTAGCAACTTTACGTGGTAATCCAGCTCAAGGAAGTCAGATCTACATTCTGGAGCGAAGTCTTAATGGGTTAAGAGATGAAATTAGAAGGTGGATAAAACTGGAAGAGTACGCTAGGTGTACAAGCCTGTACGCGCAGCGTACAAGCCCTTTTGCCAGTACGCTTAGTTTACAAGCTGAGTACGCTCCACGTACTCAGTCAGGTGGCTTTGCGATTTTGGGCTTAGAGTTTGGGCCATGTTTTCGGCTTAGATGGTTGGGGTTTAGTTGGGCCATCTAAATTTGGGAGTTTTGGGCCAAGAACTTTATTGGGCCTTGGGTTAAGGCCCATGAGAAGGGATTGGGCCCAATTGGAAATTGGGCCATAATTGGGCCTTGGTGAATTATTTGAACTTTTGGGCCTTTTAGATTGTGAGATTGGGCCTTAGTCTTGGACCAATCTCGGTTAAGGGTAAAATGGTAATTTTACCCCAAGTATGAATTTATGGTTATGGATTGGAACTCGAATGTTAATTGGATTTTATTTGATATTTATAGCTCGGGCATTTGTCGGACCATCAGCCAGGGATTATCTGTTTGATTTAGTAGTGCGAGGTGAGTTTTTCTCACTGGGTTTAGCAGGTCAAAGACACCAATGTCGGCCCATGATTATGCTATGTTAGTATGTTATCTGTCTGTGTGACTCTTGCATGTGTTTTATGCTTATATGCTTACCGGGCAGGGCCCGATGACCATTTTGTATGCTATGTATCTTTGTGATTATTGCACGTGTATGTGTTTATTTGATATATGTTATATGTATGTTGGGTGATGCCCGATCTATTTACCGAGCGTGGCTCAATGCCAGGCGGGGGCCGATGTCGGACGGGGCCCGATAACGGATGGGGCCCATTATGTGCTATTATGTATGGTATGTGGTATTTTGGGGAACTCACTAACCTTTGTGCTTACGGTTTCAATTTATGTTTCAAGTACTTCTGGTTCCAAGGGGAAGAGCTCGGGTTGACTGTATTGCACACGCCACATGGATTCCGCTTTTGAGATATCACTCTAATTGCTATGATGTTGAGATACTTATATTTATTTGAGTTTTATGGATAATGTTTTTGGAATATTGTTTTATTCAAATTAAAAATGAAATTTTGGATCATATTTTTGGGACGTTTCAGCGCGAGGTGCTATTTCTGGGGCACCTTGTCAACCACAGTGGTATTCTGCTCGATCCGGCCAAGGTTGAGGCCGTGATGCAGTGGGAGATTCTGAGGTCTCCATCTGAGATTCATAGCTTTATTGGTTTGGTGGGTTATTATCGAAGAGTCATCCAGGATTTCTCCAAGATAGTTGTTCCTTTGACCCGATTGACAAAGAAGACGGTTTCATTTCATTGGGGGCCTGAGCAGCAGGCAGCTTTTGAGACTGTGAGGCAGCGGTTGTGTGAGGTGTCGATTCTGACCCTGCCATAGGGTGTTGATGATTTCGTGGTATATTGTGATGCATCGATCTATGGGTTGGGGCAGTATTGATGCAAAGGGGTCGCGTGATCGCTTACGCTAGCAATTGAAGCCTCATGAGGCGAATTATCCGACGCATGATTTGGAGTTAGGGGCGTGGTTTTTTCCCTCAAGATTTGGCGGCATTACCTCTATGGGGTCCGTTGTACTATTTACACGGATCACAAGAGCTTGAGGTACTTGATGGATCAGCCGAACCTGAATATGAGGCAGCGCCGATGGTTGGATGTGGTGAAGGGTTTTGATTGTGAGATCCTTTATCACTCGGGGAAGGCCAATGTGGTGGCTGACGCACTCAACCGCAAGGGGGTTGCGGCTCCAATTAGATATATATGTTTGAGGATGAGCGTGATTACTCCATTGTTAGAGCAGATTCATGAGGCTCGGGTCGAGGCTATGAAGGAGAGCACCGAAAGAGCGAGCGTATTGTGGGTCAGATGGCTTCCTTCGATTATGATAGTCGTGGATTGTTGACCTTGCCAGAGGGTGTTGATGATTTTGTGGTATATTTTGATTCATCGATCTCAAGTTTGGCGGCAGTATTGATGCAGAGGAGTAGCGTGATCGCTTACGCTTCGAGGCAGCTGAAGTCTCATGAGGCGAATTACCCGACGCATGATTTAGAGTTGGGGGCTGTGGTTTTCGCTCTCAAGATTTGGCATCATTACCTCTATGGGGTCTGTTGTACTATTTACACGGATCACAAGAGCTTGAGGTACTGGATAGATCAGCCGAACCTGAATGTGAGGAAGCGGCGATGGTTGGATGTGGTGAAGGATTTTTATTGCGAGATCCTTTATCACCCGGGGAAGGCCAATGTGGTGGCCGATGCTCTCAACCGCAAGGCGTTCGCGGCTCCGATTAGAGATATATGTTTGAGGATGACCGTGATTACTCCATTATTGGAGCAGATTCATGAGGCTCGGGTCGAGGCTATAAAGGAAGAGCACCGAAAGAGCGAGCGTATTGTGGGTCAGGTGGCTTCCTTCGATTATGATAGCCGTGGATTGTTGACCTTGCACCGACGAGTTTGGGTTCTGTATTGGCCAGTGTATGCCAGATTCTGATGGAGGAGGCCCACAAGTCTAGGTTCTCCATTCATCCCAGGGCGATAAAGATGTACATGGATCTTCTTCGTGACTATTGGTGGCCCTGCATGAAGTGGGATGTGGCCTGGTACGTAGAGCAGTGCTTGACTTGTATGAAAGTCAAGGTCGAGCATCAGCGTCCTCACGAAAAGATGCAGTCGTTGGATATTCCTGTATGGAAATGGGAGGATATCACTATGGACTTTATCACGAAGCTTCCCAAGACTCTGCGCGGAGTGGATTCGATTTGGGTCATCGTGGATTGTTTGACCAAGAGCACGCATTTCATTCCGATTCAGGAGAGTAGTTTTGTAGAGAAGTTGGTTGAGATTTATATCTGGGAGGTTGTGGCACGTCATGGGGTGCCGGTATTAGTGGTTTCCGATAGAGATGTTCGGTTCTCTTCCAGGTTTTGGAAGAGGTTCCATGAAGAGTTTGGTACTCGTCTCCATTTTAGCACAACTTTTCATCCACAGACAGATGGTCAAAGTGAGGGGACTATTCAGACCCTCGAGGATATGTTGTGGTCGTGTGTTCTGGATTTTGGTGGGAGTTGGGATACGTATCTTCCGTTAGCAGAATTTTCATATAACAACAGTTATCATGCGAGCATCGATCGACCTCCTTTCAAGATGCTCTATGGGAGGAAGTGCAGGACCCCGATTTGTTGGGACGAGGTCGGTCAGCGGGTTATAGGGAGGACCGAGGTGGTACTCAAGACCACTGAGCTGATTCAGCACGTTCGGAACAGGCTCCAGACAGCTCAGAGTCGGCAGAGGAGTTATACCGAAAGACACCAATCTGATTTAAAGTTCCAGGTGGGAGATATGGTTCTCCTGAAGGTGTCACCTTGGAAACGTGTCATCCGGTTCAAGAAGCAGGGCAAGCTGGGCCCTAGGTACATTAGTCCCTTTAGGGTTTTGGCTCGGGTGGGCTGAGTTGTGTATCGTTTAGATCTTCCAACCGAGCTCAGTTAGATTCATAGCACGTTTCATGTCTCTCAGCTTTGGAAATGCTTAGTGGATGATTCCGTAGTGGTACCTTTGGACGATATTCAGGTGGATGACCGCTTGAATTACATTGAGAGACCGGTGGCGATTATGGATCGGAAGACGAAAACCTTGAGGAACAAGGTTGTCGAGTTGGTGAAGGTGCAACGGCAGCACCGCAAGGGTTCAGAGTGGACTTGGGAGCCCGAGGACGAGATGAGGGAGCATTATCCGGAGTTATCCGGGGCAGCGGACTTCGAGGAAGAAATCTGATTCAAGTGGGGGAGAATTGTAACAATTGAATCCTGGTATGTTTCTTATTTTACCCTTGTTATTAAAAAATTTTAGTTTGGTCCTTGAGCAGTACGTGGGGAGTCCACTTGATACGCTTAGCGTACAAGCTGTAAAGCGAGTACGCGGGGCGTACCACTTGGTACGCTTAGCGTACTAATGCGAGGTTGGGACGAGACTCCGGACATGTATGTTGGGTGTACATATATGTATGTGGGGGATACGTGAGTTATGTTGAAACCCTAATTTAGGGTGTTGTACCCAATATAAAGGCCTTAAGTCCTCATGGATGGCCTCCTTACCAGCCTCCATTGCCATAAAAACTCTAAAATCGACCCTTAAGCCTCTTTGTGGTGTTCTTGAGCTATTAAGAATACTTTGGTGGCCATTTTTCCTTTGTGAATGTAGTAGTGGAGCTTGAAGTTGCCTTGCTTGGTGAGAAGGTTTTGGATCCAGAATCATCATCTTGTGTGCAAGCTTTCTGAGCTATCAAGTTTGCATCTTGGCTTGTATATGTTTAGATCTCTTCATAGTTTGCTTGTTATGCTTTTGGCCCCTTTTTGGGTTGATGTGACAACCCATGATTTCTATCTTGTAAAAGTCAAGCTTGGGCAACTAAATTCAAACATATCAAATAAAGGTCAAACTTATTTCTTTTATTATCTTAATATAGTTAGGGTAATGAATTATAGGTGTATAAATCTTGTATTCAAGGTGTTGTGTGTTAAATGAGGGAAGCAATTAGGACCGAGGACCTTCACATGAGTCGCAAACTCTCAGACCGCAAACGGTTCGGACTGCAAACGAGCCTTCGGGCCGTGAACTCCTTCGGGCCGTGAACCTCCCTCGGACCGCAAACTCTACCTATGTATAGGTGTTTGACTGAATTTATCCTCACTTCTACATTTCTAGCCGCAAACTCAAACCGTTTTCTCTCAAAGTCTTCAATCAAAAACCCAAGTTTTCTCTCATCTATCATCCGAAGATCATCCAATCCACCTCCGAATCTTATTTAAGAACATCTAGTGTTCTTCTCTTCACAATCAATCACCCTTCATTCTTGAGTTTACGGCCGTAAACACCTACATCTCCTTCATTTCACCAAGAAACACCAAGAACACACATTGAGTTCCAGCCAAAAACACTTGAATCTTCAAGGGCCGAAAACCCTTTGCGGCCGTGAACACCGAAGGTTGGCCGTAAACACCAAGCAGCCACTTGATTTCGGTTCTAACACTTCTTTTGTAAGTAATTCCTACATCCTAGGTTGTTTCCTTAATGCCTTTGAGGTTATATTCACTAATTTCATGCCTATATATCGCGTGAAATGCATTTTAGGACTTATTTTGTCTCGGAATCTAACTTGTGGAAACAATCATCCTATATCGAACATCCAAACGAATCACTTACACAAGGTGAGTTCATACCCCTACAATTTACCTTTTCAAATGCTTTTAGGGGGGAATACAAGTAGAACACAATAGGATTGTGTTAACATTTACATATGAAAACAAACAAACAAATAATTTCTTATACTTTTATAAGTTGTTAAAATCATTTCAAAAACTCTTTTAAACTATTTTAGATTGTTGTTTATTAGCAAAATTGTATTCATTTATATATTTATGTATAGGTATGCTTTAACGGACTTAGGACTATTGCTAAATACCTTGACTCATGTTCCTTGTTTGGTTGTGGGCTTAGGGTAGGAACATTAGTCCGACTGTCGGCTAAATCATAGTTATACTTGCTAAATATATACATAAATATTAAAATCCATTTTCAAAGTACATTCTTAACTTAGTTGCAAACATTAGGCAATTGAGTCTTTTCTATAAATCATTTACCGTTCAAACAAACATACTAGTAAACTATAATAAGTATAGTTTAGAGGATAAATACATACTATTTTCTAGAACAAAGGAACAATACATGAGTCAATACATACATACTATTACTATTAATGCAAAGTATGCTATTCATTTACAAGAACAAAAAGGAACTTACATACTATACGTGAACAAGATAACTAAAATGTCAGATACTATTTCTTTACATAGCAATATTCTTGCAATGTTACGTTGTATGACCAGAGTCTCCTGGAGGGAGAGCGTGAGTTTGTGTATAGATCTATATGGGATTGACAATCCTACACCTCGCTGCTAGCTACAGTGGGACCTACAGGTCTACGGGTGACAAATGTCATAACTTTTTCGACGTCTGAAGAACGTCGTGTTTTACACTAGTCAATCAAGCATGGTTATAACCTTATCACATTTTAACCTTAATTTAACCAGTTTCGTTACAAGGTAGTTAATGCATCAGTAGTGTATTTCATACAATACTACTGTAAACCTTCATTTTCCATTACATTCATATAGTGATTTTCTCTCATGAGAAATGCATACTATTTTTCTAGTAAATATGGTTTATAAATATGGAAAACATACATTTTATACTATTTCAAGTACAAACATACATTTTACACTATTACAAGAGAACAAACATACAAAATAGTCAGGTCTTGGGTAGAAGACTACATTTCATTTTTAGAAGAAAATATAGGTTTTTCTGGGAAGTATACAAACATTTCACTATACAAATACAAACATTTTCATGAAACAACTACAAACATTTGACACTAAAACACTTATGAATTCACCAACTTAAATGTTGATACTCTCTTTCAAGATAACTTGTATTCTCAGGGAACCAGTAGATAGGTACACTAGAAAAGTTTTGAGAAGACGGAGCATGTTCCAGACTCGTTTTTTATTTTGTTATATTTTTGGTGTCTTACAACTATACACAGAACATACATGTATTAACTATTCTATTAATGCATTGAATGTTGTTTCTTGTTACTATTGTGCATGGTTATGATACTGTACATGACGTCCTCCGCCCCCGAATGTTTCCGCCATCTCGGTTTGGGGGTGTGACAGTTGATGGAAGAGTTAAGTCGTTTTAAGGCTTTGTTCTTTTAGATCCGAGTTTCTGTTGGTCTCCTTTATAATAAAGGTGCAAGATTTATGAGATTTTTGGTTACATGCATGCATTAAGTCACTTATTAAGTCCCTTTTAAGCTTAAGAGCTTCATTTAGCCATGCATAAACGTAAAGTTATCAACTTTACGTGATATTCCAACTTAAGGAAGTAAGATCTATGTTTTGGGGCTATGCATTAAAGGATTAAGGACTGAAATCAGGTTTTGGCTGAATGGGTGAGTATGTTGGGCGTACAAGCATGTACGCTTAGCTTACAAGCTCTCAAGCGAGTACATTGCGCGTATATGCTGGGTACGCCCCGCGTACACAATATGGTGGACCTCGCATGATTGGGCCTCGGTTTTATGCTATTCTTTGGGGTTGGTGGCTTGGGGCCTTTTTGTGCCACCTGAATGTAAAAGTTTGGAGTAGGAAAAATTAGTGGTCCTTAGGTAAGGCCCATGTAAGGATTTGGGCCTAATTTGGAAAATTGGGCCATATGTGGGCATTGGATGGTTATTTCGTTTTTAGGCTCTTAGATTGAAAGTTTGGGCCTTAGTCTTGGACCAAACTAGGTAATGGGTAAAATGGTCTTTTTACCCTAAGTATGGATTGAAGGATATAGATTTGACTCAAATTGTTAATTGGGTGTTATTTGATATTGATAGCTCGGGGATTTGTCGGGCCAGCAGCCACGTATTATCAATGTGATTCAGCAGTGTGAGGTGAGTTTCCTCACCATGTTTAGCGGGTCGAAGGCACCAATGCCGACCCATGATCTGTTATGCTAGAATACTCATTGTCTGTGTGACACTATTATGTGTATGTGCTTGTATGCCTACTGGGTGGAGCCCGATGATTATTATGTATGCTATTACTTGTTATGCAGTATGAATTGTATGTGGGCGGGGCCCGTTATGCGAGTTAAGTCGGGCCGTTATACTCATTGGGCGGGGCCCATTATGCGAGTTAGGGTGGGGCCGGTTACACTCTTTGGGTAGGGCTCGTTATGTGTTATATGTTTGGTATGCGGTATCTTGGGGAACTCACTAAGCTTTGTGCTTACGGTTTTCAGTTTATGTTTTAGGTACTTCCAGTTCCAAGGGGAAGGGCTCGGGATGATTGCAAAGCACACACCACCTCGTTCCGTTTTTTTGGTGTTTTACTCTGATTGTTATGATGTTTGATACATTATTTTGTTTGGCTTGTATCGATGATTTTTTGGAATTACTAGTTTTATTAAATTAAAAATGAAATTTTTGGGCCTTCTTTTTGGGATGTTACATCTAATTAATTTATCAACCATACAATAAATTACTAAATCAGTCTCTCCCTCCAAAAAGCAATCCAGTCAGTTACTATATTTGAGGGCAACCCAAAGGGACTTTGCTAATAATTCAAAATTATACTAATTTAGTTATTAGCTTAGACACCTAATCCAACACCTTATGGACATGGTAAGAAGTGTGTTTTCAAATATCAGCTTACCTCAATTATTATGAACCGAGGCATTAATAGTGACACTACATGTACTTAATAGGAGGATTCCTTCTAAATATGTTCCTAAGACACCTTATGAAATTTGGACCTAAGGAAACCGAGTTTGAGATATCTAAAAGTATGGGGTTCCCTAGCCGAAGCTAATCTATATAATCCTCAACAAAGAAAGCTTGGCATAAAAATTGTCATTTGTTTCTTTATAGGGTATCATGAACGTTCGAAGGGATTTAGATTATACTGCCCTTCCCATTCCACTCTCATAGCTGAAACTCGCCATGCCGAGTTCCTAGAGAACTGTAATGTTAGTGGGAGCAATGTACATCATGATGCTAACTTACACGAAGTGAAATTAGAGGAGACAATGACCCCCTTACCTCCTTATCATGTTACACCTCCTATAGATGAAACTACCCCACCCAGTGCCTCTCACGAGGAGAATTTTGCTTCAGGTGTGCCATTGAATGATGACACATCTCACTTAGAGGAGCAAATATGTGTTATCAATGAGCCTCATGAACCCGAAATTTCATTAAGGAGGTCATCGAGATCTAGAAGACCCACTAACTTTGATGATTACATAACTTACCTTAATGATGCTGATATGGATATAGGAAAGTGCAACGATCCAATATCTTATAAAGAATGCATTATTGGTGACCAATCATCTTAATGGAATAAAGCTATGATTGATGAGCTTGATTCCCTGAGTACAAATGACGTTTGGGAACTTGTTGAACTCCCTAAAGGCGTAAAACATGTAGGGTGCAAGTGGGTCTTTAAAACTAAGCTAAAATCACACGAAAATGTCGAACGATATAAAA
This sequence comes from Lactuca virosa, assembly GCF_052849685.1. Taxonomy (NCBI): domain Eukaryota; kingdom Viridiplantae; phylum Streptophyta; class Magnoliopsida; order Asterales; family Asteraceae; genus Lactuca; species Lactuca virosa. Next base: position 193,391,766 of record NC_136430.1, read on the forward strand.
CACGCTTGGTTAAGGCTACACCCAAAAAGAAGGAATCGATTATCAAGAGACTTTTTCTCATGTTTTAGGAAAGGATTCCCTAAGGATCGTTATGGCTCTAGTAGCTCATTTTGATTTGGAGCTACATCAAATGGATATTAAAACAACTTTCCTTAATGGTGATTTAGATGAAGATGTGTTCATGATTCAACCGGAAGGCTTTAAGCCTAAAGGTAAAGAACACCTTATATGTAAAGTTAAGAAATCCATATACGGGTTAAAACAAACATCATGACAGTGGTACTTAAAGTTTGATGATGTCATGAAAAAGAATGGCTTTAATAAAATCAGTTGGATCAGTGTACCCACCTTAAAATTAGTGGGAGCAACTTTGCCATACTTGTCCTTTATGTTGATGAAACTCTTTTGGCAAGTAATAGTCTGAATTTGTTGCATGAGTCAAAGCGATTATTTTCGCACCATTTTGACATGAAAGATCTTAGGGAAGCCTCTTACGTGATCGGCATCAAAATACATCAAGATTGGGACAATGGGACATTAGGATTATCTCAAAAGGCTTATATTGAATATGTTTCTTGCATGTTATACCATGCAACATTTCTCCCTCTTAGTTTCTCCTGTAGTTAAAAGAGACATTTTCAGTTTCTCTTGTAGTTAAAATAGATGAGATTGGTACATTATGCTTCTATAGTTGGAATCCTAATCTATGCTAAGTTTACTCATCCCGATATCACTTATATTGTTGGAATGCAAGGCCAATATCAATCTAATCCATGCCTAGGTCATTAGAAAACAAGAAAAAACTACAAACTAACTTATAAAAGAACTAATAGTTTAGAAGTGATTGGCTTTTCTGATTCCGACTTAATAAAATGCAAAGTCAATAAAAAGTTAATGTTTGGGTACATCTTCATGTTAGCAAGTAGGTCTATCTTATAGAGGACTCATAAGCAATAATTAACGATGAACTCGATAATGATGGAAAAGTATGTAGTAGTCTATAATGCAACTTGCCATGGGATTTTGTTAGGAAATCTTATTAGTGGACTCAAAGTTGTGAACTCCATATCAAGACCATTGAAGACTTATTGTGATATTTCTGTTGCCGTTAGTTTTTCAAACAGTTTTAATTCAAGTGGAATCATGATATGCTTTAAGATCTGATAACAAAAGCTCCACAACCCAAAATCTTTCAAGAGCTCATAACGAAGATGGGATTATGTAGAGACCTTATTTGATAGCATAGTGATCTTATGAATAATCAATGTAATTATAAAGTTTCCTCGAAAATCTTAGTTATTTTGTCTATACTAACGTATGCATGCATGTACTAATCTATAGACAAATCTATACAGTTTAATGATGTATATTTCCCGTTATCTTGGCTTAAGTTTTCTAAGTGTTTTGTGTTAAGTCTTTGGTATAATTGATGAGGGTCTTGTGTTGATCTCGACACAAATGACTGTATCCTTTGGCTATGGCTTTAATATGGAACTTGATAGCTATTACCTTGGCCAAACTTATGAATACTCATCATAAATGGTCACTCGGCCAAGCGGGAGAATGTTGAAATATTTCCACTAATATATGGCCTTAGGACCATTTTTGAAATAATCATTTAATAGTTGCTACATTTACATTTTTTGATAGCAACTATGCCATTATTGCATAAATGGTACCCCATCTTTTATAAAAGTTACTTGATGGAAGTAATTGAATAACTGTATTATATAATGGGTAGAAACTGATTTTCCATTAGATGTCGTCAATAACTGATAGGAATCGATAACACAATAATGAAGAACAGAAATTGAATGCTTGATTACTATGAACTTCAAGTGGAAATAACAAAATAACAATTCAGAGAAGTTAATCAAATGATTAGAGAAGTTAATCAAATGATTGTCCTTCCTGACCTAAATCAGATAGGATCTCAAAGAGATGAACTCCTGCCCAAGCTAATGCCGAAGACTCAAAATACAAATGCAAAATACTGAATGAATCCCACTAGTGCTATGACTCATGCTATTTAACCTAACAAAGGATGATTCTAAAGTGACTTGTAAAACATAAAGTAATAAACATTACAATTAGGTCCCTCCATGTTTGCCCTATGTTAATATTTGGCGCGTTCTCTATCAATAACCAATAACATGCAATTTGATTTTGCTAATATTGATGAAGCAGGTTTGTTATCTCTACAAACTTTTTCTGTTAGCTTGTAGAAATGAATATTAATATTTGGTTGATGCTCGTTGTAAACCATAGATGCATTCATAGAGTTTTTTTTTTTACTACATTTAACTTGTTTGTTGCCGATAATATTGATGATAAAAAGGATAATGTTGTAATCTGTATATTTTGTTTATCAGCAGAACATGAGTAACTTGTTAGTAGATGCAGATGGGATTGATTCCTCATGGGTGTATAGTATATATATTTTATTATTTATTTCTCATAATTTAAATTAGTACATTTAAATAGTAAAGTTATAAAATTAAACTTAAAATACAAAGGAAGCAACTAGACAATATTATATAAATAAAATGGGTGTACATAAAAAAATAATTTCTAAATTATGAGTAAGAAAAATGTCAACTGTCCACGCTGTAGTTGGAGTTTATTTAACATCTCTTTCAAAGAGTTTGAACATCTTAGAATCCATTTGCATCTAACAAATAATGCATGGAGGCTTTTCTGGAGGAGATTCAACATCTTAAACACTTCAAATTGGAAGAGATAAAGTCAATCACTGGCGACTTTGATAAGAACAACCTTATTGGAGAAGGTGGGTTCGGGAAGGTCTACAAAGGAGTAGTCTCTGACTCTAATAAGGGGCAAATCCTGGCTGCTTTTAAGCGTCTTGGTAGCAACTGTGGGCAAGGTGACCCTGAGTTCTTAAAAGAGATCATGATGCTTTCCCGTTACACACATGAAAATCTCATCTCTCTCCTGGGATTTTGTGACCAAGATGGTGAGAAGATCCTTGTGTACGAACATGCATCTCATGGAAGCCTTGATGGCCATTTGAGTAGCGCTACTCTCACGTGGACACAACGTCTCAAGATATGCCTTGGGGCTGCAAGGGGACTGTGCTACCTTCATGATCCCATGGAGACACAACAAAGAGTCATCCACAGGGATATAAAAAGTTCCAACATTCTACTAGATGTGAACTGGAATGCTAAAGTTTCAGACATGGGACTGTCAAAAGTAGGACTTGCCAATCCGCAGCAATCCTTTCTTGTCACCAATGTTGCTGGTACCTTTTGTTATATAGATCCGATGTATCTTGAAACAAACATCCTAACGAAAGAGTCGGGCGTATACTCTTTTGGGGTGGTCTTGTTTGAAGTGCTTTGTGGGAGCCTATGCTTTGAAAATAAAAATAATCATTTTCAGAGTTTAGTGAGAAGGTGGAAACAAAGCTACAATGAGAAGAAACTAGATGAGATCATCTTTCACCATTTGAAGCAAGACATGGATCCCAGCTCATTGAATGTATTTTTAGAAACCGCCTATCGATGTCTGCAGGAATATCGTGCAGACCGGCCAAATATGTCTCATGTCACTACTAGAAAAATAGGGGGTTTTCCTACGGAAAATTTTCGTAGCTAATTAACTACGGAATAGCTACGGATCAGCTACAGAATGGGACGCCCTAATTTAGTAACGGAATTGCTACGGAATAGCTACGGATTGGCATCCGTAGCTATTCTGTAGCTAATTAGCTACGGAATGGCTACGGAATAGCTACGGATTCAAATCCGTAGCTATTCTGTAGCTAATTAGCTACGGGATAGCTACGGGCTAGCGACGGAAGAAAATAGCTACACAATAGCTACGAAATATCGACGGATTTTTAATTTCCATTATTATTAATATTATTACTCCCATTATTATTATTTTTCATTATTCGACTCTTAATTTTTATTTTTTTTTTGGATCATTTATCTTACATATTTAAGACACGAACAATTAAAAATCATACTAATAATACTATTAATAATAATATTTATAAACATCATAATAATATATAATAATTGTAACAAATGTGTTTAACACACAAATAAACGATTAAACGGAAAAAAAACTACGTTTAACACATCACTAAGGTGAAATAATCTATGTTTAATTTATAAATAATGAAAAATGATTATAATAAAGGGAAATATGTATATTTGTATGTATGTATGTATGTATGTATGTATCTATGTATGTATGTATGTATGTATGTACGTGAATGTGGGTGCGTATGTAAATGTATGTGTGTATGTGTATGTGTATGTGTGTATGTATATGTATATGTATGTATGTATTTGAATGTGTATGTGTATGTTTATGTGTATGTGTATGTCTATGCATGTGTGTATTTGAATGTGTATGTAAGTACATATGTGTATGTGTGTGTATTTGAATGTGTATGTATATGTGTATGTTTATGTTTATCTATGTGTGTATGTGTCTACATGTATGCATATCAAAAATCACAAATATTAATAAGTATTACAATATTAAAACCATTAAATGAGTAAGAGATCTAGAAGGTGCACACGACTTTATGAATGATATTAATAGCTATAAGTTGGTGAAAATATAGATAATCATGTCTAATAGAGGTGTGAAAAAAACGAAGCGAACAAAACAACGTTTGCTGCCTGAAAAATCGAAAATAAGAAAATTTCATAGCTAATCCGTAGCTAATTAGCTACAGATTAGATACGGATTTTTCTTATTTTCGATTTTTCGGGCACAAAACGTTGATTTTTTCGCTTCGTTTTTTTCACACTTCTATTATACATGATGATCTATATTTTCACCAACTTATAGTTATTAATATCATTCATAAAGTCGTGTGCACCTTTGGAATCAAGTACTCGTTTCACGGTTTAACATTGTAATGTCTATACTTTTCACCAACTTGTGATGGGTTTATGTTTGTATAGGTATATTTATATACATGAATGAGTTGTGGTATACGTGTACGTGTATATGTGTATGGTGGAGTTTAAAGAGGAACAAGAGACGCATCTCTCCAAAAGATTCCTCAATAAAGAGGAACTAGAGATGCTTCTCTCCAAAGGAATCCTCATTAATGGGGGCAACACGGTAATTATCTATGTCTATAAACCATTGATTAGATTTATTTATTTATTTATTTACTTCATGAATGGTGAGTTGTGAGATTTATAAAATGTTAATTATATTATAGCTTTCATTGGAGAAGTTTCACAAGATTAAAATAAAAAATTATTATATAGCATACATTTCATCTAGAAGGCATTGGGCCACCAATACCAAACACCGCAACCACGATCACAGCACACCTCATAGATCTCTATTTACAAACCAAGACACATATATGTGATTTCCTTTTACGTTTTAAATGCTTACAAACCATAACTTGAAAATAAACAATAAACAAAATCTTGGCTATCAAAATCTCTACGCTCATATAACTTGGCCTCTTTATTTGACAGTGGTTCTCGTTAAATAAGAGTGGTGAACATTGTGAAATAATATCAGCTGAGTGTTTCAGTCCTCTGGCAAGATAATATCCTAAAGATTATGTACCATATAGTGGTGAAAATAAATCAAGGTTAGCTTTTCTTTGTTTAGTTTCTAGATTTTTTATACTATTTCATGAATATATAGTGATGTATTCTTTGTTGTATTTCCATGCAGATTTGAAGTGCGTAACCGAAGAGGATTATATCAGGATTTCAAAGCACATGTCAGACCACAATTTTTGTTACCAAATATCACATACACCGTCAACGTTGTGTTTAAGTTTGTACACAAGGGCTATCTTGGCCTCAATTACATGTTGGCTAGTGAGGAAAATTATTTGAAGACGCTCGTAACATGTGAGAGAGATGGGTGGTTCATGGCTGAACTGTATCAGTTTATCAGCAACTCAACAACTATTGATCTTGATATTATGTTCCGTTGCCCACATTATGTGGAAGTAGAAGGCATTGAGTTTCAGCCCCTGGACAGAGTAAGCTGACAAATACCAGTTTAATCTTTTAGATCATTTTGTTTTTGTTGTTTTTAGTATTCTTGGAAAACATAATCCTTTGCAACAACATTTCAATGACCTACATCTGGAGATGAATAGGAGTTTTCTTCCACAGTTTATCAAATTAAGTCTAACGTGTAAGCTTTACAGGTGCAGCATGAATTACTCTTAGAGAATGAGGAGGTAGATTTGCAAACAGACACATATTGGGAACAAAAGTTGCCAAGTGATTACGAAGACATAATTAAGAAGTCAAAAAATTGTGTAGAATGGACAACAAAGAAGGAACTCTACTCTATTCTTCGCAAAGGGTTCTTAATCAATGATGGTGAAGAGGTATATTTTTTATATGAACGATCACTCCTATAACTTTACAGATATTCAAAAAACATAGTTGGTTTACTTATTTCTCAATATGTAGCTGTTATGGAGCCTATGAGTATCTGTTCAAAGGGAAGAACTCCATAATTCCAAAACAAGTACTTACGTGTTTATGGGAAGAAATGTCATATGATATCAGCAATACTGGCTTTGGAACCTACAAGTTTTCGATGGCAATGGCGGTCTTTAGCTGAATCAAGGTTCTTTCTCTATCTCCCACCCCGTTTTCTTGTTGTCATGTCTATGTTTTGCATACGAGTAGCGGACACCTGTAGCTGAGAATGTTAACAAGGGTCTTGAACCCACTAATTTACTCAGCATAGGTGCATAGGATTTGACAACTCTGGAAGTTCATCCCATAATTTGGTTTACAAGCTGTGGTTGTAGTTTTCTAGTACCCTTTCGTGTTTCTCTATTTTAAGAAATTTTCCACACTCATGATAAAACATTAAGGTGTATGTTGTCCTATTCGTGTACCGTTTCTATCAAACACAATATGGCTTTTTGCAGATTCAGAAAAGCGGCTTTTGATCCTGTTGGCAAACTTGGGATAGACTGCAGATCCAATATGTTGTCACCTCAAACAACATATGCAACTTACCTTGTTTACAAATTACAAGAAAACCATGCTTTGTTTGAGCTTCCTATTGTTTGTCAGCATTTCTATTATCGGTTTCCGTGGAATATCTATTTACTTAGTCCCCAAGCTCCTGTTATTGCGGAAAAGGTTTATCAAATGAAACGCATTCCACAACAAAGGAACGATGGTTGGATGGAAGTACAAGTATATGAATTTCAAACAGAGACCGGGCATTCAATAGCTTTTAGATTGAGGTTTTCCAGTGACTACAAGCCGCTTATAGGACTTATTGTGCAAGGTATTGAGTTTAGACCATTACATGGAAATGAATTGATTGTAACAGGTTCTCTCATGTATTAACGAATACATGTATTGGATTTACTTTTTGGTGAATTGATATCTATGGCGCCGATTGCTCCACTCTTTCCACAATTCTTCTCATATTTTGACGAGTGTCATATCTACACCATCACATAAGACAATTTATATTGGCTGGCTTGAATCAATATTTATAGGTTCTCACAAGGCACACCTTCTATATATCTCATATTTACACCACCAAAAGCTATGTGGACTTTCCTGTTTTGTAACTTCATCACTACTCATGGATCTCTCTATGTTGTCTCATCAAACCACTGGTCTTGCCCTGATTTTAGGTTCATAGATGGTAGTCTCTCTTAGGATAACTCTTAACTAGCCCACAACCGTTGCTATCGTGATCATGGCCGGGGGCAGTGGTGGATCTAGAAATTTTCTTTGTTGGGGGCACTATCGACTTGATCATTTCCAGTTAAAATGGTAAAAATGATCGGGTAGTGATTGATAAGCAGGTGGATTTAGACACTTTAAACTTTTAGTCATTATGTTCTTTTGATTGATCTTGTAACTTAAACATATTTTAAGCTTTTAGTTATCTAATATGTATAATACTTCAATTTTTTATCAAATTAGTTTTGTTGATTGACCGGTAGAATAAGACATTTAAATTGGCATATAATACGTCATAACAAGGTATTGTTGATTAACCACTAGCATTAGATATTAAGACTAAATTAGACATATGTTAATTAACCATTAGTCATCAAATTAGTTTTGTTTATTGACATGTGGAGTTAGTTGTTCAATTTATTTAACTTAGAATTTATAAAAATTAAAAACTAGGTCAAGTAATGTAATATACTAATATAGACATCACAATTTATATAAATTAAAAACTAGGGACTAGGTCAATCCTAAACTCAACCTGTCTCTCCGGAGGTATCCCAGGCAAGTCCTCCGGGAATACATCTGAGTACTCTCGCACGACCGGTACATCATCCACTGTCGCCTTACCCTTATCCCGGGTATCCATAACATAAGCGACGTAACATGCGCAACCCTGGTGAAGGTAACGTCTCACCCACGCTGCTAAACATAAAACCGGTCCGCGCTGTGGCCTCTCACCCTGGATCACTAACCCTCCCCCACTAGGAGTCCGAACCCTCACTAGCTGTTGCTCGCAGTCGATCACTGCCCCATTGGGGCTCAACCAATCCATACCCACTATAACGTTATTCCCTCACAGGGGAATAGGAACCAGATCCACTGAAAACTACTCATCGAATAATTGTAGTGTACAACCTCTGTGAACCCTCACAACCCTAACGGTCCTATCATCTACTATCTCCACATCCAGTAAGCAATCCAGCTCCCCCAGATCCCCTACGAATCGCTTGTTGAGCGCGAGCGACACAAAAGATCGGGTTGCACCCGAATTAAACAGTACCAAGGCTGATATACCATTCACTAAGAACGATCCTATAACAAACACATAAACATAAGCAATAATCATAACAAATCAAGAGATAAGGAGAGAATACATACCCGTCACAACATTGGGAGCCGCACGTGCCCCCTCTGCAGTAAGATGGAAAGCCCTGCTCCAAGCCGTAGGCGCCTCTGCCCGGCCCTGACGGCCATCTGTAATCCTGAATGTGTCAGGAGCGGGTGTCGCCACTTGTCCTGCGGCTGCTAGACTCGGACACTGGGCCTTCTTGTGGCCCCTCTGATTGCACTGAAAGCAAATCAGATCTGAAATTGTTGTGGTGGTGGTGGTAGCTGTACAATCTCTACTCACGTGACCAGTTCGGCCGCACTTGAAGCAGCCCGAACTCCCCGCCCTGCACGCCCTCTCATGCATCTTTCCGCACTTGCCACACCGGCTGCAGCCCTGCTGGCTCCTCGATCTTTGGTCTGATAACTTGGGCTTCTTGCCCGAACTGCCTCTCTGAACCCCATCTGGTTTCCTCTTCCTCTCCATCTCCAAATCCAACTCCATCTCTCGAGCCCTAGCAATCATGTCCTTCAGCGTCTTGCAACTGGAGCCACTCACAAACTGGCGGATATCACTCCGCAATATCTCATGATATTGGGCCTTCTTCGTCTCCTTATCTGTCGCGTACTGCGGAACGAGAAGGGTCCTCTCCCTAAACTTGGCAGTGATCTCCACCACCGGCTATGTCGTCTGCTCAAGATCCTGGAACTCCCTCGCTAGCTGTTGCACCTCAATCACAGGTGCAAACTCGGCCCTGAACCTAGCCGAGAAATCACTCCAGGTCATAGCATCTAGAACTGTATCATCCCCGATGGCTCGTCCAACCTCTTCCTCCCAATCCCTTGCCCTGTCTTTCAGAAGACAGGATGCAAGTCGGACCTTGTCCCCCTCAGGACATTTGCTCGTACGGAACGCGTTGGCGACATCAGCCAACCATCTGCTGCTAGCAATGGGGTCCTGAGCCCCATGATAGTCGAGAGCTCCATAAGACCTGAACTCCCAGAAAGTCAGTGTGCGCGACCCCATCATGGCCGCCACCTCAAGGCGGAAAGTGCTCAGCTTCTCATCCAGAAGCTCCCAAATACCCTCCTTGACCGAACCAAAGATCACAGGAGTCTGATCTAAAATGTTGCGTGTGATCTCAGACGAGATGAACTCCCTCGTCTGCTCATCCAGCTGCCCGGCTCCAGAGCCCGAGCCTGCTCCTTTACCAGTGCCTGAAGTACCAACTGTTGGGTTTTGAGCATTCTAACACTCCTATGATGTACATGCAACCCTATAAACCTTGAATCTATGTTTTTTCTATTATACATGAAAATATATGATATTCCAAGGTTTCATCCTAACTAGCATAATAAGAAGTAACTATACTACAAGAATCTAGTAGAAAGACATACCTTTTGATGTTGTGGCTTGAAGTCTTGGAGCATAAGAGCCTAGTGCCTCAAGTGTGACACCTCAAATGGTTCACACAACACCAAGAACCCTTGGAATAACTAGAGAATAAGGATACTTGCACCAAATTGGTTTTTCCCTCTTGTGTACACACACTCTAGTGTACGCACTAGTGCACATTTCATGAACTAGGGACCTCTTTATATAGTGTGGAGGATTAGGGTTACATTCATGTAAACCCTACACATAACACATAAACATATCTTGGGCCCCGCCCCTGCAACATCGAGTTAAGCTCGACATCGGGCCCCGCCAGGCATCGAACCCTATTCGGCATCAGGCCTCGCCCGACATCGAGCAAATCTCGGAATACATAAGAGCATAATCAGTAATACACATAAAACTAAGCACATAACATTAACATTTAAACATTCCTCGGGCCCCACCCGGCATCGGACCGTAATCTGGTAACATACTAACATTCCTCGGGACCGCCCCGGCATGGAAATGATGTCCGGAAACATACAATACAAACACATGCAAGAATCACAAAGACATAAAGTATACAAGCATTCCTCGGGACTGCCCCGACATCGGATCGAAATCCGGAAAAGCATATAATCCTGCATCGGGCCCCGCCCAGCATCGGACCATAGTCCGGAACTACTACTAGTTAAACGGGTCGGCCTTGGTGCCTTAGACCCGTTCCTACTGGAAGAAAGTCACCTCGAATGCTAGCTGTGAAATCTCGTGTGAGGAATATCTGATGGCTGCTCCAACGACTCCCCGGCTATCAATTTCACAATAACACTTAATCAAAATCTGATAATCCTTCTTAGGGTAAAATGACCATTTTACCCCTGGTCAAAGTCAACATCCTGGTCAAAGTCAAAGTCCAGGTCAACTCCCAGTCAACTCAACTCGTCGAGTTACGTCCTAACTCGGCAAGTTCTTGTACCGTCGAGTCCCTTCACGGACTCGTCGAATTCTGTCTAGCTTAGAATCAGGACAACCCGACTCAACTCGTCGAGTTCTTCAGCCCCTCAAGTCCAAAACTATGTCTAGCTCGCTGAGTCATCTCCTAGACTCAACGATCTCACTCATTAACAGAAGAGTTGGGGAACCGCGACCCGACTCGCCGAGTCGCACGAACAACTCGTCGAGTCCCCCAAGATCCTAATCTATTCAGTCGGTTTTAGTTGGGTTCATTGCCTCCAAAACATAGATCTGGACCCCTAAGGTCCTTATGTCACGTAAAGTTTCCGACTTTACGTGCATACATGGGGTTTTTAGCTCACAAGGTCCAAAAAGGTGGCTCATAAGGTGCATGGGACTCCCATGGCCATAAAGTTGGCACATTTATGCCATATAGTCCCTCAAGGACCTAGATCTGTAGTTGACACACCAAATCATGCTTGCACTCATGAATGGCTCCAATCCTGTACTCCAAAATGCCCTAACTTCCCCATAAGAAGATCTAGAAAACAAATAGCCAAGGTATAAACTTGATTACCATAAAGTGAAGGAAAAGTGATGTTGCTTCTGGATCTACAACCTTCTCTTGGAGTCCTCTAGCTTCTTCTTCTTCTCACAAGCTTCAAATCACACCAAATCGCTCAAAATGTTTCACACACTCACACAAAGCTCAAGCTCACTGATTAGGGTTTTCTGGACCATGAGAGACGATGAGGGAGGCCACAAAGGGGTGATATGTTCTTTAAATAGGGGGCCAAACCCTTAAAATTAGGGTTTCATTCTGGCAGTCCTACTCGTCGAGTCGGGGCTTCCCAACTCGTCGAGTAGACTTCAAACCCCGCGTCCCTCTCTATCTCTACTCGACGAGTTTGGGGCTACCAATTCGCCGAGTAGCCTTGTGAAAATGATCAAATGAATATTAAATATGTATCAGGGATCTAGGCGTTACAATTCTCCGCCACTTGTCTTAGACTTCTTCCTCGAAGTCTTCTATCTCGAATAACTCTGGGTAGTGCTCCCTCATTTCCTCCTTGGGCTCCCATGTCCACTCTGAACCCTTGCGGTGCTGTCACTGCACCTTTACTAACCGAACAACCTTGTTCCTCAAGGTTTTCGTCTCGCGATCCAGAATCGCCACCGGTCTCTCTATGTAATTCAGGTTGTCATCAACCTGAATATCCTCCAAGGGCACACTCGCTGAATCATCCACTAAGCACTTCTGCAACTGGGAAACATGGAAAGCGCTGTGGATGTGACTGATCTCTGCTGGTAGATCCAACCGATATGCTACCTTGCCCGCCCGGGCAATAACCCTGAAAGGGCCAATGTACCTGGGGCCTAGCTTGCCCCGCTTCCGGAACCGGATGACAATTTTCCAAGGTGACACCTTCAGGAGGACCATATCGCCCACCTGAAACTCTAAGTCTGAACGCCGCTTGTTGGCATAGCTCTTCTGCCGACTCTGAGCAGTCTGGAGCCTGCTCCGGACCTGCTGTATCGGCTCTGTAGTCTTGAGTACTACCTCAGTACTCCTCATAACTCTCTGACCGACCTCACCCCAACGGATTGGGGTTCTACACTTCCTCCCGTAGAGCATCTCGAAGGGAGGTCGGTCTATGCTGGCGTGGTAACTGTTGCTATACAAAAATTCCACTAACGGAAGATACGTATCCCAACTGCCATCGAAGTCCAAAACACATGCGCGTAGCATGTCCTCGAGAATTTGTATCGTCCTCTCGCTCTGTCCGTCTGTCTGAGGGTGGAAAGTGGTGCTGAAGTGGAGACGAGTACCCATCTCCTCGTGAATCCGCTTCCAAAATCTGGAAGTGAAACGGACATCTCGGTCTGACACCACCGTGACAGGCACTCCATGTCGTGCCACTACCTCACGCACGTATATCTCGGCCAGCTTCTCGGCCGAGATACTCTCCTGGATCGGGATAAAATGAGCACTCTTGTTCAACCGATCCACGATGACCCATATCGAATCTACTCCACGTGTGGTCCTGGGAAGCTTGGTAATAAAATCCATAGTGATATCCACCCATTTCGACATGGGAATATCTAGCGGTTGCATCTTGTCGTGTAGTCTCTGGTGTTCAACCTTCACCTTCCTGCAGGTCAAACACCTCTCCACGTACCAAGCAACGTCTCGCTTCATGTTGGGCCACCAGTAATCAGGGCGAAGATCTCAGCACATCTTCGTCGCCCCAGGATGGATGGAGAACCTCGACTTATGGGCCTCATCCATGAGAACATACCGAACTCCGCCCTAGTACGGAACCCATACCCTCCCATGCAGGGTCAACAACCCTCGGTTGTCATAATCAAACGAGGCCACCCGGCCTACGATCCGCTCACACTTCTGGTGCTCCTCTTTCAGGCCCTCAACCTGCGCCTCTCTAATCTGCTCCAGCAATGGAGTAACCACTGTCATCCTCAAACATATATCTCTAATCGGAGCCGTCATCGCCTTGCGGCTCAGGCCGTCGGCCACCACATTGGCCTTGCCCGGGTGGTAAAATAATCTCACAGTCATAGTCCTTTACCACATCTAACCACCGACGCTGCCTCATGTTCAAATTCGGCTGATCCATGAAGTACCGCAAACTCTTGTGGTCCTTGTAAATGGTACAACGAACTCCATAGAGGTAATGCTGCCAAATCTTGAGGGCGAAAACCACAGCCCCCAGCTCTAAATCATGTGTCGGATAGTTAGCCTCGTGAGGCTTCAGCTGCCTCGACGCGTAAGCTATCACATGACCCCGCTGCATCAAAACTGCACCCATGACCATAATCGATGCGTCACAATAAACCACGAAGTTATCAACTCCCTCGGGCAGAATTAAAATCGGTGCCTCGCATAGCCGCTTTCTAAGATTCTCGAAGGCTGCTTGGTGCTCAGGCCCCCAGCAGAATGTCACCGACTTCTTGGTCAGTCGGTTCAAAGGAACTGCTTCTTGAAGAAGTCCTGAATAAATCTCCGTTAATAACCCGCTAGACCCAGGAAACTCTGAATCTCAGTTGGAGACTTCGGAACCTCCCACTGCATCACGGACTCTATCTTTGCAGGATCGACCAGAATACCCTTCTGGTTGACGAGATGCCCAAGAAACTGCACCTCGCGCAACCAGAACTCACACTTGGAGAACTTTGCAAAAAGCCTCTCCCTCCGCAGTATCCAGCACCTCCCTTAGGTGCTCCTCATGTTGCTCCTGAGTCTTGGAATATACCAAGATATCATCAATGAAAACTATCACAGACCGATCCAGCATCGGTATGCACACTCGGTTTATGAGGTCCATGAACGCGGCTAGAGCATTGGTGAGCCCAAACGGCATCACCACAAACTCATAATAACCATAGCGAGTCCTAAAAGCTGTCTTCTGCACATCCTCATCCCTGACTCGCATCTGGTGATAACCCGACCATAGATCAATCTTGGAGAACCAAGATGCACCCTGTAGCTGGTCAAACAAATCATCAATCCTTGGGAAGGGATAAAGATTCTTCACCGTTACCTTATTCAGCTCCCGGTAGTCTATACACATGCGATGTGACCCGTCCTTCTTCTTCACAAACAGGATCGGGGCTCCCCATGGAGAACTGATCGGCCTGATAAATCCCTTGTCTAGCAGCTCTTGCAGCTGCGTACACAACTCTTGCATCTCGGGAGCAGCCAACCAATATGGTGTCTTTGCTATCGGAGCTGCACCAGGGACTAGGTCAATCCTAAACTTCTCATCCAGAAGCTACAAAATACCCTCCTTGACCGAACCAAAGATCACAAGAGTCTGATCTAAAATGTTGTGTGTGATCTCAGACGAGATGAACTCCCTCGTCTGCTCATCCAGCTTCCCGGCTCCAGAGCCCGAGCCTGATCCCTCACTCGTGCCTGAAGTGCCAACTGGCCTAGTGCGTAGCATCAGTATACTGAAAATACATCATAAAAAACATCAGTATACCCATCATATCTCGAGGGATCTAACACACTACAAGTTTCCTAGATTCATCTCGGCCTTCCTTGATTCGAGTACGGATCCTCTGCTTTCAGTAGTACGGGCCCATACTCCCACTACTATTTCTCTCATGCTAAGCTGATCCTAGGCTTGCCCTAGGGTAATTACTAACCCACTCTCCGCCATCAGTTGCATAAGAAGTCCCTGCTATCTCCTCCTAACTAGCCCGTGAATACTATTACATATCACTAAGACTAGATAATTCTTCGAATGAGAGATCCTACCCTACAACGATTGGACTCAAACAAGAGTTGCGCAATAGAGCTAGACCTAACCTTCTGAAATTATTTATTCCTCGCAATATATAACTTAACATATTCATTTACTAGTTAGTAAAAGATAACTAGAACTCCTGAAAGCACAAAGCAAGAAGCATTCGAGCATCGAGTAAACATAATCAAACATATCTTATTCATACCATCACTAACTAATCTGTACTAGCATGCAGTTCATAAAGCTGAGATACACATAACAGGCACATAAGGCATCCTTCCTAGATCCTTAGTCCTAAACTAGCGTGCAAGTCTCATAAAGTTGATACACATATAATAGGCACATAAGGCATCCTTCATAAATCCTTAGTCCTAATCTAGCATGCAATTCTCATCAACACATCATAACATAAACTTGTATGAGTAATTTAGGAGTACTTACTTGAGCTCGGATGATTGCATGCACCACACCCTTTTTCTCTTTCAAAGTTCTTTTCTCTTTTCAGAATTCTTTTTGTAAAAATGTTTTTCTTTGAAAATTTTCATACCAAGTCCTTAGTTTGAGTTCAGACACACCCGAGAGTGTGCCGAATCCCTAAAATCAAGGCTCTGATACCAACTTGAAACATCCCAAAAATATAAACCAAAAATTTTGTTTTAAATCGGTAATAAAAACCATCAATATCATCAATCACATAAAAATCATAATCATGTATCTCAAAAACATCATCATATCTGTCAATGTATCAAAATCATATATCACAAATCAGAGTGAATCCTCCCAGGCTAAAAACAGTGGTGTGTGCCATGCAGTCATCCCGAGCTCTTCCCCTTACTAGCGGAAGTACCTGAAACAAAAATTGAAAATTGTAAGCATGGAGCTTAGTGAGTCTCCCCAACTACCACATACCATATACATAACACATAAACATATCTTGGGCCCCGCTCCTGCAACATCGAGTCAAGCTCGGCATCGGCTTTCCCGGCATCGAACCCGCCCGACATCGAACCCTATTCGACATCAGGCCCCGTCCGGCATCGAGCAAATCTCGGAATACGTAAAAACATAATCAGTAATACACATAAACCTAAGCACATAACACTTAAACATTCCTCGGGCCCCGCCCGACATCGGACCGTAATCCGGTAACATACTAACATTCCTCGGGACCGCCCCGACATCGAACCGAAGTCCGGAAACATACAATACAAACACATGCAAGAATCACAAAGACATCAAGCATACAAGCATTCCTCGGGACCGCCCCGGCATCGGATCGTAATCCAGAATAGCATATAATCCTACATCGGGCCCCGCCGGGCATCTGACCATAGTCCGGAACTATTACTAGCTACACAGACCGGACTTGGTGCCCTAGACCCGTTCCTACTGGAGGAAACTCACCTCCAATGCTAGCTGTGGAATCTCGTGTGAGGAATCTCCGACGGCTGCTCCAACGACTCCCCGACTATCAATTTCACAATAACACTTAATCAAAATCCGATAATCCTTCTTAGGGTAAAATGACCATTTTACCCCTGGTCAAAGTCAACATCCTGCTCAAAGTCAAAGTCTAGGTCAACTCCCAGTCAACTCAACTCGTCGAGTTACCTCCTAACTCGGCGAGTTCCTGTACTACTCAGACTCGTGATCAACCGAGTCAATTCGTCGAGTCCCTTCACGGACTCGTCGAGTTCTGTCTGGCTTAGAATCGGGACAACCCGACTCAACTCGTCGAGTCCTTCCTTGGACTCGTCGAGTTCTTCAACCCCCAAGTCCAAAACTATGTCCAGCTCGTTGAGTAATCTCCTAGACTTAACGAGCTCACTCATTAACAAAAGAGTTGGGGAACCGCGACCCGACTTGCCGAGTCCCACGAACAACTCGTCGAGTCCCCTAAGATCTTAATCTATTCGGTCGATTTCAGTTGGGTTCATTGCCTCGAAAACATAGATCTAGAGCCCTAAGGTCCTTATATCACGTAAAGTTTCCGAATCTACGTGCATACATGGGGTTTTTAGCTCACAAGGTCCAAAAAGGTGGCTTATAAGGTGCATGGGACTCCCATGGCCATAAAGTTGGCATCTTTATGCAATGGAGTCCCTCAAGGACCTAGATCTGCAGTAGACACACCAACTCATGCTTGCACTCATGAATGGCTCCAATCATGTACTCCAAAATGCCTTAACCACCCCAGAAGAAGATCTAGAAAACAAATGGCCAAGGTATAAACTTGATTAATAGAAAGTCAAGGAAAAGTGATGTTGCTTCTGGATCTACAACCTTCTCTTGGAGTCCTCTATCTTCTTCTTCTTCTCACAAGCTTCAAATCACACCAAATCACTCAAAAATAGTTCACACACTCACACAAAGCTCAAGCTCACTGATTAGGGTTTCCTAGAAAATAGGAGACGATGAGGGAGGCCACAAGGGGGTGTTATGTTCTTTAAATAGGGGGCCAAACCCTTAAAATTAGGGTTTCATTCTGGCATTCCTACTCATCGAGTCGGGGCTTCCCAATTCGTCGAGTAGACTTCAAACCCCGCGTCCCTCTCTATCTCTATTCGACGAGTTTGGGGCTACCAACTCGTCGAGTTGCCTTGTGAAAATGATCAAATCAATATTAAATATGTATCAGGGAGGCATTATAATTCTCCCCCACTTGCCTTAGATTTCGTCCTCGAAGTCTGCTGTCTCGAATAACTCTGGGTAGTGCTCCCTCATTTCCTCATCGGGCTCCCATGTCCACTCTGAACCCTTGCGATGCTGCCACTGCACCTTCACTAACTGAACAACCTTGTTCCTCAAGGTTTTCGTCTAGCGATCCAGAATTGCCACCGGTCTCTCTATGTAATTCAGGCTGTCGTCAACCTGAATATCCTCCAAGGGCACAATCGCCGAATCATCCACTAAGCACTTACGCAAATAGGAAACATGGAAAGTGTTGTGGATCTGACTGAGCTCTACTGGTAGATCCAACCGATGTGCCACCTTGCCCACCCGGGCTATAAGCCTGAAAAGGCCAATGTACCCGGGGCCCAACTTGCCCCGCTTCCGGAACCGGGTGACACCTTTCCAAGGTGAGACCTTCAGGAGGACCATATCGCCTACCTGAAACTGTAAGTCTGAACATTGTTTGTCGGCATAGCTCTTCTGCCGACTATGAGCAGTCTGGAGCCTGCTCCGAACCTGCTGGACCGCTCGGCAGTCTTGAGTACTACCTCAGTACTCCCCATAACTCTCTGGTCGGCCTCACCCCAACAGATTGGGGTTCTACACTTCCTCCCGTAGAGCATCTCGAAGGGAGGTCAGTCTATGCTGGTGTGGTAACTGTTGTTATACGAAAATTCCGCTAACGGAAGATACGTATCCCAACTACCACCGAAGTCCAAAACACATGCGCGTAGCATGTCCTCAAGAGTCTGTATCATCCTCTCGATCTGTCCGTCTGTCTGAGGGTGGAAAGTGGTGCTGAAGTGGAGACGAGTACGCATCTCCTCATGAAAGCGCTTCCAAAATATGGATAGGAAACGGACATCTCGGTCTGACACCACCGTGACAGGCACTCCATGTCGTGCCACTACCTCACGCACGTATATCTCGGCCAGCTTCTCGGCCGAGATACTCTCCTGGATCGGGATAAAATGAGCACTCTTGGTCAACCGATCCACGATGACCCATATCGAATGTACTCCACGTACGGTGCTGGGAAGCTTGGTAATAAAATCCATAGTGATATCCTCCCATTTCCACATGGGAATGTCTAGCGGCTGCATCTTGTCGTGTGGTCTCTGGTGCTCAACCTTGACCTTCCTGCAGGTCAAACATCTATCCACGTACCAAGCAATGCCCCGCTTCATGCAGGGCCACCAGTAATCAGGGCGAAGATCTCGGTACATCTTCGTCGCACCATGATGGATGGAGAATCTCGACTTATGGGCCTCATCCATCAGAACCTACCGCACTCCGCCCCAGTACGGAACCCAAACCCTCTCATGCATGGTCATCAACCCTCGGCTGTCATAATCAAACGAGGCCACCCGGACTACGATCTACTCTCACTTTTGGCGCTCCTCCTTCAGGCCCTCAACCTGCGCCTCTCTAATCTGCTCCAGCAATGGAGTAATCACTGTCATCCTCAAATATATATCTCTAATCGGAGCCGTCATCGCCTTGTTGCTCAGGGCGTCGGCCACTACATTGGCCTTGCACGGGTGGTAAAGTATCTCACAGTCATAGTCCTTTACCACATCTAACCACCGATGCTACCTCATGTTCAGATTCGGCTGATCCATGAGGTACCTCAAACTCTTGTGGTCCGTGTAAATGGTACAACGGACTCCATAGAGGTAATGCCGCCAAATCTTGAGGGCGAAAACCATAGCCCCCAACTCTAAATCATGTGTCGGATAGTTAGCCTCATCAGGATTTAGTTGGCTCGACGCGTAAGCTATCACATGACCCCGCTGCATCAAAACTGCACCCATGCCCATAATCGACACATCACAATAAACCACGAAGTCATCAACTCCCTCGGGCAGAGTCAAAATCAGTGCCTCGCGTAACCGCTATCTAAGAGTCTCGAAGGCTGCCTGCTGCTCAGGCCCCCAGCAGAATGTCACTGACTTCTTGGTCAGTCGGGTCAAAGGAACTGCATTCTTGGAGAAGTTCTGAATAAATCTCCGGTAATAACCCGCTAGACCCAGGAAACTCCGAATCTCAGTTGGAGAGCTCGGAACCTCCCACTGCATCACAGCCTCTATCTTGGCCGGATCGACCAGAATACCCTTCTGGTTGACGAGATGCCTAAGAAACTACACCTCGCGCAACCAGAACTCAGACTTAGAGAATTTAGCAAAAAGCCTCTCCCTCCATAGTGTCTCCAACACCTCCCTCGGGTGCTCCTCATGCTGCTCCTGAGTCTTCGAATAGACCTAGATATCATCAATATAAACTATCACAGACCGATCCAGTATCGGTATGCACACTCGGTTCATGAGGTCCATGAACGCGGCCGGAGCATTGGTAAGCACAAACGGAATCACCACAAACTCATAACGACCATAGTGAATCCTAAAAGCTGTCTTCTGCACATCCTCATCCCTGACTCGCATCTGGTGATAACCCGACGGTAGATCAATCTTGGAGAACCAGGATGCACCTTGTAGTTGGTCAAACAAATTAACAATCCTCGGGAGGGGATAACGGTTCTTCACCGTTACCTTATTCCACTCCCGGTAGTCTATACACATGCGATGTGACACGTCCTTCATCTTCACAAACAGGATCGGGATAAATGCCTTGTCCTGCAGCTCTTGTAGCTGCATAGACAACTCCTGCATCTCGGGAGGAGCCAAACAATATAGTGCCTTGGCTATCGGAGCCGCACCATGGACTAGGTCAATCCTAAACTCATCCTGTCTCTCTGGAGGTCTCCCAGGCAATTCCTCCGGGAATACATCTGAGTACTCTCGCACAACCGGTACATCATCCACTGTCTCCTTACCCTTATCCCGGGTATCCATAACATAAGCGACGTAACCTGCTCAACCCTGCTGAAGGTAACGCCTCGTCCTCGTTGCTGAACATAAAACCGGTCCGCGCTGTGGCATATCGCCCTGTATCACTAACCCTCCCCCACTAGGAGTCTAAACCCTCACTAGCTGCTACTACCAGTCGATCACTGCCCCCATTGGGGCTCAACCAATCCATACCCACTATAACCTTATTCCCTCGTAGGGGAATAGGAACCAGATCCACTGAAAAATGCTCATCGAATAACTGTAGTGTACAACCTCTGTGAACCCTCGCAACCCTAAGGGTAATGTCATCTACTATATCCACATCCAGTGGGAAATCTAGCTCCCGCGGAGCCCCTACGAATCGCTTGCTAAGCGCGAGCGACACAAAATATCGGGTTGCACCCGAATCAAACAGTACCAAGGCTGATATATCATTCACTAAGAACGATCCTATAACAAACACATAAACATAAGCAATAATCATAACAAATCAAGAGATAAATAAGAATACATACTCGTCACAACATCGGGAGCCGCACGTGCCTCATCTGCAGTAAGTTGGAAAGCCTGCTCCTCGACGTAGGCGCCTCTGCCCGGTCCTAACGGCCATCTATAATCCTCTGTTGGATTAATGTCTAAGTCCATAACTATAATTGGTAAGACTTGACCCGACCCGGCATGGTCCATTTGGGTTGCATGGCATCATGCATTTGGAGAGACTATAATGAGAGAAATAACACTTAAGGTTGGTTAATATATTATAAGTTCTAATATATTAATAAGGTTATTTAATTAGTATTGATCAAGAATTAATTTGGAATTAATTAAGTGATCAAAAGGAGACTAATTAAATATATGGGTTGATTGTGTAAATCATTCATTCTTATATATGTGGGCTTGTGATCCAAGATTTCTTATGTTGGACTAAGTCCATGGGGTGACCCATGGATACTCCATGGAGGTTAAAATCCATGGAGCATAAGGAATGGGTAAAGTTATGAGTTACATGGTGTAACCCTAATAGCCACCATATAAAAGAATCCCATGGCTCAAGAAATCATGTACTAATGTGTGAATATGAGGGCTAGACGATTTCAAGGAGTGTTCCATTTCTCTCAAGTCATTCCATGTGCATTTGGTGTTGTGTGAACCATTTGAGGTGTCACACATGGGGCACTAGGCACTCAAGCTTCATGGAGACAAGCTACATCAAACAAAGGTATGTACTCTATCCATTTGATTACCCAAGTATCAAGTATTGTATGCTAGATAGGGCAATACCTTGGAAAGTTCATAATTGCATGTATAATAGAGAAAACATAGATCCAAGGTATTTAGGGTTGCATGTACACTTAGGAGTGTTAGAATGCGTAAAACCCATCAGTGGTATCAGAGCCAAGGCTTGTTTTCTTGTTATACTTGCAAAATTAGCTGAAAAATCGAATTGTATTAGTTTAAAAGTTATGCTAATTACTTGAAAAAAAATTTGATGTGAATTATCTTTGTTCATATGAGTTTATTAGATTAATAGAAAAGTTAATTGATTATGTGTTTTCAATCCATTTTAATCTAAGAGTTGATTCTAAAATGTGTTTTTGTAACTTGTCCTCAAGTTATATGAAAAGTCACATTTAAGTTTCATAAAACTCATAAAAAGTTGGCAATGGTTACAAAAATGAAGAGTCTTGTCTTCATTAAATGGTTTTATGATTCCATAACTTGTCCTCAAGTTATGGAGGTTCAAGAGTCACTTCATTAAATGATAAAATGTGTAACCTTAATTAGTTCCATAAGTTACAAAAATAAAGAAAAGTTACATTCTTTTATTAGTTTAAAGTCTTCCATAACTTGTCCTCAAGTTATGGAACTTGAAGAGTTTTTTTTTAATTAAAACTACTTTAAACACATAAGTTATGGAATTAATTAGTTTTGAATATTTTCAAAACTTGCCCTCAAGTTTTGGAATTTTTAAAGTTTTCCCCATGAATACTTTAATTCCAAGTTAGCCCTTAGAATTTTAAAAGTTAAAATTCAACCCTTATACTTTATAGTATTATAAGTTAATAATAAATATATGTATAAGAGCAAGTCAGTCTTACCGTTAGTAGGCCTCATTCACGAAGTCGGTCTATAAGGGGGGTATAAGGTTACTGCCTATAAAATGACAGTTTAATGGGTGTCCACTCTCACCCACCGCTTCCTTGACTGGTGGAGGGTCGTTAGCCGAACGGGTAGGACAAGGACTATAATTCTCCCTTCATTAAAAGTATTAATGATAAATACTAAGTAACTAAACTTTTTTATAAATTCCCAATCTTAGTTACTTAGGAAAATGTGAATAAGGTGCTAATCCATGAAATTACACTTTGCACTTTGTTTAAACCGTTAGTGGAGCGTGTGTGGTTAACCGGCACACTAACCTGGATTTAACAAAGTAGGCAAAGGGTAACTTAATATTTATCATAGTATCGGTGGAGCTCGTGTGGTTAACCGGCACATCGATTGAGGGGTAAATATTAAGGGTACCAAGTATATTTGCATTGTTACTTCACACCTTGTTTTGTGATCCTCGGCATCCCAGTCATAAAACCTGAAGGGCACACTCGAGATTGAAACATGCCATTGAAAAGTTCAATGAATCTCAAAAGATCTAGGAGTTTCAAATCCAATTAAAAACCTAATTACATTATTTCGTTTTTCATGGTGGAAATTGGTAAATCGTCATTTACCTACCTTCAACTATTTTATAACTCGGATTACGGCATCCCTCTTCCAGTTATAAATAGGTTGTTGGATCCTAGCCTTAATATTTCATATTGGGTGTTATATTAAGGACTTTAGATCAACTATCTTGAATATCTCCCAAAAGATGTCTAGTTCAGACATCTATGATCTTCCCAAATCTCTTGGAACTTTACTTCCTCCACCTCCTCCAATTATTCTCCCTAACCCACAAGTTCAAAGGTCACTCAATCCCTATTGGCAAGCAAGGTCTATGTGTGATCACATCTTGGAGATGAAGTCACATATTGACAAGCCGGGAGAGTTGGGTGTCAAAGTCTTGAGAAAGTTGGATGTTCAATCACTTTCTAAGTCACATAGTGAGTTCCTTTGGGACTACTATGAAACAGACTATGACATGAACCTTAATGATCATATCTATTTGCTTGGTGCTACTGAATCAGCAATGATTTGGAGGACCAGTAAAGCAAATTTGATTAGAAGATCAACTTCCCAAACTTCTATGGACTTTGAAAATGGTAACATTGGATATCCAGAAAATCTTTCGCTTCCCAATGGAAAGGGATTGGCCATAGTCAACTCGGTTGACCAAATGGTAAAGAGAAAGGCAAGTATGTGATAGTCCAGTACACCATTCCCAAAGGGTCCATATGTTTCTCTTTCCAAAGGAAGGGGGCATTGATTGCGAAGCTGCCTATTTACCTGAAAGATCATAAGGTTGATCAATTCAAGAAGTTTGACTCTTCTTCAGGTAAAAGTCCATTATCTAACTCTGTTAAGTTTCTATTATGAGATTCTCATTACATGATGTGACTGGGTCACATGTTGATGCTTTAAGAATCAAAGAAAAGTGAAGAAACTTAAAGGAAGTACATGCTGATTCTGATCATGAAGATGGATTTCGATCGCATGGTTTGGTGATCAGAATTTTTGAAGCTGTTACTTAGGAATTATGATATATTGCTTAGGAATAGATAACAACAAGTTTTTCATATGCATTTGCATTGTAAGGATAAGTTTTTCCGGAAGTTTTAAAATAAAAAACAGTTTTTATTTATTTATTTTAAGTATCCTTACAATGGCATTTGTGAAAAATTGTTGTTTACATGTTTCCATTGATAGCAATATTGGAAAATGGATTTGATTCTTTCATTTGTGGTAGTGTCATAATTTACCAAATAAGGAAAGATTCTCATTCCCAAGGCTTCAGTTGGATAGAAACTTGGAATCATGCAAGTTAAATAGTATGATGAATGAGAACTTTCAAGCATTGGAAAATTAAGACTTGTTCACATGGATGTGTGAGTCAAGTTAAGGACTAAAGGGATCGAGTACACATTCTTGTGCACTGGTCAAGTCCACCACAAAGCTCGTTAAGACTATTCGTCATGATTTACTAAATTTTAGTAAATATGGTTATACTTACAAGTTTAAGTATAATTCTGAAACATTGGAAAAGTCTCAATGTATGGCAGAACGAATGGGAAGAATCAAATTAGGCAGACAGATAAAAGTTTCTCAAATCTGAAAAGATGGGAGAGTACTTTAGTATCATGTTTTGTGATCATCTTAATGATTAAAGAACCACATCACAATTGGTCTTCTAAGGACATCTTAGTGCATTCTTATGACTAAGAAGAGGAGTCATGAATTGTTGAAATGGTTAAATCAAGAAGATGAGTCATACTTCGTTTCAAAACAAGTCTTAGAGTCATACTCCAAGACTATAAGTTGAGTGACATATCTTAAAGAAAGGTTTATAACACTTGTCAAATGTAAGAGTAAAAGTGTCCTACTCTTGTACATTTGAAGTTGGTAAGTTGTGATGTTTTGGATTAAACAAAGACCAACTAAGGCCAATTGTGTGAAGTGTTTGTCTTGATAAAGAATCCGCACTATCTCTTGAATATTTGGCAAGATAGTCTTATATGTCAACAGGACAGTGGGAGTCTTAAAGATCCTAAAAAGAATTTCAAGAACTAATCAAGAATAAAACCTGAGGTTCTTCACTAGCACACGACTTGAGGTTTATAAGCTATCATGTTGACATATTCTGTGCCCATTCCAGTTAAAGTTGGCTTTGCATAGGAGTTCTGAAAGTTCTCAATTTGTTTGCATAACAACTTGGAAGCAATGGCAAGCCCTGTACTGCCAGGTGGCAAGAAGTTAAGATTGCATAAGTTCAGTCCATATGAGTTTGGATTTGTCATTATCCTTGTCTTGTGACTATGGTTTTGACGATTCACATGGATAAGAACACATACACCATAAAATCTAAGGGTCATAAGGTTTCTCTCCGATTCATGAAAATGATGGTGAGGAAACACTTCCACCAAGTAGATTTGAAGCAGATGGCAAAAGGTCTAAACAATTGAGACTATGATTACGGCATCCCTTTTCATAGTTCTGAAATTGTTTAGACACACATGCATGCTATCTAAGGAAATGTGTATGATTTTGATAAAGTTTTATCAAAGCATCTCGTATCAGAAATCTGAACTTTGGTAAGGAAGTCAATAAAGTATTGATTTCTAGAAGTCCAGCTGATTTCTGAGTACATGTCAAAGCTAGTGGAAGCATAAGTGTTATGCTAATAATCATCATGTTAGTGGGAGCATGATAATTATTGTTAGAGTTGCAAGTTAGCAATGTTAATTATATAAAACAAAAGTTTCAATTCGTGAGGCTGCAGGGATTGAAAAAGTTGTTTTGCTATAATTAAGGGAGAGGATATACTTCATTTCAGTTCTAAAGGCTTAGATTGAGACCTTAATCATCTTTAGTCAAGAATATATATATGAATTTCATGTTGGATTGGTTCAACTTAAGGAAATTCTATATATTGTGTTCTCAAAATTCGATTATGATTACGGCATCCCTCTTCATAGTCAAATTTTGAAAACATGGCAAATAAAAATATTGTAGCAAAAGACTGGTCTAGAATCATGTCTTTATGTAAGACATCATGAATCGTGTACCATTTGCTTTGGGTACAGGATCGATTGCATGTGCTATAATATTTGTCATTTCTAAATTTTTCCAAATGCCCAGAGGCATTAAGAAGGGAAAAGGTCTACAATTGGATATGACTAAAATGATTAAGCAATTGTCGAGGACAATCTGAGGTTTACCAAAGATTGGTTGCTCAGGGACAGTTGGAAGTATAGTGCTAATTTTGGAAGGACCATATTGACATATTCTGAAAAGAGGCATCTCTTATTCAGAAGTGATAGTCAAAATGAGAATATGGAGTTGTCTCCATAGGTGGAAGTTATATGTGTAAGATTAGAAAACTTAATGCAAGAAGCATGTCCAAAGCAATGTACTTTGAATATGAGACTTAGTTTCCATGGAGTTGATCTCCATTGGAATACCTTATAATGACTGTTGACAAGTCTTTGTGACTTTGTACATATTCATTACAAGAGGGTCAGTGCATATAAGTTTAAAATCTAAACAGATTTCGATAAATGATAGGAATTTGAAATTCTCACATTTTTCGATAAGGATTTGGGAGTGTGAAATTAGAATCATTGAAATTATGTTCAATTGGTTTATTTCACAAAGTAAGGATCATAGACAAACATAGAGTGCATACTTGGTGTATGGCAAAGCTATTGTTTAAGAAAAACATAGTGTACATGCTTGGAGCATGGGACAACTAGTGTTTTTAATTCAAGTATAAAGTTGATAAAACCGAAACAATGAATAATGAGTAATCAGTATGGTGATAAATAAAAGTGTTTATTTATATTCATAGGGTTTGATACCATATTTGATTCATTTATTCTTGTGTTTCACTTTGCATGTTTTGACTTCCAGAATAACTAAGTCCTTCTTCCTGAATGATTAAGTTATTCAAACCATCCACAGTCGGTCATATGTTGGAAGTAGATATGAATCAAGACTGTCATGGGTTGGTTTGTAGAGGTCCAAGTTGGTGGACAAAGTGGTGCTACAACACTCATGAGTGCTCATAAGTTCTGAGTATTGGATTCAACCCGCGCTCATTTGAATCACTTCATGGATTTTATCACGAGTGATCATGAGACGATAATATCTTATATTCTTCAAACCTAGAGATATGAGTTATTACTATGAGTTGGTTATATATTGATTGCACGAAAACGTATTCGGTAACTCGATGTTATAAAACGTGCCTTTGTGTATGATTCAACAAGTAGTAGAACAAGCCATATGAGTCGAAGTTTATCCATTCCTTTTACCTTCGGGATAAAAGCGATATATGTGGGCCCCTCGATGATTTAAAGATGATACATGTGAGTGCTTGGCCAAGCCAGGACTGATTTGATTTGTTCAATCAGTCAGTCATCATGAATCGGAAATCGGGAAACAACAAATGGACAGAGAGAATGATTGATAATCCATGTCTCAGTCCATATGATATCTAGAATGGAGGAATATATGATCCCTTATCTAATGGACAAGTCATTGACAAAGGTCAGAGTTCATCGACAAGGTCAGAGTTCGACAAAAGCTTTTGAGAGCTACGATTGCTGATCGGTTCCTGAAGTCATACGCAATAATAGTCTTAGACTTATCCAAGTGGGAGACTGTTGGATTAATGTCTAAGTCCATAACTATAATTGGTAAGACTTGACCCGACCCGGCATGGTCCATTTGGGTTGCATGGCATCGTGCATTTGGAGAGACTATAATGAGAGAAATAACACTTAAGGTTGGTTAATATATTATAAGTTCTAATATATTAATAAGGTTATTTAATTAGTATTGATCAAGAATTAATTTGGAATTAATTAAGTGATCAAAAGGAGACTAATTAAATATATGGGTTGATTGTGTAAATCATTCATTCTTATATATGTGGGCTTGTGATCCAAGATTTCTTATGTTGGACTAAGTCCATGGGGTGACCCATGGATACTCCATGGAGGTTAAAATCCATGGAGCATAAGGAATGGGTAAAGTTATGAGTTACATGGTGTAACCCTAATAGCCACCATATAAAAGAATCCCATGGCTCAAGAAATCGTGTACTAATGTGTGAATATGAGGGCTAGACGATTTCAAGGAGTGTTCCATTTCTCTCAAGTCATTCCATGTGCATTTGGTGTTGTGTGAACCATTTGAGGTGTCACACTTGGGGCACTAGGCACTCAAGCTTCATGGAGACAAGCTACATCAAACAAAGGTATGTACTCTATCCATTTGATTACCCAAGTATCAAGTATTGTATGCTAGATAGGGTAATACCTTGGAAAGTTCATAATTGCATGTATAATAGAGAAAACATAGATCCAAGGTATTTAGGGTTGCATGTACACTTAGGAGTGTTAGAATGCGCAAAACCCATCATCCTCAACGTGGCAGGAGCAGGTGACGCCACCTGTCCTGCGGCTGATAGACTCGGACACTGGGCCTTCTTGTGGCCCCTCTGATTACACTGAAAGCAAATCAGATCTGAAACAGCTGTAGTGGTGGTGGTAGCTGTACAATCCCTACTGATGAGACCAATTCGGCCGTACTTAAAGCAGCCCGAACTCCCCCCCCCCCCCCCCCGCATGCCCCCCTCGTTCATCTTACCGCACTTGCCACACCGGCTGCGGCCCTGTTGCATCCTCGATCTGTGGTCTGATAACTTGGGCTTCTTGCCCGAACTTCCTGTCTGAACCCCATCTGGTTTCCTCTTCCTCTCCATCTCCAAATCCAACTCCCTCTCTCGAGCACTATCAATCATGTCCTCCAGCGTCTTGCAGCTGGAGCGACTTAGAAACTGGCGGATATCACTTCGCAACATCTCATGATATCGGGCCTTCTTCATCTCCTCGTCCGCCGCGTACTGCGGAGACCTGAACTCCTGGAAAGTCAGTGTGCGCGACCCCATCATGGTCGCCACCTCAGTGCGGAAAGCACTCAGCTTCTCATCCAAAAGCTCCAAAATACCCTCCTTGACCGAACCAAAGATCACAGGAGTCTGATCTAAACGTTGCGTGTGATCGCAGACGATATGAACTCCCTCATCTGCTCATCCAGCTGCCCGGCTCCAGAGCCCAAGCCTGCTCCCTTACCAGTGCCTGAAGTGCCAACTAGCCTAGTGCGTAGCGTCACCATACTAAAAATACATCATAACAAACATCAGTATACCCATCATATCTCGAGGGATCTAACACACTATAATTTTCCTGGATTCATCTCAGCCTTACTTGATTCGAGTATAGATCCTCTGTTTTCAGTAGTACGGGCCCATACTACCTTCCGCATCTATCCGTACTTTCCTCAAGAACTGCCTCGACTCCACCAAGTCCCTTCTACCACTACTGTTGCTCTCATGCTAAACTCATCCTAGGCTTGCCCTAGGGTAATCACCAACCCACTCTCCACCATCATCTGTATAAGAAGTCCCTGCTATCTCCCCCTAAGTAGCTCGTGAATAGTATTACATATCACTAAGACTAGATAATTCTTCGAATGAGAGATCTTACCCTACAACGCTTGGACTCAAACAAGAGTTGTGCAATAGAGCTAGACCTAACCTTCTGAAATTATTTAGTCCTCGCAATATGTAACTTAACATATTAATTTACTAGTTAGTAAAAGATAACTAGAACTCCTAAAAGCACAAAGCAAGCTGCATACAAGCATCGAGTAATCATAATCAAGGATGTCTCATTCAGACCATCACTGACTAATCTGTACTAGCATGCGGTTCATAAAGCTGAGATACACATAACAAGCGCATCAGGCATCCTTCCTAGATCCTTAGTCCTAAACTAGCATGCAATTCTCATAAAGCTGATGTCACAACTAGCCTTTTTGGCTAGGACATTATGTCCGCAAGTAAGCAAGTACTATTATGAGACTTGTGCTAACACTTCTAAGTGTATAATTTGAGTTCCTAATGAGCCATGAAGTGTTAGAATGAAAACTCTCCAAGTATGTGAAATCTCTCCTAATTCTCTCCAAGTATGTGAAACCTCTCCCAATTCTCTCCAAGTATGTGAAACCTCTCCCAATTCTCTCCAAGTATGTGAAACCTCTCCCAATTCTCTCCAAGTATGTGAAACCTCTCCCAATTATCTCTAAGTATGTGAAATCTCTCCCAAATCTCTCCAAGAATAGTGAATCTCTCCCAAATCTCTCTAAGTATGCTAAATCTCTCTAAGAATAGTGAATCTCTCCTAAATCTCTCCCATATGCGAAATCTCTCAAAGTATGTGAAATCTCTCCCAAATCTCCCTAAGTATGCGAAATCTCTCCAAGAATAGTGAATATCTCCCAAATCTCTCTAAGTATAGTGAATCTTTCTCAAATCTCTCCAAGTATGTGAAATCTCTCCCAAATCTCTCCACGTATCTCAAATCTCTCTCAAATCTCCCTAAGTACCTTCCTCAATCGAAAACAGCTCAAAACCGGAAGAAGAAACCCCAAAAGGACCCTTTTGGTCCGGAACCTCTTGGTCCGGACTCCTCTTGGTCCTGAACCTCTTGGCCGGAACCCTCTTGGTCCGGACTCCTCTTGGTCCTGAACCTCTTGGCCGGAACCCTCTTGGTCCAGAACCCTCCTGGTCCGGAACCTCTTAGTCCGGAAGGTCTTCTAAGGAAGCCAAGAGGAAGCTCATCTCGGAAGCCTCTCATCCGGATAGGTTCGCAGCTCCGGAAGTTCTTACCCCACTTCGGTTCGGAAGCACCTCGGTCCGGACCACTGAGCGCTTCTGACTTCGGAATCCGAGAACAGCCCTCCGGAAATTACTGTTTGTTTCGAAATTTGTCCAGTGACTCCGGAACTCCTTGCCACCCAGCTTCGGACCCTCGCAGACCAAACCCTCCACTCCGAAATTTAAGATATAGCTCCGGAATTTAACATAGAGCTTCGGAAATTACCATTTAGCTCCGGAATTCACTATTTAGCCCCGGAATTTGGACTATTCCGGACATTTTCTTCATTTTGGGGTATTTTGAGGTCGGGAATCCCACCAAACTCGTGTTTTTCTTAGCTAAGACCCCTAAAACCTTTATTTTATGCCAAATTTAATTATTTAAATTATATTTACATAAAATAAAAAGTTAGGATTTAGGAAAACCTTATCCTAAATCAAGAAAAGGACAAGGAAGTTGACTTTGTGATTTGATGAAATTCCTCATTTCCCATGCAAATCACGGTATTCGATGCTTTACCCACCAAATATCCATATATGGACCACCAGGTCCCCATGCATCAAAGATTCCTTTCCTTTTCCTTATACTCCAAAGCAACGAAAGTGAGGGAGTTTAGACTCCACTTTTCTCTCACTTTTCTCATTTCCTCTCAAAACTCATCCCCAAGCAAGAACAAGAACTTGCTGAAAACAAATTCTAAATTTCTCCCTGGAGTTGTAAGGAAAACATCCATCCCAGGGAAGTTCTTCATCTCAGCTAAAGTTCAAGCTTGAGATCTTCACTCCATAACTCCAAACAACTCCTCAACTAACTCAAGGTGAGCTTCATACCCCACCTTTTTCAATATTTTAATGTTTTTGGGGGAGAGTACAAGTCAAATCTTGCCTAAATCCTTAAATGATTGCATATATACGTATGTTTGTATGTGTGTGTGAAATATTATTAAATTAATATTTTAGTAATATACTCATGAACGTAGGATTTCTCAATTTCATAAAGGACAGAGGATACTTTGTGCAAAAGAGTCTCCCAACTATTGAGTATGTCCAACTTAACCCCTTTATCTATGCTTTCATGTCAAAAGATAAAAGTTATAAAAAGGGACCTTACTAAGTGGACACCATTTCTAGTGATTCTTCGAAAATAGAAACTTTGTGACTATTTTGCAAACTATCAGGGAGTATTTTATAAATATTCAACTTAAAAGTTTGCGTCAAGAAAATATACAAATAGAGCCTTTATGACAGAAACATTTGCATGTCATAAGCTGCTGTCATAAAACCTCCAAGAACATAAGTAATGTTCTATATGTCATAAAACAGAAAATGCGTGTCATAACCGGCAGTTATAAATTTATATAAGTTATAACTTGACACTTTTTCTCTTGACTAAAATGACTTATTTTTCAATAAACGAAAAGGAACAAACACGAGCACCTAGTTAACGAGCACAATCAACGATATCGAACGAGAACGATACTTCTATTCAATGAGTACGAATTTCATTATTTATCTAACAAATAATGGATCTCTAACGATTGCTCAAAAGGTTGTTAATATTCTAGTCAGACAAATCTCAAAGTACCTAAATATAAAAATATTAGTGTACGTCTAAGTCCTGTAAGGAGTTATAGCCAGAGTCTCCTGGAGGGAGAGCGGGAATTTGTGTATAGATCTATACGGGGTTGACACCCCGCACCTTCGCTGTTCGCTACAGCTAGACAGGCCAATCTTGGGTGACAAATGTCTTTTCCAAACCGAGGGCGCCTGAGAAACGCAAAAACAGGCACTTCGTCAGATTAGTATGGTTATAACGACTCACTAGAATATGATATGTCATCTAGAAATTTATGTAAGGAAAACCCTCATAAATAAAATTTTGGCACGTTGTGTTGACCGTCCTACACATGATAAGTGATGGTCCGTATTTGTTGCGTTGACTATCCTTCTTCATCGCGTAGAATGTCCACAATAGCCATGTTGATTCTTTCTCCTACAAGTATAGAGTCGTAATACTGCTATTTTTACAAATTAAAAAGCGTAGGACTCTATGGAAAACGTTTGTAAACGATTTTGATAACGATAAACTAACCCACACATATACGTAGTTGGAAACTAGAACTTACGATTATTTTATTGCAGAAAATATAGGATTTTCTGGGGAAAACAATTTTTCTACGATTTCGATAACGATAAACTAGAACGCATACACTCAATTTTACTCGATAAGAGGAACAAGATTTTCAACCATATTTCCTTTTTGAAAATAAGGGATTTTTCTTGAAACGGTTGATTGTTACTATTCAAAAGAACTATTCTCGGACACAGCTCACTTTTACAAATCACACTACTTTTCAAATCACTCCTTATAAGGATGAATAAAAGTAATGACATGCACACATATATCCATGATTTTCAAGGCAAGACTTCAACGATTTCATAGAAAATATCGGATTTTCTGAAAGTACAATAAGAACGATTCTAAACAAGTGTAAACGATTTTATACACAAAACTGCTTATGAACTCACCAACTTTTTAGTTGATGCTTTTCAAAACGACTTGTATTCTCATGGATCTAATAAGCAGGTAACAAGGGACGCGGATGCAAGATTTTTTAGCTGTAGCTTGGATTTTTCTGCTTATGTCTCTTTTGTGTAATTCGAAGAACAAATACAATATGTAAACAATGTAAGTTTATTATCTCAATGTATGATGTTTGGATTGCTCTGTTTCATTTATATTCAATTGTTATGATACTGCACAATGAAGTCACCCGCCTCCGGACGTTTCCGCCGTCTGGTTCGGGGGTGTGACAGCTGATACACATATAATAGGCACATAAGGCATCCTTCCTAAATCCTTTGTCCTAATCTAGCATGCAATTCTCATCAACATATCATAACATAAACTTGTATGGGTAATTTGGGAGTACTTACTTGAGCTCTGCTGATTACATGCACCACACCTTTTTTCTCTTTCAAAGTTCTTTTCTCTTTTCAGAATTTTTTTTGTAAAAATGATTTTCTTTGCAAATTTTCATACCAAGTCCTTAGTTTGAGTTCAGACACACCCGAGAGTGTGTCCGTATCCCTCAAACCAAGGCTCTGATACAACCTTGAAACATCCCAAAAATATAGACCAAAAATTTTGTTTTAAATCGGTAATAAAAACCATCAATATCATCAATCACATAAAAATCATAGCATTGTATCTCAAAAACATCATCATATTTGTCAATGTATCAAAATCATATATCACAAATCAGAGTGAATCCTCCCAGGCTAAAAACAGTGGTGTGTGTCATGCAGTCATCCCAAGCTCTTCCCCTTACTAGCAGGAGTACCTGAAACCAAAACTGAAAATTGTAAGCATGAAGCTTAGTGAGTCTCCCTAACTACCACATACCATACACATAACACATAAACATATATTGGGCCCCGCCCCTGCTACATCGAGTCAAGCTCGACATCGGCTTTCCCGGCATCGAACCCTATTCGGCATCGGGCCCCGTCCGGCATCGAGCAAATCTCGGAATACGTAAGAACATAATCAATAATACACATAAACCTAAGCACATAACATTAATACTTCAACATTCCTCGGGCCCCACCCGACATCGGACCGTAATCCGGTAACATACTAAGATTCCTCGGGACCGCCCCCGCATCGAACCGATGTCCGGAAACATACAATACAAACACATGCAAGAATCACAAAGACATCAAGCATACAAGCATTCCTCGGGACCGCCCCGACATCGGATCGAAATCCGGAAAAGCATATAATCCTACATCGTGCCCCGCCCGTCATCAGACCATAGTCCGGAACTACTACTAGCTAAACGGGCCGGCCTTGGTGCCTTAGACCCGTTCCTATTGGATGAAACTCACCCCGAATGCTAGCTGTGAAATCTCGTGTGAGGAATCTCCGACGGCTGCTCCAATGTCTCCCCGGCTATCAATTTCACAATAACACTTAATCAAAATCCGATAATCCTTCTTAGGGTAAAATGACCATTTTACCCCTGGTCAAAGTGAACATCCTGCTCAAAGTCAAAGTCTAGGTCAACTCCCAGTCAACTTAAACTCGTCGAGTTACCTCCTAACTCGGCGAGTTCCTGTACTACTCAGACTCGTGATCAACCGAGTCAACTCGTCGAGTCCCTTCACGGACTCGTCGAGTTCTGTCTGGCTTAGAATCGGGACAACCCGACTCAACTCGTCGAGTCCTTCCTTGGACTCGTCGAGTTCTTCAACCCCGAAGTCCAAAACTATGTCCAGCTCGTTGAGTCATCTCCTAGACTCAACGAGCTCACTCATTAACAAAAGAGTTGGGGAACTGCGACCCGACTCGTCGAGTCGCACGAACAACTCGTCGAGTACCCTAAGATCTTAATCTATTCGGTCGATTTCAGCTGGGTTCATTGCCTCGAAAACATAGATCTAGAGCCCTAAGGTCCTTATATCACGTAAAGTTTCCGAATCTACGTGCATACATGGGGTTTTTAGCTCACAAGGTCCAAAAAGGTGGCTTATAAGGTGCATGGGACTTCCATGGCCATAAAGTTGGCATCTTTATGCAATGGAGTCCCTCAAGGACCTAGATCTGCAGTAGACACACCAACTCATGCTTGCACTCATGAATGGCTCCAATCATGTACTCCAAAATGCCCTAACCACCCCATAAGAAGATCTAGAAAACAAATGGCCAAGGTATAAACTTGATTACCAGAAAGTGAAGGAAAAGTGATGTTGCTTCTGGATCTACAACCTTCTCTTGGAGTCCTCTAGCTTCTTCTTCTTATCACAAGCTTCAAATCAAACCAAATCACTCAAAAATGGTTCACACACTCACATAAAGCTCAAGCTCACTGATTAGGGTTTTCTGGACAATGGGAGACGATGAGTGAGGCCACAAGGGGGTGTTATGTTCTTTAAATAGGGGGTCAAACCCTTAAAATTAGGGTTTCATTCTGGCAGTCCTACTCGTCGAGTCGGAGCTTCCCAACTCGTCAAGTAGATTTCAAACCTCGCGTCCCTCTCTATCTCTACTCGACGAGTTTGGGGCTACCAACTCGTTGAGTAGCCTTATGAAAATGATCAAATCAATATTAAATATGTACCAGGGATCTAGGCGTTACAGTGGTACTAAAGTGTAAATATTCCATTAATTTTCTATCAAAATTAACCAAAAACGTCATGTTTTTCCTACTTTTTAGGCTAAGCATCGAGGGCATGCATATATCATTTTCAAAGTTTGGTCTTAATCCCTATATAAAAATTCTAGTCCTACAAAATTCAACAAGGTGTATCTGCCTCTGCCGGGTGACGTGGGACTTCGAGGGCTACAATTCTTTATATTTTTTCCCGTTATTTCTTTACGTATTTTTGTTAATACTTATTGAATATTGGTCCCTATGTGTGAAGTTTTTTATAACAACGATTATAGGATCTGAATCTCTCTCTCTCTCCATTGTATTGATCAACAATGCTCGAGATATATATAGGGATAAATACAAACGGATCCCCAAATATTGTGGCTGTATAATAGGAAATAATACAAGAAAATCTTGACAGTTATACATCATTGAAACATATAATATCCTAAAATATAATCGCCTAATATTCCCTCGCAGTTTGAGTCGGGGAAGGACACACGCTCAAACTGGATCGAAACTGTTGTTAGGTTCGGTTTCTCAGTTTTACCCGGTTCAAACATATAATATCCTAAAATATAATCGCCTAATATTCCCTCGCAGTTTGAACCGGGGAAGGACACACGCTCAAACTGGATCGAAATTGTTGTTATGTTCGGTTTCTCGGTTTTACCCGATTCGGTTTTGGGTTTGATCAGTTTTAAAATTGGAACCTAAACCTTAGGTTTTAAATTTAAATAGAAGCTAAGAAATTGTTATGTGATGGCTAAGCTACCGAAGACTTGATTATATAAAGGAAGCTATGTGTTTGAGTTTACTCCCAAGGAGATGTGTGACGGATTTCAATTGAGATTCAAAATAAATTGACTTACCTCTCCTTTATAATTGTTAAACTAAGGCTGAGTTTTAGTCCCAACGTCGATGTGGGATGGATGCTACATACAGGAAAAATAAAACCAACAACGAGAATGATTTTGCGACCTCAAGTGTACTAGCCAAACACATTAACCAGTGAACCAAACTACATTATATGTTATGATGTCACGTAATTAATAAATATATTTACAAAATCTTCACAGAATAAATCTATTTTGTATAAATCGGTTTGGGTTTGGTTTTATCGGTTTCTAAATTTTCTAAAACCGAAACCGAACACAATATTTCGGTTTCTAAAAAACTCAAACCGAAACCATCGGTTTCTATTTGGTTTCGGTTTTTTGGTATCAGTTTTGTCGGGTTTTTTTTTTCGGTTTTCTGGTCCGGTTTTGCTCACCCCTATAAAAGACTCATAAGCTTTGGATTTTTTAGAAGACCTTTGGTTTGTAATCTCTTCTTAAACCTTTGTTTTTATATCTGTTTTAGCACTCTCGCATGAAATGTTGTATTAAACTACTAAATGTTTTGGGAACTTTTAATTGGGTATGTTATATGTATTTGAACTCTAAAAAATATTTTGAATTAAACTTTCAGATCCTTTTTCTATAAAATAAAACTCTGAAATTTTTTTGAAAGATTTTATTAAAGGCCATTTCAAATAGGCCAATATTAAGACCATAAATTTTCATTTTTAAATTAATAAAACTGTAATCCAAACATCATCATAAAACCAAGATGGAACAAAATTTATCTAATACATCATGAAACATCAGAGAAATCATAAAATGCGAAAACGCGGTGGTGCGTGCACTGCAATCATCATAGGCTCTTCACTTTTGAACCAGAAGTACCTGAAACATAAACTGAAAACCGTAAGCACAAAGTTTAGTGAGTTCCCCAAAATATCACATACCATACAAAATAACACATAATGGGCCCTGCCCTTTGCATATTATTTCATTTTTTTTCTAAATAAGAGAAAACATCATAAATGGTCCATGTGGTAGTGAAGTGACGAAAATGTCCTTCAATTAACGGACAAAACTTATCGGGGTTAGCAATAAGAACCAATCGTCAAAAGTTTTGAAAGCACAGAGACTATCTATGATGTTTTTAAAACACGAAGACTAACTTCAGATCTAGAAAAACCACAGGGACCATTTATGATTTTTTTCACAAAAATCAAATCTATACTTATAAACAAAAACTAAGAATCAAAAAGCTAATAATAGTTAGATTGTAAAGTGATATTTTAGTAAGAGATCTTATTACCAAACATAAAAATTAGATTGACTCAACAACCATAATCATAAACAATATAGATGATATGTTGTTAATTAGTTATTATTTATTAATTTTCATCATAAAAGTCTTATATGACTAATGTTTAAACCTCGTCACAATTATTCTAATTTGAAATTCATGTCGTCAAGCTCTATTGGTGAATGGAAAACCATATTCCTTTCTAATTATATATTGTTCAAATATCTTTGAATCAAACATGTATTTTTCAAGATACAAAATAAAATTACTTATTTAATTACTTAAATAAGGTTGGTTCGTCAATTGAATAAGTTGAAGTTTTTAAATCGATCAATTTGTTCAATTTGCATTGGAAATAGATTCTTTTTAATTGGTAAGTGAAATCCAACTATCCATGTAAAATAAACCGGTTTTATTACTTGTTCAATCCGATTTTTGAAAAAAATCATCCGATTCTATACAGTTTAAAAGTTTACATAAAATCATTGAAATTAACATAAAATTAGTTCGAACCAATTTTCAAAACATTGTACATACTCATACAAAGTATACAGTTAGATTAAAAAGCATGTAGACACACATCGAGGTAGGGGTGAACAAACCGTTTTTTTTTCAAACTGAACCGGTTCGGTTCCGATTCTTGAATAGTAAAACCGGTTCAGCCATAAACCGGTTTCGTCTTAGAAAAACTAGAACCTATCCTATCTAAACCAATTCAATCGGTTCTAAACCGGTTCGATCGGTTTGACTACCGGTTCTAAACCGGTTCACGGTTATTAAACCGGTTCTAAACTGGTTTCAATATCTAAAATCTCGAACGGGTGCAAACCAACGGTTCGGTTCTTGAATCGGTTCGGTTCTTGAATCGGTTCGGTTCCTGGTGGACCGGTTCGTAGTGAACCGGTTTATCGGTTCAGTGACCGGTTCGGATCCTGAACCGGTTTTTTTGTACAAGCCTACATCGAGGTGCCCTTCCTTCTTTCCTTTCCAAAATCGAACCAAAAGTCTAATACCCCTCCCGTTTCGACTGATTTGCGGATGTAAGTGTGCGTTTGATTGTGGAAAAAATTTTAGTTTTCTAGGAAAAATTTCCAAGAAAAACGGAAATTTTGAAAACGCGTTTGGTTCGTTCAGTTTTCCAAAGTTTTTCTAAAAAAATGAAAATTTTCAGTTTTCCAAATTATATGTAATTAAAAAAGTGATTTTTACAGTTTTCGAAAGTTTTCCAATTTTCTAAGATGGAAAATGAAAACTCCACCCGTTCCAACCAAACGCGTTTTCATTGAAAATTGAAAATGAAAACTCAATCCTATTTTCTGAAAACATTTTCAAAGAAAATGAAAACAGTTTTTCACAACCAAACGCACCTAAGCTTCCCTACAAATGGAAATAAAGCAACCCTTATTTACTTTTTCTTTGCTAAGACTATCCCTATTAGCAACCCAAATTAACCCTTTTTTTTTATAAATAATTAATTTCTCTCTCTTCTACCTATACAACTCAATCCAATATAATTATTTACCCCATTAGCAATTCAATCCAACCTATTTTATATTAAAATTTTATATTTATAAAACTATATCAATATTGGTCTTATTTTGGAGAGAAAAATAAATCAAGTATTTTGATATATTTTATTTCATTTTTTATTAAAGATAAAATCTACTTATTAACAAAAATTAGTTTTTTATATAAAAATTAAAGGATTCCTTTTAACAAAGTTAGACACGAGGAAATCTTTATATACAAACTAGAGTGCGCTGAGGGCGTGGTCACGAATATCCAAAGATTGTCAACTTTTCATTTTTTTAATATTTATTTTCCTACGACCCGCTCGCAAGAAGCCCCAATGGGGGTAGTCTAAGACTAAGATCGTCAATCAAACCGTAAACTCCTTGAAATCGGCAACAAGGATTGATTGTCCAATGATGTTGGTCTTCGAGATTTCTTAAAG
The DNA here is from genome assembly GCF_052849685.1 of Lactuca virosa. Classification (NCBI taxonomy): domain Eukaryota; kingdom Viridiplantae; phylum Streptophyta; class Magnoliopsida; order Asterales; family Asteraceae; genus Lactuca; species Lactuca virosa. Next base: position 193,432,313 of record NC_136430.1, read on the forward strand.
CTGTAGGCTTGAATTTATTAGAAGCAATCCCCACACATTTTGCGAATTGTTGCCACAATTTTTCCCAGATAGCCACCACCTTTCTCAACAAATACGCCCTTAAACTCATCCGATAAATGTAATTTTTTTTTATTTTTTTTTTTATTTTTTATGTTGCATCGGTGCTACTGGTAGATGATTAAGGTGCTACTCCTTGTTGCCAAAGAATCAGACAGAAAACGTTCATAAAAGGTATATAATTCTGATTGTCTTTTCTAACATCGAGGCTCAGTTTCGTCTTTTCATTCGTTGATTGGGTGGAATCATCGTAACTTGAATTCTAATTCTAATTACTTGAATGTTAAGCTGGTGCTTCAACTACGTTTCTTGAATTACACACAGTACACCTTAGGTTTAAGCTCTGATCAGTTGGATGAAATTCCTGTGAGAGATGTGCGGTCATAGACTATACTAAGAGTTGGATTCCATGGTGAAATTGACAAATTTACCCTTTCAAGTGTACTTTTCTGGGCTATTGGATCTAGATCAACTTATTCATACACATATCTTGAACAGCGGACATGAAGATATGGTTTTAAGTTATTGCTCTTTAGCTGAAATTTTTTGATTATATTTGCGATAGGTTTTGGGGAAAATCTGAGTGATGCCATCTGCAAATCCTAGATCCTAGGACATCTGATCAGGAAGATTTGGCTTGAAGAACTGGTGAAGAGAGATTTTAAGGGCTTGGAGTACACAATCATGCGCCATGGATCATTTATAGGGATCTTAATTGCGATAACATCTTCATCAATGGAAACATCCTACAGTTAGTTAAATACAGGTAAACACTACACCTATTTCATTCTACACATAATGTTTAATCATAGAACTTATATGCTTTCTATATGAATTTCATTGTCTCCCAATGTCTTCTGCTACCCTTTTTTCATTGTCAGAGGTCTTAATTCGCACCATAATATTGTTGATTGTTTCTGATTTATTTTTGTTTCAATCGTATGATTCTGTGAGTATTTTGAAGTATTGAAATTTGAAAGTCCATCTTTTACCTCTGTCTGTTCTTCTTCTCTGAAGATATTAAAGTGATACGCATTCCTCCTATCTGAAGAGTCTCAATTTCTGTGGCAAAGTTACTTGTAGAAGATCAAATTGTAAAGATGAGTTGCTTTTTTCGTTTCTCCAAAGATGTCGAAAATGATAAGGCATCCGATTTTATTACAGGTTTGATTGCTCTTCTTTATTGTATCTGTTATGTTCAGTTATGAATTACCAATCAAACTTCATACATTGTTCTTTCTTTTGATTTCTCCATGATCTTTATGGCATTAACAGTTCCTCTTCTTCAAAAAGAAGATACAAGTGACATTGTTACAGAGAAAAGATTTACATACCATGAGCTTGCTATTGCCACAAAAAACTTCAAGAATCTGATAGGAAAAGGGGTCTTTGGATCTGTGTATGCGGGTAGATTAAAATCAGGAGAAGTAAATAATATAAGTTGTAGCTTTAGTTATGTCGTTTCTAAATTAAATGATGAAGTTTTGTGTCTTGGATTATTTTATTATTAATCATTAATGAATATATGAATTTGATGAACAGGTAGTTGCTGTAAAGAAGCTAGTGCAAAAGACCGATGATATAGATGTAGAGGCTCTTATGTGGTGCTGTTGGAGCTGATCACGGGACGTAAAGCAAGATACCCGCTGAAGGAAGGGCGGAAGGATTTTGTTTGTTGGATATTATAAAGCGATTTCTTTTTGCAATTATTTTCTAAAATCTAATGCAAAAATTGAATATTAGATCAATTTTTTTAATATCTTGTTTGAATTTGATATGCAGTCTCAGCCTTTCTTGGAGGATCGTACAAAGTTTATTGAGTTGTTGGACCCGCTTTTAAAAGGTCGGGCCCCGCTCCGTTCGGTGCGCCGTGCGGTTGCAATAGCTGCAGTCTGTGTGAATGACCGGAGATATCAGAGGCCTGAAATTGTTCGAGTTCTTGTTGCACTCGAAGACACAGCTTATCCACCAAATCGCCATGAGGGGCTTAGAGGGGGGGCAAAGTGGGCAGCTGCACAGGGCCCAATTTTTTCCATTATATATTTTTATTTAGAAAAACAAAATTATAATAAAGACAAGGGCCTTTTTTTTCTTTATCGTCCTGGGCCTTTGAAAATATTTAATTTTTCAGGACCGGCCCTGCAAATCGCAATGTAATAATTCAAAGAAGAAAGAGGATGTTATCCCAGATTTCTAGTTTTTTAAACGTTTTATGAGTTAAGGCTAGTTTGTAATTAACTAGAAGATGGAATTAGGATCGGCTTAGCAAACAAGGTATGATATGTTGCTTTTAAACTAAATTTTCTAGATTTCTTTGTTGATGATTGTTTATATGGAGTGTTTATAGTCATTCCGACAAAAAGAAAGAAGCTTATGAGTTTTATTATATAACTAGGTTAAAACCCGTGTAATACACGGGGCTGATTACTTAAATTAACAATAATACATAGTAAATGACTTAATATAAAAATTAAATAACAAAATTCAAATATATGTATATCAATAAAAACTAAGAAATAACATTCACATTGTTTGAACGGGTTGACATTTTAGTGACAAACCTAAGTATAAAACATTAAATTTCGGATGACTTGTTTGAAGCTACATTGCCAAATGATAGATTCCTAACTATAGCATTGTACTTTGAAAGTACATTGCTATAATTTGGATAACCAAAAGTAAAAGATAACAATTACAACAATGTATTTTCTAAGTACAATGCTATAACTTTTGTAATTAGTCACTATTAATGTAAAAGCACTAAAATAAACAAATAATGAAACCTCTCTTTGAGTTTTTATGTTATTATGTGCAAAATTATGTAAAAAGCTTCAACATTTTGTCAATTTCTGCACCAGTTTTTGTGATCAAAATTGTGTGCCCAAATTGAGCTGCAGGACCGCCATCCTTTGTTAAGGTAGTCTAATTATCTTCCCATTTAACAAAATTTGTTGTTCCAAGTGTAAGAATTGGTTATGCACAAAATAACAACATACTTTTATGAATTCTAATAATTTTTTGTTAATCTTTTTTTCATGCGAAGCAATCACTTAATTATCAATAGTAAATGTTTGGCCTTCAATCATGCTACCAAGCTTCTCATTTCCTTTATAAAAAATAAATCAACGTTTCAAAAATAAAAACTTTTTATAAAAATATATGGTTAGGTTTTAGTAAATATTCATCAATTCTAGTAAACATCAATTTTAATGACAGGAGTTGAGAGGAAAAAAGAAGAATGGAAAATAGCTAAATGGTTAATATCTTAAACTCTAAATACATTAAACCGGGTTTTTTGGCTTAACCCAATAAGTCAAAAAGAGATAAGCAGATATAGCTCTCCAGATTAAGTGCTTAGCTCATTAAACCCATTAAGTAAATAAGACACATCCCCTAAATAAACTTTATGGATGAGACTAAATGGTCATTTTACACTTACATTATTTAAATAAAATAAAAAAATTAAAAAAAAAACTTCACACTATTCATCAATTTTTTAAACAAAAAAAAATGCTATCTTACATTTAAGTAGTTTGTGACATCGATATTTATTATATCTCCATCCTGCATAAAAGAGACGATACCCATAACTATAAGCCTGAATTATGGAATGGAACCTGCAATTAACGGGAATCAGGTATTCCATGACACATACACTCATTAATTGATGAGCACACATTTTCTATAATGATTTGGTTCACTATCAATCTCATTAGTTGTCATTGATGGCTGTAGATTACAGAACTCCAATAATTTGAAATAAAAATGAAGATTAGTTTAAGTTCAAGTTCTTACTCTAACTAAAGTTTTTGCGTGCTTAAGAGCCTTAGCAGCAAGCTCACAAGCAAATCCCATGTGAGCAATGCCTTCTTCATCATGTATTTGGAAGCCACTTGAAATCTCTAGTAACAATTTTGAGCTTATATATATATATATATATATATATATATATATATATATATATATATATATATATATATATATATATATATATATATATATATATATATATATATATATATATATATGTATGTTATCAGGAACAGGAAGAGATGATGATACCTTTAGACGCCTTAAAGGTGTTCTTCATTTAATTGGTGTTGAAACTAAAGAACACATTAACAATTCATAAACAATGTTTTAAAAGATTGATGACATTGCACTTGATCTAAATGGATGTAATCACATAATAAAAATCATCAATCTTATTTATACAAAAGAAGATGACAGTTTTGCCCTTTGACATAAATGATTAAAACGATAATCTAGAAGGAGCAAAAAAGTATTTTATTTTTCTTTGAAAGTGAATTGCTATAATGGATGTAATAGCATTACAAAAATCATCAAGCTTATTTGTGTGTGTGCACTTACTGTAGCTTTCTGTTTAAATACATGAAAACCAAAAAAATAATAAATGGTAATTTTAAATAGACATTTTAACCAGAAAAAAAAAAAGATGTGATGAAGGATACCCATTCAATGTTTATAAATTCTTGTTGACCCCATTAGTGTTCACCAAAAAATAGTTAATTCAAAATACCAGTTTCATGATCAAACTGCAGAGATTACATAGAGTTACTTTTACCCATTATATATCAGGTAAAGAAGATCATCTCTTAATACTTACCATCCATCATTATGTGTGACATACCTTCATGATGTTATCTTATAACAGCAATAACAATGTTAGTGTTGTGCTTGGTAGCTGCAACCACATAATGTGCAACAAAAGAAAAGAACACGGATAAGTGAAGGAACCAACCTAATAATTAGCAAAAACATAAGAACCTGATAACCAGACTGATAATCAATAAACTTCATATCTATACAACTATCAATAACCTATCTATACAACTGTCAAAACAATAACTTATTTGTAAGATATAAAGAAACAAAAGCTTTATAAAGCCTTAAACTCCAAAGAATTGTTAGATTTTTTTTCCCATGCTTTAATTGATTAAGGATTATACACCCCAAAACCCAATTACCTTCATCACCAAAATAATTGATGCTGGAACCCAAGAAATCTATTGAACAATTTCTGAATCTGATAAGCTCACATGTAGCATCCTGACCCCCAGGTATAATATTTAACTAATTTGCATACATGTTGTCAGAGCAACTCGACGAGTTGGAGGCCCCAACTCGCCGAGTAGAGGATTTAATGGCCGCGTGATTTTTAGAGTCTACTCGACGAGTTGGAGGACCCCAACTCGACGAGTAGGAGCTGAGTTTGAAAACCCTAATTTTCAGGGTTTGTGCCCTATTTAAAGGACCTTAAGCCTTCATTTCCGCCTCCCTTATCATCTTGACACACTGGGAGAAACCCTAAATGAGCTGTATTCATCTGAGAGAGAGAGAGAGAGAGAGAGAGAGAGAGAGAAATGCTAAGATTGTATGTTCTGGTGCATTTTTGGAAGGAGATTAAAGAGCAAAGGGCTTGGGACGAGTAGAAGCTCTTGGATCCGGAGTTCTTTCAGTTCTAGATGCTTTTTGGAGGTAAAAAGCTATCACTTTGATCATTGCTTGGTTAGATCTCTTCACTAGGAGTTTATGGCCATTTCCATCCTTTTCCTTGGGTCCTTAAGTTGTTTGAGCTTGCCATGGAGTTGAGACTCCAGATCTGGACAATATGTGGTCCCTTGGGCCTAAAGATTCAAGCTTTATTAAGCTATTGGCCAGCTTTCATGCATTGAACCCTTTATAGAGCTTGTTTTGGCATTTTGAGCCCTAGATGTCATGCATGGACGTAAAGCTTTCAAATTTACGTGATACTTCAGCCTTAGAAGGCTAGATCTAGAGTATGAGACCTTAGTTCTGCTTAAAAACGTCTGAATGAGAGACGAGACTGAAGGGACTCGACGAGTTTATGAGCCAACTCGACGAGTTGGCTAGAGTTTTACCCGATAGTCTGGACGCGTTATAACTCGGCGAGTTGGTGAGACAACTCGACGAGTTGAGTTGGATTTTTCCCGATACCTCAGAGAAAACGAAGGAACTCGACGAGTCACATAGATGCACTCGACGAGTTGGGTCAACATGGACTGTTGACTCGAGTGTTGACTTACGTTGACGTTTAAGGTTTGGTCAAGACATGAGTTATGGAGACCATGGAGGGGTAAAATACTCTTTCACCCTTTCCGAGAGTGAGAGAAGGGGTTAGCCTAACTTTTTAGAGGTGTGGATATAAAGTGTTAATTAGAGATGATTATGTTATGTAGGCGAAGTCTAAACCATTCGAGGGGTACGAGACCTACTTGCTTACTTACGAGGTGAGTCTTCTCACTATACTTACCTAAGTGGTAATTACTGTGTGACCGGATGGTCTTGTCTGAGTTATCTGAGTGGAGGGTCTTATGTGCTTATATTGAGTTATGTGATATATTATGCATCTTGTCTTTGTGATTTATGCTATATATTATTCTGAGCCTTATTGAGTTAGGACTGGAGGGTCTACCGAGTTATGAGACCGGAGGGTCTCCACTGAGATACAGAACTGGAGGGTCCAACCCGAGTTGTGAGACCGGAGGGTCTTCAATGAGACACATGACTGGAGGGTCTTTATCGAGTTATAGTCGTGAGAGGCTAATTATTTGTGTGTGGTATTTTGGGGAACTTACTAAGCTTCGTGCTTATAGTGTTGTGTGAAATGTGTTTCAGGTACCTCTCAGGATCGCGGGAAGGCGCCGGCTTGACTGTACACACCTGCTGATGGATTTATGTTTGAGGATTCTAAGATTTGTGATGAACATTTTTATGTTTTGTGTTTTTGAGACAATGACAATTTGAGTATATGAGATATTAAACCTTGTTTTGTTGAAATTAAAAATGGAAAAAAATGGTTGAAAATTTGGAGTGTTACAAGTTGGTATCAGAGCCTTGGTTTGAGGGATTCAGATGTAATATCGGGTATGTCTGGACTCAAACTGAGGATTTGAGAAAATTTTCTAAAAAGAAATGATTTTTCTAAAACGAGTAAGAGCTTTTAAGAGATAACGAGATGGAGCAATGTATACAATCAGCCAGAGCCCGAACGGTGATTTCCCAAAATACCATTACTTGTATATATTATGAGATACTTATGAGATATTAGAGCTGCATGCTAGAGGATAGGATATGTATTTCAGAAATTAGGGCTAGAGTTGCCTGATTCATGATGCCTTAGCCTAGGGGATGCTAATGATTAATACTTTCTGCTATTTGCTTAATATATGTGTTGAGTAGGAGTACCTAGCAGGAATCTTTTAGAGAGAGCCTTGAGTCGAGGAGTAATATAGGAGAGATACCTATATAAGCATTTGAGGAATCTAATGAGATTGTAGCTTGATATCCGTGAGGGATATGGTACTTGTGAATTAGGATCCTAGGAGGAGGACTTGGGGCGACTGCATGATTAGTGTGGAAGGTAGTATTGGGCCCGTACTACTGAAAGCACCAGATCTGTATGCGACCCAAGTAAGAATCTTAGGCTGCTAAGGAGCATGTAGGGGAGGGTAACCGAGTGTGTATGTGTTTGAGCTAGTCTCTGATGATTTCGTGTTTGCGTTTCAGAGACACTATGGTGGTTACCCGTAACAACCCCGGGAGCAGTGATACCAGTGACGAGGAGATTCGCAGGATCATCGCTGAGGAGGTGGCCGCAGTTATCAGATAGGCCATACCAGAGATGTTCGGGTCTATTAAGACCACATTAATTTAGACGTTTGATGAGCGATATGCTGCTGTCATGGATGTTGCTGCTGCCGCAGCCACCGTAGCCATAGCTGCTGCTAGGCCACAGGGAGGTGACTCGTTGTTGTTCCGGGAGTTTAGCAACACGAAGCCACCAGAGTTTGATGGAACACAGGACCCGATTTCTACCATGATATGGATCTCCGACATTGAGGGGTGTTTTTATACGTGTTCATGCCCGGAGCATCTGAGAGTTCGGTTTGCGCTGAACCTGACTTTACTTCTGCAGATCATGCTGCAGTGACTTGGGAGAGGTTTACCCAGCTGTTCAGAGATGAGTATGTTCCCCCGGTGGAGAGGGAACGTTTGGCCCATGTATTTCTGTCTCTCAAGCAGAAGACAGAATTAGTGACAGAGATTACGAGGATGTTTCATGAGAGGGCGTTGTTCTGCCCTGAGCACGTGTCTACTGACCAGGCACGTGTGAGCCGGTATTTGAGCATCTTGAGGAGAGATATACGGGAGTTCGTGGCGAACTCGTCTTATTGGACATTGGCTGAGTTGCAGACCAATGCCAGGAGGAGAGAGATTGAGCTGGAGATTCCGACCAGGGAGGAGGGAGAGCGGTAGGAGAGGGACAGGAGACCAGTGCAGTCGCAGCCGGCGACGAAGCGAGCTAAACCCACTGATTATAGAGCAGGGGGCCAGAAGGGCCGCACTTGTGGCAAGTGCGGCAAGAGCCACGAGGGATCTTGCCGAGCGGGGATTTTCTACAAATGTAGCAATGAGGGGCATATGGAGAGGGACTGCCCCAACGGATTTTCGGTTTCTTTTCACTACAACCAGACGGGCCACCGGAAGGCCGAGTGTCCTCAGCTCACTCAGGGATCAGCCCAGGCTTCTACTCCTGCTGCATTACGTGTTACTGATGGTCGGCCGGGGAAGGTCGAGCCTCCGAGGGCTCGTGGGAGAACATTTCAGTTGACTATGGAGGAGGTTTGCGCAGCGCCTGATGTTGTTGCTGGTATGTATCTCTTTATTTATGTTATTTTGAGATTTGTTTACACTTATACTGTGCTGAATATAGGTACTTTTCTTGTGAGTTTTGTGCCTGCCTTGGTGTTATTTGACTCTGGTGCGAGTCGATCTTTCGTGTCTTTATCCTTTAGTCGTCACATTAGTGTTAGACGCGAGGCGTTGAGCTGACCGCGGAGGGTTTCTACAGCCGATGAGCATGCGGTTTTCGCCAATGATGTATTCCGGGGATGTGTATTAGAGATTTTTGGTGTTGATTTTCCGATAGATCTAGTGCCAATAGCGGGTGATGTCTGTGTCATAGTGGGCATGGATTGGTTGAGCCGGTTTGGAGCTGTGATTGACTGTGAGCGTCAGATGGTGACCATACGAGACCCTAGTGGGGGAGTACTTACTGTGTATGGCGAGGGGACCAGATCTGGATCAGTTTTCTGCTCTACTGTCAGGGCGAGGCAGAGTCTACAGCAGGGGTGCTTGGGCTTTTTAGCATATGTGATGGATGCGAGAGTTGCCACTGAGAGGCCGAGTTCTATCTCTGATGTTCCGGTAGTGTGTGAGTTCCCAAATGTTTTTCCCGAGGAATTGTGGGTGTGCCTCCTGAGAGGCAGGTGGAGTTTCGGATCGATTTGGTTCCGGGTGCAGCGCCTATTGCCAAGGCACCTCACCGCCTTGTACCGCCCGAGATGTAGGAGTTATCCTCGCAGCTCCAGGAGCTGCTGGGGAAGGGTTTTATTAGACCGAGTAGCTCACCGTGGGGAGCTCTGATCCTTTTTGTCAAGAAAAAATATGGTTCACACCGGATGTGCATCGACTATCGGAACTTGAAAAAGTTGACGGTCAAGAACCGTTATCCACTACCAAGGATCGACGATTTATTCGATTAGTTGTAGGGGGCATATTGGTTTTCCAATATTAATTTGAGATATGGGTATCATCAGATGAGAGTCAGTGAGGAGGATATTTAGAAGACGACCTTTCGGACTCGTTATGGGCACTACAAGTTTGTGGTGATGCCTTTCGGGCTCACCAATGCACCGACGGCGTTCATGGACCTCATGAACCGGGTGTACGGGCCTATGTTGGATCGGTCGGTGATCGTGTTCATCGACGATATTTTGGTGTACTCGAGGACTAGGGAACGACATGAGGAGCATCTGTGGGAGATTCTTGGGGTATTGAGGATGGAGAGGCTCTATGCCAAATTCTCCAAGTGTGATTTCTGGTTACGAGAGGTCCAGTTTTTGGGACACCTCGTCAACCAGAATGGGATTTTGGTCGACCCGGCCAAGATTGAGGCAGTTAGCGATGGGAGGTGCCGAGATCCCCATCCGAGATCAGGAGTTTTCTGGGTCTGGAAGGCTACTAGCGGAGGTTTATCAGAGATTTCTCCAAAGTTGCCGTTCCTCTCACCAGATTGACCAGGAATGGTGTTATTTTTGTGTGGGGGCCCGAGCAGCAGGCTTCATTCGAGACACTTCGCCAGAGATTGTGCGAAGCTCTAGCGTTAGCGCTTCCTGAGGGAGTGGAGGACTTTATAGCCTACTGTGATGCATCTATATCAGGGATGGGTGCCGCGTTGATGCAGAGGGGACACGTGATAGCATATGCGTCGTGGCAGCTGAAGCCTCACGAGACGAGGTATCTCACCCACGATTTGGAGTTGGGGGTGGTTGTAACACCAGTCAAATTTAGGTCAAAAATAAATTGTTCAATAACCTTAATTGGGATAAATAAATTGGTAGAGATCGTAACTAGGTTTCCAAAAATATAAAGAACACTGAAATCCGAGTTATAACGAAGAAGCTATGACTAATCGAAGATCCGCAACAAAACCGGTAAAATACTGTTAAGGGTAAAATACGAAATTTCAATAAAATACTTTTCAACCTTAGGTATCTAAATGAAAGTTGTAGATATCATTAAACCGTAAACGTACACAAAAGGAACGCCCAAATCTGACTTCGTATGAGGAAGTTATGATTTTTCGAAGTTTCAGACATAGCAGTAGACAGCTAAAAACTCGAAATAGAGATCGAGTGATTGTTAGTCAAAACGATCTAAACGAGAATCGAAGATCTCGCCGATAGTAATGCAACGGTAAAAAGACAGACGAAAACGGACGTCAAATGAAGGAGTTATGGATTTTTGACAGAGTTTTCCTGTCCCGACCTACTAAAAATAAATATAATAAAATTTAAATTCAAAATTAGCCGACGAAGTCTAAATGAAAGTTGTAGAGCATAATCTCAGCTTCGCGTCGATATAAAGAACGTCGAAAACGGAGTTCGTATGCGAAAGTTATGAATTTCTGAAGTTCGGGGCGCGAACCCCAACACTGTGTCAGAGTTCACGACGTGAAACAGAGGTTCACGACGTGAAATCAGTGTTGACGCCTCCTGCAGTCTGTCAGACCCAACTTGCAATGACGCATGCAGTGACGACCAAGTTCACGACGTGAGACCCCAAAAATGACCCTATAAATAGAAACCGAAGGTCTCGGGTTTAGGCTGCTCATTTCTCTTCTTCTGGCCACTTTTACTCTGCTTTTAGCATCCCGAGACTACCCCAAAGCCCCAGTTACGCGTCCAGATCCCGAATAAGGCTCGAAGTCCCGAAGTTCCCGAGAAATAATTCTTTTCCAGTCAAAGTACTGTCCGCGTGAAGCCCGGTTTTTCACCAGAAACTCGTTGTTTCGTCAAGAACGATCCTTCCTAGAAACGAAGCTCTGCCCGATTCTCCACTTATCAAGTGAGTTCATACCCCTACACTTTTCTAAGCTTTTTATATGTTTTATAGGGGGGAATACAAGTAAACACCCGGTTAATCCCGAGTGAAAACATCAATCTTTTGTTATACCTTTCATGTTGCTTTTATAACTATCATATGGAAATTGTTAACATGCAAAACACCTCACAACACAACTTTACCCTTATGGGATACAATATGTTTTATAAATGATATACATTTTATTTATACGTTTGCATACTACATTATATCAAGGCTAACCATTTCAACTATAACACCATGTAGTTACAAGTAAATATAACTCATCATTATGTTGTTATTAACACCGTCGAAAGGATAATCTTTTCATACAAAATCATATAAATTATATTGATTATAGTTTACAAATCAATCCACGTTTTCTATCGTACAAGGTTATAAATAAAAATCGTTATTTTTATTTACTAAAAGGTTTATCATATATTTCTCATGAACTTATTGTTAGCGAATCATTTGTGAGACAGCGGCTTTGTTTAGTATTAAACGAGAGTCTTTCCCTTATAAGCAGAGTCTCCCGTTCGGAGAGCGTGAGTTTGTGTATAGATCTATACGGGACAGACAATCCCATGCCCTGACTGTTAGCTACAGTTGGAACGAAAGTTCAGGGGTTACAAATGTCATTTACAGTAAGGATATCCGTCATATTAGCATGGTTATAGGAACTCGCAACGCGGAAACAATGACTCATACACGTAGTAATACTCAACTCAATCAAGTTCGGGGAATAATAACTATATGATCACTTCGTATTTACATCAGGGTTATATATGGTTTTCATTCGATAAACAGTGGGATGTATGATTTCAGCTTCATTTCCTGTTCCTTGTTTGGTTGTGGATTTAGGGTAGAATCACCCAATCGACTGTTGGTTCCAGTCTTAGGCATATATAACTTGTAGGTACTAAGTAATCATGATAGGGTATTATCAGCACATTCAGAATTCAGTAAACGCAACTTTAACTAGTTTTACTTAATAATAAAACTACCAAGTTATAAAGCTAAGTATGTCATAGTTACTTACATATCACGGTCTTGGTCATTTAAGACTGCCTCTCATCTATTAGGGAAAATATGGGATTTTCTGGATCTAATACATTCATTTTCAACACAACGAATCATAACTCTTTTCATTTGAAAATATCGGATTTTCTGGAGACATATACAAGTATCTTCATATTGATGTGATCACTTAGTGGGTATGTTTGGGTTATATAAAATGAAGATTCGATAGATAGTGGAATGTGTGGTTTATGCCTCATTTCCTCTTCCTTGTTTGGTTGTGGGCTTAGGGCAGATCTACTCATCCGAGTGTCAGCTCGATCCTTGATTTTATATAACTTATATGCACTAAGTAATCATGGTAGGAACCAACATTGGTCACTTTTCATATACAAATTCAAAGTATCATATATCACTCTTTAAACGTAAGAATCAAATATATTTTGTCATCAATGCTAAGGGCTACACTTCAAGCTATTAAGAAAATATAGGATTTTTTGTAATATCATACGAACATTTTCAAGAAACAATAAACTTACCTTCTAAATCAAATACTTATGAACTCACCAACTTAAATGTTGATACACTTTCCAAATCACTTGTATTCTCAGGAAACTAAAAAGCAGGTACTCGTACAAGTGTCAAGAAGATGGAGCATAGTAGCTTCAAGTCTTTGTTTTGGTCATCTACTTTTGAAATCACACTATCTACTTTATGTATTCAATGTAAACACTTTATTATCAATACAATGGTTGTTGTTGCTTTGATTACTATTTTACATTTGTTATGATACTGTACATGACGTCCTCCGCCCCCGAATGTTTCCGCCGTTCAGGTTTGGGGGTGTGGCAGATTGGTATCAGAGCATTGTTTATAGTGAACTAAGTATTAACTTATAAAAGATATACAACTATAAATACAATGGGACTAAAACACTCTTACCAAGAGTTATACTTTTAAATATAAAAATATTTTTGTAAAAGTATACACGCGAACATATATACAAGGAAAGTATCATAATTAAAACAAAACAAAAGTATTAAGATTGTTGAATAACACGAGTAGGCCTTGGAATATATAATCAGGTCTGGGATGAATATAGCCTGATCAACTATATTTATTCGAGAGGTGATTAGCATATGCCTAGGAATGGTCGTGGTGTTGCAACAAGGTCTAAAACTTACCAAACTTTTCATACAAAGAAACTTAGGAACCAAACATAAAGTTAAAAATACTATAGGAGTATTTTAAGTACAATAAGATAACTTATGTGAAAACTAAAAGACCCTTGTTGGCAGGTCTATAATTGCGGAGTGTATGCTCCAAGGTTATATATAATTAAGATTTCATAGACTTAGAAGTAGTGATCTTCGCTCTACTACATGTTTCTTGTTTGGTTGTGGTTTTAGAGTAGGATCACTTAATCGAAAGTCTATTTAATCTCAATTATATACAACTGGTGTATGCTGCATAATTATAGGAGGACCCAATGAGGATCACCATAAAAACTATTAATATTCTTTAGACATCCCCATTCTCGCACGACAACATAGTTAGATATAACCACTCCACTACATCAGTCAACAGAGGAGTCAAGGAAGATCAAAAAGTGACTCATAAAGAGAATCCCGAGAAGGGAACAGGCGAGGATCAAAGAAATAGAGAAATCATCAAGGACCTGATGCGTCATACTAATAACTAATATAACCTAGTGAGTTAGTGATTACACTACTCACACTACGTGTTAGGCTTAATGCTTTTTTCCGACATGACAAATAACAGTAAATCGAATCACGGAATTTTAATTGAGGATATTCAATATCAAAAATTCATAAGTTTATTTTATATATAAACCTCTGTTATGAATTGTTTGCAAAACACTTTCGAATCATGATGCATTTAAAGCTAAGATAGCCAAGTTCTTATGACATTCGATTTATAACCATTTCCGATATCTTACCAACCTTTCATCTTCTGACAGAAGGATGCCTCCTCGTAGATATAACAGGCATAATAACAACATGTCAACAAATCCACCACCGCCTCCACCACAGTTTGATCCTATTGCGTTCCAGGCTGTCATAACTGCCGCTGTAGTAACCGTCATGACTCAAATTCATGCGAATGGTGCCAGTGGGGCGGGAAGTGATACTAACAACTTTAACTTCGGGAATAGCCACGGACACTCTAGGGAGTGTACATACAAAGACTTCATGAACTGCAAACCCAAATCCTTTAGTGGAAGCGGGGGAGTCATTACTCTGATGCAATGGTTCGAAAAATCAGAATCGGTATTCGAGATATGCACGTGCCCGGAAGGAAGAAAAGTTAAGTTTGCTGCCTGCACCTTCTCAGATAGGGCCCTTACATGGTGGAATAGCCATGTCAAGTCACTAACACTCACAATGGCAAATTCAATAGGCTGGGAAGGCCTGAAAGCAATGATGATAGAAGAGTACTGCCCAAGGGGCGAGATACAGAAGCTAGAGCAAGAACTGTGGAACCTTACTATGACAGGCTCTGATATAGTGGCCTATACTGATAGATTCAGTGATCTAGCAGCACTATGCCCCGAGATGGTTACCCCGGAAAACAAGAAAGTAGAGAGATACATCTGGGGACTATCTCCTCAGATTCAAGGACATGTATTAGCTTCAAACCCAACTACTTTCGATAGCGCTAAACGCTTGGCCCAGAGACTCATCGACCATGAAGTCCGCCAAGGCGTGATGACCCCCACCACTGAGCTAACAAAAATGGACGACTATAAGCGGAAGTCGTGGAATGAGGAAGAGGGACCACAAACACAAGAAGCCTCGAAAAGACAACAAATAGTGGTTGTTCATGCTACCACAACATCTACCAATCCAGCACCTACTAGTCGTTATGCTGGGAACCTTCCGAAATGCAATAAGTGTAACTTTCATCACACAGGAGCTTGTCGGCGGATGCATTGCAAGAACTGCAATAGGAAGGGACACACTACTCGTTTCTGTAGAGTACCGACACAACCTATCTCGCAGATTCCTGGCTGTTACAGGTGTGGCGAAACTGGACACTTCCAGAGGGATTGTCCAATAACAAGGAACTCTGGCAGAGATGGAAGAATACTAATTATCACCGCAGGAGAGACTACGCCGGAACCCCTATGAACAACGGTATGCTTTTCCCAGTAAAATATATATAAAGTTTAACTTTTTACTAAAATCTAGTACCAAATAAAAAGTAGTTATAAATTACTTTCACGTCCAAACAATCGCTAAACGAAGTACAATTTTCACAGTAGTAATAACAAGGATAAACTAAAATGCACTGAAAACACATACGTAGAATGCACTATCGCGTTAACGAATACTTTTTCCTAATCATCTTAACACCCGTTACGATAAGAAGTTCCGACATCGTCATTCGACATGGATTGGTCTAGTCCTCACCATACCAATTGTATGTGTTACGAAAAGATCCTTTGCTTTAACCGCCGACTAACGAAACTCCTTCAATTTATAACGACAAACTTGACACAACTCCCAAATCGTTTCTAGTTTCGAAAAAAAATCTCGAAGTACTCTTGTGAAGAGGGCTATATCTTTTGAAACCTTCCCGAAGAATTACCGCCAGACCATTTAGGAATAGCACGAGTGCAACGAGTCAAGTCCAAGCATAAAGGCTAGGAATGAATATAGTTACCCTATCACTACAAAGTACATATGCGACCTTTATACTTCAGGGGTCAATAGATGGACCAGGCAAATAAACCCAAATCCACACAATCTATGTCGATCAAAACAATAAACAGGATAATGAAGATCCGCTGGAACACCCACGCTAAGATTTGGATTCACTAGAGAACAAGAAGAACTAATGGATCATAAGTACGCTCACCTTTCCTCATCCATCGATGACCCATTCAAAATGCGAATTTCGGGACGAAATTCCCTCTAACATGGGGATAATGTAACACCAGTCAAATTTAGGTCAAAAATAAATTGTTCAATAACCTTAATTGGGATAAATAAATTGGTAGAGATCGTAACTAGGTTTCCAAAAATATAAAGAACACTGAAATCCGAGTTATAACGAAGAAGCTATAACCAATCGAAGATCCGCAACAAAACCGGTAAAATACTGTTAAGGGTAAAATACGAAATTTCAATAAAATACTTTTCAACCTTAGGTATCTAAATGAAAGTTGTAGATATCATCAAACCGTAAACATACACAAAAGGAACGCCCAAATCTGACTTAGTATGAGGAAGTTATGATTTTTCGAAGTTTCAGACATAGCAGTAGACAGCTAAAAACTCGAAATATAGATCGAGTGATTTTTAGTCAAAACGATCTAAACGAGAATCGAAGATCTCGCCGATAGTAATGCAACGGTAAAAAGACAGACGAAAACGGACGTCAAATGAAGAAGTTATGGATTTTTGACGGAGTTTTCCTGTCCCGACCTACTAAAAATAAATATAATAAAATTTAAAGTCAAAATTAGCCGACTAAGTCTAAATGAAAGTTGTAGAGCATAATCTCAGCTTCGCGTCGATATAAAGAACGTCGAAAACGGAGTTCGTATACGAAAGTTATGAATTTCTGAAGTTCGAGGCGCGAACCCCAACACTGTGTCAGAGTTCACGACGTGAAACAGAGGTGCACGACGTGAACTCAGTGCTGACGCCTCCTGCAGTCTGTCAGACCCAACTTGCGATGACGCATGCAGTGACGACCAAGTTCACGATGTGAATAAGCTTGGTTCACGACGTGAGACCCCAAAAATGACCCTATAAATAGAAACCGAAGGTCTCGGGTTTAGGCTGCTCATTTCTCTTCTTCTGGCCACTTTTACTCTGCGTTTAGCATCCCGAGACTACCCCAACGCCCCAGTTACGCGTCCAGATCCCGACTAAGGATCGAAGTCCCGAAGTTCCCGAGAAATAATTCTTTTCCAGTCAAAGTACTGTCCGCGTGAAGCCTGGTTTTTCACCAGAAACCTGTTGTTTCGTCAAGAACGATCCTTCCTAGAAACGAAGCGCTGCCCGATTCTCCACTTATCAAGTGAGTTCATACCCCTACACTTTTCTAAGCTTTTTATATGTTTTATAGGGGGAATACAAGTAAACACCCGGTTAATCCCGAGTGAAAACATCAATCTTTTGTTATACCTTTCATGTTGCTTTTATAACTATCATATGGAAATTGTTAACATGCAAAACACCTCACAACACAACTTTACCCTTATGGGATACAATATGTTTTATAAATGAAATACATTTTATTTATACGTTTGCATACTACATTATATCAAGGCTAACCATTTCAACTATAACACCATGTAGTTACAAGTAAATATAACTCACCATTATGTTGTTATTAACACCGTCGAAAAGATAATCTTTTCATACAAAATCATATAAATTATATTGATTATAGTTTACAAATCAATCCACGTTTTCTATCGTACAAGGTTATAAATAAAAATCGTTATTTTTATTTACTAAAAGGTTTATCATATATTTCTCATGAACTTATTGTTAGCGAATCATTTGTGAGACAGCGACTTTGTTTAGTATTAAACGAGACTCTTTCCCTTATAACCAGAGTCTCCCGTTCGGAGAGCATGAGTTTGTGTATAGATCTATACAGGACAGACAATCCGATGCCCTGACTGTTAACTACAGTTGGAACGAAAGTTCAGGGATTACAAATGTCATTTACAGTAAGGATATCCGTCATATTAGCATGGTTATAGGAACTCGCAACGTGGAAACAATGACTCATACACGTAGTAATACTCAACTTAATCAAGTTCGGGGAATAATAACTATATGATTACTTCGTATTTACATCAGGGTTATATATGGTTTTCATTCGATAAACAGTGGGATGTATGATTTCAGCTTCATTTCATGTTCCTTGTTTGGTTGTGGATTTAGGGCAGAATCACCCAATCGACTGTTGGTTCCAGTCTTAGGCATATATAACTTGTAGGTACTAAGTAATCATGATAGGGTATTATCAGCACATTTAGAATTCAGTAAACGCAACTTTAACTAGTTTTACTTAATAATAAAACTACCAAGTTATAAAGCTAAGTATGTCATAGTTACTTACATATCACGGTCTTGGTCATTTAAGACCACCTCTCATCTATTAGGGAAAATATGGGATTTTCTGGATCTAATACATTCATTTTCAACACAACGAATCATAACTCTTTTCATTTGAAAATATCAGATTTTCTGGAGACATATACAAGTATCTTCATATTGATGTGGTTTCCGCCTCATTTCCTGTTCCTTGTTTGGTTGTGGGCTTAGGGCAGATCTACTCATCCGAGTGTCAGTTCGATCCTTGATTTTATATAACTTATATGCACTAAGTAATCATGGTAGGAACCAACATTGGTCACTTTTCATATACAAATTCAAAGTATCATATATCACTCTTTGAACGTAAGAATCAAATATATTTTGTCATCAATGCTAAGGGCTACACTTCAAGCTATTAAGAAAATATAGGATTTTCTGTAATATCATACGAACATTTTCAAGAAACAATAAACTTACCTTCTAAATCAAATACCTATGAACTCACCAACTTAAATGTTGATACACTTTCCAAATCACTTGTATTCTCAGGAAACTAATAAGTAGGTACTCGTACAAGTGTCAAGAAGATGGAGCATAGTAGCTTCAAGTCTTTGTTTTGGTCATCTACTTTTGAAATCACACTATCTACTTTATGTATTCAATGTAAACACTTTATTATCAATACAATGATTGTTGTTGCTTTGATTACTATTTTACATTTGTTATGATATTATACATGACGTCCTCCGCCCCCGAATGTTTCCGCCGTTCAGGTTTGGGGGTGTGACAGCGGTGGTGTTCGCCCTCAAAATTTGGCGCCACTATCTTTATGGAGTCCGATGTACCATATGCACGGACCATAAGAGCCTGAAGTACCTTATGGATCAACCCAACCTGAATATGAGACAGAGGAGGTGGTTGGGTGTAGTGAAAGACTATAACTGTGAGATTTTGTATCACCCTGGCAAGACTAATGTGGTAGCCGATGCCCTGAGTCGTAGAGCAGCGGGTGCTCCGATCCGAGACGTGTGCATGAGGATGACAGTGATGACTCCAATCTTAGATACCATCCAAGAGACCCATGTGATGGCCGTGAGACCAGAGAACCGTAAGAGAGAGCGGGTGATCGGGCAGATTTATGAGTTTGAGACGGATAGTCGGGGGCTTATGACCTTCCGTGGGCGGGTATGGGTTCCATATACGGGTGAAGCTCAACGTATTTTGATGGAGGAGGCCCATAGGTCGAGATTTTCGATCCATCCGGCGGCCACCAAGATGTATTTGGACTTGAAGAGGGATTATTGGTGACCCCGTATGAAGAGAGATGTGGCATGGGTGGTCAAGAGATGTTTGACCTGTCGCCAGGTCAAGGCGGAGCACCAACGTCCTCATGGTCAGTTGCAGCATTTAGAGGTTCCCATGTGGAAGTGGGAGCATATTTCCATGGATTTTATTACCAAATTACCGAGGACCACGTGAGGTGTCGATCCATTCGGCGGCCACCAAGATGTATTTGGACTTGAAGAGGGATTATTGGTGGCCCTGTATGAAGAGAGATGTGGCATGGGTGGTCGAGAGATGTTTGACCTGTTGTCAGGTCAAGGCGGAGCACCAACGTCCTCATGGTCAGTTGCAGCCTTTAAAGGATCCTATGTGGAAGTGGGAGCAGATTTCCATGGATTTTATTACCAAATTACCGAGGACCATGCGAGGTGTTGATGCGATATGGGTGATTGTAGACCGGTTGACGAAGAGTGCTCACTTTATGGCTATAGGTGAGAGATCTTCTGCGGAGAAATCGGCCAAGATCTACGTTCGAGAGGTGGTAGCACGACATAGGGTGCCAACATCGATAGTGTCAGATCGGGATGTGCGTTTTACTTCCAGGTTCTGGAAGAAGTTTCATGAGGAGTTGGGTACCCAGTTGCATTTCAGTACCGCATATCACACACAGACAGATGGGCAGAGTGAGCGGATGATTCAGACGCTCGACGACATGCTATGGGCATGTGTTATGGACTTCGGTGGAAGTTAGGACACTTACTTGACCTTGGCTGAGTTTTCATACAACAACAGCCATCATTCCAGTATCAATATGCCTCCCTTTGAGCTTTTATACGGGAGAAGGTGCCGGACTCCCATCTGTTGGGGAGAGGTGGGGCAGAGAGTGATGGGGAGCACTGAGTGTTGGGTTTTGTATACTACAACATCCTATGGTGCACATATAACCCTAGAAGCTTTGGATCTATGTTTTCACTAATTATACATGCAAATGGTTTCCAAAGCTTTAAGCCTACAACTAGCATAAAAATGATATAAACTACATAAAATACTAGTTAGAAGTTTACCTTTTTGTGTAGCTTGAAGAACTTGATGAATTTGGCCTTAAAGAGCTTAGCCCCAATAGTGTGGAAGCCTCAAATGAAGTCACAACACATCATGGATAAAGGTGGGACTTGAGAGAGAATTCCATGCACCTAAAAACACCCATGAACTCCAAGAACAAGCATGTAGGAATTTTTTAGGTTAAGAGCATGTATTTATATGTTGGATTTCAAGGGTCATGGGTATAACCCAAATCCATACCCATGGGTTTATGATCCATAGTTCATGTGGCCCAACTCTTTATGTATCCATACATAAACTTGGTCCAACATGG
The DNA here is from genome assembly GCF_052849685.1 of Lactuca virosa. Lineage (NCBI taxonomy): Eukaryota > Viridiplantae > Streptophyta > Magnoliopsida > Asterales > Asteraceae > Lactuca > Lactuca virosa. Next base: position 193,453,604 of record NC_136430.1, read on the forward strand.
ATCATAAGCCCAACACATATAAGTATAACTAATTATCATAATTAGTCCCCGTAGATTTAATTAGTCTCTTTTGATCACTAAATTAATTCCAAATTAATTATTGATCAATACTAATTAAAACATATGATTTCATATTAATATATTATAGCTTATAATATATTAATAAATCATATACAACCTCTTCTCTCAAAAGTCCATCCTAACAAATTGTCCTGATGATATGCAACCCAAATGGACCATGCTACTCTCGGGTCGAGCTCATACCAATAATAGTTATGGGCTTAGACATCTAATCCAACAGTCTCCCACTTGGATAAGTCTAAAACTATTATTCAAGTATGACTCCAAAACCCGACTAGCAATCGTAGCTCTTAAAAGCCGTTGTCGAACTCTGACCTAGTCAATGACATGTCCATTAGATAAGGGATCATATATTCCTCCATTCTAGATATCATATGAACTGAGACATGGATTATAATCAGTCTCTCTGTCCATTTGTTGTTTCCCGATTTCCGATTTATGATGACCGACTAATTGAACAAATCAAATTAGTCCAGGCCTGGCCGAGCACTTACGTTTGTCATCACTAAATCATCGAGGGGCCCACCGATATCGATTTTATCCCTCTAAGGGTAAAAGGAATGGATAAACTTAGAATCATATGCTTGCTCTATATACTTATCAAATCACACACAAAGATGCGTTTTATAACAATAAGTTACTGGTGCGTTTTCACATAATCAATGTGTAACCGACTTGTAGACTGCAACTCATATCTCTTGGTTTGAATAATATAAGATATTATCGTCTCATGATCACTCGTGATAAAATCCATGAAGTGATTCAAATGAGCGTGGGTTGAATCCAATACTCAGAACTTATGAGCACTCATGAATGTTGTAGCAACTTTTGCTATGTCTAAACACCTTTAGAAATCTACAAGCCCAATTCATGACAATCTTGATTCATACCTACTTCCAAAGTATGACTGACTGTGGATGGTTTGAATAACCCAGTTATTCGGGAAGTCAAAACATGCAAAGTGAAACACAAGAATAATCGAATCCAATATGGTCTCAGAACCTGCGAATATAAATAAAACACCTTTTATTTATCACCATATTTATTACACATTATTCATTGCATAATGTTTTGATTTATCAACTTAATACTTGAATTGAAACACTAGTCATGCCATGCTCCAAGCATGCATACTATGTTTGTCCAAACAATAGCTATGCCATGCTCTAAGCATGCACACTATGTTTGTCTACGGTCCTTACTTTGTGAAATAGATCATTTCAACATGATTCCAATGATACTCATTTCACAACTCCAAATCCTTATGATAAATGTAAGAATACCAAATTCTTACCATTTACCGAAATCTGTTAGATTCTAAACTTATATGCATTGATCCTCTTGTAATGACTATGCACAAAAGTCACAAAGACTTGGCAACATACATTACAAAGTATTCCAATAGAGAGCAATTCCATGGAAACGAAGTCTCATATTCAAAGCACATTCCTTTGAAGTCTCATACCTTCCACCTATGGAAACATTTCCATATTCCCATTTTGACTATCACTTCTAAACAAGAGTTGCCTCTTTTCAGAATATGTCAATATGGTCCTTCCAAAAATTACACTATACTTCCAACTGTCCATGAGCAACCAATCTTTGGTAAACCTCAGATTGTCCTCGACAATTGCTTAATCATTCTAGTCATATCCGGTTCTATTCCTTTTTCCCTCTTAATGCCCTAGGCACTTGAAAATTTAGAATGGATAATTATTATAGCACATGCAATCGATCCCATATCCGAAGCATATGGGACACGATTCATGATGTCTCACATAAAGACATGATACTCGACAAGTCTTTTGCTACAATATTTTATTATAATTTGCCATGTGCTCATAATTCGAATTATGAAGAGGGATGTCGTAATCATAATCGAATTTTAGAACGCAAATAATGTAATCATGACTAAATTTGATTAAAATCTCACAATCTAAGCTTTTAGATTTGAAATGAAGTATAATTTCCTCTCCCTTAATTATAGCAAAACAACTTTTCAACCCCTACAACTTCAAGAATTGAAACTTTTGTTTTTCTATAATTAACATTGCTCCCACTAGCATAATAATTATAATCTTACTAGCATAACACTTATGCTCCCACTAGCTCAGACATATACTCATAAATCAGTTGGACTTCTAGAAATCAATACTTTATTGACTTTCATTACCAAAGTTCAGATTTCTGATACAGGATGCTTCGATAAGACATTATCTAAGCTTCCCAAAATCATACACATTTCCTTAGATAGCTCACATGTGTGTTTAAACAATTATGAAGAGGGATGTCGTAATCATAATGTTTATACCCTTTTGCCACTTCTCACAAGCCCATGTTAGTGTGCCGGTTAACCACACACGCTCCACTAATGACTTTGAGAATGCAAATATCATAATTGCTATCTACTTAAAATCTACTTAGTGAAAGCGTTTCCTCACCACCATTTTCATGAATCGGATAGAAACCTTATGACACTTAGATTTTATGGTGTATGTGTTCCTATCCATGTGAATTTGTCAAAACCATAATCACAAGACAAGGTTAATGACAAATCCAAACTCATATGGACTAAACTTGTGCAATCTTAACTTCTTGCCACTTGGTAGCTCAAGGGCCTACCATGTCTTCCAAGTTGTCATGCAAACAATTGAGAACTCATAGAACTCACATGCATAGTCAACTTTTAACTGGAATAAGCACATAAATAAGAATATGTCAACACAATAGGTTACAAACCTCAAGTCGTGTGCTAGTGATAAACAATAGGTTTACTCTCGATTAGTTCTTGAAACTTTCAAGACTTTTAAGACTCCCACTGTCCTCTTGACATATAAGACTCTCTTTCCAAGAACCATTCCTTGAAAAACAAATATTCAAGAGATAGTGTGGATTCTTATCAAGACAAACACTTCACACAATTGGTCATAGTTGGTCTTTGTCTTATCCAAGACATCATAACTTACCAATTTCAAATGTACAAGAGTAAGAAACATGTTACTCAACATTTGATGAGTGTTACAAACCTTCTTAATTTAGTGTCACTCAAGGCACAAGCTTGGAGTATGACTCTAAAACTTGTTTTTTTTTTTGAACGAAGTATGATTCATCTTTTGATTTAACCACTTCAACAATTCATGATTCCTCTTCTTAGCCAAAGAAAATTGCACTAAGATGTCCTTAGAGAATCAATTGTGATATGGTTTCATAACCACTAAGATAACCATAAACAATATACTCAAGTACTCTCCCATCTTTTCAGATTGGGGAAACTTTTATCTTTCTGCCTAATTTGATTCTTCTTATTCGTTCTGCTTTACATTGAAACTTTTCCAATGTTACAGAATTATACTTAAACTTGTAAGTATAACCATATTTACAAACTTTTAGTAAATCATGACGAAGAGTCTTATCGATCTTTGTGGTGGACCTCGAACAGTGCACAACCAAGTGCACCTGATCCCCTAGTCCTTCACTTGACTCACATATACATGTGAACAAAGAATTAGTCTTAATTTCCCAAAGATGTAAATTCTCATTCATCATACAATACAAGTTGCATGATTCCAAGTTTCTATCCAACTAAAACTTGGGTGATGAGAATCTTTCCTTATTTGGTAAATTATGACACTACCACAAACGAAAGAATCAAATCCATTTTTCAATATTGCTATCAATGGAAACATATAAACAACAAATTTTCACAAAGGCCATTGTAAGGAAACTTAAAATAAGATAAAATAAAAACTTTTTATTTATAAAATATTTGCAGAAAAAACTTTTCCTTACAATGCACTTACAAGTGAAAACTATGTTGTTATCTATTCCTAACCAATCTATCACAACTCTTTAAACAACAGCTCAAAATTCCGATCACCGAACCATGCGATCGAAATCCATCTTCGCGATCAGAATCAACATGTTCTTCTTTTAAGCTTCTTTTCTTTTGATTCTACAAAACATCAAGATGCGACCTAGTCACATCTTGTAATAAGAATCTCCAAATGGGAACTTATTAGAGTTAGATAGTGGACTTACCTGAAGTAGAGTCAAACTTTTGACTTTACCATCCTTATGTCCTTTCAGGTAAACGGGGCAGCTTCGAAACCAATGCCCCTTCTTTTGGCAAAAGAAACATGTGGACTCTTTTGGAATGGTACACGAGACTATCTCAGACTTAGCCTTTCTCTTTACCATTTGGTCAACCGGGTTGACTATGACCGATCCCTTTCCATTGGGAAGAGAAAGCTTTTCTAGACTTCCAATGTTACCATTGTCAATGTCCAAGGATGTTTGGGAAGTAGATCTTCCAATCAAATTTGCTTTACCAGTGCTCCAAATCATTGTTGATTCAGCAGCATCAAGCAAATAGGTAAGATTATTAAGGGTCATGTCATGGTCCGTCACATAGCAGTCCTTGAAGAACCCACTATGTGACTTAGGAAGTGATTGAGGAACCCAGTCAACAGCCAACTTCCTTGAGACTTTGACACCCAACTCTCCCGGCTTGTCAATATGTGACTTCATCTCCAAGATGTGGACACACATAGACTTTCCATCTTGCCAATCGGGCTTGAGTGACCTTGAACTATTCAAGTCTTTGACTTGCGGGATAGGGAGAATAATTGGAGGAGGTGGAGGAAGAGAAGTATGATTTCCATTTCCACGATCCAATCGTGAAATATTATCTTCATTAGGAAAGCTTGTTTCAAAAGATTTGGGTAGACCATAGTTGTCTGATCTAGACATCTGCAATGGGAGAAATTTCAAGTTTAGTTGATTTAAGTCCTTAATATAACACCAAATATGAAATATTAAGGCTAGGAACCAACACAATATTTTATAACTTGGAAGAGGGATGCCGTAATCCAAGCTATAGAATATTTGAAGGTAGGTAAATGACGATTTACCAATTTCCACCACGAAAAACGAAAAGGAATTTTTAGGTCTTAAGTGAATTGAAACTCCTAGATCCTTTGAGATTCATTGAACTATTCAATCGCATGTTTAAATCTTGATTGTGCCCTTCAAGTTTTGTGACTGGGATGCCGAGGATCACAAAACAAGGTGTGAATAACCATGCAAATTAACTTGGTACCCTTAATTTTATCACCTAATCGATGTGTCGGTTAACCACACGCGCTCCACCGATCTATGATAAACATTAAGTTACCCTTCGCCACTCTTACTAGTCCATGTTAGTGTGCCGGTTAACTACACACGCTCCACTAACGACTTGGTAAGGTACAAAGTGTAAATTTCATGGGTTAGCACCAAATTCATATTTTCCTAAAGTAACTAAGATTGAGAATTTAATAAAGTTTAGTTACTTTATATTTATCATTATAATTTTAATGAAGGGAGAATTAATGTCCTCTCCTACCTGTTCGGCTAACGACCCTCCACCAGTCAAGGAAGCGGTGGGTAAGAGTGGACATCCATTAAACTGCCATTTTATAGGCAGTAACCTTATACCCCCCCTTATAGTATGACTTCGTGAATGAGGCCTACTAACGGTAAGACCGACTTTTTACTTATACATATAATATATTAAACTTTTAATATTATAATAGTATAAGGGTGTATTTTAGACATTTAAAATACTTGATGGTTTAATCTATTAATTAAACTAGACTTTTAATTTAATTAAGCTCAAACCATATATTTATGGATTTAATAATACTCTTTTAATTAAACGCTTTAATTAACTATTAATAAAGTCCATAAGAGTTAATTTGAATTATTCAACAAAACATCATAATTCCAATTATTAAATTCAAAATTAAAACCATTTAATTAATTGTTTAAGTTATGAACCCAAGAGTTTTAGAATTCAATTTTTTTTTTCATAAAAAACTCTTTTTTCAAATTCCAAAACTTGAGGGCAAGTTTTGTAACTCTTGAAAACTTTTGGATTCCATAACTTATGGAGTTAAATGCTTGTTTTATGATGAAACTTTTCATGTTCCATAACTTAAGAACAAATTATGGAATTCTTTAAAACATTAACACCAAGTTTTGTAACTCCATAAAAAAACTTTGAATCAAATTTTTTTTAAAAACTTTCATATCCATAACTTATGGAGGTTTCAAAAAAAAAAACTCTTTAGATCAAACTTTTAAAACTAATAAAATAATCATATCATTTTATCTTTTACTAAATTTGACCTAATTCAACTCATATAACAAATGATTCAAATTTTACAAATAATTAGTTTTTCACAAAAACAAGTAATTATCTTAAAATTTGACAAACTTCATGTTTTTTTTTCTTTTTTTTTTCAACTTTGAAAATCAAACATTTGCATCAATATAACAGAAAACAACCCATAGCTCTGATACCACTGTTGGGTTTTGTATACTACAACATCCTATGGTGCACATACAACCCTAGAAGCTTTGGATCTATGTTTTCACTAATTATACATGCAAATAGTTTCCAAAGCTTTAAGCCTACAACTAGCATACAAATGATATAAACTACATAAAATACTAGTTAGAAGTTTACCTCTTTGTGTAGCTTGTAGAACTTGATGAATTTGGCCTTAAAGAGCTTAGCCCCAATAGTGTGCAAGCCTCAAATGAAGTCACAACACATCATGGACAAAGGTGGAACTTGAGAGAGAATTCCATGCACCTAAAAACACCCATGAACTCCAAGAACAAGCATGTAGACGTTTTTTAGGTTAAGAGCATGTATTTATATGTTGGATTTCAAGGGTCATGGGTATAACCCAAATCCATACCCATGGGTTTATGATCCATGGTTCATGTGGCCCAACTCTTTATGTATCCATACATAAACTTAGTCCAACATGGATCATAAGCCCAACACATATAAGTATAACTAATTATCATAATTAGTCCCCATACATTTAATTAGTCTCTTTTGATCACTAAATTAATTCCAAATTAATTCTTGATCAATACTAATTAAAACATATGATTTCATATTAATATATTATAACTTATAATATATTAATAAATCATATACAACCTCTTCTCTCAAAAGTCCATCCTAACAAATTGTCCTGATGATATGCAACCTAAATGGACCATGCTACTCTCGGGTCGAGTTCATACCAATAATAGTTATGGGCTTAGACATCTAATCCAACACTGAGATAGTGCTCAAAATGGCAGAGCAAATCCAGCAGGTCAGACAGAGGTTACTGACGGCCCAGAGTCGTCAGAAGAGTTACGCATACCGACGACGTTCAGAGCTAGAGTTTCAGGTCAGAGATTTTGTCCTTCTGAAGGTATCCCCATGGAAAAGGGTGATCCGATTCACGAAGCGGGGAAAGTTGGGCCCTAGATACATCGGTCCTTTCAGAGTGATCGCTCGAGTGGGTAAGGTAGCTTACCGGTTAGAGCTGCCTGCAGAGTTGAGCCAGATTCATAACACCTTCCACTTGTCCCAGTTGAGAAAGTGTGTAGCCAATGAGACGGTAGTGGTCCCTTTAGAGGACATTCAGGTTGATGATCGCCTGAACTACATTGAGAAGCCGATAGCGATCTTGGATAGGAAGGTGAAGGTATTGAGGAATAAAGAGGTGTCATTGGTTCAGGTTCACTGGCAGCATCGAAAGGGATCCGAGTGGACTTGGGAGTCGGAGTCTAAGATGCGGGAGCAGTACCTAGAGTTGTTTCCGGAGAATGACTTCGAGGGCGAAGTTTGATTCTATTGGGGGAGAATTGTAACATCCCGATCCCCAAGTATAATATTTAACTAATTTGCATACATCTTGTCAGAGCAACTCGACGAGTTGGAGGCCCCAACTCGCAGAGTAGAGGATTTAATGGCCGCGTGATTTTTAGAGTCTACTCGACGAGTTGGAGGACCCCAACTCGACGAGTAGGAGCTGAGTGTGAAAACCCTAATTTTCAGGGTTTGTGCCATATTTAAAGGACCTTAAGCCTTCATTTAGGCCTCCCTTATCATCTAGACACACTGGGAGAAACCATAAACGAGCTATATTCATCTGTGAGAGAGAGAAAGGCTAAGATTGTATGTTCTAGTGCATTTTTGGAAGGAGATTGAAGAGCAAAGGGCTTGGGATGAGAAGAAGCTCTTGGATCCGGTTTTCTTTCAGTTCTAGCTGCTTTTTGGAGGTAAAAAGCTATCACCTTGATCATTGCTTGTTTAGATCTCTTCACTAGGAGTTTATGGCCATTTCCATCCTTTTATTTGGGTCCTTAAGTTGTTTGAGCTTGCCATGAGTTGAGACTCCAGATCTGGACAATATGTGGTCCCTTGGGCCTAAAGATTCAAGCTTTATCAAGCTATTGGCCAGCTTCCATGCATTGAACCCTTTATAGAGCTTGTTTTGGCATTTTGAGCCCTAGATGCCATGCATGGACGTAAAGCTTTTAGATTTACGTGATACTTCAGCCTTAGAAGGCTAGATCTAGAGTATGAGACATTAGTTCTGCTTTAAAACGTCTGAATGAGAGAAGAGACTGAAGGGACTCGACGAGTTGATGATCCAACTCGACGAGTTGGCTAAGGTTTCCCCCGATGGTATGGACGCGTTATAACTCGGCGAGTTGGTGAGACAACTCGACGAGTTGAGTTGGATTTTTCCCGATACCTTAGAGAAAACGAAGGAACTCGACGAGTCGCATAGATGTACTCGACGAGTTGGGTCAACATGGATTGTTGACTCGTGTGTTGACTTCCGTTGACTTTTAGGGTTTGGTCAAGACATGAGTTATGGAGACCATGGAGGGGTAAAATAGTCTTTCACCTTTTCCGAGAGTGAGAGAAGGGGTTAGCCTAACTTTTTTAGAGTTGTGGATATAAAGTGTTAATTAGAGATGATTATGTTATGTAGGCGGAGTCTAGACCGTTCGAGGGGTACGAGACCCACTTGCCTACTTACGAGGTGAGTCTTCTCACTATACTTACCTGAGTGGTAATTACTGTGCGACCGGAGTGTCTTGTCTGAGTTATCTGACCGGAGGGTCTTATGTGCTTATATTGAGTTATGTGATATATTATGCATATTGTCTTTGTGATTTATGTTATATATTATTTTGAGCCTTATTGAGTTAGGACCGGAGGGTCCATCGAGTTATGAGACCGGAGGGTCTCCACTGAGATACAGGACTGGAGGGTCCAACCCGAGTTGTGAGACCGGAGGGTCTTCACCAAGACACGTGACCGAAGGGTCTTTATCAAGTTATAGCCATGAGAGGCTAATTATTTGTGTGTGGTATTTTGGGGAACTCACTAAGCTTCGTGCTTACAGTGTTGTGTGAAATGTGTTTCAGGTACCTCTCAGGATCGCGGGAAGGCGCTGGCTTGATTATACACACCTGCTGATGGATTTATGTTTGAGGATTTCTGGGATTTGTGATAAACATTTTTATGGTTTGTGTTTTTGAGACCGTGACAATTTGAGTATATGAGATATTAAACCGTGTTTTGTTGAAATTAAAAATGAAAAAAATTGGTTGAAAATTTAGAGTGTTACATCACATCTCAAGCATTACTATAATTTAGACTTTGGAAATGAATATATACAATTACATAGTTTCTAAATTAGTAAAAAAAAAAATCATGATTCATAAAGAAATCGAAATGGAGTCGAAGATCCAGATTCATACCTCATATATGTCCAAAGTTTAAATTAATACCCTTAGACCACTATTAACTGGATCTCAAGGAAGATAACCCAAATCTCCACGAAGATGAAAAGGTTTTGTTGATCGACAAAAGTTAATAGAAGATTGTTGGGAGCAATAAATACTATCCAAAATCGTAAATTTTTGTCGAGAGAAAAGTATAGAGATACCTTTCTGGAATGAATCTGCTGATTTCTTATAAAAAATAAGGAGGTGGAATGAGCGGATTGCGATGAAGTTTGTTGTGATCTTGCTAATCAACAGTTCAAACATGAAAAAATCTCGGTGATTAATTGTGGATTTCTTGGAATAGAGGAATGTTTGTTGATTTCTTTGGATACCATCTATGATAACGAAGATTGAAAATCAGAAAGCAAATCACCGGATGAACTAATTTGCAGAAAATTAGGAACTATGTTAATAGTCAAAGAGTATAAAAGAGAAAATGGCGATGTTTGATTAGTCATTACGATTTTGTTGATCGATGAGAGCTATGTCGCTGATAACAGAAGATGAAAGGCAGCGATGATTACCATCTAAAACCCTAAACTATTTTTGGTTTCGATCTTACTGATCAACAATTCAAACATCAAAAAACTTGGGTGATTAATTGCTAATTTAGGGATATCTACCTTTTTAGGATTTAAAAATTTGAATCCAAAATCTAATTTAGGAAGTAATAAGAGATATGCGAGTTTAGAGGAGAAGAAGGCCAATGGGGTATGAAGAGGCAGAAAGGTTATTTTCGGAACTTCACATAGAAATTTAGAGCGGGAAAATTCGCTTGGGAGGGGCTCCAATTGCCACATGGGAATTGAATACTTATTTATTAGATGATGGGATATATAATTTCCAGTTCTAAAAAGAGTGATTTAGTATTATGAATATTGGTTACAATTAATGTTGCAATTTTGTGTATGGAAATTGCCTTGTGGGAATTATCCCATATTGAAAGAGAGAAAGAAAATTATAATCCTAAGTATTAGTCTTATTAATATGGATAAAACATTTAGGCTAGAGTGGAAGGATGAGTTTCATATATGCAAATGAATTAGCCTAATTGGGCCTTATCATTGTCATTGGTGCTTCTTTGCCTAATCTTTTTAAAAGAATTTCGTATATTTTCAAATATTGTAATTATCCTACTTTAACTTTAAATATTATATTTGTTCTTTAATTTTTTTAAATATCGATTTACCCAATTCTTTTTTTTAGTTTTTAATATTTAATAATCGTTTTTAATATTTTAAAATCATTAAAACCGAGAGAAAAACAAATTGAGCCATTTTGCCCTTTACTTATAAAACGCAGGAAAACTTCACAAGATCCTTGATTTTATGCCTTGCCCTTCTTCCTCACAATCTTAGGTGCTTCTTTTACTAATTAATTAACATATCCTTAAGAGAATTCCTTATATATATTTATCAAGGTTGTAAAAATCGTTTGACGTTAACTAGTCGGTGGACTGGGGTTAAGTGATTAATCGGCTACGCGGGGATTAATCGGGGACCATCAATTGTTAATTCATTGATTTTTCAAAAATTAAAATTGACTAATATCATAAAAAAGTTCGTAAATACCACTAATATTATAATAAAATAGGTTAGTACGATTAATTCAACATTATTCATTACTCAAATGGTTTATGTTGAGTTATAATTTCTTCAAAGTATTAAAATTACATCATTTTCTAATGCTTCACTCATTTTGTAGGCAGTGATAAATCGTTCGGCGCCCTCTAATCGTTTGGGTAGCGCCTAGGGATTAATCGAGACCTAGTTGTGATTTTTACAACAATAATATTTATTAAACGTCCAAATATTGTATCTATTCGGTCTAAACTTTAAATATCATATTTGTTCTATTTAACCTTTTAAAATATCGGATTTACACAAAAAAAAATAAATATAGATTTTAATATTTAATAATCATCCTTTATATTTTAAAATCATTAAAGTTGAAAGAAAAACAAAATGGACAATTTTTTATATTCTAAAATATAAAACCAAGGATCTTCACAAGATCCTTGGTTTTATGCCTTTCCCTTCTTCCTCATGATCTTCGTTGTTCATTTTGGTGATTCTTGTAAAATAATTCAACTTTTAGAAATCTGACTGAGAAAAGGTTCTCTATGTAATTTCCAAATAACTGATCTCAAAGGTGTACATCATCATGTGTGAGACGGCATTTTTGGAATTCATGTTTTATGAAACAAATCGCTAGAAATTGTTTTGGGATGAAAGTAATTCTATGGCATCATTGATGTTCGACTCTAGCTTCCAACATAATATGATGGGTGGTTGAAGATGTGCTATAAGCAATCGGAGCCATGAGGGGTGATGAATTTTTGGTTAATTCTTCAACCAATTTACAAAACGAGATTAAGAGGAAGTTCAGAGGAAATGCTTCAATCCTTTTGAATTACTTCGGGTGAAATTCTAGTTGGAAACTCAACCAAACCAAATTATGTAAGTAGATCCATAGCAATAATATTTTGAGTTCTCTATTTTCTGATGAGATTCGATTCTGATCAGCTCTATTCTATGAGCAAGCATGTGCATATATTTGAATTGAATGAATGAAGAAGGTGAAATCATGAGCTGTAGTCAGTTTGTTTTGTTCATCTTTGAGGTCACTGTATGTCAGATTGGAGTACCAATTACAGCAATCAACTCCTCCAATCACTGGCATGATATCGACGGATCAAGGAAAGGAGTGTGAATGTGCGTGAAGCTGCATCTGTTCCTAAGCCAGTACCATTCAGCGATAGAAAACTAAAATTTGAGAAAGTACGATGAATGCATAAATCGCTGGAATTAACCGAGTGGGTTGCGATTTGGTGGCTGATGAAGGTTTTGCACTACTTTTCGATCATTAGAGGGAGAACGATAATTGGAATGGAATTAGAAAGGGAGGAATGGACTGATTCTTCATGGCCGGAGATGAAAGTGATGATCGGTCGGCGGGGAAGAAAACGACGCCGACCCCCAGGTCTAGAATTGAGCATCGATCGTTAAAGAGGTATACTTCTATTTTGACTTTTCAAAGATTAGGTTAATCAAAAGTATCATTGGTTCTAATGGACTCACGTATTTGGGCTGTGATATTAAGTCAAACTAATGGGCTTCACCAACCAAAAACAACAATATAACGATTAAGGGTAATATATTATTGGATTTGTACACATTTGGTCATTAAGTTTTTTTTTGTCCACATTTACCCCTTCAACTTGTTAAACTGTACACATTCAGTCCTTATGATCGGTTATTCCAGGTTAGGCGAGAAAAATGACTTAATAGGGTAATATATTTCTCATTTTGTACACATTTAGTCCTTGATATTTTTGTACACATTTAGTCTTAATATTTTTTTGTTTCAAAATAAGTCATTTTTGTTTTTGTACTCATTCAGTACAAAAAAACTTCATTTTTAAATAAGGAAAAACTCTCTAATTATAAATCTATTATAAGAAAAAACGTTTATTCCAAAACACATTTATTGAAAATCAGAGTAATATAGGAAACGCGGAATCCTCAATACTGTTGATGAGTGTGTACAGTCCTGCCTTCGCCTTATCACGATCAACGATAGAACCTGAAAACATAAACAACTGGGTAAGCACAAAGTTTAACGAGTTTCCCCCAAAATATCCGATACAACAAACATATTACCATGCATAACGGGCCCACACTCATCAGATTGGAATACATTGGCCCAATCAGTTATCGGACTGGAATGCCAACATGCAACATATCCAATTAGTCATCGTACTAGAATACCCAGGGTTTGTTGGCCTGTCGCCTTAACCCAACCGCTCTTCTCGAGCCTCCGTGCCTACAGCTTATAGTCGGCCCACACCAGGTATCTTGGGCTACAACATATAGCACGACCGCATCAACCCATCCCACCACCATATGGCTATCACACGTAAGATGTCGTGAGAAAAACTTAAAGAAATCATTCATAAGTACTGAATGAGTACAAAAACAAAAATAACTTATTTTGCAACAAAAAAAAATATTAAGGACTAAATGTGTACAAAAATATTAAGGATTAAATGTGTACAAAGTGAGAAATATATTACCATATTAAGTCATTTTTACCGGCTAACTTGAAGTAGCCGGTCATAAGGACTAAATGTATACAGTTTAACAAGTTGAAGGAGTAAATGTGAACATTACCCTTTTAAGTCATTACCCCATTATGTAACTCAATAAATATAGTTATATACGCACCATACCAACGAAATATTTAGAGATACTTTTCAAAAGAGCTAGAGCTGGAAATATTAATCCCTTATAGTTTTACACATATATTGGGTTTATATAACGTGGAGGAATTAACAAGGATTCTATTTTATTGACAAGGGATTAAGTTAAACTTTAATTAATAAAAAGATATTTTATAAATAAGTTTGAGATAGTTTGATAATTCCTAATTATAAAAGAGCTAAACTTAAACTAATCCTAGTGAATAAGACTAAATAGAAACAATAATTATCATTAGTCGCTTGAATATTAAATTAAGTTGAATCTCGAGGAAAATTTCATTTATAGACCAAGACTTGGTTAAATATGGATATTTAAGACCGAAACAATTTATTTACACAACAATATTGTGAGGATTCATCATTGATTGCTCAGGTATGTACTTTACTTTTGAACATGTCTCCATTATATGACTTATGTGCAATAATATACATGTATTCACATTGTTTGTCTTCTACATGTGAAAATTGTGTTTTCATTACTAAATGATTATATTTATCATTTGGGGACGTCCTTACTTGAGTTAGGGACATGTTTTTGATAAAAGTGATATTGTGAGTTATTGGGAGTATACATACCTTATAATTGGTTTTGTGTCTTGAAAGTATTTAACATATACTTTATTGATAGTTGCATGTATAGAGATAATTTGTGCATTTATGAAATTATATTTTTAGAAATGTTTTTGGTTGATATAAAGCTAAAAATACTTATTTTGTGAAAATAGATTTTTTGCATCCTACTTGTTGCATACATGCATATCATACTACGATGAGTATGACTTTGTGATCCCGGGTATGCAATGGACAATTGTCGTTGTTTGTTATTTGTTTGTGAGTATATTTCTAAATAATCGTCACGTGTACGAGTAGAGGCTCGCTACCCCTCGTGTGACCTAGGTTGGATGGCCCCTAGTGCCTTGTTTGTGGTTATAAGGGCGACTCAACAATTTTGTTTGTCTTGCGACTTCACACACGACCATCATTATTTTGTTGTCAGGTATGATTACAAAAGTTGGTTGTCTGTCATGAGTTATTCGTATCCAACAATTGTTGTGAGCTGGACTTTGAGATAGACATGGGTTGGGATTGTAACATGCATTGTATTATCCATTTGAGTTGTTTCTTCCTGAATATATATATATATATATATATATATATATTGAAAAATATCAAGTTTTTTACACTTATTCATTGATCTGATTATCGTTTCCGACTGTTTTGTAACTCTTATGAGTATTATTTGGATCTATATGATCTTGTTCGGATTTTGATTATTGAGAAGCTTTGACTTGGGGTAGATCTACCTCGTATTGTTTATTCACTTGTGAAGTTTATATGAGATTTATCATAAATGACAATGTACTGTGACTGATGTAATATTTGTTGAATTAGGTGTTTAAGTCATTAACTAAATTATTATAAACTTAAATTATTAGCAAAGTCCTTTTGGGTTACCCTCAAACCTAATAAGAGACTGGAATGCTATTTGGAGAGAGAGAGAGAGAGAGAGAGACTGATTTATTAATTTATTGTATGATTAATAAATTAATTAGAAATTAAAATAAATAATTTATTAATATGTTTTTAGAAAAATATATTAATTCAAAATTATATTTTTTAATTATAAATTAATCATAAATTAATTTCAATTAATTTTGGGATTAACTAGAATAATTAAAGGTGGAATGACTAAACCCCCTTTGGGGTTCATATTTTCAGCACTCATATTCCCCAAAGGAATTCCGAAATTCCCTCTTTTCCCCTATCTCTTCAATAGCCTCCGACTATTATGGTTTGGGTGTGAGCCATCAGAGACACGAGATTTATGGTGATGGCTTTTCTGAAGTTCTACAAAGAAGGATTTCTAGTTTATTTACAATAATAAACTAAAAGTTATGTTTACTATTATCCCTTCTCTTAAATCGAAAATAGAAATGTACTTTAGGGTTCTTGAATTCAAATTGTTGTTTGTATATCATAGTGAGAACATAGATCCTTTAGGGTGTATGTGAATTTAGGGTTTTATATTTTCCGCCGAAAATATGATTTTGTTATCTATAATATCCTTCAATATTTTACCCCCAAACTAACTTTTGAAGTTGATTTTTTTTTGTTTTGAGAAGGTATGGGTTTGTATATTGGTGTATGAACCATAGTGTTCATTCCTACATCATTCATAATGTCTAACCCTGGGATCATAGTTACTAGGCTACCCATAGCCTAACCCACTTGGCGATAAAAAAAACTGCATGTTAGTAGATATTATCAGAAGCTTAAGAGACTGATAAGCTTTGTATTTTTTAGAAGACCCTTGGTTTGTAATGTCTTCTTAAACCTTTGTTTTTTATACCTGTTGTAGCACTCTCGCATGAAATGTTGTATTAATCCACTAAATGTTTTGGAAACTTTTAATTGGGCCTGTTATCCGCGTTTAAACTCTAAAAAATATTTTGAATTAAAATTTGGGATCGTTTTTCTATAAAATAAAACTCTAAAATTATTTTGAAAGATTTTATTAAAGGCTATTTCATATAGGCCAATGTGAAGGGTGTTACATTGATTTCTATGTTAGGCATGACAAGAGGATTGGGGACACATCCTCTATCAAGTTCATGACTGATGGAATATTGCTTCAAGAATTGCAGGTTTTCTTATTCCTCTTCTTGAAGGATTAATTGAAGAATCTGCCTAGAAATTAGGCTTACTTTCACTTGTAATTCGAGGTGGAGATAACCTACAAACATGTTACCATTATTATCTGTGACGAACCCCTCCCAATAACCAGTTTTTTTAAACCTCTACATGAATTATGAACGGTAGATCCTTGTGCAGGCGCAGGTGTAAGTGTTGCCCTTACGGATTGCAAAGGTGTGCTTATAGTTTCCTTGTGTTTTAGAAGTAAAGGGCAAAATGGTCCATTTTGCTTTTCTTTCAATTTTAAAGATTTTAAAATATAAAAAAAGATTAATAAATATGAAAACCTACTAAAAATATATATTTGGGTAAATCCGCTATTTTAAAGATTAAAAAAGAAGATAAAAATGATATTTAAATTTTAGGTCAGACATATACGATATTTAAACGTTTAATAAAGGCACATACGAAATTCTTCCTATTTTTAATTCTTAATTATGAAATTAATTTCAATGTTAATTTAATTAATTCGTAAACAACTTAAATGACAAGTCTTTTGGGTAATTATTTTTGTTTTTTCATAGTTGCCAACTGTTATATAGAAAGCCTATAAATACATGTTTTTTCATACTTTTGTGGATTATCATAAAGATCCTTTTACATCATATAAACTCTTGCAATTTTGTTTTCCAAAAGAAGATGAATGGAACATAGTGATTTTTTCGACAGAATCAAGAACACTTCTTGATTGATTGCTATATCCTCTAAACCCTTGCAACAAAATTTATTTCTTAGGACACAATAAGCATGCCTCAATCTACATATTTTTGTGCTTTCAGTTCTCTATATTTGAACAAGTATGTTTTTGTAGCTCTATTATTTATATATAAATAAATTTCAATTTATGTGTGTTTATGCTTGTTAAATTTGTGTTTGATTACCTTTTTCATAACAATTTTATTTTATTAGGGTTCAGACAAATACCATTTTCCATAGTAAATTTATTATATAAACTGTAATTTTAATCGATTCTTCATAAAAGAAATGGTTGTTGAATGTGTAGCTTTCGGGTTAAGAAAAATAAGATCTGATCTATAATGGTTTTGGACAAAAATCATTTTAGATAGGTTTTGAATTTGGGTTTGGTTTTGGGAATCATATTCATCCATAGGAGGACTAAGGTCCAGATTTGGAACGACTCATGTATCTATAAACCAGATTCATTCACATTGTTACCCGCAAGTCTAGTGTAGACATCTTTGAGTTAAATAACATTTGCCATTTTTTAAGGGTGTCCAAAAAAACTGAAACTGAGTAAATCACCTAAATCAAATAAGTATATTTGTTTGATCTTAATCGGTTTCGGTTTAAGTAAACCGAACCTTATTTGGTTTGGTTTTCGGTTTTATTTTTCATCATTTTATATTATTGAGATAACCTAATAAGGTTTTATAACTTTATTATTTTTTTTAGCATCCTTAGATATATGGTAAATGTTCAGTTTTGTTTGTTGTTTGATATACATTTTTAGTTCTATTATTCATCCCTTTTATGATTTTGTTTTAACTTTTCCGATAATAGTAATTATTATTTGATGAATGTTTGGTTTTATTTGATAGTCGGCACAACGTTTTTAGCATGGACTAGTGTGGTTTTCAATTCGTTATAAGGTTCATCGGAATCAAGCGGTTTCGAGCTTGGGTTGGTATCGATACAAGCGGTATAGTAGAGAACACTATTATGGCTTAGGTGGTATTGGAAAATTTGAAAGTTTCTATGGTTGAAAGAGTCATTGCTCCCTTCCTTTTCTCTCTTCTTTTCAAAGGCTGTATTCCTTTTTTAAACCAAATTATTACCTATAAATACAACACATAACCACTTCATAATGCACACCTAAATCTATTTTCTCTCTTCCTTTTTACTCAAATGGATCCATCATCAGGTTTTGGCGAGTATGTGCGCAATAAATATGTGGCCAAATAGAATCCTCTTTTATTATCTCCATCCAACTCATCTAATAACACTCACGTTTTGGAAACAATTTCTCAAGCTTTAAGTGCTTCTCGAAGATACTTCAAATTCAAGTATGTAAAGAAATCCAAGACCTCGTGTGTAACATCCCAAAATTAAAGAACAAAAATTTCATTTTTAATATATTAATTATGAAACCATTTGTTTGAAAACCACCATATTACAAAATCAAAGTATCAATAGTCAAAATGTGTCATGATAAAACAACATTAGAGTGTAAATCCCAAAGATCTCATGTGCGAAAATCCTGGTGTGATGTGCTTCAATCATGTCGGCTCCTTTCCTCGCAAAGAAGAAGTACCTAAAACCAAAACTGAAACTGTAAGCACGAAGCTTAGTGAGTTCCCCCATCATACCACATAATCACACACTGCTAGGCATATCTGGGTGCCCGGCCTACCCTATCAGGCATATCTGGGTGCCCGACCTACCCTGTCAAGCATATTTGGGTGCTCAACCTACCCTGCTAGGCATATTTGGGTGCCCGACCTACCCTCCGAATTACCTCAAGCAGCTATGGAGACTATTTTACCCCTACCACTACCACACAATACATAGTAGAAACATATTGTCAGACATATCTGGGTGCCTGACCTACCCTGCCAAGCATATCTGGGTGTTTGACCTACCCTCCGGTTTATCTCAACTGGCTACGGGGTCTAACCTACCCCTACCACTATCATATAATAACATAACATATTGGCACATAATCCATACAAATAGTGGCACACCAGACAATTATCACACAGACAATCATGTACTACATACTCCTACTAATGGGCCGGCCTTGGTGCCTTAGACCCACTGCTACAAGAAGGTAACTCACCTCAAATGATGTGAAGTAGCTGAACTGTCCTCGGCTCTAAAATCAATCCACTCAAACTCCTACACATAAAAGGTTTCCTTTAATTACCCTTTCATATTCATAATCCCCCCTTTAAGGGTCAACTTTGGTCAAAGTCAAAGTCAATGTCAACACCCTGGTCAAAGTCAACATTCTGGTCAAGCAAACATTTTAGGTTCACTCAACTCGTCGAGTTGGTCCATCAACTCGTCGAGTTCCATAAATCATAAAATCCTGAAATCACGATCCAACTCGTCGAGTTATCCTCCAACTCGGGGAGTTTTACCCTAAAACAGAATCAGGGCTTTTCGAGCCAACTTGTCGAGTCCGTCCTTGAACTCGTCGAGTTCTTTAGTCTGTTAATCCCTTCTTAATGGATGAAGCTCCTATCCTTTATATCCAAGCTCCATACTTCATATTCATACTGAAATGTCCTTTCTAAGGGTAAAGTTTCCAACTTTACCTGTTAATATCCTTCCTTAATGGGTTAAGCTCAAACCCTAACTCATTAAGACCCAAGTCTTGATCCAAAAGCCATTAATACCTCAAACTAAGGCATACTAACTAAGATCCAGACCCTAGACGCTATTTGGACACATAAAGTCTCTTACTTTTTGTAACACCCCGTTTCTGAAATAAATAAATAGATAAAATTAATATGAATAGTACCCCTAAAATCCATAATTTTTAGTGGGGTGTTGGTTTTCGGTAGCCAAATGTTATAATTTGGATTATTCGGGGGTTAAAGTGTAAATTTGAGATTTATTTTGTAAAGATTTTAGAAGACAGGGGGTGTTTGGTATCATTTGGACATAATATGAAAGGATTTGGGATGGCTGGGGCCAAAAGGGTAAATTATGTACCTAAGTTGAAAAGAATTTGTCATCGAGGGGCTAAATGGTAAATTATAGACTTGGTTTCAAAAGATGTTTATGGGGAGAGACCATTTCTGCCATTATGGATTAAAGTTTAAAAAGGTGTCGGGTATTTAATCATTCCATAACCCTAACCTGAGGAGCCATATACAACCGCCACCCACTTTGTATTCCCTCCGGCTGGCGCCCTCACTCCCATTGTTGAGGTCATAAACACTGGTCCAATGCCACCACAGGGTGCTGCCGGTGAAGCCGAGCTAGCTGAAGACCGACGTCGAGGAAAGTGTTGCTGCCATTCCCGGAAGCATATTGTCCCCTTTTCTGTTCCGCCATCACTCACGTCGCCGTAATCACGCAGTTACCGTCGAACATCGCCATTGTAGTCGCTCCTTCTTCCTCTCCTGTCCGTCATCGGCCATACCACCGGTACCGTCAAGCGTGTACGCTGCCACTGATGTGATTCGTTGCTGTTGCCACCATTTGTGTCACTGCAGTTGTCCGCCATCGCCGCCATGCGGCTGTTTCGCCGTGACTAATGACCTCCGACTGCTGCACGCCACCAGGTGGGTGGCTACATTCGTTTTGGCATACATAGTCGAGTGCTACTGTTGCTAATCGTGTTTATGCACATTTTCTGTTGGTCGGAGCTGTAAGGGAACCACCATGGTGGCTACCACCATGTACCACCACCTGCCACCATAAGGGTGGCTGTGTGTGTGTGTGTGTTTGCCTTGTTGTGTGTGTGTTTACTTTGGGTTACTGCATTGTATAATTGTAATTAGTGACTAGTATAATCAAGAAACTCGTAACCACCACTATAAGGTGGTGGCTGCCGCGATGTTGGGTGGTGGTGTGCTTTTAATTGTGTTTAGCTTGCTTTTGGATGCTTGGACATGATTGGACTAGAACCATAACCACCACCGTGAGGTGGTGGCCGCCGCCGCCGTGAGCCGTAGTTGACCACCACTACCCAAGGTGGTAGTGGGTGGTGCCCGACTTATTTAACCCTAGTTGACCTAATGAAACCCTAGTTGACCTAATGAAACCCTAATTGATCTAAAGACTTAGCTTTTGGGCCTAATTGGGTTGTGATTGGGTAGGAAACCCTAATTAGGGTTTGGAAAACCCTAATTTTGGATATATAGGTTTTGGATTGTCGGGACCCACATTTTGGATGACTGGATTGGGATTATGTATTAAGCCGACCACACTGTATGACTAACCTAGTATATTGATGGACTTAATGGATTAAGTCCTTAATGGGTTAAGTAGGAAACACTTAACCCTAATCGTCATTGTATGTGAAAACCCTAATCTTGCTTGGGCCTTAAGTTGGGCCTTTCTATTGGGATTTGGTGATTGGGCTATTGATGGGCCATCCAAGAACAATCATATGGACTAAGAATATATGGATGGGCCTTAGGGTAAGACCCATGTGAGGGTTTGGGCCCAATTTGGAAAAATGGGCCATAGATGGACCATAACTGGGCCTTGAGGATTATGAGAGGTTGGACCATCGGAATGCCAAATGTTTGGATTGGACTAAATTGTTGGGCCTTAGGGTAAGACCATGTAGAGGTTTGGGCCCAAATTGGAAAATTGGGCCATATGTTGGGCTTTGGTTCATAGTTTGACTTTTGGGCCTTTAGATTGGGCCTTCAGCTTGAATCAAGCTAAGATGGCGGTAAAGTAGTCTTTTACACCAAGCATGGACTTATGGATATGTGTTGGAACCCAATTACTAATTGGGTGTTATTTTGATGTTGACAGTTCGGGAATCTGTCATCCAACAGCCAGAGTTTTGTCCGCGGGACTTCAGCAGTGCGAGGTGAGTTACCTTTCGGTAGAAGTGGGTCTAAGGCACCAAGGCCAGCCCACTAGTAGGAGATTATAGTTGAGATGATTGTCTTTTTGATAATTGTCTGGTATGCGACTATATGTTATGCTTTATGTGCTAGTATGCCATGTGATTATGTGATAGTGGTAGGTAGGGGACTAGTCCTCAGGTCCGGTTGAGATAAGCCGGCAGGGTAGGTCGGGCACCCAGATATGTCTGACAGTATGTTATGCTATGTTATAATGTGGTAGTGGTATGGGTGAAATAGTCCCCGTAGCCGGTTAAAATAAACCGGAGGGTAGGTCGGGCACCCAGATATGCCTGGCAGGGTAGGTCGAGCACCCAGATATGCTTGACAGGGGTAGGTCGGACACCCATATATGCCTGGCAGGGTAGGTCGAGCACCCATATATGCTTGACAGGGGTAGGTCGGGCACCCCGGTATGCTTGACAAGTGTAGGTTGAGCACCCAGATATGCTCAGCAGGGTAAACCGGGCACCGAGATATGCCTGGCAGTATGTTTATTGTATGGTATGTGGTATGATGGGGTAACTCACTAAGCTTCGTGCTTACTGTTTACAGTTTTGGTTTTAGGTACTTCGTTTTCAAAGGAAATGAGCCTGCTCGATCGCAACACATCACACTATGTTTTCTGCACATGAGATCCTTGGGATTACACTCTGATATTATTTTATGATAACATGTTTTGATTATTGACACTTTGGTTTTGACATGGGATGTTATTATGGATGTTTTCTTATACTGTTGGTTTTATAATAACTTAATTAAAATGAAAATTTTGGTCTTGAATTTTAGGATGTTATAAGTTGGTATCAGAGCCTTGGTTTGAGGGATTCGGGCACACTCTCGGGTGTGTCTGGACTCAAACTGAGGAATTAGTATGAAAATTTTCAAAAGAAAATCACTTTATAAAAAGAATTTTGAAAAGAATTTGAAAAGAGAAAAGAACTTTGAAAAGAACAAGGTGTGTGATGCGTGCAATCAGCCGAGCTCAAGTAAGTTTTCCCCAAGATACCCATACATGTTATGTTATGATATGATATGATTATGAGAACTGCATGCTAGATTAGGGCTAAGGATCTAGGATGATGCCTTATATGCATGTTGTATGTGATTGTTGAGCTGCATGATAGTACTGACTAGTTAGAGATATGATAGCCTGATTTGGATATGTTTGGTTTGGGTTACTTAATGCCTGAATGTTGCGTGGTTTGTGCTATTAGGAGTCCTATTTATCTTTAATTAACTAGTAAACGAATATGTTAAGTTACATATTGCGAGGAGTAAATAAATTCAGAAGGTTAGGTCTAGCCCTATTTCGCAGTTCTTGTTTGAGTCCAACCGTTGTAAGGTAGGATCTCTCATTCGAAGAATTATCTGGTCTTAGGGATATGTAATGGTATTTGCAAGCTAGTTAGGTAAAGGTAGCAGGGATTTCTTATGCAACTGATGGCGGAGAGTAGGTCGGAGAGTTACCCTATGGTAAGCTTGTTGGATTAGGTGTCTAAGCTCATAACTATAATTGGTATGTACTTGACCCGAGAGTAGCATGGTCCATTTGGGTTGCATATCATCAGGACAATTTGTTAGGATGGACTTTTGAGAAGGGGTTATTTATGATTTATTAATATATTATAAGTTCTAATATATTAATATGAAATCATATGATTTAATTAGTATTGATCAAGAATTAGTTTGGAATTAATTTAGTGATCAAAAGAGACTAATTAAATTTATGGGGACTAATTATGGTAATTAGTGAAACATATGGATTGGGCTATTGATCCATGTTGGACTAAGAGTTAGCCCACATGAACCATGGATCACAAACCCATGGGTATGGGTTAGGGTTAACCCATGACCTTTGGAATCCCACATATAAATATGTTGCTCCATAGCCAAAATTGCCACTTATGTTCTTGGAGTTCATATGGACGGTTTTATGTGGCTAGTACTCTTTCTCAAAATGTCATCCTTTGTCCATGGTGTGTTGTGATTCCATTTGAGCCATTCATACTATTGGTGCTAAGTTCTTAAAGGCCAAATACTACAAGTTCTACAAGCTACACAAAGAGGTAAACTCCTAACTAGTATTTTATGTTGTTTATATCATTTGTATGCTAGTTGTAGGCTTAAAGCTTTGGAAACAATATTGCATGTATAATTAGAGAAAACATAGATCCAAAGCTTTTAAGGTTGTATGTGCACCATAGGATGTTGTAGTATACAAAACCCAATAGTGGTATCAGAGCCATGAGTTGTTTTCTATTATATTTGATGCATGACTAATTGTTCAAAGCTTGAAAACTGAAAAACTGCAATCTGTCAGGCTGGACTCGCCGAGTCTATACATGAACTCGATGAGTCCATGAATAAATTCAACCAACTCGACGAGTCCAGTATCAAACTCGACGAGTTGGGTAGCCTGTGTGCAGATTTTCGATTTTTTTGGCCTGTTTTGGATTAGAATCATTACCACAAAATGTTTTAGTTCATAAAATCTGATTTTGTTGATATGGTAATTATGATTCTCATCCAAATAAAAGATAATTGTCATAATTTCAAGTTTTGTATTAGTTAATATGATTATGCTAATTTCTTGAAGATTGATGATATGAATTATCTTGTTCTTATGAGTTTAAAAGCTCATGGATGAATTATTTGATTATTGTGTTAATTAAAATCATGATCTAAATGTTTTAATGAAACTCATAAAATATTTCATAAGTTATGAAAATGAAAGGTCTTTCTTTTAAAACTCATAGGTTATAGAAAATGAAAGGTCTCATTTTAAATGTCATCTTGAATGGTGTTAAAGGCTTCCATAACTTGTCCTCAAGTTATGGAACTTGAAACGTTTTTCATAAAACTTTTATTAAACTCATAAGTTATGAAAATCCAAGAATTTTAAAAAGTTTCAAAATTTACCCTCAAGTTTTGGAATTTGTAAAGTCCCACTTATGTAAACTCTAATTCCAAACCCTAGAATTTTAAAAGTTAAGATTCAAACCTTATGGACTTTATTAAATTAATTAAAGTGTTTAATTAAATGAGAGTTAATAATTCCATAATGACATGGTTTAAGTTTAATTAAATTAAGAGTATAGTTTAATTAATGGATTAAACCACCAAGTGTTTTAAAAAGTTTAAAATACACTCTTATACTATTATAATATTAAAAGTTAATACTTATATATATGTATAAGACAAGTCAGTCTTACTGTTAGTAGGCCTCATTCACGAAGCCAGTCTATAAGGGGGGTATAAGGTTACTGCCTATAAAATGGCAGTTTAATGGATGTCCATTCTCACCCACCGCTTCCTTGACTGGTGGAGGGTCGTTAGCCGAACGGGTTTGACATGACATTTTCATTAAAAGTATAATGAATATTTAAAGTAACTAAACTTTATTAAATTCCCAATATTAGTTACTTTAGGAAAATGTGAATTTGGTGCTAACCCATGAAATTACACTTTGTACCTTATTAAGTCGTTAGTGGAGCGTGTGTGGTTAACCGGCACACTAATCTGGGACTGAAAGTGCATGGAAAAGGGTAGCTTGATGTTAATCATAGATCAATAGAGTGTGTGTGGTTAACCGGCACATTGATTAGGTGGTTGTAACATTGAGAGTACCAAGCTAATTTGCATGATTATTCACACCTTGTTTGTGATCATCGGCATCCCAGTCACAAACTTGAAGGGCACAATCGAGATTTAAACATGTCACTGTAAAGTTCAATGAATCTCAAAGGATCGAGGAATTTCAATCCATTTAAAACCTAATGATCAATTTCGTTTTTTCATGGTGGAAATTGGTAAATCGTCATTTACCTACCTTCAAATATTTTGCATTCAGATTACGGCATCCATCTTTCGAATTGTAAAATATTGTGTTGGGTCCTAGCCTTAATATATTCATTTTGGGTGTTATATTAAGGACTTAAATCAACTAAGCTTGAATTTCTCGCCATAGATGACTAGTTCAGACAACTATGGTATTCCTTATCCTTTTGCAAAAAGCTTTCCTAATGAAGATGATATCCCACATGGCAATTAAGGTGAAAGATTAATCCCTTTGTTGTGTATTAGTAGGACTGGAAATCATACTTCACTTACTCCACCTCCTTCAATTATTCTCCCTAACCCACAAGTTCAAAGACTTGAAAAGTTCAAGGTCACTCAATCCCTATTGGCAAACAAAGTCTATTTGTGCTCACGTCTTGGAGATCTAGTTACATATTGACAAGCTGGGAGAGTTAGGTGTTGAAGTCTCGAGGAAGCTGGCTGTTGACTTGGTTCTTCAGTCACTCCCTGATGATAGATAACTGCATGACCCTTATCGATCTTACCTATTTGCTTGTTGATGCTGAATCAACAATGATTTGGAGCACTGGTAAAGCAAATTTGATAGGAAGATCCACTTCCCAAGTTTCCATGGAATAATCTAGAAATGA
This sequence comes from Lactuca virosa, assembly GCF_052849685.1. Classification (NCBI taxonomy): domain Eukaryota; kingdom Viridiplantae; phylum Streptophyta; class Magnoliopsida; order Asterales; family Asteraceae; genus Lactuca; species Lactuca virosa. The sequence continues at coordinate 193,480,282 of NC_136430.1, forward strand.
TTTCTTCTCCTAGGAGAGAGAAATTGACTAAAGTCAAAAAGTTTGAACTTAAGAGATAGGCCAGCTCTGGGATTGTCTCATGTGTCGATATGAAAGAAACCATTTGTTTCTAATTGCCATTTAAAGGGACATTAGAAGCGAAGCTGTCCTGATTACCCGAGAGATCTAAGAGATGGTAAAGTCAAAATGTTTGACTCTACTTCAGGTAGAGTCCACTATCTAACTCTATTAAGTTCTTATTTGCAGATTCTTAATACATGATGTAATGTAATTACATTTTGATGTTTAGTAGAATCAAAGGAAGCTTAAAGGAAGAGTAAGCTGATTTTGATCGTGAAGGGATGGATTTCAATCGCATGGTTCGATGATCAGAATTTTGAGCTGCTTCTTAAGAGTTATGATATATTGCTTAGGAATAGATAACAACATAGTTTTCATATGTATTTATGTGACAACCCGTAAATTCTGTCTTGTAAGTCAATTCATATCAACCAAAAGTTCAGACTTGTTTCTGTTATCTTTTAGCCTTATTAAGGATCATTTTATGAGTTCTTGGCCTTGTACACTTAAGGATTGGATGTTAAGAAGTGTTAGTTTGAATTCAGAGGAATGCATTCGAACCAAAAACATCATCAAGACTTAAAGGGCTTAGGACTAATGAATTTCCTTATTTCCTTTTCCTTGTTTGGATGTGGGCTTAAGGTGGTGTTATTTGTCCGAATGTCATTTCCTTCTTAATTATATATATTATAAATATGTGAATATAAAAGGTTATTTTAGTCGATATCATTACCCGTGTATCGTGCTGAGCAAAGGTGTTCATCCATGAGAGATCATCCTAAACAGGTTGAACATATAAATTATAATAGGTATAATTTATGAGACAAACGAGAAATCTATTTTCTAGATAAGTATACGAGATTTAAACTACTTTGTTAAGAAAAGGATATAATTAAATCTTTACTTAAACCACTTAAACCAAATATGTGAGACACTACTTTATGGCTTAGCAATATACTTGTTCTCCTGGAGGGAGAGCGGGCATTGTGTGTATAGATCTATACGGGACTGGCAATCCCACATCCCGACTATTAGCTACAGTCCGAGCCGGCAGGCCGAGGGGTGACAAATGTCACATTATCTTCGAGGCCAGAAGGTCGTCGTGTTCACGCTAGTCAATCAGCATGGTTTACAACCTTATCACATATTAACCCAAATTAATAATCTTAATTACAGGGTTGTTATTACACCGCAGTGTAGATATATGGCTTACAAACTTATCACATTTTAACCCTAATTAATAATCTTGATTACAGGGTTGTCATTTCACCAATAGTGCATGCTTAATAAATACTACTGCATTAATCATTTTCCACAAAAGGAACAGAACGGTTTTATGGGATTAAAACTACTTTTAATAAACGAAACGGAAAACATTTATCTTATAATTTTATAGAGAGTTAAAATTTTGTCTAAATAGGTTATAAGTACAATAACACCTAATCAGAACAGTTTTATGGAGTAAAACTACTTTTCGGCTGTAAAGTAGAAAGTATAGGACTTTCTGGAACAAGCTTAGTCATTTTCTTAAAATTAAAACAACCATAACTAAATGCTTATGAACTCACCAGCATTAAATGCTGATCCTCTCTTTCAAAATAACTTGTATTCTCAGGAAATCCAGTAGACAGGTACATACCCGGAGCTCCAGAGAAGATAGCCTAACCGTGTTGCGTCTTTTGTCTTTTACATATCTACTTTTCATGTTTGAATATGTAATGTTTAAACACTAATGTAAAAACTTATACTTATTAATGTAATGGTTGTTTGTACTTTGATTACTATAATGCATGTGTTGTGATACTTGACATGACGTCCTCCGCCCCCGAACGTTTCCGCCGTTCCGGTTTGGGGGTGTGACAATTTGCATTGTAAGGATAAGTTTTTTCCGCAATTTTTAAAATAAAAGAAAAATGTTGATTTTATTTTATTTTAAGTATCCTTACAATGGCATTTGTGAAAACTGTTGTTTATATGTTACCATTGTTAGCAATATTAGAAAAGGATTTGATTTTTTGTTTGTGGTAGTGTCATAATTTACCAAATAAGGAAAGATTCTCATCACCCAAGTTTCAGTTGGATAGAAACTTGGAATCATGCAACTAGTATTGTGTAATGAATGGGAATTTTCATCTTTGGGAAATTAAGACTAATTCCTTGTTCACATGTAAATGTAAGTCAAGTGAAGGACTAGGGGATCGGGTACACTTGGTTGTGTGCTGATCTGGTTCACCACAAAGAACGATGAGATTATTCGTTATGATTTCCTAAAGTTTAGTAAATATAGTTATACTTACAAGATTAAGTGTAATTCTGATTCATTAAAAAAGTTTCAATGTATAGTAGAACGAATAAGAAGAATCAAATTAGGCAGAAAGACAAAAGTTTCTCCAATCTAAAGAGTTGGGAGAGTACTTGAGTATCTAGTTTTTTGATTATCTTAGTGATTATGAAACCATTTCATAATTGATCCTATAAGGACATCTTAGTGCATTTCTATGGCTAAGAAGAAGAATCGTGAATTGTTAAAATGGTTAAAGTCTTATCGAAAGGTGTAGGATTTTGGGAAGCTTAGAAAGGTGTAGGATTTTGGGAAGCTTAGATAAAGTCTTATCGAAGCATCTCGTATCAGAAATCTGAACTTTGGTAAGAAAGTCAGTAAGTATTGATTTCTAGAAGTCCAGCTGATTTCTGGATACATGTCAAAGCTAGTGGGAGCATAAGTATTATGTTAATAAGGATATAATTACCATGTTAGTGGGAGCATGATTATTATATTAAGTGTTGCAAGTTAGAAATGTTAATTATAGAAAACAAAGGTTTCAATTTGCAAGTTGCAGGGTTTGAAAAGTTGTTTTGCTATAATTAAGGGAGAGGAAATTATACTTCATTATCCAATTCTAAAAGCTTAGATTGAGTTTTTAATATATATGAATGTTATGTTGGAATGGTTCGACATAAGGAAATTCTATATATGGATATGATAATTGCTTTCTTAAAATTTGATTATGATTAGGGCATCCCTTTTCATCATTCGAATTTTGAGAACATGGCAAATAGAAACATTATAGCAAAAGACTATTCTAGAATCATGTCTTTATGTGAGACATCATGAATCGTGTATCATATGCTTTGGATATCGGATCGATTGTATGTGCTATAATATTCATCCTTTCTAAATTTTCCAAATGCCTAGCGCATTAAGAGGGAAAAAAGACCAGAACTGTATATGACTAAAATGATTAAGAAATTGTTGAAGACAATCTGAGGTTTACCAAAGATTGGTTGCTCATGGACAGTTAGAAGTATAGTTTTAATTTGGAAGGACCACATTGACATATTCTGAAAAGAGGCAACTCTTATTCAAAAGTGATAGTCAAAATGGGAATATGGAAATGTTTCCATAGGTTGAATTTATTCTTTAAATCTGTGTAAGATTAGAAAACTTAATGCAAGAAGGATGTTCAAAGGAATGTACTTTGAATTTGAGACTTTGGTTCCATGAAATAGCTTTCCATTGGAATACTTTGTAATGTCTGTTGCCAAGTCTCTGTGACTTTTGTGCATAGTTATTACAAGAAGATCATTGCATATAAGTTTAGAATCTAACAGATCACAGTAAAGGGCAAGAATTTAGTATTCTTACATTTGCGGTAAGGATTTGGAATTGTGAAATGAGTTTCATTGAAGTTGTGTTCAATTGATCTATTTCACAAAGAAAGGACCACAGACAAACATAGTGTGCATGCTTAGAGCATGGGATAACTATTGTTTTAATTCAAGTATTAAGTTGATTAAATGAAACATTATACAATGAATAATGTGTAATCAATATGGTGATTAAATAAAAGGTGTTTTATTTACACTCAAAAGTTTTTGGGCCATATAGGATTAGCATTATTCTTGTGTTTGACTTTGCATGTTTTGACTTCCCAAATAACTAGGTTATTCAAACCATCCACAGTCGATCATACTTTGGAAGTAGGTATTGAGGCAAGACTGTCATGAATGGGTCTGTAGGTTGTCTAAAGGCGTTTAGACATAGCACAAGTTTGCTTGCAGTGTTCATGAGTACTCCTGGAATAAGATTCGAGTATAGGATTAAACCCACACTCATTTGAATCACTTCATGGATTTTATCACGAGTGATCATGAGACGATAATATCTTATATTCTTGAAACTAAGAGATATGAGTTGCACTTTACAAGTCGGTTGCACATTGATGATGTGAAAACGCACCAGTAACTTGGTGTTATAAAACGCATCATTGTGTGTGATTTGATAAGTAAATAGACCAAGCATATGAGTCAAAGTTTATCTATTCCTTTTACCATTATAGGGATAAAAGTGATATCCGTGGGCCCCTTGATGATTTAGTGATGACAACCCTAAGCGCCCGGCCGAGCCTCGACTGATTTGATTTGTTCAATTAGTCGGTCGTCATAGATCAGAAATCGGGAAACAACAGATGGACAGAGAGAATCATTTTAATCCATGTCTCAGTCCATATGATATCTTGTAGAATGGAGGAATATATGATCTCTTATCTAATGGACGCGTCATTGACTAGGTCAGAGTTCCACAGCGGCTTTTAAGAGCTACGATTGCTAGTCGGGATTTTGGAGTCGTACTTGCAATAATAATTATTAGACTTATCCAAGTGGGAGATTGTTGGATTAGGTGTCTAAGCTCATAACTATAATTGGTATGTACTTGACCCGAGAGTAGCATGGTCCATTTGGGTTGCATATCATCAGGACAATTTGTTAGGATGGACTTTTGAGAAAAGGTTATTTATGATTTATTAATATATTATAAGCTCTAATATATTAATATGAAATCATATGATTTAATTAGTATTGATCAAGAATTAGTTTGGAATTAATTTAGTGATCAAAAGAGACTAATTAAATCTATGGGGACTAATTATGGTAATTACTGAAACATATGGATTGGGCTATTGATCCATGTTGGACTAAGAGTTAGCCCACATGAACCATGGATCATAAACCCATGGGTATGGGTAAGGGTTAACCCATGACCTTTGGAATCCCACATATAAATATGTTTCTCCATAGCCAAAATTGCCACTTATGTTCTTTGAGTTCATATGGATGGTTTTATGTGGCTAGTATTCTCTCTCAAATTGTCATCCTTTGTCCATGGTGTGTTGTGATTCCATTTGAGCCATTCATACTATTGGTGCTAAGTTCTTAAAGGCCAAATACTACAAGTTCTACAAGCTACACCAAGGGGTAAACTCCTAACTAGTATTTTATGTTGTTTATATCATTTGTATGCTAGTTGTAGGCTTAAAGCTTTGGAAACAATATTGCATGTATAATTAGAGAAAACATAGATCCAAAGCTTTTAGGGTTGTATGTGCACCATAGGATGTTGTAGTATACAAAACCCAACAAAGCCTAGGATGAGGTTAGAGCAGCTAATAGTAGTAGTGAAAGGAACTTGGTGAAGTCAAGGCAATCCTTGAGGAAAGTACGGATAGATGTGGAAGGTAGTATGGGCCCGTACTACTGAAAGCAGAGGATCCGTACTTGAATCAAGGAAGGCTGAGATGAACCCAGGGGACCTGTAGTGAGTGAGATCCCTCGAGTTACGAAGAGTATTTTGATGATTGTGATGGTATATTTCCGAGTATAGTGACGCTACGTGGTAGGCCAGATGGTAGATCTGGTGCCGACAATGGATCAGGCTCGAACTCTGGAGTCGGGCAGCTTGACGATCAGATGAGGGAGTTCATTCCATCTGAGATAATGCACAGTATCATTGACCAGACTCCTGTGATCTTCAGTACGGTCAAGGAGGGCATTGTGGAGATTTGTGATGAGAGGCTGGGTGCATTCCACACTGAGATAGCAGTCATGATAGGGACCCTTACATTGACGTTTCGGGAGTTTAGAGCTTGTGAGGCTCCAGATTATTATGGGGGTTAGGGATCCCATTGCTAGCAGCAGATGGTTGGCAGATGTCGCCAACGCTTTTTGTACCAGCAGTTGTCTCGAAGGGGACAAGGTTCGACTTGCTTCCTGCCTCCTGAGGGACATGGCACATGATTGGTGGGTAGAGGTTGGTAGTGAGTTGGGTGATGAAGCGGTTGATGTTATGTCATGGGATGACTTTTCGGTCCAATTCCAGGCAAAGTTTTCCCAGACGATTGAGGCATAGCAATTGGCGCAAGAGTTTCTAGATCTCCGCTAGACTACTGAGACTGTGGCAGAGATTACTGCCAAGCCTCGGGAGAGAGCTTATTAGGTACCGCAGTATGTAGCGGATGAGGAAATAAAGAAGGTAAGGTATAATGATACACTGCGGAATGATATCAGAGAGATCGTGTGTATCTCGTGGTGTGAGACCCAGAATGATATGATTTCTAGAGCCCAAGAACATGATACTGATTGGATCACATTGGGAAGAGGAGACCAGATCCGATGCATATACAGGAGGGTCCCGGGAAGAGACCCAAGATTTCGGATCAGCTTTTGAGAGGCCAGCAGGGCCGGATTCAGTGCAGTACGTGCAGGAAACTGCACGATGAAGTCTTTCGTTCCAAGGGTTTGAGTAAGTGTAACTCTAGGTTTATCCTCTGTCTATGTTTGAATTATATTTTCAAGAGATGTCATATGCCAATTGCATACCGAGAATTATTAGTGGGTAGCGAAAGGTCATTTCCCTAATTGCGGGTTGGGAGTGTACATTGTCATCTTGGTTTATGGTCGAGATCGGATCAAGGGTCTTATATGGAAGGTCTGCGGTCAGGGTTCCGCAGGATGGTTATACAACATCGTCAGGATTTGGTGGTCCTAGTAACCGTTATTGATTGGCTGATGGAAGCGCCAAGGAAGGTGGCTTGTTGTTGAGGTATTGGTTAGAGCATCTGTCTTTTGGTCTTCAAGAATCGAGTGTGGTATCATTTGAAGCATCAGGGCTATCGATTTCGCTGGGATTCGGGAGGTGTTCATCTGGTTTTTAGAAGTTGTGTGATCTTTTGGGATTGGCTAGTAATGGAGCACTAGTTGGTAAGAGTTGGTTGTCATCGGATCGATCGTTAGAAATCGAGAAGGATTAGGAATTTTCCAATTTCATGTATTATGAAGACTTAGTTAAATCTAAGTTGGGCAGAATCATCCAGGGATTCAGAAGCAGAAGCAGTTTTGAAACTGGGAAAAATTTTGCATTCTTGTCAGGCAGGAAGACAGCCCAAGCGGCTGTATGGATTGAGGATAGTGTGAGTTGGAAGTTCGGAAAAACTTGCCAATGATGAGATCGAATTCTCGGACTGTTTGATAGTCGGCTTCAGGGAATCAAGTTGAGGATTTCAGTCAGGACATGGGTTCAGTTTTGGATGTTAGATCGTGTGCATGTGCTCGATGTAGGATGTGTTCGGATTGGTAACCAGCGATTGAGATAGTGTAGAAAGTGTTGTAAGACTGCGGGATAGTCGTATAATTCACTAGCATCTAGATAGTGTGAGAAAGTATTGTAATTCTGTGGGTGTAGCCATAGCATTCACAAGGTTGATAGATAGTGTGAGGAAGTGTTGTAAGTCTGCGGGTATAGTCGTAGCATTCACAAGGCTGATAGATAGTGCTAGAGTGTTTTAAGTCTACGGGTGTACCCGTAGCATTCACTAGGTTGGTAGGTAGCATGAGCATATTGTTAGAACGCAGAAGGAACAGTAGTACCCACCAGTTCGGGTGCAGCAGTGAGGGCGTGGCAAATCTACAGATTGGTCTACGGATTTCCCCGGATGAATTAGACATGGTTGAGCCAACGATACAACCGTAGGAACGCCACTACAGTTACGTGATCGAGGAAGCAATGGACCGTTAGGGTCATTTGTGATATAAGGCTACCCTTAGTCGGATAGCAATTACTTTTTTAGCCTTGGATTTGGTGACATCAGGATTCGACGTATGGACTTGATCGGTTGGATCCGAAGGTCGTTTGAGCCATAATGGCAAGATAACTAAGGATAACTATTGGCAGACGAGGATTTCGTTCGGAAGTCGTGCGGGGCGACTGTATGGGAGCCTTTGGCTTAGTAACTAGGTAGGAACCCGACATTTTAGATGACTGGAAAACAAATTGAGACCAGGGAGGTCTCGGTGGATTTTGGGAGAGCAGCCAGGAGGCAACATACCGTTTCAGACAGTTCAGTGTTCCGGGCAGTTTCAGTGTTTTGGCAGTATCAGTATTAGTGTTTTAGGATTTCATGTATGGTTAGAGTAACAGATGGCTTGGGTTATGCTAAGTCACTCACAGCGGGATTATATGAACCCTGGCCAAGTATATATGATCTGCAGGGATAATTGGATCTATGATTCTGTTTTCTAGTGGGAACCTCGAGTTAGCAGAAGTTGTATAGTCAGTTGAGAGATAAGTGGACTAGGTTCAAAAATAATGATTCAGTATGGGCGGTCTGTTAGGGAGTCAGACCATCTCGAGACTAGATTTTAGATTGAGTAGTGTGATCATGATGTAAGGAATTCGTTTATCTTCGGGTTTTAAGAACCTGCGAGGGAAGGTTTTGGTTGCCTTGGAAAGGCTAGGTTATGCTCCGGTTTGTGGCCATGTCGTTCAAGTTGTCTGGCATGTAAGGAATGGTAAGGAATGATTTCGAGGACGAAATCTAATTTAAGTGGGGGAGATTTATAACACCCCGTTTCGTAAATAAATATATAGATAAAATTAATATGAATAGTAGCCCTAAAATCCATAATTTTTAGTGGGGTGTTGGTTTTCGGGAGCCAAATGCTATACTTTGGATTATGCGGTGGTTAAAGTGTAAATTCGAGATTTATTTTGTAAAGATTTTAGAAGACAGGGGGTGTTTGGTATCATTTGGACTTAATATGAAAGGATTTGGGATGGATGGGGCTAAAAGGGTAAATTATGTACCTAAGCTGAAAAGAATTTGTCATGGTGGGGCTAAATGGTAAATTATAGACTTGGTTTGAAAAGATGTTTATGGGTTGGGACCATTTCTGCCATTATGGAATAAAGTTTAAAAAGGTGTCGGGTATTTAATCGTTCCATAACCCTAACCCTACGAGCCATATAAGCCGTGACCCACCTTGTATCCCCTCCGGCCGGTTCCGCCACTCCCATTGTTGAGGTCACAAACACCGGTCCAATGCCACCACAGGCTGTCGCCGGTGAAGCCGAGATAGCTGAAGACCGATGTCGGGGCAAGTGTTGCTGCCATTCGCGGAAGCATATCATCCCCTTTTTTGTTCCGCCATCACTCACGTCGCTGGAATCACGAAGTTACCGTCGAACATCGTCGTTGTAGTCGCTCCTTCTTCCTCTTCTGTCCCGTCATCAGCCACACCACTGGTACCGTCAAGCATCTATGCCGCCACTGATGTGAGCCGTTGCTGTTGCCACCGTTTGTGTCACTGCAGTAGTCCGCCATCGCTGCCATGCGGCTGTTTCGCCGTGATTAATGACCTCCAACAGCTGCACGCCACCAGGTGGGTGGCTAAATTCGTTTTGGCGTACGTAGTCGAGTGCTGTTGTTGCTAATCGTGTTTATGCACATTTTCTGTTGGCCGGAGCTGTAAGGGAACCACCATGGTGGCTGCCACCATGTACCACCACCTGCCACCATACGGGTGGCTGTGTGTGTGTGTTTGCCTTGTTGTGTGTGTGTATATACTTTGGGTTACTGCATTGTATAATTGTAATTAGTGACTAGTATAATCAAGAAACTCATAACTACCACCGTGAGGTGGTGGCTGTCGCCTTCCGCCGCCACCAGCCGCCAGGTTGGGTAGCGGTGTGCTTTTGCTTGTGTTTAGCTTGCTTTTGGGATGCTTGGACATAATTGGAGTAGAACCATAACCACCACCGTGAGCCGCCGTTAACCACCACTACTCGAGGTGGTAGTGGGTGGTGTCCGACTTATTTAACCCTAGTTGACCTAATGAAACCCTAATTGATCTAAAGACTTAGCTTTTGAGCCTAATTGGGTTGTGATTGGGTTGGAAACCCTAATAAGGGTTTAGAAAACCCTAATTTTGGATATATAGGTTTTGGATTGTAGGGACCCGCATTTTGGATGACCGGATTGGGATTATGTATTAAGCCCGACCACACTGTATGACTAACCTAGTAGATTGATGGACTTAATGGATTAAGTTCTTAATGGGTTAAGTAGGAAACACTTAACCCTAATTATGATTTTATGTGAAAACCCTAATCTTGCTTGGGCCTTATGTTGGGCCTTTCTATTGGGCTTTGGTGATTGGGCTATTTATGGGTCGTCCAAGAACAATCATATGGACAAAGAATATATGGATGGGCCTTAGGGTAATGCCCATGTGAGGGTTTGGCCCCAATTTGGAAAATTGGGCCATAAATGGGCCTTGAGGATTATGAGAGGTTGGACCAGTGGAAGACCAAATGTTTGGATTACACTAAATGGTTGGGCCTTAGGGTAAGACTATGTAGAGGTTTGGGCCCAAATTGGAAAATTGGGTCATATGTTGGGCTTTGGTTCATAGTTTGACTTTTGGGCCTTTGGATTGGGCCTTGAGCTTGAATCAAACTAAGATGGGAGTAAAGTAGCCTTTTACCCCAATCATGGACTTATGGATATGTGTTGGAACCCAATTATTAATTGGGTGTTATTTTGATGTTGACAGTTCGGGAAGCTGTCATCCAGCAGCCAGAGTTTTGTCTGCGGGACTTTAGCAGTGTGAGGTGAGTTATAGCAGCCCGATCCCCCAGCTCAGCACACTCCCTCGTGTGGCCTGCCTCACTTCCCACAGCGGCTCCGGCCCTGCTGGCCCTTCGACCTAGAGTCGAATCCCTTGGGTTTTTCCCCGAAACCCAAGTCATCTGCCCCGTCTCAGCCTTCCTCTTCCTCACATGCTCAATGTCGATCTCTCTCTCCCTCGCCCTCGCTATCATATCATCCAAGGTCGGGCATGCCGAGTAGCTGGCATATTTCCGAATGTCAGCTCTGAGCATATTATGGTACCGGGTTTTCTTCATCTCCTCATCACCCGCGTACTGAGGCACCAGTAAGGCCCTCTCCGTAATCTTGGCGGTAATCTCCGCCACCGACTCAGTAGTCTGTCGCATATCCAAGAACTCCCTGGCTAGCTGCTGAATCTCCATAGTTAGCGCAAACTCGGCTCGAAATCTGGTCACAAAGTCCGACCAGGACATAGCCTCAATGGCTGGGGTTCCTAACGTATCACTGACTGCCTCCCACCAGTCTCTAGCCCTCTCTCTCAAACAACTAGCAGCAAAACTGACCTTCGACCCCTCAGGGCAGAAGCTCGTCACCTGCGCATACTATCATGCAATTCAATAAGCAAGCATATCCTAATCAGGTTATCATATCACTGGCTAGTCAGTACTATCATGCAATTCAATAAGCACATACCGCAGGCACATAAGGCATCTTCCTAGATCCTTAGCCCTAATCTAGCATGCAGTTCTCACACTCATATAGTAGGCATATAAGGCATCCTTCCTAGATCCTTAGCCCTAATCTAGCATGCAGTTCTCATAATAATATCATATATCATAGTGAACATGTACGAGTATCTTGGGGAAAACTTACTTGAGCTCGGCCAATTGCACGCATCACACACCTTGTTCTTTCTCAAAACTCATAATTTTAATTTTGAAAAACTGTTTTCTTTGTAAAAATCTTCCAAACCCTCGATTAGAGTCTAGACACCCCGAAGGTGTGTCCGAATCCCTCAAACCAAGGCTCTTATACCAACTTCTAACATCCCAAAATTCCAGACTAAAAATTTCATTTTTAATATATTAATTATGAAACCATTTGTCTGAAAACCACCATATTACAAAATCAAAGTATCAATAGTCAAAATGAGTCATGATAAAACAACATCATAGTGTAAATCACAAAGATCTCATGTGCGTAAATCCTGGTATGATGTGCTGCAGTCATGCCGGATCCTTTCCTCGTGAAGAAGAAGTACCTGAAACCAAAACTGAAACTGTAAGCACGAAGCTTAGTGAGTTCCCTCATCATACAACATAATCACATACTGCCAGGCATATCTGGGTGCCCGACCCACCCTGTCAGGCATATCTGGGTGCTCGACCTACCCTGTCAAGCATATCTGGGTGCTTGACCTACCCTGCCAAGCATATCTAGGTGCTCAACCTACCTTGCCAGGCATATCTGGGTGCCTGACCTACCCTCCAGATTACCTCAACCGGCTATGGGACTATTTCATTCCCTACCACTACCACATAATACATAGCATAAACATATTGGCCGACATATTTGGGTGCCTGACCTACCTTGCCAAGCATATATGGGTGCTTGAACTACCCTCCAGTTTATCTCAACTAACTATGGGGTCTAACCTACCCCTACCACTATCACATAATAACATAACATACTAGCACATAATCATAACCGATAGTGGCACACTAGACAATTATCACACAAACAATCATCTACTACATACTCTTACTAGTGGGCCGACCTTGGTGCCTTAGACCCACTGCTACAACAATGTAACTCACCTCAAATGCTGTGAAGTAGCTGAACTATCCTCGAATCTGAAATCAATCCACTCAAACTCCTACACATAAAAGGTTTCCTTTAATTACCCTTTCATAATCATAATCCCCCTTTAAGGGTCAACTTTGGTCAAAGTTAAAGTCAAGGTCAACACTCTGGTCAAAGTCAACATTCTGGTCAAAGTCAACATTCTGGTCAAGTTAACATTTTGGGTTGACTCAACTCGTCGAGTTGGTCCATACTCGCCGAGTTCCGTAAATCATAAAATCTTGAAATCACGATCCAACTCGTCGAGTTATCCTCCAACTCGGCGAGTTTTACCCTAAAATAGAATCGGGGATTTTCGAGCCAACTCGTCGAGTCCGTCCTTGAACTCGTCGAGTTCTTTAGTCTATTAAGCCCTTCTTAAAGGATGAAGCTCCTATCCTTCAGATCCAAGCTCCATACTTCATATTCATACTGAAATGTCCTCTCTAAGGGTAAAGTTTCCAACTTTACCCGTTAATATCCTTCCTTAATGGGTTAATGTAATATCCCGAGATTTGGCAGGTATTCCCGAACCCTCTTCTATCATTTCCTTGTTATTTATAGTCCTTGGAGTTGGAAGTGAAGAGCCAAGATAAGTTTAAGGGCCAAGTTTGCAAATGTGACATCCCCAATTTCATGGCTAGAAAAGACTGTTTTGTGTATGCTTTGTTTTAAAATCAGAGTAATCTTTTAAAGAAAACAGTTGCGGAATTTGTTCCCAAACAAAATATGATAAAACTTTATCAAAACATTTCTCAAAGAGAATGTACTTTTCATTAAATAATAAAACCTCGGGATGCCATGTTCCGATACAGAGCAAAAAGCATAAACAGTACAATTTAACCTTACATCAGTTATTTACAACTACTGGTCTATAATCCAGAATCTCTCGTCAAGTCAACCAACTTATACTCTTGTGCCATTACCTGTAATGCAAAGAAAACTGAGTGGGTCAGGCTTGGGAGTCTGGTGAGCATATAGGGTTTTCAACCCACAATAAGTAAATTTATTATGTTTAAACATCAAACATCTAACCAAGTTTTCCCATCCCCATTATCTTCTTTATTCTTAAATATCTTAATAATCATTTGTCCTCCATTCATTCATTCCTAAGGATTCTCCTAAGGTGATTACCCGTTCCCGTATTCCTCGCTTTACGTCCCTAAAGTATCTACTTATAAGGGACCTAGTCTAAGGATTTTTCAATGGGGCGACAACTCTGCTTCAGGGTTTTCCTTAGCAATTTAAGTCAAATAGGACAACCATCGGAGTGACAACATTGCTTTCACCAGCAATTTATGTCGAATAGACAGCCAAAGGGGTGACAACATTGCTTTCCTCTACAATTTATGTCAAATAGGCAGGAAGTACATCGTCGCCAGGGTTTATACAACAGACACTAAGTCCATAGCTACCAAGGTTTATCTACACGGTACTAAATCCATAGATACGAACGTACATCTATACAGTACTAAATACATAGCTACCAATATTCATCTACACAATACTAAATCCATACTCTCAACGTTCATCTATAAGGCACTAAATCTATAGCTGCCAATATATTCCTTTAGGCGCAGCTGCCAGGATATTTAAATTACAACTAGTGAACACTTAAATCGAAATACTTGGTAAACACTCCGTTTGAGAATACTTAATGAACACCTAGTTCAAAAACAATGTGATAATAATGTATATCTAAATCCAGCAAGACCACTATTATTAATTAACACACACACACACACACACATATATATATATATATATATATATATATATATATATATATATATATATATATATATATCATATTTCTAAAACAATCTATCCCATCCCGTCGATCCCCACATACTGACCCTTCACAATGATCTTACGAGATCTAGTCTAAGGAATCGATATGAACAATGAACTGACGAAGCTGCTTCGGAAATTCCCTGGCAGCAAACGAGGATCAATAAAGACATCTAATGAGGGGAATGGAATAAGTTTCACCACAAACCACCGTTCGTAAAAAGAACCACAAGACAATTAAGTCAGGGGTGGTTATCTAGATAACAATGCCTAGCCGTGGTCCGAATATCGTGAGTTATTTTAACCACAGACTCACCCTATCCAACATCGAACTTTGCCTAGCAGTGGTCTGAATATCGTGAGGTATTTTACCCCCAGACTCACCCTATCCAGCAATATAACACCAGACATACCTATTAGTGGTCTATTACCGACACACTTTATTAGGCAGTCTACGAAGTTCCCTCAATTACTTCGTGAAAAGGAGCGCTGACATATGAAGCTCGTCCGACCACTTCATAAAAGGAACGATGACTCCAAAGCTCTTTCAAAATAAAAAGTTGGGGAAATACTAATAGAGTACTCCCGTACGCTCCCGTAACCGACACACAATAGTGTCAAAAAGACTTTGTACATGATAGTACTTCTGGAACATTATAGTACTTTGGTATGCGTAGGACTCGTACCCAAGAACATAATAATACCCCGACGCAAGCAGCACCTAAGACACAGGGCTTTGAAAAGGACTTCGACATAAAATGTACTTCTGTACGTAGGACGTACTCCACCGATCATCGATCTCACCACACACGTACTCTTAATAAGAGGCTACCCAATGTCCAAACTTAATTGAACTAAACATCCCTTTTTAAGTCTTAACCCATCACTATGCAACCTACGAAGCTTATAATCAATTTTCGATACTATCTCCGTTTAGGCAACGCTAACTAGTGTATACTTAACACAGAGTTTTTAAGTATAATATCATATATACACATCTTAACACATATTGAACCATAACTGGTTCGCACGTTGTATATCATCAAATATATATCTAACACATATTTCGGGCAATAACAAATATTTCACATACATATATATTTAATACTTTAAGGAATACTTGTATTAGAATCATGTTCATGAAAGGGACTATGCACATGATACCTTATCAGATGAACACATAGTTCAAAAATATCTGATGAACACATAGTTCAAAATCACCTAATGAACACATAGTTCAAAAATACGTAATCCGTACTCCCGGATCTAAAATTTACCTCCTTACCTAACCCATATTCCCGGATCGGGTATGTCTAATCCATCTTAATAAACAAACAATATATATACACATAGTACGTATTTTATAAGATACTTCATATCTATGTGTAAGATGAAAGTGACTATACACTCACCTGATAAGACGATTATCGGACAGCACTACGACTCTTCCAGCAATATTCTTCAGTGAAACTGTGATCTCTCCACACACTGGGCTTCTCGCGGGCAGAGCGTCGGCTCGAAACTCTTTTCTTCTCGGGATCTTCGGTGCTTCGGGACTCGCTTCGGGTCTCGGGATGATACCGGGGCTTCGGGGGGCTAAAAAATGGCTTACAGATGAGTAGAGTAGGAGAGAGGTTGAGAAATTAGCAACCAAACCCGGCTGCCTTCGATTTCTATTTATAGGGCTGAAAATTCAGTTTTCACGTCGTGAACCATCATTTCACGTCGTTACCTTGGACGTCATCAGGTGCGTAGTCGCGATGTTCAGTCTGTCAGGCTCTAGAAGACGTCAGCACTGAGTTCACGTCGTGAACCCCTTTTTCACGTCGTGAACTCTGACACATTGTTGGGGTTCGCGCCCCGAACTTCAGAAATTCATAACTTTCGCATACGAGCTCCATTTTCGACGTTCTTTATATCCACGCGTAGGTGAGATTATGCTCTACAACTCTCCTTTAGACTCCGTCGGCTAATTTTGATTTAACTTTTATTATATTATTTTTAGTAGGCCGGGACAGGAAAACTCCGTTTGGAATTCACAACTCCTTCATATGACGTCCGTTTTCGTCTGTCTTTTTACCGTTGGACTACTATCGACGAGATCTTCGATTCTCATTTAGATTGTTTCGGCTAGAAACTACTCGATCTCATATTCGAACTTTGGGTTGCATACCGCTATGTCGAAACTTCGAAAAATCATAACTTCCTCATACGAAGTCAGATTTAGACGTTCTTTTTATGCACGCTCTCTATTTAACGTATTCTAAGACTTTAGTTTAGATCGGTAAGGCCAAATATCGCTCTATCATAAATTCACTATTTACGTCGCGCTGTGTCGTGCCGGTTCTGTCGCGAAACTTCAATAGGTCATAACTTCTTCGTTATAACTCGGATTTCGGCATTCTTTATATATCCGGAATCCTTGTCATGACCACTACAACTTAGTTAAGATTATTCATTCTAAATAATCTTCTATCAAAAAGTCATTTTTGATGCTTATCGTCTCTAAATTGACTAGCCCGGATCTATGGGCGTTACAATTATCTCCCCCTTAGGATGATTACGTCCCGGAATCATCAACGAAAATAGGGCTTGTATAATGATTCCCTACGTTATCTTTCCATCCTAAGTAATAATCGTGATGCTAAATATTGTACCTGCTCTTCGTACTACGTTGGACTTTCAATCGTAACCTACTAGTTACAAAATAAATCATTATTGAGGACTCCTTCTTCTTCATAGAATAAGTACTTTCCTTTATCTATTGTAACAGACCGATGGGTCATGCTCTAATGATCTCTCATCGTATGATGCAACGCTTAGACTCAAGTCTCTTAGAGACAAATTCCAGAATGGAATATACCTTCCTTCATATTCTAATGTGATATAATCATATTTTAGCATGTAGCATTTCTAGCTACTAACTTTTTTAACAACGAGCGCGATACAATTGATCGCTTTGATTTCAATCTTCCGGCTTAATTCAGATGCTACATCGAACTTGGTTCTCCGAACCACGTAACAAACTCATCGTAGTCGGACTCAATTTGATATGACCACTAGGGTCAGAATATCAATCATCTTCTTAGTCATTACCGAAACAATGGTAACGACATACTTGAATAAAAACGGAATCAATCTCTAGCTTCTTGGTAAACTTGTGACTTTCCCTGATCCAAGCGTGAGTCCTGTGCTTCCTGTAGTATAGATTTATACTACTATTCACACCTACTCATACTCGTCCCAAGTATTGTCTTGCAGTCCCCAAGTCCTAAAATCACAAAACAATTTAACACATACGAATGTGTCCAATTAATCATAAAAATTTTCCTAGACTCTACTAGGACTTCTTCCATACGTATCTTCAATCATCAATTCTACTTCAACTGGGTTGGTGATGGAAATTCCAGACGATAGGAAAACTTCAAGAATTACACCAATCGTTCCATCATCCTGCCAATCGAAGGTGTACTTCAGACGTACCGAACTCCTCTAAACGTTCCGTTATTTTATCAGACATATTCTAAAGGCAATATACCACTCTTACGGTATCTTACGAAAGGTGTCATTCACTATCATAAGCCTTTCATTTCCTCCATTTACTACATTCTCTACGAGTCTTCACCATAACGTTTTGTACACCCAAGCAGACGTTCGGTGTACCGGGCGAGAATTTAAGATAAGAAAGCTTTATTTACGATAGACGTATAAATCTCCTTATCACTCCAAAATGTTTACATGCTAGTTCTAATACCGTAGTCGTACGCTTAGAATCCTAAACACATAAGGTTTCCAGACCCGGTCGGCAACAGACCATATATCCGAACAAATAATATCATATATGGCAAACATATAACATTTAGCACATAAAAGCATTTTAGGCAACTTTCCTAAAATATACTAGAGCTCGTGTCTTAAAATATGGTAGACACTCATCTCACAATCATCACTTAGCATTCTAAGTTTAAGTCTAGAAATCCTACAAATTCCTAGTTCACTTAAACTAATGCTCTGATACCAATTGTGACATCCCCAATTTCACGTCCAAAAAAGACTGTTTTGTTTATGCTTTGTTTTAAAATCAGAGTAATCTTTTAAAGAAAACAGTTGCGAAATTTGTTCCCAAACAAAATATGATAAAACTTTATCAAAAAATTTCTCAAAGAGAATGTACTTTTCATTAAATAATAAAACCTCGGGATGTCATGTTCCGATACAGACCAAAAAGCATAAACAGTACAATTTAACCTTACAACAGTTATTTACAACTGCTGGTCTATAATCCAGAATCTCTCGTCAAGTCAACCAACTTATACTCTTGTGCCATTACCTATAATGCAAAGAA
Organism: Lactuca virosa; assembly: GCF_052849685.1. Lineage (NCBI taxonomy): Eukaryota > Viridiplantae > Streptophyta > Magnoliopsida > Asterales > Asteraceae > Lactuca > Lactuca virosa. The sequence goes on from NC_136430.1 coordinate 193,499,044, forward strand.
AACTGAGTGGGTCAGGCTTGGGAGCCTGGTGAGCATATAGGGTTTTCAACCCACAATAAGTAAATTTATTATGTTTAAACATCAAACATCTAACCAAGTTTTCCCATCCCCATTATCTTCTTTATTCTTAAATATCTTAATAATCATTTGTCCTCCATTCATTCATTCCTAAGGATTCTCCTAAGGTGATTACCCGTTCCCGTATTCCTCACTTTACGTCCCTAAAGTATCTACTTATAAGGGACCTAGTCTAAGGATTTTTCAATGGGGCGACAACTCTGCTTCGGGGTTTTCCTTAGCAATTTAAGTCAAATAGGACAACCATCGGAGTGACAACATTGCTTTCACCAACAATTTATGTCGAATAGACAGCCAAAGGGGTGACAACATTGCTTTCCTCTACAATTTATGTCAAATAGGCACGAAGTACATTGTCGCCAGGGTTTATACAACAGGCACTAAGTCCATAGCTACCAAGGTTTATCTACACGGTACTAAATCCATAGATACGAACGTACATCTATAGAGTACTAAATCCATAGCTACCAATATTCATCTACACAATACTAAATCCATACTCTCAACGTTCATCTATAAGGCACTAAATCTATAGCTGCCAATATAATCCTTTAGGAGCAGCTGCCAGGATATTTAGATTACAACTAGTGAACACTTAAATCGAAATACTTGGTAAACACTCCGTTTGAGAATACATAATGAACACCTAGTTCAAAAACACCTAGTGAACACTTAGTTCAAAATACTTAATGAACACCTAGTTCAAAAACAATGTGATAATAATGTATATCTAAATCCAGCAAGACCACTATTATTAATTAACACATATATATCATATTTCTTAAAAAATCTATCCCATCCCGTCGATCCCCACATACTGACCCTACACAATGATCTTACAAGATCTAGTCTAAGGAATCGATATGAACAATGAACTGACGAAGCTGCTTCGGAAATTCCCTGGCAGCAAACGAGGATCAATAAAGACATCAAATGAGGGGAATGGAATAAGTTTCACCACAAACCACCGTTCGTAAAAAGAACCACAAGACAATTAAGTCAGGGGTAGTTATCTAGATAACAATGCCTAGCCGTGGTCCGAATATCGTGAGGTATTTTAACCACAGACTCACCCTATCCAGCATCGAACTTTGCCTAGCAGTGGTCTGAATATCGTGAGGTATTTTACCCCCAGACTCACCCTATCCAGCAATATAACACCAGACATACCTATTAGTGGTCTATTACCGACACACTTTATTAGGCAGTCTACGAAGTTCCCTCAATTACTTCGTGAAAAGGAGCGTTGACATATGAAGCTCGTCCGACCACTTCATAAAAGGAACGATGACTCCAAAGCTCTTTCAAAATAAAAAGTTGGGGAAATACTAATAGAGTACTCCCGTACGCTCCCGTAACCGACACACAATAGTGTCAAAAAGACTTTGTACATGATAGTACTTCTGGAACATTATAGTACTTTGGTATGCGTAGGACTCGTACCCGAGAACATAATAATACCCCGACGCAAGCAGCACCTAAGACACAGGGCTTTGAAAAGGACTTCGACATAAAATGTACTTCTGTACGTAGGACGTACTCCACCGATCATCGATCTCACCACACACGTACTCTTAATAAGAGGCTACCCAATGTCCAAACTTAATTGAACTAAACATCCCTTTTTAAGTCTTAACCCATCACTATGCAAACCTACGAAGCATATAATCAATTTTCGATACTATCTCCGTTTAGGCAACGCTAACTAGTGTATACTTAGCACAGAGTTTTTAAGTATAATATCATATATACACATCTTAACACATATTGAACCATAACTGGTTCGCACGTTGTATATCATCAAATATATATCTAACACATATTTCGGGCAATAACAAATATTACACATACATATATATTTAATACTTTAAGGAATACTTGTATTAGAATCATGTTCATGAAAGGGACTATGCACATGATACCTTATCGGATGAACACATAGTTCAAAAAAATCTGATGAACACATAGTTCAAAATCACCTAATGAACACATAGTTCAAAAATACGTAATCCGTACTCCCGGATCTAAAATTTACCTCCTTACCTAATCCATATTCCCGGATTGGGTATGTCTAATCCATCTTAATAAACAAACAATATATATACATATAGTACGTATTTAAGATACTTCATATCTATGTGTAAGATGAAAGTGACTATACACTCACCTGATAAGACGATTATCGGACATCACTACGGCTCTTCCAACAGTATTCTTCGGTGAAACTGTGATATCTTCACATGATGAATCAAAGAATCAAGTATTAAACAAATCAGAGTATGAAATCAATTAAGAATGCGAGATTGAACACCAGATGTAAATATGATTTTGTTTCAGCTCTATTACGCTTTCGAATGTTTACAGAGAATAAAGACAGGTCTGCAAAAACTCTTATCTAACTCTAGTAAATATCCCTATTTATAGGGAACCGAAAGCGTACAAAAAATATACTAAGGCATAGACACTAACGCTTCGAATAAAAGCGCCTTAGTAAAATACATTACAAGACATTCGAAGAGTTCATAATACAATTCGACTTATTACAATAATTCGACCCTTACAATCTCCCCCTTTGTAATCAAAGTCGAACTCCTTAATTTGTAAGAAGCTGGATGGAATACAACATTACTCTTCGAATCTCCGTGTACCAGGAGATTATCTTCTTCAGCTCTTTCTTATCTCCTTCATTGTTCTTCTTACAGTGATTCATACGAATAATTAAATTCGTATGTTGAGACGTTGAATACCTTTCCACTTCGCATGCGTGGAACAAGAAACGTTTTGCTTTACCAGCCTTGTCTTTTCCTGCGAAGACCATTCCAAAAGGCTTCAGGCAAATTTCACCATCAGCATACTTCTTCAATTCTGCCTGAGTCTTCGTAGGAGCCATCGGAGCTTTAATTTCCATACCTTTAGCCGTAGCTAACTCCACATCTGTAAGAGCCAAGCACTCATAGTAATTTTCGATGAAAATCTTGATGTGAGTAACCCCAAGCTTGAATTCATCAAGTTCTATGTTTTGAAGGTATGAAAATGATTTGTCTTTTAAAATTAATGCAACTTGTATAAGTTCATACAAGTTCATTAATGGAAAATCTGCAACAGTAAACTCACAAATATTTCCATTTGCCCTGGCAACCACATACTTGAAATTTTGGACTGTGTTTTCGAATACCACATCCTTTTTCATACTGATCACTTTCTTGATTTTAATCAATGACCACACTTCCTCAGGGGCTTTTGCAAGAACAGCATGAAAACGAAGTTTCATGTGTGTACCTTCATCTATTTCTTTAAAATTTCCTTCTGCTTTGAACTGAGGCATGATGAACATCATTTCGTTTTTTGGAAAATCCAGCTGGCTTGCATCAGTATTCGTGACCAAATAAATTTGTTTTGTTTTCTTCTCAAATGAATACATGTGATTATACGCTACCTTGGCCTCAATTGTTTCGTAATTGTAGTGTTTGGATGGATCACCTTTATCCATTCCCTTCGGATCACCAGCACGCTGAGCCATAATGCTTTGAATCAACCTTAGTTTTTCAATTTCAACTTCTGCTTCAGCCTTCTTTTCTTCTTTCAACTTTTCCACAACAATCGATTTCCCTTTATCTTTCAAGGCTGAAGTATCAATTACTTCTTTTGGTTTCGAACCACTCTCACCAGTCTCTGTAGATTTACCAATTACAATTCCTTTCGAAATAGGTCTTGTAATAGGTAACGTTGTAACGACTGTTGAAGTAACCATCCCAGCAGAAACTATAACTGGCTTTGTTGTTGGGATCTTTGAAGAAAATACCTTTCCTACAACTTTGGCATCTTCATCACTCGCCTTCGATTCACCAGTTTTTCTTTCTCCCCCTTGCACCCCTGTGAAAACAGGTGGGGCATATGTTGTTGGAAGAAGGCTTGTAATGCGAAATATAAGAGCGAGTTGCTTGTTGAGAAGTGCTTCGAATTGTATGAATTTTTGTGATAAAAATTCAGGAGTAATTAGGGAAGAAGAAATCGGCTTGTCTGATAGATCTTTTAACTCTTTCAACAAAGTGATCACTTCCAACAAGTTGTCACTTTCGGATGTTGAAAGTTGAGTTAGTTGTGGACTCAAATTTTCATACAATTTAACAAATCTTGTGACTGCATCACAAATGATATCAACCTTTTGATTCAGAGAAGCATAATCTTGTTGAAAATTTCCAATTTCTTTTTGCATGTCTTTGCGAAGTTCACGAATTTGCAAATTGACATACTCCCTTACTTTCTTCACTTCTTGAACAAAAAGAACATGCCGTTCTTTTGTGACGTTCTTCAATTCTTTCACATCACTGGTAAACTTTGAATTTTGAGAATTGATCCGAAGTTCATTATTTTGATCATTATGATCAACCTTCTCCAAAATTCTTGATTCAGAGTCAGTAAGCATTCCAGATACTTTGCTCACAACTATGGCTTCGAACATCTTCAACATAGTATCAACCTCCAAACTTGAAATAGATGAACCACCCCCCAGATCAGCTTGAGATTGAATTATCGAATTCAACTTCTGATTCAGAATTTTAAATTGCTTCATGGTCATCAGCATATGATCTGGAAATTGCTCTTCTTCTTCATGAAATTCCAATTCTTCAAACGTACCTCCAAACCCCTCAGTATCAGTTTCTGTCTCCATAAAAATGGTTTCTTGAACACTGGAATTCGGTTTGGGTGTGTCAGTGGATTGAGAAGAAAAAATAGAAGTGAATGGTTGATTGATAATGTTTTTGAACGTAGGAGAATCAGTGGTTGAAGTAGTGGGAATAATGAATGGTGGTAAAGAAACAATACTTTCGAAGGAAGCAGAAGTAGATTGACCTGGATCTTCATTATTCGCATCTCCATCACCCATATTGACATTTGCATCCGTATCAGATACGTTTGCAGGGATGCCTGAAGTTCGTACCGCCTCAGAAACTGATTTGGCAACCGAATCTTCGGGTGGTATGACAACTGTCTGCTTAGGAGTTGAACTTCCTTCGTGAGGAGTTAACTCTGGTGTTTCTGGAATTCTGTCATCATCATCTTCTGTTGACTCAGTAGAAATCACGAGTTTTCGGGTCTTCTTCTTCTTCTTCTTTGACAAATGTTTTGCCATATCCTCAGCCCTTCGTTTCTTGGACACCGGAGAAACAGGTGTTGGCACTTCTCTAATTAAAACACCTTGATGAGTGATTTGAGGTTTTCGAACCACTTTATTTGTAGGAGACTTGCTTTTATGAGTTGACTTCATTTTGATTCTTCGAAACATACCAGTCTTCGAAGGAATGACAACATGCTCTTTTGTTTCTTCAATAATAGGCTCAATCACTTGAGTCTCAGCAACAGATACTTCAACTGTTTCAGGCTTCTTCTTTGGAGATTTCAAAGATTTTAACTCTGTTTCAGTCTTCTTCGTCTTCTTGGATTTATTATCATCTCTTCCCAATAGTATTCCAGTTTCGATTGTAGAATCAATGGTCTTCAAATATGCCACCAAGACAGAATTCGAAGGATCAACTTGTTTAAGCATTGCATCGGGAATACGAGCAACTGATGGAAAAACTTCAGCACTATCTGTGACATCCTTCGGATAGTGGTACGATTGAAAAACGGTTTTTTCTTCATCATTGGGTACCAAAATCCCTTCCTTGTTGTAAAAGTATTGCAAAATCAAGCTCCAGTATCTTGCACACGAAATATCATGAATAACATTCGTGTGTTCTACACCCTTTTGGAATTCCTTCCATAATTGTGTAGAATAATCCACTTGAAGATCATAATAGATTCCAGCAACCATTGCATAAACCTCCATTCTTCCTTTATCAAGACCACCTGTTCTCCCACTTAAACATCTTAGAAAAATTCCAAATAAGAAATTCCATAGTCGTGGAAGACCAGATTTCTTAAAATCACTGATTTTTGATAGTGGAGGCTGATATCCCATCTCATTAAACATATTGACAATTTGAGGAAATATGAAAGCAACATATGGAGGTGAATTCGGAATTTCAAGAATTTGACAAAGTAGTTTCTTGGATAGCCTGACCTTTTTGTCGTTCACCAGATGAAAAGTAATCATATCAGAAGCTTTGTTGTAAGTAGCAGTTGATCCTGCTTGAGAAAGCCAGGACATTGGAACAGAGAATGAACTGAACATCGCCTTAGACAAAACAGAGTTCTTCAAGGCAACGATTAGCATCTTCAATTCTTCCGGATATTGAGAAACATCACCCTCCAAGTGATAGTTTGTTGCTTGAATCTTCATTATTGGTAATGAAGAGGCATCTTCAGTGGTATGAGAATCAACATGAGCAGAAGTCGCCATTGTTAGGGTTTGAAGATTTTGAAGATCAGAGAATTTGGGAATTGTTCTTTTTGATCGCGTAAACTAATAATGAACCCTTGAATGCCCTTTTATATGTAACCGTGAAATTTGAATTTGAAGCGGGATAGGTATTTAATGATATTCGACGTGGCACCTTGAAAATCGGACCATTACTGCGTAAAAGTAGCCATGCGTCAAAAAGTAGTTGTCACATCTCCTTGAAAATCGGACAGAATACCATACGTCATTTATAGACAGCCTTTATTGTTATCCCCATGATGATTGTAACCGTCAAAACCCTTCGTATGGTAGCAAGGCTCTTTCACTTTTGGGATGAAAAGCGAAGTCATATGCCAGATGTTTGAAATCATCAACCTGAGTTGGTATTACTCAGAACCTCAAGGATTTCGTGAGTGTAGTGTTCCAAAGAATGTAGACAAGAAACAAAGATAAGAAAAATTTGGGATATTGTGATGTCAAAATTTCAATTTGACACAAAAGCAGATGAAATCCCGGGCAAAGATTACTTTGTTAATCATTAAGAAAAATGATCAACAGCTTGTGTAGGTTCCCGTGAATTACAATCGAGTACTTGTTGATAAGTATCGAAGGGCTTCTTTTATAATGCTTCATGGGTAGAAATTTTTTTTGTTACATATCATCCTAAACATAAGGTGAGAAATTGTAACAGAAATTACTTGTTTAACCAGTGTAGTCAGTGAGAAGTGTGTTTTGAAGATTTTAAGTGACATGGACTTTCGAATGAAACTCACACGGAAATCATATTCAAGAAAAAAATTTGTGCTGGATCTTGATGGGTAACAAACATCATGGTTTTCGAATGTTTGATCAAGACCACTCATTTGAAATGAATATGATTTGGAGTTTCGAATTTTGATACTGAAACAAATGTTTCGTGAAAATCTGGAACATTGTTCCCCGTCAATTCCTTAAAAGTATATTGAAAATTGGGTTTCACTTTCATCACGGTCTCATGATGTCAGATCATAAACACATATTTTTGATATGTCTAAGTCTCGATGGGTTTGATCAGAGACCTCTCGGACATATGTCTTCGTGTGTGATCGTGTAAGAACTTTATAGGTGAAAAAGATTGATGTAAGACACGAAAAGTACCTCTGTTAGTTTTGGACCAAACAGTAAACTCTTAACTCCTTTTGAGAAGAGTCAGGTAGCTCAGAGACTAATGTGAATATAAGCCTGATTGGGAAGAAATTTTTGTATGAATAATTTCATTAAGGCTTTCGTATACACACATTGAGTCATTGGAGGCTTTTGGACAACATGCAGCAGCATGCTTCTAGGGACAACTTAGCTAGTTCAAGTGATGAAAAATGTATTGATTCATACAGAAAAAATGTACCTGACCCTAGAACTGCAAGCATAATCCACTTTATATCTTCATGATGTTCTGCAACAAAATACTAAAAAGAAATAAGATTCAAAATATTTTTGTTGTTTTGAATTTTTCGAAAGTAGAGACAGAACAAACAAAAATCTTTTTGAATTTTTAATTTTTCGAAAATTGAATGACAAAACAAAAGAAAATCTTTTTGGATTTTTGATTTTTCGAAAATTGAATGACAAAACAAAAGAAAATCTTTTTGGATTTTTGATTTTTCGAAAATTGAATGACAAAACAAAAGAAAATCTTTTTGGATTTTTGATTTTTCGAAAATTGAATGACAAAACAAAAGAAAATCTTTTTGGATTTTTGATTTTTTTTCGAAAATTGAAAATAAACTGTAATTGTTGCAAAAATACGAAATTTTATCATCTCCTTATAAGTGACAAATGTACAAATTCGAAGGGGTCGAAGCGTTGACTATGAACAGTAACCTCTGAATCAACCCTTAAAATAAGTGACACATTTACGAATTCGAAGGGGTCGAAGCGTTGACTACGAACAGTAACCTCTGAATGCTGACGGATATTGCCTTGTCTTTCATTCAGCGCCTCTGAACCATTCCTGGTCATTCATCATTCGCCTTTTTCACATGGAACAGAACTTCCATCGATCATTCCAAGTCCTTCTATAATTTTCACAAGAGATTTTTCATCTAAAGGTTTCGTGAAAATATCAGCTAACTGATCAGTTGTTTTCACTAAATGTACTTCAATATTCCCATCCTCCACATGATCCTTGATGAAATGATAACGAAGTGCTATATGTTTAGTCTTCGAATGTTGCACAGGATTATGACAAATTCTTATTGCACTTTGAGAATCACAATATAATGGAATCTTTTTCATATTGATTGCATAATCACGCAATTGACTTTGAATCCATATAAATTGTGAAGTGCAAGCAGCAGCAGCCACATATTCTGCTTCAGCTGTTGAAATGGATACACATGTTTGCTTTTTCGATTGCCAGCTCACCAATTTGCCATCTAGAAATTGACATCCACCACTTGTGCTTTTTCGATCAAGATTACACCCACCCAAGTCTGCATCTGAATATGCTTGTACAAAGAACCCAATTTTCGAAGGATACCACAATCCTAACAAAATTGTTCCTTTAAGATAACGAAATATATTCTTCACAGCAGTGAGATGTGGTTCTCGTGGATTAGACTGATACCTTGCACAATTACACACAGAAAAAATGATATCAGGTCTACTTGTTGTAAGATAAAGTAATGAACCAATCATGCTCCTATAAAGAGTTATGTCAACTGCAGGTTTATCTAACGAAGGTGTCAACTTTATGCCAGTTGCCATTGGAACTCGTAACTTTGTGTTATTCGTCAATCCAAACTTTTCTAGCAGATTCTTCGTATATTTTTCTTGATTAATAAAAATTCCTTCTCTGCTTTGACGAATATTCAAACCAAGAAAATTATTGATTTTTCCCATCATGCTCATTTCAAACTTACTTTTCATCAAATCTTCGAATTCTCTAGATAAAGCAGGGTCAGTTGAGCCAAAAATAATATCATCAACATAAATTTGAACAAGCATTAGATGATTCCCAACTTTCTTTCGAAATAATGTGGGATCAACAGATCCTTGTTTAAATTTAGATTGTTTCAAAAATGAAGTAAGAGTTGCATACCATGCTCGTGGTGCTTGTTTCAAACCATAAACTGCCTTATCTAAAATATAAACATGATTTGGAAATTCCTCATTAATAAAACCTGGGGGTTGTTCCACGTAAACTGTTTCTTCAAGCTCTCCATTTAAAAATGCACACTTTACGTCCATTTGATAAACATCAAAGTCTTTGTGAGCTGCATAAGCCAGAAATATACGAACCGCCTTGAGTCTTGCGACAGGAGCAAAAGTTTCTTCATAGTCGATTCCTTCTTGTTGTGAATATCCTTTAACAACAAGTCTGGCTTTGTTTCGAACAATATTTCCATCTTTGTCGGTTTTATTTTTAAAAATCCATTTTAACCCGACAATCGAAACATTTTCAGGTTTAGGAATTAATCTCCAAACCTTGTTTCGTTCAAATTCAGACAATTCAGATTGCATTGCAACAACCCAATCTGAGTGTTCCATTGCAACCTTAACTGTTTTTGGTTCAATTTTAGAGATGAAAACATTGAACATGCAAAATTCTTGATGAGTATTCAATACATCATTCTTTGCACGAACTTGAGCTCTTGTTAAAACACCCTCTTGTGGATTCCCAATCACTTGATTCTTCGGATGATCTCTTGTCCATTTTTCCATTGGCGGAAATGCTGGATCAAATTCCAAAGGTGCATCTTCGTATATATCATCATTCTATGAACCTGCAATCGAACAAACATCATCAAAATCATTATTATTCTCAATGTTTTCTAAATGCTCCCCCTCAACATTATGCTCCCTCTCAACATCATGCTCCCCTTCAACATTAGCATTCACTCTCCCATTCTCCCCCTCGAAAGAATTTTATTCCTCAACTAGAGTATTCGAATCCAATTGCTCCCCCTCCACTGGATTGTTTTGCATACTTTCGCCTTTCTCTGGAGAAGTTGATGTTGAATCGTCAGTAAGCTTCGTTAGTTTAGAGAAATGATTATCATTTGCATTTATTTCAGCATCAACAGCATGATCTGAAATTCCAAAAATTAAATCATAATCAATATCTAAGGTTTGTGAGGATTCAGATTCATCTTCTATGTTTTTCAGAATAGGATGATTTTCAAACTGCAATGTAGTTTGTTTAATGTAGTAATCATCAAATGTAAGATTAAAAGTTTCTTCAACTTTTCGTGTTCTTTTGTTCAACACACGATATGCGACTGAATTATGCGAATATCCCAAGAAAATCCCTTCATCTGCTTTAGCTTGAAATTTCGTAAGATTATCCTTGAGATTCATAATGAAGCACCTACATCCGAAAACATGAAAAAATTTGACGTTAGGTTTTCGATTGTTGAGAATTTCATATGGAGTAATGTTAAAACGACGATGAATAAAAGATCTGTTTTGAGTGAAACATGTGGTGGATACTGCTTCAGCCCAAAGGTATTGTGGAAGATTCGCATATGCCAACATAGTCCTTGCCGCTTCGCATAGAGACCTATTTCTTCGTTCAACAACACCATTTTGTTGTGGTGTGTATGGAGATGAAAAGTTATGCGAAATTCCTTTGTCCACCAAAAATGAATCAAGGACCTTGTTCTTAAATTCAGTTCCATGATCACTCTTAATTTTTTGAACAATCTTCTTCAATGTTGTTTCCATCTTTTTGATAAAATCAATCATGATTTGTGCAACTTCGGATTTAAGCCTTTTCTTGTTGAGAGTTGAAACGGTTGAAGGACCACACAAATCAATATGTAAGAGCTCCAAAGGTGCAACAATTTTCGAATCTATCGTAATTGGATGACCTTGTTTATGTTGCTTTCCAACTTCACAAGCTGCACATAAAGAATTATTGTCAAATTTAAGTATAGGTAAACCTCTGACCAAATCTTGTACCACTAGTTTATTGATGTTTCGAAAATTGAGATGAGAGAGTCTTCGATGCCAAAGCCAACTTAAGTCTGATGTTGCTTTCGAAAGAAGACATATAGCAGGTTTCCCTACTATCAGATTGATGTCCAAAGTGAACATGTCACATTTCCTTTTGGATTTCAGTAACACTTCTTTTGTGTTGACATTCGAAATAACACTTCCTTCTTCGTTAAAAAGAACTTGATTGCCAGTGCCCACAACAAGTTGGGAAACACTTATCAAGTTATGTTGAAGACCTTCAACATACGCCACACGATTCACTGTGAATTGTCCGTTCGTGATCTTCCCATATCCTTTGACTTGACATTTTTTACTGTTCCCAAAATTCACAACTCCACGATTTTTTAGACTTCGAAAATCACGTAAATTCTCCTTCTTCCCAGTCATGTGACGAGAGCAACCACTATCGATGTACCATTTATTATCATATTGCTCGTCACATAGTACCTACAATCAATGGAAAAGTTTAGGTAGCCAAGGCTTTTTGGGTCCTTGGAAATTAGATTTCAATTTCGAATGAAATGAAGAACTTTTAACCCAATCACAAACTTTGGTTTTGAGACTATCAATTAAGTTTACATCTTCATTTAAAGGAACCAAAACATAAGTTTTTGATGGTTTTGATTGTTCACTGACATTACCCTTCGAATTCTGAGTTTGTGAATGAACATTCTTTGCTTTTATTACTGGTTTCCAAGCTTTGACTGAAATGTTCGAATCCTTCGAAGATGAACTACCGTTTGATGAAGTATTCACATACTTCTCATAAGCTTCATGAATTTCCTCCTTTGAAAATTTATTCGACTGATACATCTTTCCTTTGCCTTCAAGCCAATGATCAATGTTTTTCCTTGAAGTCATTCCTTTTTCTCATGAAATTTTCATAGTTTCTTTCTTCGTTTGATTTGGAAAATTTGGCTTTTGAGGAACAAAATCAACTTTGGGTTTTGTTATAAAAGATTGAGCATATGATTTATCAACTTTTGATTTAAAATGTTGACTTTGAAGAAATTTTTGATTTGGATTTGAGTTATTTCAAAATTTTCTTGGAATATTAGTTTCTGAAACTTTCGAAAACCTTGGTTGTTTATTCACTTCAGACTTTGAATGATTTGATTGAGATGAATGTTGAGGTTTTGTTGAAAAAGAGGAAATTTTAGCTTTAAAAACATTTTTGGGTGATTGTGATTCAGACATCTTTTGAGACTCAACATTTTGCCAAAATATTTTCTTTCTTGCTTGTCTTTTTGAAATGTTGTTTTCTTTCGAAAATCTGTCAATTTGATCTTTGAATTCCTTGGAGTTTAGTTTGACAACTTTTTCATTTTCCTTTATAACCTGTTTTAAATTCTCTTTTTCAATTTTTGATTTTTCAACCCATTTTCTTTGTGGTTTTTGACGTTGAAACACGTACGAATTCTTTGTTAAGTTGTTTTCAACTGTGCTTTGATTTGCTAAAAAACTTTCATCAGTTGTTTTTGAATTATCCTCCTCAACTACTTTCTTTAATTCTGGTTTGATATTCTCAATATTTCCAGTTGTTACGAAAACTTGATTTGGAAAAATGTCATCTTCTGTGCACTTGAAATTTGGATAAACCACAGTATTTGTTTCAAGGTAATGTTCACCTTTTTCAGTCTTTACTTGTTCGAACTTTTGTGTATCACCATACACCTGATCAACCACTATTCGTGGAGTTTCTTCTTCCTTTGAAGATTTCTTTTCCTTCGAAATTTTCTCTTCATTTTCATCATCGCTATCAGTTTGACTGTCTTTGATATCCACGAAGTTCATATCACTAACTTTCGAAGTTGAAGGTATATCCATTTCTTTCTCAACCATCAAATCCTTAACTATTTCTTTTCCTTTAAATGTAGATACAACATTAACAACAGACAACTGAGAACAATCAACATCCTCAAGTTCACTAATTTCACTAATATTGTCAGAATTATCTCAAATCAGCAAAATTAGAATGAGAATCAGATGTTGAATTCTCAGTCTTTTTCAAAATTTGAATTTGTTCAGATTTAGTCAAAGTATCATTCACTATGTTAACTAATTCATTCGCATCAAGACATTCATCAATTTTGACAATTCCATATTTATATCTATCATCAGGAACTTTGTCAAAATCAACTATAATTTGCTCACAATCATAAGAAATATTATCTACCTTAGCTCTTTCGTATGCTAGAAAAGGTAGTAACTTTCTATGTTTCTCTTTACTTATTTCACATGAATGATGTAAATCAGTTAATTTTCCATAAAGTCTTTTAGCAGCATTACAATAAATGTTTCTTTGTGCTAGCAAAAGTTTGACATCACTTGATAAAGTATCCCTATCACACATAATATTTGTTATTTGTAATTCCAAACAATCAATTTTACTTATTTTCATTTCTAATCGCTTTTTGGTCTCTAACAACTCCATTGACAACTTGTTGGCCTCATTGCTAGCAGACACAACAATTGAATCAAAATAAGTAACCGTCTCATCAAAAGATATTAGTTCAGAATCATAAGCATGTGTAGGAATATTGAAAGATTCAAGAATTTTACGTACCTTTGTTGTCATTGGTGATTTGTCTGCTGTCTTGGATACGAAGCATCGTCCTTTCACTTCGAATTCCTCGTCATCTGAGTCCTCCTCCATTTTCGCATACATTGCTCCATGTGTTGGATTCCTCATTTCTTCATCATCTGATCTGGATGACCAGATTTGATACGTTCCACCTTCATCCTCATGTTCACCTCTTGCAACCAATGACAAGTTTTTGGCTTTTTTACGAACCTCCTCAAGCTTCTCTTTCAGCTTTTTCTCGATTTTTCCTTCAGACATTTTCGAATCTTTCTTCTCAATTTTCTTTTTCTCCTCAACAACAGTTTTACTCACAGCATTTCCTTTTACCTCAGCAAGCTTAGTCTTCGGATTGAACGGCTTTTTGAAAAAATTCTTAACACGATTATTCGAGTAAAAAGCTATCGCCTCATCATCTGAATTCATGATGAATCCTTATTCTTCCTCAGAATCACCATTTTCAGCTTCTTTCGCAGATATCTTTGACACAAGTGCCAATAGACCTCCCAAATTCAGCTTCGTCTCCTCAGCAATTTCATTTACCTCAGTTTCGTGTGTCTTCAACTGATTGTACAAATCATTGAGAGTTGATGTATCAAAACTTTACTGATTCTTCACCATCATACTTACGCTTCTCCATTCTTTTCGAAGACCCATCACAAAAATGAGATTGAATTCCATTGAAGTCCTGGTAATTCCATAGCGATTACAACGATAGATTAACTCGTTCAGTCGATCATAGTAGACTTCAATTGTTTCACCTTCTTTTTGTCTGAAATCTTTCAGCTCAACCAAACATTGTTTGACTGAATTGACTTTAGTCTTTTCACTTCCTTGAAACTTATCTTTCAAATTGTTCCAGATTTCCTTTGTAGTTGTACAACTCCTTACATAATTGTACACAACGAGAGGTAAAGCTCCTCGCAATTCTCTCGTACACCTCTTCTCTAGTTTCTTCAGACGATCAGTTTGATTATCAACAACAGAACTTGTAGTAGATGAACCAATTGCTTGAACAGTTACTGGAACATTAACATTTCCAGTGATACATGACCATAATTCTTCATCAAGACCATTCAAATAATCCTGCATACGATCAGCCCACTGATCATAGTATTCAGGGATTAGCATTGGAATTTTGGTTGATGATCCTAACAAATGAGAAAACGAGGTAATCGAATAGAGATTGAAACTCGCCATTGTTGTACGGAAGTTGATTTTGAAATTTTTTAAGAAGATTTGGAAATTTGATAACAAACTAGTTGAATCAAACAGAAATTGCTAGAAGAACACTCGATTCAACAATTCAAATGCAGAATCAAATCACAGACTAACATCTAGAAAAAATTTTCACGATCAAAAAGTGCAGAAACTTTCAAACCAAAAATTTGATTCAAAAACTTTTTGAATGGATGAAAATCAGATCACAGATGTGATTCCTGCTCTGATACCAATTGATGAATCAAAGAATCAAGTATTAAACAAATCAGAGTATGAAATCAATTAAGAATGCGAGATTGAACACCAGATATAAATATGATCTTGTTTCAGCTCTATTACACTTTCGAATGTTTACAGAGAATAAAGACAGGTCTGTAAAAACTCTTATCTAACTCTCGTAAATATCCCTATTTATAGGGAACCGAAAGCGTACAAAAAATATACTAAGGCATAGTCACTAACGCTTCGAATAAAAGCGCCTTAGTAAAATACATTACAAGACATTCGAAGAGTTCAGAATACAATTCGACTTATTACAATAATTCGACCCTTACATCACACACCGGGCTTCTCGCGGGCAGAGCTTCGGCTTGAAACTCTTTTCTTCTCGGGATCTTCGGTGCTTCGGGACTCGCTTCGGGTCTCGGGATGATACCGGGGCTTCGGGGGGCTAAAAGATGGCTTAAAGATGAGTAGAGTAGGAGAGAGGTTGAGAAATTAGCAACCAAAACCGACTGCCTTCGATTTCTATTTATAGGGCTGAAAATTCAGTTTTCACGTCGTGAACCATCATTTCATGTCGTGACCTTGGACGTCATGAGGTGCGTAGTCACGATATTCAGTCTGTCAGGCTCTAGAAGACGTCAGCACTAAGTTCACGTCGTGAACCCCTTTTTCACGTCGTGAACTTTGACACAGTGTTGGGGTTCGCGCCCCGAACTTCAGAAATTCATAACTTTCGCATACGAGCTCCATTTTTTACGTTCTTTATATCCACGCGTAGGTGAGATTATGCTCTACAACTCTCGTTTAGACTCTGTCAGCTAATTTTGATTTAACTTTTATTATATTATTTTTAGTAGGACGAGACAGGAAAACTCCGTTAGGAATTCACAACTCCTTCATCTGACGTCCGTTTTCGTTTGTCTTTTTACCGTTGGACTACTATCGACGAGATCTTCGATTCTCGTTTAGATTGTTTCGGCTAGAACCCAGTCGATCTCATATTCGAACTTTGGGCTGCATACCGCTAAGGCCAAATATCGCTCTATCGTAAATTCACTATTTACGTCGCGCTGTGTCGTGCCGGTTCTGTCGCGAAACTTCAATAGGTCATAACTTCTTCGTTATAACTCGGATTTCGACATTCTTTATATATCCAGAATCCTTGTCACGACCACTACAACTTAGTTAAGATTATTCATTCTAAATAATATTCTATCAAAAAGTCATTTTTGATGCTTATCGTCTCTAAATTGACTAGCCCGGATCTACTGGCGTTACAGCAAACTTGGGCCAAGAAGGAGTACGCTGCGCGTACATAAGAGTACGTTAAGCATACTAAGGTCCGGCTTGGTACGCTGGGCGTACTAATGTCACGGTGAAACCCTAATATTTAGGGTTTGGGGGCTATATAAGTAACACTATAAGCATCAAAACCTCCCTTACCTCAGCCTCCACAGATTACATTCGTCCTCCCCAAACCCTAGCCTTTCCTTTGTGTGTTTAAGCTTATTTAGTGTGTTCTTGAGTGCTTTAAGAGGAAGGTATTGCATCAAAGTGTTGGAGAAGAAGATCAAGCTTGTAGATCTGAAGTTAGCTTGTGCTCAAGAAGCTCCAGAAGGTATAAAGTTCCAAACTTTATGCATATATGCATAGATCTCATCATTTTACTTTATTAGAAGCATTTCTTGTCCAAAAAGCCATAAGGTGGTGCATGTTGTGATTTAGACGAAAAGGGATGTCCTTCTAGACTCTTGAAGGGGCCTTGAGTGGTAAAAATGAGGTCTCATTTGTTGTATGTTTCCCATTCATGGAGAAATAAGGTCTTAATGGATTAAGACCAAGAATTAAGAACTTTATGGATGTCCAAAGTGATAAAGTTCATGACTTTATGGATCTTAGGCATGTTAGGTCTCTGGATCTGAAGTTTGGGCTTAAGTGCTTAAGCCATTAAGCACTTAATAAGGTTTTGGCAAACTGTTGAGTACGCCCAGCGTAAATCTAGTACGCCCAGCATACTGGGTTGACCACCCCGATGGTGGTCAACATCTGGACGAATACCCCCCGCGTACGTCCTCTGTTGGGCCTTTGACAAATGGGCTTCGGATTTTGGGTTGTTTATGGACTAAATGGAATTGGGCCTTTGCTGGACTTTGTAAATAAGATATTTTAGGCCCGATAGTGATAGTGGATCATGGGGTTAGGCCCAACTAGGAAGTTAGGCCCAATTTAGTAAACTGGGCCGATAATGGGCTTTATATATGGACTTTCAAGTCAAGGACTGGGTATTTGGGCCTCGGCCCAATAAAGAGAATGGACTTAATGAATGGTGTGGACATTTAGTCAAGAAGGTTATTTTTGGGATTAACTTGGTGTTTATTGTATCATAGTTTGGGATTCCTGGCGAGTAACAGTCAGAGATTTACAATATTTCAGCACTACTTGCGAGGTGAGTTATCCTCACTATATCAACCGGGTCTAAGGCACCAAGGTCGGCCCTTTATGGATTGTATCTGGTTATGGCGTGATATGTTTATTGGTTTGCATCCTAGTAGTTAGGATGAGGTTATGTTTATGCTTAGTGAGCTGTTAAGGTCAGTGTCCTGGTTATAGGATGGTATTATGTGATATGCTAGTATGATCTGTTAGATCGGTACCCTGATAGATAGGATGGTATTATGTGTTATGTGGTATGATCCGTTTGAGCAGTTCATTGTCTATAGATTGTTATGTGATTATCTGTTATATGTGCACATGTTTGTGTGGCGGTTGAGGCTTATCAGCTTTGTGCGAAATCCAATAGACCTGACATTCCAACTTGTTTGTCGTAGGCCATGAGTATTCCATCCCGAGGATGATTGGACTCATAGTATGTGGGCATTCCAACCTATTGGTAGTGGGCCTGGGGTATTCCATCCCGAGGATGATTGGACCCATAGTATGTTGGCATTCCAACCGATTGGTTGAGTGCCTGGGGTATTCCAACCCGATGGTTGACTGGACCCATAGTATGTTGTTTATGAGTATATGTGTATTGTCGTGGGTATGGGTATTTTAGGGGGTAGCTTACTAAGCTTTCGGGCTTACAGTTTCAGTTTGTTGTTTCAGGTACTTTTGGTGACCGCGGGAAGGCGAAGGCATGATTGTACCACTCCTCCTGCTGTTATGATTTTATGATTTGATACTGGGATACTCTGATATTTATTATTTTGAAAACAAACTATGTAATGTTAAATGGTTTTAAGTGTTTTGAAAAAGTTTAAATTTGGCATGATTTTTATGGGTGTTACAAGTTGGTATCAGATCCTTGGTTTGAGTGAATTGGAGGAACATTCGTGTGAATCCAGTCTCAAATCAAGGAAAAAATTTCAAAATGGTTTTAAATGGTTTTCAAAATAAGTAAAGGAGGATGCAGGGTGTACCATCAGCCACAGCCAGTAAGTAGACCCCAAAATACCATACAGTTATTTGATTATGTGATATGTTATAACAGCATGCTAGAACTAGGCTAGGGATCTTCAGGAAATTGCATGATAGAATTGTTGGATTAGATGTCTAAGCCCATAACTATTATTGTTATGTACTCGACCCGAGAGTAGCATGGTCCATTTGGGTTAAATAACACCAGGACAATTTGTTAGGATGGACTCTTGAGAGAAGGTTATATATGATTTATTAATATATTATAAGTTCTAATATATTAATATGATATCATATGTTTTAATTAGTATTGATCAAGAATTAATTTGGAATTAATTTAGTGATCAAAAGAGACTAATTAAATCTATGGGGACTAATTATGGTAATTAGTTATATTTATATGTGTTGGGCTTATGATCCATGTTGGACCAAGTTTATGTATGGATACATAAAGAATTGGGCCACATGAACCATGGATATGGATATGGGTTATACCTATGACTCTTGGAATCCTTCATATAAATATGTACTCCATAGCCTAAAAACAACCACTAGTGATCTTGGAGGTCTTAGAAACGTTTTTGAGTGCATGAAATTCTCTCTCAAGAGCCACCTTTGTCCTAGGTGAGTTGTGAGCCATTTGAGGCATTCATACTTTTGGTGCTAAGCTCTTAAGGCCAAATAAAACAAGGTTTCAAGCTACATAAAAGGTATGTCATCCTAACTAGTATTTCATATTGTTTGTGTCGATTGCATGCTAGTTATAGACTTAATTCTTTGGAAATACCATTACATGTATAATTAGAGAAAACATAGATCCAAGGCATTTAGGGTTGTATGTGCACCATAGGATATTGTAGTATACATAACCCAACAGTGGTATCAGAGCCATGGGTTGTTTTTCTATTATATTTGATGTTTTTATTGGTTTTCAAAGCCAAAAAATCGATTTTTTTTTACTCTGACACCAGAACTCGCCGAATTCAGTGCTTAACTTGCCGATTTGCGTGTTTTTTTTCCTTTGACTCATCGAGTCCACTCACATATTTGACCAACTCGACGAGTCAGCTCATGCACTTGACGAGTTTGCTGTCCTGGATGCAGATTTTCGAGTTTTTTTTGGCCTGTTTTGGATTAGAATCATTACCACAAAGTGTTTTTGTTCATAAAATTTGATTTTAATGTTATGGTAATGTTTATTCTCATCCAAAATAAAGGATAATTGTCAAAGTTTCAAGATTTGTGTTAGTTCATTTGATTATCTAAGCTCTTGAAAATTGTTGATATGAATTATCTTTGCTGTTGAGTTTGATTTTGTTCATAGAAAAATTACTTGATTATTGTGTTAATTGGTAATTTGATCTTAATGGTTTTTATGAACTCCATAACTTGTCCTCAAGTTATGGAAAATGAAGAGTTTTTCATTTAAAAAGCACATTAAGTCTCATATGTTATGAAAATGGAAGAGTCTCTATTTTTAATGTCATCATAAAATGTTTTATGTCTTCCATAACTTGTCTTCAAGTTATGGAATTTGAAAAGTCTTCCATAAAAATCATATTAAACTCATAAGTTATGGAAACCAAAAGTTTTTGAATTTTTCTAAATTTTCCCTCAAGTTTTGGAATTTGTAGAATTACCCCCCATGTATACTTTAATTCAAAATCAAACCCTACAATTTTAAAAGTTTAAAATTCAACCCTTATACTAATATAATATTATAGGGTTTAATATTTATATATATGTATAAGAGTAAAGTCAGTCTTACCTTCAGTAGGCCTCATTCACGAAGCCAGTCTATGAGGGGGGTATAAGGTTACTGCCTATAAAATGGCAATTTAATGGGTGTCCATTCTCACTCACCGCTTCCTTGACTAGTGAAGGGTCGTTAGCCGAACGGGTAGGATAGGACTCTAATTCTCCCTTCACTAAAAGTATAATGATAAACATAAAGTAACTAAACTTTATTAAATTCCCAATCTTAGTTACTTTAGGAAAATGTGAATATGGTGCTAACCAATGAAATTGCACTTTTCACCTTGTTAAGTCATTAGTGGAGCGTGTGTGGTTAACCGACACACTAATCTGGCACTGACAATGCGTGGCAAAGGGTAGCTTGATGTTAATCATAGATCAATGGAGCGTGTGTGGTTAACCGACACATTGATTAGGTGGTTGTAACATTGGGTGTACCAAGCTAATTTGCATGGTTATTCACTCCTTGTTTGTGATCCTTGGCATCCCAGTCACAAACTTGAAGGGCACACTCGAGATTTAAACATGCCATTGAATTGTTTAATGAATCTTAAAGGATCTAGGAGTTTCAATTCAATTAAAACCTGAAATTCTTATTCGTTTTTCGTGGTGGAAATTGGTAAATCGTCATTTACCTACCTTCAAATATTTTGTAGCTTGGATTACGACATCCCTCTTCCAAGTTATAAAATATTGTGTTGGGTCCTAGCCTTAATATTTCATATTGGGTGTTATATTAAGGCCTTAAATCAACTTGCTTGAATTTCTCCCTCGTAGATGTCTAGTTCTGACAACTATGGTCCTACTTATCCTTTTGGATAGAGCTTTCCTAATGAAGATGATATCCCACATGGCGATCAAGGTGAAAGATTAATCCATTTGTTGTGCATTAATAGGACTGGAAATCATACTTCATTTCCTCCACCTCCTCCAATTATTCTCCCTAACCCACAAGTTCAAAGACTTGAAAAGTTCAAGGTCACTCAAGCCCTATTGGCAAAGTCTATGTGCACTCACATCTTGGAGATGACATCACATATTGACAAGCCGGGTGAGTTGGGTGTCGAAGTCTCGAGGAAGTTGGCTGTTGACTGGGTTCTTTAGTCACTCCCTGATGACAGATCACGACATGACCCTTATCGATCTTACCTATTTGCTTGTTGCTGCTGAATCAACAATGATTTGGAGCACTGGTAAAACAAATTTGATTGTAAGATCTACTTCCCAAACTTCCATGGACATTGACAATGGTAACATTAGAAGTCCAGAAAAGCTTTCTCTTCCCAATGGAAAGGGATCGGCCATGGTCAAGATGTTTGACCCAATGGTAAAGAGAAAGGCTAAGTCTGAAATAGTCTCGTGTACCATTCCCAAAAAGTCCATATGTTTCTTTTGCCAAAAGAAGGGGGAATTAGTTGCAAAGCTGCCAAATTTACCTGAAAGTTCATAAGGATGGCAAAAGTTAAAAAGTTTCACTTTGCTTCAGGTAAAGTCCACTATCTAACTCTATTAAATTCCTATTTGGAGATTCTTAATACATGATGTAATGTAATTCCATTTTGATGTTTTGGAGAATCAAAGGAAGCTTAAAGAAAGAGTAAGCTGATTCTGATCGTGAAGAGATGGATTTCGATCGCATGGTTCGATGATCAGAATTTTGAGTTACTGCTTAAGAGTTGTGATAGATTGATTAGGAATAGATAAAAACATGTTTTTCATATGTATTTGCATTGTAAGGATAAGTTTTTCCGCAAAATAATTCACAAATAAAGAAAAGTTCTTTTATTTTAAGCTTCCTTACAATGGCATTTGTGAAAAATTGTTGTTTATATGATTCCATTGATAACAATATTTGTAACACCCCATTTATTAAATAAATAAATAAATTAATTAATGAGCGAATAGTAGCCAAAAAATCAATAATAATATAGCAAAGTGTTGGTCTCGAGGGTTAATTGTCATGATTTTAGAAGTTGGGGGTTAAAACTGTATGTTCCGGATGGGTTTTGTAAGAATTTATGTAGGCAGGGACTAAATGGTAACTCCTGGGACTTCATTTGAATAGATTTTAGAGGTTAAGGGGTCGTTTGGTAAGTTAGGGACCGAATTTGAGAGTAATTATGGAAGCAGGGTTCAAAAGGTAAAATTTGGATTTAAATTGATAACAAAATTGGGAGGAGGGACTGAAGTTAGACAATTGGATCAAAGTTTGGAAGGATACGGGATATATCCGACGACCTTTCCTTCCCTCTCATTCTAATGGAACAGGAACCCTAAACCTAACCTTCTAGCAGCCGTCATCACCTTATGACCCCCCATCCGTCATCTCTCTCCTTCGCGTTCGTTTTCCGATCAGACGAGGCCGCCAGCGACCACCTTGCCAACGGAACGCCACCATGACGCTGCTACCGGCCGGAGACGTCATGGACAGCTCGAAGAGCCACCGAGATCGAAGCTGAATCTCGTTCGTTATGCTTGGGTTATGCGCGACTAGGAATCCGTCGGTAAGGTTAGCCGTCTCTTTCTTCTCCTCTCCGTTGTCCCTCTCGCTGTTGATGTCGTGAATGTCATTGCCACCGCCGGTGGCTTTTGGGGCTGCTGTGGTTGTCCTTTCCGGCGACGCCAACCATTTAGGATGTGACTGGATGGTTAGGTGTTCAATGATATGTGCTGTTACAATATTTCTTGGAATTTTGTGTGCGTTTTGTGGCCGGAAAACCCACTACTACCACCTCATGGTGGTGGCTGCCATCGATTGTCGTTTTTCTGCCACCCTTGGCCGCCACCAGTCACCGTAGGAGGTGGCTATGTGTGTGTATTATGTGTGAAGTTATTTATGCAATCTTTCGGCAGGAACCACCACCACCATTGGAAATGATGGCTACCGCCGCCCTCAGCCACAACTGTTGCCGCCATCTCGGGACGCTGTCACCGCCGTGAGCCATCAGGTGGGTGGCTGGACCTTTCGAGCAAAGCGGGATCGTGGGTTGTGTGTGTCTTGTCTAGCCGGAAAGTCGGGAATAGCCACCGCCACCACCGTGAGGTGGTGGCTGCCGCCACGTACCACCGCCGGCCACCACGGTGTGACTGTGTGTGTTAGTTAGTGTGTGTATTAGTGTGTGTGTGTGTGTGTGGTATTTTGGATAAAAGCCTTGTAACTGTAATTAGCATTGAATAATGAAAATAATAATAACCACCACCACCGTAAGATGGTGGCCGCCGCCGTTGACCACCACTACCCGAGGTGGTAGTGGGTGGTGCCCCACAAGCAAAACCCTAATGGACCTAGCCAAAACCCTAATGGGCTTAAAGATTAATTTTTGGCCTATTGGGCCATGTTTGAGTGGAAACCCTAATTAGGGTTTAGAAAACCCTAATTGTGAGTAATTGGGCCTTAGACTTATTGGACCCACTTTTGGGCTATTAAGATTGGATTGTGTATTAAGCCCAATTCCTCCATATCATTGATTTAGTAGAGTAAAGGACTTAATGGATTAAGTCCTTAATGGGTTAAGTAAGAAACACTTAACCCTAATCGTCATTTTATGTGAAACCCTAGTTTCACTTGGGCCTTGAGTTGGGCTTTTCGATTAGGTTTTGGTAATTGGTTTATTAATGGGCCATCCAAGAATAATCAAATGGACTAAAGTAATTAGTTGGGCTTTAGGGTAAGGCCCATATGAAGGATTGGGCCCAATTTGAAAAATTGGGCTATTGATGGGCCATAGTTTGGGCCTAGATGGTTGTATGATATTGGGCCCTTAGAATGAGACATGTTGGACTGGACTGAACAATTGGGCCTTAAGGGAAGTCCAAGTAGAGGTTTGGGCCCAATTTGGAAAGTTGGGCCATATGTTGGGCTTTGATCCCTAGTTGACTTTGGGCCTATGGATTGGGCCTTGGGCTTGGGTAAGCCAAGCTAGGGGTAATGTAGTAATTATCCAAAGTATGTATTTATAGTTATGTAGTGGAACCCAATTATTAATTGGGTGTTATTTTGATATTGACAGATCGGGAATCTGTCATCCAGCAGCTATGGTTTTGTCAGCAGGACTTCAGCATGTGAGGTGAGTTTCCTTCTAGTAGGAACGGGTCTACGGCCACAATGCCGGCCCGTTTAGATGTTAGTAGTTCCGGACTTTGGTCCCATGCCGTGGTCAGCCCGATGCAGTTTATATGTTTCCGGACGTCGGTCCGATGCCGGGATGGTCCCGAGAAGTAGTATGTATGCTTGATGTCTTTGTGATTCATGCATGTTTATGTTATGTGCCTTGTGTTCCGGACTTTGGTCCGATGCAGTAGTTATATGTTTATGTTACAAGTTTATGTATATGATATGTTCAGTTATTCCGGACTCCGGTCCGATGAAGTGGGCAAGGCCCAAGCTATTCCGGGCTGCCGTCCGATGGAGTGGGCAAGGCCCTAGTGAGTTCCGGACTTCGGTCCGATGCAGAGGGCAAGGCCCTAGTCAGTTCCGGACTTCGGTCCGATGCAGAGGGCAAGGCCCTAGTTAGTTCCGGACTTCGGTCCGATGCAGTGGGCAAGGCCCAGTATGTGCTTTATGTGTTATTGTTGTTAGGTTTTGAGCATTCTAACACTCCTATGGTGTACATGCAACCCTATAAACCTTGGATCTATGTTTTCTCTATTATACATGCAAATATTAAATATTCCAAGGTTTCATCCTAACTAGCATATTATGAAGCACCTATACTACAAAGTTCTAGTTAGATGACATACCTTTTGATGTAGCTTGATGTCTTCAAGCTTTAAGAGCTTAGCCCCAATAGTGTGGAAGCCTCAAGTGGAATCACAAATCACCAAAACACCTTGGAAAACCTTTAGAGAATATGGATACTTGGCTCACACTTATGAAATTGGTTATTGCCCTCTTTAGTGTATGCACACTAGCCACTAGCCCCCAATTTCATGAACCATAAGACCCTTTATATAGTGTGGAGGATTAGGGTTAAACCCTAATACCCATGACCTTTCATTTCCTAGGATCCATGGGTTAAAGCTCCATGGACTATCCATGAAGACTTAGCCCAATCTAAATGAACTTGGCCCACTACACACACACACATATATATATATATATATATATATATATATATATATATATATATATATATATATATATATATATATATATATATATATCTAAGAGTCCATATTTAATTAGTTCCTTTTGATCACTTAATTAATTCTAAATTAATTCTTGATCAATACTAATTAAATAATATGATTCCATATTAATATATTAGAACTTATAATATATTAATATAAATCATAAATATACTATTCTCAAAAGACTATCCATATAAATTGTGCCGGTGAAGTGCAACCCAAATGGACCATGCCGGGTCGAGACAAGTACATACCAAATATAGTTATGGACTTAGACATTAATCTAACAGTCTCCCACTTGGATAAGTCTAAAACTATTATTGAGTATGACTTCAAAACCTAACTGGCAATCGTAGCTCTTAAAGCCGCTGTCGAACTCTGATCTTGTCCACGAACTCGGACATTTGTCAATGACTTGTCCATTAGATAAGGGATCATATATTCCTCCATTCTAGATATCATATGGACTGAGACATGGATTATAATCATTCTCTCTATCCATTAGTTGTTTCTCGATTTCTAATTTATGATGACTGACTGATTGAACAAATCAAATCAGTGCTGGCTTGGCCAAGCACTCACATGTGTCATCACTAAATCATCGAGGGGCCCACATATATCGCTTTTATCCCGAAGGTAAAAGGAATGGATAAACTTCGACTCATATGGCTTGTTCTGCTACTTGTTGAATCATACACAAAGGCACGTTTTATAACATCGAGTTACCAATGCGTTTTCGTGCAATCAATGTACTGTCAACTCATAGTAACAACTCATATCTCTAGGTTTGAAGAATATAAGATATTATCGTCTCATGATCACTCGTGATAAAATCCATGAAGTGATTCAAATGAGCACGGGTTGAATCCAATACTCAGAACTTATGAGCACTCATGAGTGTTGTAGCACAACTTTGTCCACTAACTTGGACCTCTACAAGCCAACCCATGACAGTCTTGATTCATATCTACTTCCAACATATGACCGACTGTGGATGGTTTGAATAACTTAGTCATTCTGGAAGAATAACCTAGTTATTATGGAAGTCAAAACATGCAAAGTGAAACACAAGAATAAATGAATCAAATATGGTATCAAACCCTATGAATATAAATAAACACTTTTATTTATCACCATACTGATTACTCATTATTCATTGTTTCGGTTTTATCAACTTTATACTTGAATTAAAAACACCAGTTGTCCCATGGTCCAAGCATGTACAGTATGTTTTTCTAAACAATAGCTTTGCCATACACCAAGTATGCACTCTATGTTTGTCTATGATCCTTACTTTGTGAAATAAACCAATTGAACATAATTTCAATGATTCTAATTTCACACTCCCAAATCCTTATCGAAAAATGTGAGAATTTCAAATTCCTATCATTTATCGAAATCTGTTTAGATTTTAAACTTATATGCACTGACCCTCCTGTAATGAATATGTACAAAGTCACAAAGACTTGTCAACAGTCATTATAAGGCATTCCAATGAAGATCAACTCCATGGAAACTAAGTCTCATATTCAAAGTACATTGCTTTGGACATGCTTCTTGCATTAAGTTTTCTAATCTTACACAGATAACTTCCACCTATGGAGACAACTCCATATTCTCATTTTGATAACTTCCACCTATGGAGACAACTCCATATTCTCATTTTGACTATTACTTCTGAACAAGAGTTGCCTCTTTTCAGACTATGTCAATATAGTCCTCCCAGAGTTAACACTATACTTCCAACTGTCCCTGAGCAACCAATCTTTGGTAGAACCTTAGATTGTCCTCGACAATTGCTTAATCACTTTAGTCATATCCAATTCTAGACATTTTCCTCCTTAATGCCCCAAGGAATTTGGAAAATTTAGAAAGGATAAATATTATAGCACATGTAATCGATCTTGTACCCAAAGCAAATGGGACACGATTCATGATGTTTCACATAAAGACATGGTTCTAGACCAGTCTTTTGCCATAATAATTTTTGTTTGCCATAATAATTTTTGTTTGCCATAATAATTTTTGACATTTTCCACCGTGAGGTGGTGGCTGCCGCCACGTACCACCGCCGGCCACCACGGTGTGACTGTGTGTGTTAGTTAGTGTGTGTATTAGTGTGTGTGTGTGTGTGTGGTATTTTGGATAAAAGCCTTGTAACTGTAATTAGCATTGAATAATGAAAATAATAATAACCACCACCACCGTAAGGTGGTGGCCGCCGCCGTGAGCCGCCGTTGACCACCACTACCCGAGGTGGTAGTGGGTGGTGCCCCACAAGCAACACCCTAATGGACCTAGCCAAAACCCTAATGGGCTTAAAGATTAATTTTTGGCCTATTGGGCCATGTTTGAGTGGAAACCCTAATTAGGGTTTAGAAAACCCTAATTGTGAGTAATTGGGCCTTAGACTTATTGGACCCACTTTTGGGCTATTGAGATTGGATTGTGTATTAAGCCCAATTCCTCCATATCATTGATTTAGTAGAGTAAAGGACTTAATGGATTAAGTCCTTAATGGGTTAAGTAAGAAACACTTAACCCTAGTCGTCATTTTATGTGAAACCCTAGTTTCACTTGGGCCTTGAGTTGGGCTTTTCGATTAGGTTTTGGTAATTGGTTTATTAATGGGCCATCCAAGAATAATCAAATGGACTAAAGTAATTAGTTGGGCTTTAGGGTAAGGCCCATATGAAGGATTGGGCCCAATTTGAAAAATTGGGCTATTGATGGGCCATAGTTTGGGCCTAGATGGTTGTATGATATTGGGCCCTTAGAATGAGACATGTTGGACTGGACTGAACAATTGGGCCTTAAGGGAAGTCCATGTAGAGGTTTGGGCCCAATTTGGAAAGTTGGACCATATGTTGGGCTTTGATCCCTAGTTGACTTTGGGCCTATGGATTGGGCCTTGGGCTTGGGTAAGCCAAGCTAGGGGTAATGTAGTAATTATCCAAAGTATGTATTTATAGTTATGTAGTGGAACCCAATTATTAATTGGGTGTTATTTTGATATTGACAGATCGGGAATCTGTCATCCAGCAACTATGGTTTTGTCAGCAGGACTTCAGCATGTGAGGTGAGTTTCCTTCCAGTAGGAACGGGTCTACGGCCACAATGCCGGCCCGTTTAGATGTTAGTAGTTCCGGACTTTGGTCCGATGTCGGGGTCAGCCTGATGCAGTTTATATGTTTCCGGACTTCGGTCCGATGTCGAGATGGTCCTGAGAAGTAGTATGTATGCTTGATGTCGGGCTGTGGTCCGATGCAGTGGGCAAGACCCTAGTCAGTTCCAGACTTCGGTCCGATGCAGAGGGCAAGGCCCTAGTCAGTTCCGGACTTCGGTCCAATGTAGAGGGCAAGGCCCTAGTTAGTTCCGGACTTCGGTCCGATGCAGTGGGCAAGGCCCAGTATGTGCTTTATGTATTATTGTATGGTATGTGGTAGTTTGGGGGAGCTCATTAAGCTTCGTGCTTACAGTTTTCAGTTTTGGTTTCAGGTACTCAGTTTTCAAAAGAGGAGCTCGGGAAGATTGCAGTGCACACACCATTTGTTCAGCTTGGGATTTTTATACTCTGATATACTTGACAGTTGTTATATTATTTGAGATATATTGCTTACGATTTTTATATGATGTTTATCGACTATGGTTTTTATTATTAAATTAAACGAAATTTTAGACCATGTTTTTGGGATGTTTCAAGTTGGTATCAGAGCCTTGGTTTGAGGGATTCGGGCACACTTTCGGATGTGTCTGAACTCAAACTAAGGAAGTGGTATAAAGTTTTCAAAAGAGAAACCATGTTTACAAAAGGATTTTGAGAAAAGAAAACAATTTTAGAAAAAGTATAAAAAAATAGTTTTAGAAAAAGCGAAAAGAATTTTGAAAAAAAAAAAGAAAAGAAAAGGGTGTGGTGCATGCAATCAGCTGAGCTCAAGTAAGTACTCCCAAATTACCCATACAAGTTCATGTTATGATACGAGTATCAGCTTTATGAGAACTTCATGCTAGATTAGGACTAAGGATCTAGGAAGGATGCCTTATGTGCCTATTGTATGTGTATCAGCTTTATGAGAACTGCATGCTAGTTTAGGGCTAAAGATCTAGGAAGGATGTCTTATGTGCCTGTTATATGTGTACCAGCTTATTGAGATCTACATGCTAGTACAGATTAGTCAGTATGATAGCCAGAGTAGTATATGCTTGGTTATGTGTACTCAACGCCCGAATGTTGCTTGCTTTGTGATTTTAGGAGTTCTGGTTGTCTTTCACTAACTAGTAAATGAATATGTTAAGTTACATATTGCAAGGACTAAATAATTTCAGAAGGTTAGGTCGAGCTCTATTTCGCAGCTCTTGTTTGAGTCCAACCGTTATAGGGTAGGATCTCTCATTCGAAGAATTATCTAGTCTGAGTAATATGTAATAGTATTCGCGAGCTAGTTAGGGGAATAAAGCAGGGACTTCTTATGCAGCTGATGGTGGAGAGTGGGTTGGTGATTACCCTAGGGCAAGCCTACGATGAGATTAGCATAAGATCAGCAGTAGTATTAGAAGGGACTTAGTGGATTCGAGGCAGTACTTGAGGAAAGTACGGATAGATGTGGAAGGTAGTATGGGCCCGTACTACTGAAAGCAGAGGATCCGTACTCGAATCAAGGCAGGCTGAGATAAGATCAGGGAACTTGTAGTGTGTGAGATCCCTCAAGTTTTGATGAGTATTGTGATGTTAGTGATGGTATGTTGTCGAGTATAGTGACGCTACGTGGTAGACCAGATGGTAGTTCTGGTGTCGACGAGGGATCAAGCTCGGACTCTGGAGCCGGGCAGATTGATGATCAGATGAGGGAGTTCATTCCATCTGAGAATTACGCTCAGTATCATTGACCAGACTCCTGTGATCCCCAGTGTGATCAAGGAGGGCATTATAGAGATTTATGATGAGAGGCCGAGTGCATTATGCACTGAGATAGAAGTCATGATAGAGACCCTTACGTTGATGTTTCGGGAATTCAGAGTTTATGAGGCTTCAGATTGTCATGGGGGTTAGGGAACCCATTGTTAGCAGCAGATAGTTGGCAGATGCCACAAACACTTTTAGTACCATACGTTGTCTCGAATGGAGACAAGATCTGACTTACTTCCTGTCTCCCGAGGGATAGAGCACGAGATTGATAGGAAGAGGTCGTAGTGAATTGAGTGATGATGCGGTTAATGATATGTCATGGGATGACTTTTAGACCAGATTCTGGGCAGAGTGTGCCCAAGCGATTGAGGCGTAGCAGTTGGCTCAAGAGTTGTTAGATCTCCACCAGACGACTGAGACTGTGGCAGAGATCACTGCCAAGTCTCGGGAAAGAGCTTATGTGGTACCACATTATGCAGCAGATGAGGAAATGAAGAAGGTAAGTTATCAGAACATACTGTAGAATGATAGCAGGGAGATCATGAGTATCTCGGGGTGCAAGACCATGAATGATATGACTTCTTGAGCTTGAGAACGAGATATAAACTTGGAGCACATTGGTAAGAGGAAATTAGATCAGTTGCTTATAATGAGGTGTCTCGGGAGAAGATCCTAGATTTCGGATCAGCTTTTGAGGGACCAGCAGGGTTAGATTCAGTACAGCACATGCGGGAAACTGCACGATGGAGTCTTTCGTTTCAAGGGTTTGAGTAAGTGTAGCCCTGATTTATCCTCGGTTTGTGTCTGAATTATATTTTCAAGAGATGTCATATGCCAATTGCATACCGAGAAGCATTAGCGAATAGTGAAAGATCATATCCCAAATCGCGGGATTTGGGAGAGTACAACGTCATCTTGGTTTATTCCAAGACCGAGGAGCAGCACGAGAAGCACCTGAGGGAGGTGCTAGAGAATTTGAGGAGGGAGAGAATTTTTTCAAGGTACTCCAAACGTGAGTTCTGGTTGCGCGAGGTGCAATTTCTTGGGCACCTTGTCAATCAGAAGGGTATTCTAGTCGTTCCGGCCAAGATAGAGGCCGTGATGCAGTGGGAGATTCCGAGGTCTCCAATTGAGATTCGGAGCTTCGTAGGTCTAGCAGGTTATTACCAATGATTTATTCGAGTTCTTGGAGGTGGTGTGATCTTTTGGACTGGCTAGTATTGAAACACTAGCAATGGTAATCGTGGTTTTCATCAGATTGGGCATAGAATGGTAAGAAGGATTGAGAATCCTTCTAGTATTATGTGCCGTAAGACGTTAGTTGAATCAAAGTGGGGGAGAATCATCCAAGGATTCAGAAGTATGGGCAGTTTTGAAATTGGGATAAGTTTCGCATCCTTGTTTGGAAGGAAGACAGCCCAAGCGGCTGTATGGTTGGAGGATAATGTGAGATGGAAGTTCGGAAAAACTTTCCAATAAGGAGATCGCGTTCCCGTAATGTTTTCTAGCAAGCCTTAGGGAATCAGGTTGGGGATTCCAGACAGGACATGAGTTCAGCTGAGTGCGGGTCAAGAGCGTGTTCGATCCTGTGTGGAAAGTGTTGTAAGTCTGCGGGTGTAGCCGTGGCATTCACTAGCAGCCAGATAGTGTTAGAGTGTTGTAAGTCTGTGGGTGTAGCCGTAACATTCACTAGGAGCCAGATAGTGTTAGAGTGTTGTAAGTCTGCGGGTGTAGCCGTAGCATTCACTAGCAGCCAGATAGTGTTAGAGTGTTGTAAGTCTGCGGGTGTAGCCGTAGCATTCACTAGCAGCCAGATAGTATTAGAGCGTTGTAAGTCTGCGGGAGTAGCCGTAGCATTCAATAGCATCCAGATAGTGATAGAGTGTTGTAAGTCTGCGAGTGGAGCCATAACATTCACTAGGTTGGTAGATAGCGTGAGTGCGTTGTTAGGACGCGGAAGGAACAGTAGTACCCACCAGTTTGGGTGTAGCAGTGAGGATATAGAAAGCCACAGATTGGATTTCGGAATTACCCAGACGGATTAGACCTGGTTAAGCCAGTGATAAGACTGTAGAAGCGCCACTACAGCTATGAGAGCAAGGAAGCAGTGGACTGCTTAAGGTCATTTATGACATAAGGCTACCAATGGTCATGTAGCAATCACTTTTAGCCTTGGGCTCGGTGACGTCAGGATTCGACGTATGGAACCAATCAGTTAGATCAAAAGGCCATTAGGGCCATAGTGACAAGATAACTAGTAGCAACTAGTTCCAGAGAAGGATTTCATTCAGAAGTCGTGTGAGGCGACTAAGTAGGGAGTCCTTTGGCTCCGCAGTCGGACTGGAACCTGGTATTTCAGATGACTGACGGATGAATCGAGACCAGGAAGGTATCAATAGAATTTTGGAAGCAGCTATGTAGCAGCATACTGCTTCAGGCAGTTCAGTGTTCAGACAGTTTCAGCGTTTGGGGCAGTGATAGCATTTGTGCTTCGGATTGCGAGTACGGGCGGAATAGCTAAATGATTTGGGGAGTGACAAGTCACTCACAGCAGGATTAGCTGAGCCTTAGCTAAGTATAATTAATCTGCGGGGATAATTAGATTTGTGATCCTGTGTTATAGTGGGAACCTCGAGTTATCAGTTAAAGGATAAAGCGGATTGGATTTAACGATAATGATTTAGTACGAGTGGTCTGTCAGGGAATCAGACCATCTCAAGACAACAAATTTCAGACGGAATAGAGGTGATCTTGTTGCGAGGAATTTCTTCACCTACGGATTTTAGGCCCTTTCGAAGATTGGTCACGGCTACCCTGGGAAGGCCAGGGTGTGCCCAGGATGGTGACCATGTTACAAGAGTGGTTGGGCGTGTAAGGAATGGTAAAGAATGATTTCGAGGACGAAATCTAATTAAAGTGGGGGAGTGTTGTAAAACCCCATTTATTAAATAAATAACTTAATTAATTAATGAGCGAGTAGTAGCCCAAAAATCAATAATAATATAGCAAAGTGCTGGTCTCGAGGGTTAATTGTCACGATTTTAGAAGTTGGGGGTTAAAAGTGTAAGTTCCGGATGGGTTTTGTAAGAATTTATGTAGGCAGGGACTAAATGGTAACTTCTGGGACTTCATTTGAATAGATTTTAGAGGTTAAGGGGTTGTTTGGTAAGTTAGGGATCGAATTTGAGAGTAATTATGGAAGCAGGGTTCAAAAGGTAAAATTTGGATTTAAATTGAAAACAAAATTGGGAGGAGGGACTGAAGTTAGACAATTGGATCAAAGTTTGGAAGGATACGGGATATATCCGACGACGTTTCCTTCCCTCTCATTCTAATGGAACAGGAACCCTAAACCTAACCTTCTAGCAGCCGTCATCACCTTATGACCCCCCATCCGTCATCTCTCTCCTTCGCGTTTGTTTTCCGATCAGACGAGGCCGCCAACGACCACCTTGCCAACGGAACTCCACCATGATGCTGCTACCGGCCGGAGACGTCATGGACAGCTCGAAGAGCCACCGAGATCGAAGCTGAATCTGGTTCGTTATGCTTGGGTTATGCGCGACTACGAATCCATCGGTAAGGTTAGCCGTCTCTTTCTTCTCCTCTCCGTTGTCCCTCTCGCTGTTGATGTCGTGAATGCCATTGCCACCGCCGGTGGCTTTTGGGGCTGCTGTGGTTGTCCTTTCCGGCGACGCCAGCCGTTTAGGATGTGACTGGATGGTTAGGTGTTCGATGATATGTGTTGTTACCATATTTCTTGGAATTTTGTGTGCGTTTTGTGGCCGGAAAACCCACTGCCACCACCTCATGGTGGTGGCTGCCATCGATTGTCGTTTTTCTGCCACCCTTGGCCGCCACCAGTCACCGTAGGAGGTGGCTATGTGTGTGTATTATGTGTGAAGTGTCTAACCGGAAAGTCGGGAATAGCCACCGCCACCACCGTGAGGTGGTGGCTGCCGCCACGTACCACCGCCGGCCACCACGGTGTGATTGTGTGTGTGTTAGTTAGTGTGTGTATTAGTGTGTGTGTGTGTGGTATTTTGGATAAAAGCCTTGTAACTGTAATTAGCATTGAATAATGAAAATAATAATAACCACCACCACCGTAAGGTGGTGGCCGCCGCCGTGAGCCGCCGTTGACCACCACTACCCGAGGTGGTAGTGGGTGGTGCCCCACAAGCAAAACCCTAATGGACCTAGCCAAAACCCTAATGGGCTTAAAGATTAATTTTTGGCCTATTGGGCCATGTTTGAGTGGAAACCCTAATTAGGGTTTAGAAAACCCTAATTGTGAGTAATTGGGCCTTAGACTTATTGGACCCACTTTTGGGCTATTGAGATTGGATTGTGTATTAAGCCCAATTCCTCCATATCATTGATTTAGTAGAGTAAAGGACTTAATGGATTAAGTCCTTAATGGGTTAAGTAAGAAACACTTAACCCTAATCGTCATTTTATGTGAAACCCTAGTTTCACTTGGGCATTGAGTTGGGCTTTTCGATTAGGTTTTGGTAATTGGTTTATTAATGGGCCATCCAAGAATAATCAAATGGACTAAAGTAATTAGTTGGGCTTTAGGGTAAGGCCCACATGAAGGATTGGGCCCAATTTGAAAAATTGGGCCATTGATGGGCCATAGTTTGGGCCTAGATGGTTGTATGATATTGGGCCCTTAGAATGAGACATGTTGGACTGGACTGAACAATTGGGCCTTAAGGGAAGTCCAAGTAGAGGTTTGGGCCCAATTTGGAAAGTTGGGCCATATGTTGGGCTTTGATCCCTAGTTGACTTTGGGCCTATGGATTGGGCCTTGGGCTTGGGTAAGCCAAGCTAGGGGTAATGTAGTAATTATCCAAAGTATGTATTTATAGTTATGTAGTGGAACCCAATTATTAATTGGGTGTTATTTTGATATTGACAGATCGGGAATCTGTCATCCAGCAGCTATGGTTTTGTCAGCAGGACTTCAGCATGTGAGGTGAGTTTCCTTCCAGTAGGAACGGGTCTACGGCCACAATGCCGGCCCGTTTAGATGTTAGTAGTTCCGGACTTTGGTCCCATGCCGTGGTCAGCCCGATGCAGTTTATATGTTTCCGGACGTCGGTCCGATGCCGGGATGGTCCCGAGAAGTAGTATGTATGCTTGATGTCTTTGTGATTCATACATGTTTATGTTATGTGCCTTGTGTTCCGGACTTTGGTCCGATGCAGTAGTTATATGTTTATGTTACAAGTTTATGTATATGATATGTTCAGTTATTCCGGACTCCGGTCCGATGAAGTGGGCAAGGCCCAAGCTATTCCGGGCTGCCGTCCGATGGAGTGGGCAAGGACCTAGTGAGTTCCGGACTTCGGTCCGATGCAGAGGGCAAGGCCCTAGTTAGTTCCGGACTTCGGTCCGATGCAGTGGGCAAGGCCCAGTATGTGCTTTATGTGTTATTGTTGTTAGGTTTTGAGCATTCTAACACTCCTATGGTGTACATGCAACCCTATAAACCTTGGATCTATGTTTTCTCTATTATACATGCAAATATTAAATATTCCAAGGTTTCATCCTAACTAGCATATTATGAAGCACCTATACTACAAAGTTCTAGTTAGATGACATACCTTTTGATGTAGCTTGATGTCTTCAAGCTTTAAGAGCTTAGCCCCAATAGTGTGGAAGCCTCAAGTGGAATCACAAATCACCAAAACACCTTGGAAAACCTTTAGAGAATATGGATACTTGGCTCACACTTATGAAATTGGTTATTGCCCTCTTTAGTGTATGCACACTAGCCATTAGCCCCCAATTTCATGAACCATAAGACCCTTTATATAGTGTGGAGGATTAGGGTTAAACCCTAATACCCATGACCTTTCATTTCCTAGGATCCATGGGTTAAAGCTCCATGGACTATCCATGAAGACTTAGCCCAATCTAAATGAACTTGGCCCACTACACACACACATATATATATATATATATATATATATATATATATATATATATATATATATATATATATATATATATATATATATATATATATCTAAGAGTCCATATTTAATTAGTTCCTTTTGATCACTTAATTAATTCTAAATTAATTCTTGATCAATACTAATTAAATAATATGATTCCATATTAATATATTAGAACTTATAATATATTAATATAAATCATAAATATACTATTCTCAAAAGACTATCCATATAAATTGTGCCGGTGAAGTGCAACCCAAATGGACCATGCCGGGTCGAGACAAGTACATACCAAATATAGTTATGGACTTAGACATTAATCTAACAGTCTCCCACTTGGATAAGTCTAAAACTATTATTGAGTATGACTTCAAAACCTAACTGGCAATCGTAGCTCTTAAAGCCGCTGTCGAACTCTGATCTTGTCCACGAACTCTGACATTTGTCAATGACTTGTCCATTAGATAAGGGATCATATATTCCTCCATTCTAGATATCATATGGACTGAGACATGGATTATAATCATTCTCTCTGTCCATTAGTTGTTTCTCGATTTCTAATTTATGATGACTGACTGATTGAACAAATCAAATCAGTGCTGGCTTGGCCAAGCACTCACATGTGTCATCACTAAATCATCGAGGGGCCCACAGATATCGCTTTTATCCCGAAGGTAAAAGGAATGGATAAACTTCGACTCATATGGCTTGTTCTGCTACTTGTTGAATCATACACAAAGGCACGTTTTATAACATCGAGTTACCAATGCGTTTTCGTGCAATCAATGTACTGTCAACTCATAGTAACAACTCATATCTCTAGGTTTGAAGAATATAAGATATTATCGTCTCATGATCACTCGTGATAAAATCCATGAAGTGATTCAAATGAGCACGGGTTGAATCCAATACTCAGAACTTATGAGCACTCATGAGTGTTGTAGCACAACTTTGTCCACTAACTTGGACCTCTACAAGCCAACCCATGACAGTCTTGATTCATATCTACTTCCAACATATGACCGACTGTGGATGGTTTGAATAACTTAGTCATTCCGGAAGAATAACCTAGTTATTATGGAAGTCAAAACATGCAAAGTGAAACACAAGAATAAATGAATCAAATATGGTATCAAACCCTATGAATATAAATAAACACTTTTATTTATCACCATACTGATTACTCATTATTCATTGTTTCGGTTTTATCAACTTTATACTTGAATTAAAAACACCAGTTGTCCCATGGTCCAAGCATGTACACTATGTTTTTCTAAACAATAGCTTTGCCATACACCAAGTATGCACTCTATGTTTGTCTATGATCCTTACTTTGTGAAATAAACCAATTGAACATAATTTCAATGATTCTAATTTCACACTCCCAAATCCTTATCGAAAAATGTGAGAATTTCAAATTCCTATCATTTATCGAAATCTGTTTAGATTTTAAACTTATATGCACTGACCCTCCTGTAATGAATATGTACAAAGTCACAAAGACTTGTCAACAGTCATTATAAGGCATTCCAATGAAGATCAACTCCATGGAAACTAAGTCTCATATTCAAAGTACATTGCTTTGGACATGCTTCTTGCATTAAGTTTTCTAATCTTACACAGATAACTTCCACCTATGGAGACAACTCCATATTCTCATTTTGATAACTTCCACCTATGGAGACAACTCCATATTCTCATTTTGACTATTACTTCTGAACAAGAGTTGCCTCTTTTCAGACTATGTCAATATAGTCCTCCCAGAGTTAACACTATACTTCCAACTGTCCCTGAGCAACCAATCTTTGGTAGAACCTTAGATTGTCCTCGACAATTGCTTAATCACTTTAGTCATATCCAATTCTAGACATTTTCCTCCTTAATGCCCCAAGGAATTTGGAAAATTTAGAAAGGATAAATATTATAGCACATGTAATCGATCTTGTACCCAAAGCAAATGGGACACGATTCATGATGTTTCACATAAAGACATGGTTCTAGACCAGTCTTTTGCCATAATAATTTTTGTTTGCCATATTCTCAAAATTTGACTATGAAAAGGGATGCCGTAATCATAATCAAATTTTGAGAACACAATATATATAGAATTTTCTTAAGTTCAACCAATCTAACATGAAATTCATATATATATTCTTGACTAAAGGTGATTAAAATCTCAATATAAGCTCTTTAGAATGATTATAAACTCAATCTAAGCTTTTTAGAATTGAAATGAAGTATAATTTCCTCTCCCTTAATTATAGCAAAACAACTTTTTCAACCCCTGCAACTTCACGAATTGAAACCTTTTGTTTTCTATAATTAACATTGCTAACTTGCAATACTTATCATAATTATCATGCTCCCACTAACATGATGATTATTAGCATAACACTTATGCTCCCACTAGCTTTGACATGTATCCAGAAAACAGCTGGACCTCTAGAAGTCAATACTTTATTGACATTCTTACCAAAGTTCAGATTTCTGATACTAGATTGCTTTGATAAGACTTTATCAAAAAACATACACCTTATCCTAGATAGCTCACATGTGTGTCTAAACAATTTCAGAACTATGAAAAGGGATGCCGTAATCATATTCTTAATTGTTTAGACCTTTGATATTTCTCATAAGTCCATATTAGTGTGCTCTACTAACGACTTTGAGAATGCAAATATTGCTATCTATTTAAAATCTACTTGGTGGAAGTGTTTCCTCACCATCATTTTTCATGAATCGGAGAGAAACCTTATGACCCTTTGGATTTTTATGGTGTATGTGTTCTTATCCACGTGAATTTGTCAAAACCATAATCACAAGACTAGATTAGTGACAAATCCTAACTCATATGGATCGAAGTTATGCAATCTTAACTTCTTGCCACCTGGCAACACAAGGGCCTGCCATTGCTTCCAAGTAGTTATGTAAACAATTGAGAACATGTAGAACTCAAATGTTCTAGCCAACTTAACTGGAATGGGCACAGAAATGTCAACACAATAGGTTATAAACCTCTAGTTGTGTGCTAGTGATGAAATACAAGTTTTATTCTTGATTAGTTCTTGAAACTCTATCAGGATCTTTTAGACTCCCACTGTCTTCTTGACCTATAAGAGTTTCTTGTCAAATATTCAAGAGATAGTGTGGATTCTAATCAAGACAGACACTTAACACAATTGGCCTTAGTTGGTCTTTGTTTTATCCAAAACATCACAAATTACCAATTTCAAATGTACAAGAGTAGAAAACTTTTACTCTTACATTTGACAAGTGTTTTAAACCTCATTTAAGACGTGTCACTCAAGTTACAATCTTGGAGTATAACTCTAAGAATTGTTTTGGAACTAAGTATGACTCATCTTATTGATTTAACCACTTCAACAATTCATGATTCCTCTTCTTAGCTATCAGAATGCACTTAGAGGATGAATTGTGATAAGGTCTCTTAATCATTAAGATGATCATATATACATGTAACTAAAGTACTCTCCCATCTTTTCAG
Source organism: Lactuca virosa (assembly GCF_052849685.1). Lineage (NCBI taxonomy): Eukaryota > Viridiplantae > Streptophyta > Magnoliopsida > Asterales > Asteraceae > Lactuca > Lactuca virosa. The sequence goes on from NC_136430.1 coordinate 193,539,148, forward strand.
ATTTGAGAAACTTTTATCCTTCTGCCTAATTTGATTCTTCTTATTCGCTCTGCCATACATTTGGAACTTTTCCAATGTCTCAGAATTATACTTAAACTTGTAAGTATAACCATATTTACTAAACTTTAGTAAATCAAATAGTCTTAACGAGCTTTGTGGTGGACATGACCAGTGCACAAGAATGTGTACTCGATCCCTTTAGTCCTTCACTTGACTCACACATCCATGTGAACAAGTAATTAGTCTTGATTTTCCAATGCTTGAAAGTTCTCATTCATCATACTATTCAACTTGCATGATTCCAAGTTTCGGTCCAATTGAAACTTGGGTGATTAGGAACTTTCCTGATTTGGTAAATTTAGACACTACCACAAATGAAAGAATCAAATCCATTTTCCAATATTGCTGTCAGTGGAATCATATAAGCAACAATTTTCCACAAATGACATTGTAAGGATACTTCAAATAAATAAAATTAAACAATTTTCTTTTATTTTAAAACTTTGCGGAAAAACTTATCCTTACAATCCACATGGAAAATTGTTGTTATCTATTCCTTAGCAATATATCATAACTTCTTAAGCAACTGCTCAAAATTCTGATGCGATCGAAATCCACCTTCGCGATCAGAATCAACATATACTTCCTTTAAGATTTCTCTCTATTCTTTGATTCTTAAAACATCAACATGTAACCCAGTCACATCATGTAATGTGGATCTCAGAATAGAACTTAACAGAGTTAGATAATGAGCTCTACCTGATGTAGAGTCAAACTTATTGACTTTAACATCCTTAGGTAAATTTGGCAGCTTTGCAATCAACGCCCCTTCCTTTGGCAAAATAAACATATGGACCTTTTGGTAATGGGACTATCTCAGACTTAGCCTTTCTCTTTACTATTTGGTCAACCGGGTTGACTATGGCCAATCCCTTTCCATTGGGAAGAGAATGCTTTTTCTAGATTTCCAGTGTCACCATTGTCACTGTCCATAAAGTTTTTGGGAAGTTGATCTTCTAATCAAATTTGCTTTACTATCGTTCCAAATCATTGTTGATTCAGCAGCACCAAGCAAATAGATATGATCATTAAGGTTCATGTCATAGTCTGTTTCATAGTAGTCCCAAAGGAACTCACTATGTGACTTAGAAAGTGATTGAACATCCAACTTTCTCAAGACTTTGACACCCAACTCTCCCGGCTTGTCAATATGTGACTTCATCTCTAAGATGTGATCACACATAGACCTTGCTTGCCATTAGGGCTTGAGTGACCTTAAACTTGTGGGTTAGGGAGAATAATTGGAGGAGGTGGAGGAAGAGAAGTATGACTTCCATGAGCCAAACTCGGGAAGTCATATTCATTAGGAAAGCTTGGTTTGGGAAGATCATTGTTGTCTAAACCAGACATCAACAATGGGAGAAATTCACGTAAAGTTGATTTAAGTCCTTAATATAACACCCAATATGATATATTAAGGCTAGGACCCAACAAACTATTTTATAACTTGGAAGAGGGATGCCGTAATCCAAGCTATAAAATATTTGAAGGTAGGTGAATGACGATTCACCAATTTCCACCAAGATAAACGAAATGTATTATTAGGTTTTAATTGGTTTTGAAACTCCTAGATTCTTTTGAGATTCATTGAACTTTTCAATGGCATGTTTCAATCTCGAGTGTGCCCTTCAGGTTTTGTGACTGGGATGCCGAGGATCACAAAACAAGGTGTGAAGTAACCATGCAAATATACTTGGTACCCTTAATATTTACCCCTCAATCGATGTGCCGGTTAACCACACACGGTCCAACGATACTATGATAAATATTAAGTTACCCTTTGCCTACCTTGTTAAATCCAGGTTAGTGTGCCGGTTAACCACACACGCTCCACTAACGGCTTAAACAAAGTGCAAAGTGTAATTTCATGGATTAGCACCTTATTCACATTTTCCTAAGTAACTAAGATTGGGAATTTATAAATGTTTAGTTACTTAGTATTTATCATTAATACTTTTAATGAAGGGAGAATTATAGTCCTTGTCCTACCCGTTCGGCTAACGACCCTTCACCGGTCAAGGAAGCGGTGGGTGAGAGTGGACACCCATTAAACTGCCATTTTATAGGCAGTAACCTTATACCCCCCTTATAGACCGGCTTCGTGAATGAGGCCTACTAATGGTAAGACGACTTTTGTTCTTATACATATATAAATATTATTAAACTTATAATATTATAAAGTATAAGGGTTGAATTTTAACTTTTAAAATTCTAGGGATTGGAACTAAAGTTTTAATTATGACTTTATATGTTCCAAAACTTGAGGGCAAGTTTTGTAAACTTTCAAAACTTTTCATTTCTCAGAACTTATGAGTTAATGGCTTATTAAAATGAGTGATTTTTCATCTTATGTAACCATTGTGTTCTTTTAATGGATTTAATGACTTGTGACTTTTGGTTATCCATAACTTGAGGAAAAGTTATGGACTCCATTAAAACACATAATGATCAAGAATTAAACTACCAAGAAGGTTACACATAATTCCTATGATCAGCTAAGCTCATAAGTTCAAGAACATGCATATCAACAATTTCAAGAATCATAAAATTAACCATATAAAACTTGAAATGTTGATAACTACTCTGAAATTGGTTTACCATAATCATTACCATATCAAAAAATAGTTTTTATAAGTCCAAAACAGTTTAAGATAATGATTCTAGACCAACTCCAGCACCAAAACTCGAAGATATGCTGTCAGGGGGTCCAACTCGTCGAGTGCATGAACAAACTCGACGAGTTGGATGCTTTTTGCCTTGGACTCGTCGAGTCCCTTTATGGACTCGGCGAGTCTGCTGTTCAGACAGCAAAAAGCTTCGATTTTTAAGCAGATTTTGCAAGTATAACAAGAAAACAAGCCTAGGCTCTGATACCACTGTTGGGTTTTGAGCATTCTAACACTCCAATGGTGTACATGCAACCCTATAAACCTTGGATCTATGTTTTCTCTATTATACATGCAAATATTAAATATTCCAAGGTTTCATCCTAACTAGCATATTATGAAGCACCTATACTACAAAGTTCTAGTTAGATGACATACCTTTTGATGTAGCTTGATGTCTTCAAGCTTTAAGAGCTTAGCCCCAATAGTGTGGAAGCCTCAAGTGGCATCACAAATCACCAAAACACCTTGGAAAACCTTTAGAGAATATGGATACTTGGCTCACACTTATGAAATTGGTTATTGCCCTCCTTAGTGTATGCACACTAGCCACTAGCCCCCAATTTCATGAACCATAAGACCCTTTATATAGTGTGGAGGATTAGGGTTAAACCCTAATACCCATGACCTTTCATTTCCTAGGATCCATGGGTTAAAGCTCCATGGACTATCCATGAAGACTTAGCCCAACCTAAATGAACTTGGCCCACTACACACACACACACACACACACACACACATATATATATATATATATATATATATATATATATATATATATATATATATATATATATATATATATATATATATATATCTAAGAGTCCATATTTAATTAGTTCCTTTTGATCACTTAATTAATTCTAAATTAATTCTTGATCAATACTAATTAAATAATATGATTCCATATTAATATATTAGAACTTATAATATATTAATATAAATCATAAATATACTATTCTCAAAAGACTATCCATATAAATTGTGCCGGTGAAGTGCAACCCAAATGGACCATGCCGGGTCGGGTCAAGTACATACCAAATATAGTTATGGACTTAGACATTAATCCAATAATTGTATGGTATGTGGTAGTTTGGGGGAGCTCATTAAGCTTTGTGCTTACAGTTTTCAGTTTTGGTTTCAGGTACTCAGTTTTCAAAAGAGGAGCTCGGGAAGATTGCAGTGCACACACCATTTGTTCAGCCTGGGATGTTTATACTATATATACTTGACATTTGTTATATTATTTGAGATACATTGCTTATGATTTTTATATGATGTTTATCGACTATGGTTTTTATTATTAAATTAAACGAAATTTCCAGACCATGTTTTTGGGATGTTTCAATATTGGAAAATGGATTTGATTCTTTTCGTTTGTGGTAGTGTCATAATTCACCAAATAAGGAAAGATTCTCATCAACCAAGTTTCAGTTGGATAGAAACTTGGAATCATGCAACTTGTATTGTGTGATGAATGAGAATTTTCATCTTTGGGAAATTAAGACTAATTCCTTGTTCACATGTATATGAGTCAAGTGAAGGACTTGGGGATCAGATACACTTGGTTGTGCGTTGATCAGGTCCACCACAAAGAACAATACGACTATTCTTCATGATTTACAAAAGTTTAGTAAATATGGTTATGCTTACAAGTTTAAGTGTAATTCTGAATCGTTGAAAACGTTTCAATGTATGGCAGGATGAATGCGAAGAATTAAATTAGGCAGAAAGATAAAAGTTTCTCAAATCTAAAAGGGAAGCGAGAGTACTTCAGTATCAGGTTTTATGATCATCTTAATGATTATGAAAAACCATATCACAATTGATCCTCTAATGGCATCTTAGTGCATTTGTTTGACTAAGAAGAGGAATCGTGAATTGTTGAAATGGTTAAATCAAAAGATGAATCATACTTCGTTCCAAAATTGATTCTTAGAGTAACACTCCAAGATCAATCCTTGAGTGACATAATGTTAAGAAGGTTTAAAACACTTATCAAATGTACAGTAAAATGTTTTCTACTCTTGTACATTTGAAATTGGTAAGTTGTGATGTTTTGGATAAAACAAAGACCAACTAAGGCCAATTGTGTGAAGTGTTTGTCTTGATTATAATCCGCACTAACTCTTGAATATTGGTTTGTCAAGTAATGTTACTTGACAAAGTGAATCATATATGTCAACAGGTCAGTGGGAGTCTTAAAGATCTTGACAAGTTTCAAGAACTAATCAAGAATAAACCTATTGTTTATCACTAGCACATGACTTGAGGTTTGTAACGATCATGTTGACATATTCTTGTTTCTGTGCCCATTCCAGTAAAGTTGACTATGCGTATGAGTTATATGAGTTCTCAGTTCTTTGCATAACTACTTGGAAGCAATGGTAGGCCCTTGTGCTGCCAGGTGGCAAGAAATTAAGATTGAACAAGTTCAGTCCATATGAGTTTCGATTTGTCACTAACTGTATCTTGTGATTAGGGTTATGACAAATTCACATGGATATGAACACATACACCATAAAATCTAAGTGTCATAAGGTTTCTCTCCGATTCATGAAAATGATGGTGAGGAAACGCTTTCACTAAGTAGATTTAAGGAGATAGAATTGTGATATTTGCATTCTCAAATTCAATTATGATTACAGCATCCCTTTTCATAATTCGAATTGTGAGGAATGGAAAAAGGTCTAAACATTTGAGACTTATTGCTGTAAGTTCTTAAACTTTTAAACACTCATATGAGCTATCTAAGGAAAGGTGTATGAATTTGAGAGGCCTAGATAAAGTCTTATCGAAGCATCTCATATCAGAAGTCTGAACTTTGGTAAGAAAGTCAACAAAGTGTTGATTTCTAGAAGTCCAGCTGATTTCTGAGTACATGTCAAAGCTAGTGGGAGCATAAGTGTTATGCTAACAAGGATGTAATTATTATGCTAGTGGGAGCATAATCAATTATGGTAAATGTTGCAAGTTAGCAATGTTAATTATAGAAAACAAAAGTTTCAATTTGCAAGTTGCAGAGTTTGAAAAGTTGTTTTGCTATAATTAAGGGAGAGGAATTCATACTTCATTTCAAATCTAAAAGCTTAGATTGAGATTTTAATCAAATTTAGTCAAGTATATATATGAATGTTATGTTGGAATGGTTCAACATAAGGAAATTCTATATATGGAAATGTTAAATGCGTTCTCAAAATTTGATTATGATTACGGCATCCCTCTTCATAATCAAAATTATGAGAACATGGCAAATAGAAATATTATAGCAAAAGACTAATCAAGTATCATGCCTTTATGTTAGACATTATGAATTGTGTCCATATGCTTCGGGTATAGGATCGATTGCATATGCTATAATATTCTCATGTTCTAAATTTTTCCAAATGCCTAGGGCATTAAGAGGGAAAAATGACTAGAACCGGTTATGACTAAAGTGGTTGAGCAACTGTTAAGGACAATCTAAGGTTCGCCAAGGATTGGTCGCTTAAGGACAGTTTGAAGTATAGTAATGGATGGACCATATTGACATTATTATGAATAGACAGGAGTCTAATAATAATGAGTTGTCGTATGGCAAATATGGAATGTTTCCATATTGGGAGATGAGAAAATTAGAAAACTTAATGCAAGAAGGATGTTCAAAGGAATGTACTTTGAATATGAGACTTCATTTCCATGGAATTGCTCTCCATTGGAATACTTTGCAATGTCTGTTGCCGAGTCTTTGTGACTTTTTTTCATAGTCATTACAAGAGGATCATTGCATATAAGTTTAGAATCCAATAGGTTTTAGTAAAAGGCAAAGAATCTTGTGTTCTTACATTTATCATAAGGATTTGGAATTGTGAAATGAGCGTCATTGAAATGTTTTTCAATTGATCTATTTCATAAAGTAAGGACCATAGACAAACATAGTGTGCATGCTTGGAGCATGGCATAACTATTGTTTAGACAAACATAGTGTGTATGCTTGGGGCATGGCATAACTAATGTTTTAATTCAAGTATTAGGTTGATAAATCGAAACATTATACAATGAATAATGTGTAATCAATATGGTGATTAAATAACAGGTGTTTTTATTTATATTCATAAGTTCTGAGACCATATTGGATTCGATTATTCTTGTGTTTCACTTTGCATGTTTTGACTTCCCGAATAACTAGGATATTCAAACCATCCACAGTCAATCATACTTTGGAAGTAGGTATTGAGGCAAGACTGTCACGAATGGGTCTGTAGTTTGTCTAGGACAAAGTGGCTGCAGTATTCAAGAGTATTCCTGGAATAAGATTCGAGTATTGGATTCAACCCACGTTCATCTGAATCACTTCATGGATTTTATCACGAGTGATAATGAGACGATACCATCTTATATTCTTCAAACGGAGACCTGTGAGTTGTAGTTGCACGTCGATTGCACATTGACATTTGTAAACTGTAACATACACGTTTAGTTATCCTGTTTTGTAGTTTAAAAATAAATAATATTATGAAATATTATATGATATTGAGCGTTGAATTCTAACAGATAGTTTTTACTAGAAATGAAGTAAAACTATGTTTAGAATCACTCGGAAAATATTGGAAGTCTTATGAGATTTCAATCAAATGTCAAATATTGAAATTTAATGAAAATATAAAATTTGAAATAAGTAAAATTTATTATTGAAAGTTGTAAAGAATATCGTTAGAAACATTTAGGCGAAAACCTCATCGAAATCCGAGTTATAACGAAGAAGTTATGACTAATCGAAGATCTGCGACAAAACCGGCAAACACTATTTAGCGTAAAAAGTGAGTTTTCGATAAACTACTTTTTAGATTTAGTGATCTAAATGAAAGTCGTAGTATTCGTTAATGTGACATCCCCTAATTTCTCGGCCAGAAAAGACCGATTTAATTTATGCTTTTTAAAATAAAATCAGAGAATCTTTTTAAAAGATGTTGCGGAATTGGTCCCCAAAACAACATATGATAAAAGTTTATCAAAACCTTTCTTTAAGAAATATATAATTTCCTTTTTATATTAAAACCTCGGGATGTCATGTTCTGATACATATCAAAAGCATAAACAAGACATTATAAGCCTTACAACAGTTATTTATAACTACTGGCCTATAATCCATAAATCACTCATCATCATAATCCGACTATGCTCGGGGTCCACTACATGTAATCATAAAAAGCTGAGTGGGTCAGGCTTGGAAGCCTGGTGAGCATATAGGGTTTTCAACCCACAATAAATAAATTTATTGTACTTAAACATCAATCAATCAACCAAATTACCCCAACCCCATTATCTTATTAATTTCTTAAGGGTTTACCCTAAGATTCAACTATCACTCCTTCCTAAGAATTCATCCTAAGGAATAGGCACAAGGTCACACCATCACCAAGGTTTATACAACAGGGGCTAAATTCATAGCTCTTATTTATTGACAGTATTATTGACAGTATTCACCCCTGTCATACATGTCAATGGGTTTTTAAAGTACTCCAAATGAACATATAGTTCATTACACCTACAGGTTGCGGGCCTGCTAGTGTTCCACAGACCATCTAGAATAGTCCATGGTTGTCATCCCTACTCTGTTGAATGACGGGGGTCACCGTTTGGGTAAGGGCTTATCTCATATTTCACCACTCACCCTCAACTTATGATCTCCTTTCGCCACTCACCCTCAACTTATGATCTATATCACTGATCATTTCATTTATCCAACTCACCTTTCATCACACACCCATTATTTCATATACCCATGTTTTACCCAAAATTTTTGTAGATAAAAATACATATACAGTTTAAATTATTTAAAAATATTTATAAATCACACCTTCAACATCCAACTCAAATAAACAAACAATAAATATTCACACAGCACGTATTTTATATAAAATACTTTATATCTATGTGTAAGGTGAAAGTAACTATACACTCACTTGATTTAATGAAAATCGGGCAGCAATTCGTTTCCTAAAACGATCGTTTCTAATAAAACTGTGAGTTTTATTGAGAAACCGGGCTCTACGAAGGGTCAGGCTTCAAAACCGAAAAGATAAATTTTCCGGGCTTCTTGGGCACTTCGTGGCGTATTCGGGGGTTATAATTGATACCGGGGCTTCGAGGGAAGTTGAAATGAAAGAAATATTGAAAAAAGGGCTAAAAATGACAAATTTTCAAAGTATACTCGGGAGGTCTCGCACCCTCCTATTTATAGGGGCCGAAGCTCCTTATCCGACGGATGAGAAGCCTCCAGGTGTGCTGATCCGAGGACTCGCAGGGGATAGCTCGCACGAGGCTGCACGTACGAAGTGGCTGCTGGCTTCTTGTGATTGGTCCGAAGCCTCGGTCCGAAGTCGGTTCTAGTGGTGGGGTCCGCAGGCGAGGGTGCGCAGGTGGCTGCACGTGCGAAGGCCTCGCTGTCCTCTCCTGATTGGACCGCTTCGGATAAGGCCAGGTGCTCGGATGACTCAGCAGCTCGGACACGTGGCTCGCCTGACTCACCAATCTCGGACACGTGGCACGTTCTAAGCGAGGGTCACGTGGCAAATCGTGACTATGCGAATTTTCTCGGTTTTTGTGCAAAAACTTCTAAAATCCATAACTTTCGCATACGAGCTCCGTTTTTGACGTTCTTTATATGCACGCGTAGGTAAAATTACGCTCTACAACTTCCGTTTAGACTTCGTCGGCTAATTTTGACTTTAATTTTTATATTATTATTTTTAACAGACCGGGACAAGAAATCCGTTAAAAATTCATAACTTCTTCATCCGACGTCCGTTTTCGTCAGACTTTTTACCGTTGTGCTACTATTTACGAGACCTTCGATTCTCGTTTAGGTTGTGTCGGCTAAAAATCACTCGATCTAAAATTCGAGTTTTTAGCTGTCTACTGCTAAGCTGAAACTTCGAAAAATCATAACTTCCTCATACGAAGTCAGATTTGGGCGTTCTTTTTATCGAACTTCTCGGTTTAACGAATACTACGAGTTTCGTTTAGATCACTAAGGCTAAAAAGTAGTTTATCGAAAACTCACTTTTTACAACATTCAGCACCGTGTCGGTTTATTGCGAAACTTCGACATGTCATAACTTCTTCGTTATAACTCGGATTTCGGCATTCTTTATATATCCGTAATCCTTGTCACGCCAACTACAAGTTTCTTAATAGATATCGGCTTTATCTAAAATTTAATTTTTGACGCTCATTTTTATTCTTAATTTATTAAAATCTAATAATTACGCATAAAACACATAAAACACATAATAATCACATAATTCCTTTTCATTTCTTCTAAATGAGTTACAAAGGTTAACCTAGACCATTATGTCAATATTAATGCCTAGTCTAGAAACACGGGCGTTACAACTCTCTCCCCCTTAGGATGATTCTGTCCCTGGAATCACACTACGACAAACAACTACGGGTAGTGACTCACCATGTCACTCTCTGTTTCCCATGTGGGATTTGGCCCATTTATATGTTTCCAACGCACAAGCACTAAATCGACTATCTTACGTTACAACTTCTTAGTCTTATGGTCAACGATTGCCTCAGGTTCTCCAATTAACCTCTTGCTCTCATCCAACCTTAATTCGGAAATGGGAATTATGTCGGGCACACCTCCCGTGAACTTCCTCAAATAACACACATGAAATGTGTTATGAATACCCTCCAAATCTTCCGGTAATTCTAGCTTGTAAGCTTAATTCCCGATCCTCCGAAGAACTTTAAATGGTCCAATAAACCTTGGACTCAACTTTCCCCTTCTACCAAACCTTATAAGTCCCTTCCACGACAAGACTTTAAGTAAAACCGAATCTCCAACTTCGAATGATATCGGTTGTCTTTTTTTTTGTCAGCATAGCTCTTTGGAGCAGCTAACATCCTTTCCCGAATCACTTTCAACTTTCCAGCAGTCTGATGGACTATTTCAAGTCCCATAAGCTGCTTTTCCCCAGCTTCCAGTCACCATGACGGCATTCAACACTTTTCCCCATACAAAGCATGATAAGGTGCCATCTTGAGGCTTGAGTAGAAACTATTACCCTAGGAAAATTCTACTAAAGGCAAATGTTCATCCCAGTTACCTTGGAATTCCAGGGTACAGGTTCTCAGCATATCCTTCAACGTTTGAATCGTTCGTTCGCTTTGACCATCAGTTTGCGGATGGTAAGCTGTATTCAAACACAACTTGGTACCCAATTCCTCTTACAGACTCCTCCAACACCTTGAGGTAAAACGGCTGTCACGATCGGATACAATCGTTAACGGAACACCGTGTAGCCTCACAATTTCCTTCACGTAAGAATTCGCAAGTTTATCCATAGACCATTTCTCGTTGGCTGCTATGAAATGCGCACTCTTAGTGAAGCGATCAACGACCACCTAAATCATGTCGTGACCGTTCCTTGTTTTGGGCAGTTTAGTCACAAAATCCATAGTGATGTCTTCCCATTTGCCCATGGGTATAGGCAAAGGTTCTAAACTCCCATACGGTTTCTGATGTTGTGCCTTAACCCTAGCACAAGTTACACACTCGTCTACATACTTTGCAACATCGAGCTTCATCGTCGGCCACCAGTAATAGGGTTTTAGATCCCTATACATTTTCGTACTGCCGGGATGAATCAAGTACATGGTTTTGTGAGCTTCTTCCATCAGAAGACCTCTTACTCCTCCCGCCTTAGGTACCCAAATCCTATCTTTGAATACCTTCAGTCCTTGACCGTTTGTATCAAACACCAACGTTTTGCCCAAACGTTCCTCCTTTCGGTCATTTCTTTCTAAAGCTTCCTCTGGAGCTTTCACAATTGTCGAGACAACTTCAATTCTCAATGCTCTTGGCCTTTTCTTTTCAAGATTTACCTTCCGACTGAGAGCATTAGCAACAACATTTGCTTTACCAGGGTGGTAAAGTATCTCACAGTCGTAGTCCTTGAGTAACTCTAGCCAGCTCCGTTGCCTCATGTTCAATTCCTTTTCCATACCTTTAAGGCGAATACTACCGCTGCCAACTCCAGACCATGAGTGGGGTAGTTCTTTTCATGCTCCTTCAATTACCTCGATACATTCGCTATCACTTTATCCCTTTGGGTCAGAACACAACCTAGCCCAACTCCAGAGGCATCACTATAAACTGTGAAGTCATCAACTCCTTCAGGTAACGAAAGAATTGGTGCTTCACACAACGTCTTCTTTAACTTCTCAAAGCTTCCTATGCTTCTCATTCCAAGTATAGACAGCTCCTTTATGGGTCAAAGCTGTCAATGGAGTCGCAATCGAAGAAAAGCCTTGGATAAATCAGCGATAATATCCAGCTAATCCTAAAAAGCTTCAGATCTCCATAGGACTTTCAATCGTAACCTTCGAGTTACAAAATAAATCCTTATTGAGGACTCCTTCTTCTTCTTAGAATAAGTATTTTCCTTCGTTTATTGTAACAGACCGATGGGACATGTTCTAATGATCTCTCATTGTATACTGCACTACTTAGACTCAGATCTCCTAGGGACAAATTTCGGAACAAATTATACCTTCCTTCATGTTCTAATGTGATACAATCACATTTCAACATGTATCATTTCTAACTACCAACTTCTTTAACAATGAGTGCGATACTTCTATTGATCGCTTTGATCATTTCTCACTTCAATCTTCTGGCTTAAGTCAAATACTACATCGAACTTGGTTCTCTGAACCACATAATAAACTCATCTTAGTCGGACTCGATTCGATATGACCTCTAAGGTCGGAATAACAATCATCTTCTTAGTCATTACCGAAATGATGGTAACGACAGACTAGAATCAGACGGAATCAAATAATAGCTCCTTGGTAACCTTGTGACTTTCCCTGATCCAAGTGTGAGTCCTGTGCTTCCAGTAGTATAGATCTCTACTACTATTCACACCTACTCATACTCGTCCCAAGTACGGTCTCGCAGTCCCCAAGTCCTAAAATCCCAAAACAATTTAACACATACGAATGTGTCCAATTAATCATAAAATTTTCCTAGACTCTACTAGGACTTCTTCCATGCGTATCTTCAATCATCAATTCTACTTCAACTTGGTTGGTGATGGAAATTCCAGACGATTGGGACAACTTCAAGAATTACACCAACTATTCCATTCATCAGATAACAAAACCAGGGTATATATTATTTCCTTGAAACGATTACACAAAGGTTCAAGTTTACCCTATACTATGCCTCTAATAGGCTAAACCACTTGTTACTATTCACATTATTACTTCGTAACTTGATCTTCGGGTATCAAGTCTTTACTTCTACTTCCTAGCGTTATTAATCGCTTCGTCGAGGATATCCTGAAATTCCTTTGGCGTTGATGGTGCACTTGGCCTTGTTACTTCATTTTTCTTCTTCGGACAGTCCTTAGAAATATGGCCTTCTTCCTTACATACATAACACACCCTCTTGGGAATCGTACAGTGATTGGCGTAATGCCCTATTTCTCCACACCTAAAGCACCTCACCTTCCCGTCACAATTCCTAGAGTGTTTATTTTTGCACTTTCCGAACCATTTTCCTCTACCTTTTCTTTTGCCAAACTTTGAGGTTATGTTGCTCTTGTTGGGCCTTGAAGACCCCTCAAATTTCCTCTTCTTGCCAACTTCAATCTTGTTGGCGGTCCTGTCATTGATCATTTCTTCAATAGACTTAGCAACCCAGATAGTTGCCTCAAGAAAAGATGCCTGACGTACTGGCACAGTAACTTCATCCTTACTTTGTTGAAGTAAACGTTTTGTTTCTTCCATCTTCTCATCCAACATCGTACGCACCATTGCCTGCACCCCAGCCATCGTGATTGGCTCAGGCTGTGGATTATCGTTTCCGAATCCACTTTGAGTACTCGCCATTTCGATCTATACACCATTCGTAGGTGAATTTAGATCTTTATTTTCAATAGGCGTTAAATCTTCGTTATTACCCCGAAACGTTTATATGTTAGTTCTAATATCGTAGTCATACGTTTAGAATCCTACACACATAAGGTTTCCAGATCTGGTCGGCAACAGACCATAGATCCGAACAAATAATGGCATATATGGCAAACATATAGCATTTAGCACATAAAAGCATTTTAGGCATCTTTCCTAAAATAAACTAGTGCTCGTGTCTAAATTATGGTAGACACTCATCTCACAATCATCACTTAGCATTCTAAGTTTAAGTCTAGAAATCCTACAAATTTCCTAGTTCGCTTAAACTAATGCTCTGATACCAACTGTGACATCCCCTAATTTCTCGGCCAGAAAAGACTGATTTAATTTATGCTTTTTAAAATAAAATCAGAGAATCTTTTTAAAAGATGTTGCGGAATTGGTCCCCAAAACAACATACGATAAAAGTTTATCAAAACCTTTCTTTAAGAAATATATAATTTCCTTTTTATATTAAAACCTCGGGATGTCATGTTCTGATACAGATCAAAAGCATAAACAAGACATTATAAGCCTTACAACAGTTATTTATAACTACTAGCCTATAATCCATAAATCACTCATCATCATCATCCGACTATGCTCGGGGTCCACTACCTGTAATCATAAAAAGCTGAGTGGGTCAGGCTTGGAAGCCTGGTGAGCATATAGTGTTTTCAACTCATCATCATCATCCGACGAGGCTGTACGTTCGAAGTGGCTGCTGGCTTCTTGTGATTGGTCTGAAGCCTCGGTCCGAAGTCGGTTCTGGTGGTGGGGTCCGCAGGCGAGGGTGCGCAGGTGGTTGCACGTGCGAAGGCCTCGCTATCCTCTCCTGATTGGACCACTTCGGATAAGGCCAGGTGCTCGGATGACTTAGCAGCTCGGACATGTGGCTCGCCTGACTCACCAATCTCGGACACGTGGCACGTTCTAAGCGAGGGTGACGTGGCAAATCGTGACTATGCAAATTTTCTCGGTTTTTGTGCAAAAACTTCTAAAATCCATAACTTTCGCATACGAGCTCCGTTTTTGACGTTCTTTATATGCACGCGTAGGTAAAATTACGGTCTACAACTTCCGTTTAGACTTCGTCGGCTAATTTTGACTTTAATTTTTATATTATTATTTTTAACAGACCGGGACAAGAAATCCGTTAAAAATTCATAACTTCTTCATCCGACGTCCGTTTTTGTCAGACTTTTTACCGTTGTGCTACTATTTACGAGACCTTCGATTCTCGTTGAGGTCGTGTCGGCTAAAAATCACTCGATCTAAAATTCGAGTTTTTAGCTGTCTACTGCTAAGCTGAAACTTCGAAAAATTATAACTTCTTCATACGAAGTCAGATTTGGGCGTTCTTTTTATCGAACTTCTCGGTTTAACGAATACTACGAGTTTCGTTTAGATCACTAAGGCTAAAAAGTATTTTATCGAAAACTCACTTTTTACGACATTCAGCACCGTGTCGGTTTATCGCGAAACTTCGACAGGTCATAACTTCTTCGTTATAACTCGGATTTCGGCATTCTTTATATATTCGTAATCCTTGTCACGCCCACTACAAGTTTCTTAATAGATATCGGCTTTATTTAAAATTTAATTTTTGACGCTCATTTTTATTCTTAATTTATTAAACCCTAATAATTAAGCATAAAACACATAAAACATAGAATAATCACATAATTCCTTTTCATTTCTTCTGAATGAGTTACAAATGTTAACCTAGACCATTATGTCAATATTAATGCCTAGTCTAGAAACACAGGCGTTACAGTTAAACCGAGAATTCTCATAAAAAGAACGTCCAAATCTGACTTCGTATGAGGAAATTATTATTTTTCTAAGTTTCAGAATAGTAGTAGACAGCTAAAAACTCGAAATAAAGATCGAGTAATTTTTAGCCGACGCAACCTAAACGAGAATCGAAGGTCTCGTCAATAGTAGTACAACGGTAAAAAGACAGACGAAAACGGACATCGGATGAAGAAGTTATGAATTTTTAACGGACTTTTCCTGTCCCGGCCTGTTAAAAATATAATAATTAAAATAAGTTCAAAATTAGCCGACGGAGTCTAAACGAAAGTTGTAGAGCATAATTTCACCTATGCGTGCATCTAAAGAACATTGAAAACGGAGCTCGTATGCGAAAGTTGTGGATTTTTGAAGTTCGGGACACAAAATCCTAGAAATCACGAGAACCGAGAAATTTCGCATGGTCAGGCTTCGGCCACGTCACCCTCGCACGCGAGCTTGCCCCGTGTCCGACCCGATGACTCATCTGATGCATGATCCAACCAAAATCCAACGCGTGTTGCATCCGTGGAGGCGTCCGAAGCGAGCCACGTCGCCCTTCCCTTGCGAGCCGCCCCGTGTCCGAAGCAGGTGAGTCACCCGAAGAGGAGGCCCAATCCGAAGCCGACACCTGCCCCCCCCCCCCCCACGCATGTGCGGCACCTGCCTTCCCTGCTGTCACGTGCTTCTGTCCTTTGGCCGAAGACCCTCGGTGCGCACCTATAAATAGGAGGGTGCGAACCCTCCCGGCTAAAGTTACAAATTTTCATATTTTTCACCCCTAGACCCTATTTTAAGCTACTTATAATCCCCCGAAGCCCCGAGATCATACCCCACACCCGAAAGACGTCCCGAAGACCCAGAAAAATTTATCTTTTCGGTTTGAAGCTCAACCCTTGTTGGGTCTAAATGTTGGTTTATACTTTGCTTTTCTAGGAAAATATATTTTTATGTAGTTTTTGTGTATTTGTGTACAACCGTACTCCTGTGTACGGCCGTACACGGGTGTACGGCTGGTGATCCTACATATATAGTGAGGTGTGTAGAGGAGTGCAAGGCTAGAGAAGAGGAGAGCATATTGTAGAGAGAGAAACTAGAGAGAAGAAGAGTGGGTGTGTGTGTGTGTGTGTGTGAATCTATTGTAAGGAGCATCAATCATATTCATTCAATACATCATAGATTCAAGTTATTCTTCTTCTCCTTCTCTTCTATTTCAATCTGACATCATCCGTTTGATTGGGATTCCACACCATCAAACGAATTTGATTGATACACAAGCAGATCAGGGACTTACAAGTGGTATCAGAGCTTGGTTTGTATCAATCAATTTTTTCAGATCTGTAGCTTATTTGATCTTATTTTTGAAGGATCTTTGCGTTTTTGGATAGATATTGGAAAAATAAGGGGGGTTTGTTCTTTGCATTTTTCCTAAAAACGAGTTTTTGATCGAATTTTGGAGCAAAAAGGGTGAAAAATGTCGTTTTTCGCGAGCTGTTGAAGGCAGTTGAAGGTGTACGGCCGCACACGCGTGTATGGTCCTCGGTGTACGGCTCGGAGTGTGCGGCTAGGTGTATGGTTCAGAAGCCTCGGTCTCGGTCTCGGTCAGCAGACGTCCTCGCACGTGGAGTCCTCGCATCGTACATTTAAAAAAAGAAAGGGGCGAACGGATTTTTGGAGGTGCCAGGGATCGAACCCGGGTCTCCACTCTACTCAACAACGCGTCTTACCACTTGGGCCAAGCTACCTGTTGATTTAATCCTTCCAATTTTTATTCAAAACCACTCCCATTCGCACCTAATTTCGCAAATTTGACACTTTTAGCCCAAAATTCAAATTTCTTTTATTTTTAAATTCCATTTTCTACAAAAATTTTAGTTTTTAATTTTTGATTTTTAATTTTGACTTTTTACTTAAAATTTTTACTTTGTCTTTCAAGTTTGACCTTTGACCTTAAACTTTGACTTTCTCTTATGACTTTCAAATTTTCAAATTTAGCTTTTCGGTTTGACTTTTAAGTTTGACTTTTTGAGTTTGACTTTTTGAATTTGACTTTTAAGGTTGACTTTTGAGTTTTCAAGTCAAAGGGCATTTTTGGTAAACAATGAGTTCTTCAAACACCAAAGTCAATGAAATTTCTTGTTCTCAAACATGCATTGATAATGTTAAAAATCTTCTTAAGCATATAGAATTATTACGTAGAGAGAACGAGGACTTGAAATATGAAAGGTATCAACTTAGGAAAGGACAGAAACCCCTGAAGGCTGAATTAGAAGCAAAAACCAAAGACTTTAGAAAACATCAGGAAGAGTATAGCAATAAGAGTGCGAATTATAGATATGTGACTGAACAACTTGCTGAGGTAACTGCTGAGCTTGACACATTGAAAAACAAATTTGAAAATGCATATTTTACTTTTAGAAAATTTGATGTGTCAAGTGAAGTAGTTGCATCCATGATAAAACATAATTTGCAATTCAAAGAGAATCAGCAAAAGGGTTTAGGATATGACAAAGTGCCTCCTCCTTATAATCATAATTATCAGTTTAAGCCATTGACAAAAGAGGAAAAGGACAAAGAGCCACATCTTAAATATGGATTTGTGTCAGGAGGTAGTATTAATGTTGAAAATAATAATGTTTCTACTTCCCATGCAGATCAATCTTTAAGTCAATCAAAGCAAGCAGCTGAAGAGAGTGTGTCTGCTAATAAAATTGTGTCAAAGTCTGAAGACTTAAATTTTTTCGATATATTTGATGATATCTTTGATAATTCTGCCGTGGATGTGCCAGAAAGTGTTGAGCTGAATGATTCTAATGATTCCACTTCTTGTGCAGGTAAAGTAACGGAAGATGAGAATAAGGAGAAAACTGTTGAACAAACCAATGTCTCCTTGAACTCTGAATTTGTTGCTTCGAACTCAGTTGCTACTGATCAACCTCTGTTGAGAAGTACATGCCACCAAATCAAGTGAAACAGCCGACTTGCTGCAACTGTGCTTGTGGGAACAATAAGAAACGGGGCAAGGACACGCCACCAGGGGCAGGAAGAAAAAACTCCTACATGAAGAAGCAGACTTGCTTTCACTGTGGAACACCTGGACACATTGCCATAAATTGTCCAAATCCCGCTCTGTGTCGGAGCAGCTATGGAGGCATATCATCAGACTTCGGTTTGTTGGTAGTGGCTGTTCCAGGCACATGATAGGAGGCATCTCTCAACTGTACAACACTCAGAACATTGTTTGAGAGTATGTGTCCTTTGCGGGAAAGGAAGAAAGGAAGGGATCACTCATGGGGTTTGTGCTTAACGATGTGAAGAATTTTCAGATATGTTATGAGATTATGCATGTTGTTCTCAGACCTTCTGGATGCAAATTCAATCGGTGACTTACGGTTTGAGTTTTCTTATCTATACTCCTGAGGTTATCTTAAACTGATTCATTTTGAAGACAATTTTTTATTTCCTTATATGTCTTTCTTTAGTAGATTGTTTTGGGAAGTGATATGAAGTATAGTGCTAAAGGGAAATTTATGATGCGTGTAATGCACTTAAGCCGAATTGTCTAGACTCTGTATTCAATGTGCTGGTAGGCACAAAGGATTCAAAAGGACTAGACATTGATTGACCATGAAAGGACTAGACAATATAGACTTAGATAGTTTCATTTGGACTGACCATACGACGCTCGGGTGGATTGAGCAGTAAGATAAACATGGGAGCCTGCGAGATACACTAAAAGTTAATTATCTAGAACTGTGGCTGAACATTTCCTTGATGTATGGACTCATGTCCTTAATTTCGGTATTGATAGGGCAACTGGGGGGTTCTGATAAAGTAGGTCTGTAGGAAATTATTTTCTTTCTTTCTATCTGTCAGTCATATGTTACTTCCTCTGCGTGATTGGAAGAGATCCGACCTGGAATGCAACATTTGCAACTCTATTTATATGCATCTTCTTTATCTATGCAACTCTTTCTATCTGTTAGTCATATGTTGTCTCCTCTGCGTGATTGAAATGATCCGACCTGGAACACAGCATATGCAACATTCTACCTCTCAATCCCTCTATCTATGTTAGTCCTATGTTGTTTCGTCTGTGTGATTAGAAGACATCCGACCTGGGATACAACATATGCACTTCTATGTCTGACTTCTTTCTTAATGATTGAATACTCACCTAAAGTAAGGAGTTCTTTGGAAGTTCTTGATTACCGGGGTATATCGGGAAGTGGGAAACACGTTATCTAAAATTAAACCATTTAATAGGTTGTCTGTAGATCTTGCTGCTTAATTTAAGTGGACAACAATATCCTTGGTCGTCGTCAGCTAAATGTCCATTTAGGAATGTATATCACAATGACTGGTCACTTATAATCTGTCCAAATTGTCAACATCCTTTGTGTTTAAGTGGACCACAATACCGGCGATTGACCAGATCTAAACATGCAGGCGTGTGCTGATAAACGATATTGGATTGCTTGATGACTTTGATCCCAAATAATTTTTGTTTTTGTTAAATTTGTTTATAGTTTTCCTCTATGCACAAATTTAGGGGGAGAATTAAAAAAAATCAAAAATGAAACAATAATCAGAAAATTCAAAAATGAAACAAAAATCAGAAAATTAAAAATCCAAAAATAGGGTTATTTCTGTTTTTTTTATTTTTTTGTTCAGAAAAATCAAAAAATCCAAAAATATTTTGTTTCTGTTTTAATTTTCAGAAAATATGAAAAATACAAAAATATTGTGTGCTAAGTTTTCTTTTAGTTTTGTTTTGTTTTGAAAAGTGAATTCAGATGTAGACGTGACTCGTGGAGACTGTATCGAGATTTTCTGAGCCAAGGCTTCGTCCGTGATCATCGAAGAATTCTCATTCGAAGGAGCAAGAAGTGAAGATTATTCTTTCAACATTCAATCCTTCAACCCCAGAAGCAAGGTGAAGCTGACTTGAAGATTATGTGTCAAGTTGCATTGAAGCATCCTCAATCAATTTGCTGCTATCTTGTACCTGCTAAAGTGATCCATAATATTAGATTTCTCTATTGTTCTCTCTGAAGATTCTCAAGCTGAAAGCGCTATTTTTCAAGAATCTTTTCAAGAAGCTTCCTCACCCAACGTGCGTTCAATGCCAAATTATGAAGAAAAGCCCAAGTGCTCAAGATGAAGTCATTTATTGAAGATTCATCATGTTCATCTTGAAGCTGTGAAGAATTTGAAGATTAATGTTGAAGCCAAGCTCCCAATGAAGATTGACAAGAAAAGCCAGCTACTTTTTAGGAGGAGCTTGTTGGGTCAATTAGAAAAGAAAGCTATAAACCAAGGGGGAGATTGGTGGGTCTAAATATTGGTTTATACTTTGCTTTTCTAGGTAAAGTGATAACCTATGCCTTAAGACAACTAAAAGATTATGAAAAGAATTATCCCACTCATGACCTTGAACTCGATGCAGTGGTATTTTCTCTAAAACTTTGGAGACATTATCTTTTTGGTACAAAATGCCAATTGTTTACCGACCACAAAAGTCTCAAGTACATATTCAGTCAGCAAACTTTGAATATGAGACAACAACGAGCCATGGAGTTGATCAAAGACTATGACTGAGAAATCCTGTATCATCCAGGAAAGGCCAATGTAGTTGCCAATTCACTTAGCAGAAAGGTTTATCATAATAGTGTTTGTTATGGTATTACTCACACTACAGTAAAGTTCACTATTCTTGATGAGCTAGAGAAATGGCAAGTAGAATCCCTAAAGCCAGAAAATGTGAAGAAAGAAGGGATGATACATTATACTAATGTTTTACTTGATGATCCACGAGGATTGAAGGTATTTAAGGATCGGCTATGGATTCCAAAGATTGGTGGATTAAGACACAAGATTTTCGATGAAGCCCATAAATCTAAACTGTCAATATATCCTGGTACAAGTAAAATGTACTTTGATGTACGGGCTGATTATTGGTGGCCTGGATTAAAGAGAGACATTGGAAGATATGTGCAGGAATGTCTAGTATGCTTACAAGTCAAAGCAGAGCACCAAAAGCCTTACGGAACTCCAGAAAGTCTTAGTGTTCCCGTGTGGAAGTGGGAAGATCTATCCATGGATTTTATTACCAAATTACCAAAGACTGTTAGACAAAATGATAGCATTTGGGTAATCGTGGACCGCCTGACTAAGAGTGCACATTTTCTTGCCATGCGTGAAACGGCTCCAATGGAGAAATACGCACAAGTATACTTGGATGAAATTGTTGCGAGACATGGTGTGCCACTAAAGATTATTTCTGATCGTGATACTCGCTTCACTTCTCACTTTTGGGCGAGTATGCAACGTGAATTGGGATCTCGAGTTGCTCTCAGCACAGCTTATCATCCCCAGACAGATGGTCATACGGAGAGAACAATCCACACAGTAGAAGATATGCTTCGTGCATGTGTCTTGGAGTTTGGTGGTAACTGGGATAAGTATTTACCTCTTGTCAAATTTTCGTATAATAATAGTTACCACGCTTCAATCAAAATGTCACCATATGAAGCACTATATAGACGTAGATGTCGTACTCCATTATGTTGGCGTGATGTAGGACAGAAAATCCTTGGAGGCCCTGAAATGATTCAAGACACCACCGACAAAATTCAAATCGTACGAGAAAGTATGAAAGCGGCCCAGGATCGACAAAAGTCCTATGTAGAAAAGAGGAGACGGCCCATAGAATTTCAGTAGGATGATTTCGTAATGCTGAAGGTATCTCCATGGAAAGGCATTATACGATTTGGAAAGAAAGGAAAATTAAGTCCTAGATTTGTTGGTCCTTTCAAGATTATCCAGAGAATCGGTAAACAAGCATATCGCTTGGAATTGCCTGAAGATTTCGCAGGTATTCATGATGTGTTTTATGTGAGTTATCTGCGTAAATGTTTAAGCATGTATGATGAAACGGTCCCGTTATCCGAGGTGAAACTGGATAATAAGTTAACATATGTAGAAGGGCCTGAAGAGATCATAAACGAAAGAATGACTAATCTACGTAATAAAGAAATGGAATTGGTGCTTGTCAAGGGGAAACACCGTCGAGGCCCAAATTATACTTGGGAAAATAAGATTGAGATAAGAGCGAAATATCCTCATTTGTTTTAATCGCTGTAATTTCGGGGACGAAATCCTCAAAAGGAGGAGGTATTTGTAACATACACGTTCAGTTATCCTGTTTTGTAGTTTAAAAATAAATAATATTAAGAAATATTATATTATATTATATTGAGCGTTGAGTTCTAACAGATAGTTTTTACTAGAAATGAAGTAAAACTATGTTTAGAATCACTCGGAAAATATTGGAAGTCTTATGAGATTCCAATCAAATGTCAAATATTGAAATTTAACGAAAATATAAAATTTGAAATAAGTAAAATTTATTATTGAAAGTTGTAAAGAATCTCGTTAGAAACATTTAGACGAAAACCTCATCGAAATCTGAGTTATAACGAAGAAGTTATGACCAATCGAAGATCCGCGACAAAACCGGCAAACACTATTTAGCGTAAAAAGTGAGTTTTCGATAAACTACTTTTTAGATTTAGTGATCTAAACGAAAGTCGTAGTATTTGTTAAACCGAGAATTTTCATACAAAGAACGTCCAAATCTGACTTCGTATGAGGAAGTTCTGATTTTTCTAAGTTTCGGAATAGCAGTAGACAGCTAAAAACTCGAAATAAAGATCGAGTGATTTTTAGCCGACACAACCTAAACGAGAATCGAAGGTCTCGTCAATAGTAGTACAACGGTAAAAAGACAGACGAAAACGGACATCGGATGAAGAAGTTATGAATTTTTAACGGACTTTTCCTGTCCCGGCCTGTTAAAAATATAATAATAAAAATAAACTCAAAATTAGCCAATGGAGTCTAAACAAAAGTTGTAGAGCATAATTGTACCTACGCGTGCATGTAAAGAACGTAAAAAACGGAGCTTGCATGCGAAAGTTATGGATTTTTGAAGTTCGGGACACAAAATCCGAGAAATCACGAGAACCGAGAAATTTCGCAAGGCCATGCTTCGGCCACGTCACCCTCGCACGCGAGCTTGCCCCGTCTCCGACCCGATGACTCATCCAATGCGCGGTCCAACCGAAATTCGACGCGTGTCGCATCCGTGGAGGCGTCCGAAGCGAGCCACGTCGCCCTTCCCTTGCGAGTCGCCCCGTGTCCGAAGCAGGTGAGTCACCCGAAGAGGAGGCCCAATCCGAAGCCGACACCTCCCTCCCCCCCCCCCCCTCGCATGCGCGCCGTCTGCCTTCGCTTCTGCCACATGCTTCTCTCCTTCGGCCGAAGACCCTCGGTTCGCACATATAAATAGGAGGGTGCGAACCCTCCTAACTAAAGTTACAAATTTTCACATTTTTCAACCCTAAACCCTATTTTAAGCTACTTTTAATCCCCCGAAGCCCCGGGATCATACCCAACACCCGAAAGACGTCCCAAAGTGCCCAAGACCCAGAGAAATTTATCTTTTCAGTTTGAAGCTCAACCCTCGCAAGGCCCGGTTTTCAATAAAGCTCCCGATTTTCATCAAAGAAAGTTAATTATAGAAACGAAGTGCTTCCCAAGTTACAATTTTAACCTACGGTTATTTCACAGTGAGTTCAATATATAGGAACAATTGTATGTTATGTGTTATATGTGCTATGTGCTTTTCCGTGTTATTATCTCGTGTTATTATTTCATGCTATTATGGTAGCAAAGTTGTACATTTGACCATGTGATCAGTGAAAGGACTTAGATTCACAGTGGTATTGGTATGTAGCCTCTGGCCGTGTAGAGCATGTCTCGTAAGAGAATTACTTCTACCCCTATGGCATTGGCAGTTGGTTAGATAGGGCTGAAAGCTTGAAATCTACCAAAATGTTTAATCAGAAATTGTATGTCTTCTATGCCATTTGGGCCGAAGCTTTATTGATGTATATCAAGTATTGAAATTGTTATGTCTCATTGATTGTATATCTTTGAATCAAATCATCGATTGAGATGGAAAGCTTGTCATATGATTCACATATGTCTTTGTTGTTCCTTGTTCCTCTTTGCCTCTGCCATATTGAAGTATATATATGGCATAACGTTATATTGTATCTATTATTGAACTCACTAAGCGTCACCGCTTATCCCTCTCAGTGTTTAACCATTGCATGTAATAAGGATCTAGTATAGACTTATACTGTTAGAAGATTTTGAATAGATAATACTATTACTTTTGTAATTAGTGTTCATGTATGTATAAAACTATAATATCCTGGGTAGTTATCTAATAAATATAATACTTTGTAATAGTCTTAATAGTTGGTTTGTATCCAGTCTTTGTAATTAAACTATCAATGTAAAATATTGTTTATAAATATGCATGTAGCATGTTTTGGAGTAATATGATGAAATTTTAGAGAGGGGTTCTCTCATAAACGCACCAGTAACTTGGTTGTTATAAAACATATCGTTGTGTGTAATTTGATGAGTAAGTACAAGCGAGCATTTGGGTCGAAGTTTATCCGTTCCTTTTACCCCATGTGGATAAAAGCGATATATGTGTACCCCTCGATGATTTAGTGATGACAAACCTAAGTGCTCGGCTGGGCCTGGACTGATTTGATTTGTTCAATCAGTCGGTCGTCATAAATTGGAAACCGGGAAACAACAGATGGAAAGAGAGAATGATTATAATCCATGTCTCAGTCCATATGATATCTAGAATGGAGGAATATATGATCCCTTATCTAATGGACGAGTCATTGACTAGGTCACAGTTCGACAGTGGCTTTTAAGAGCTACGATTGCTAGTCGGGATTTTGGAGTCGTACTTGCAATAATAGTTTTAGACTTATCCAAGTGGGAGACTATTGGATTAGATGTATAAGCCCATAACTATTATTGGTATGTACTCGACCCGAGAGTAGCATGGTCCATTTGGGTTGCATAACACTAGGACAATTTGTTAGGATGGACTCTTGAGATAAAGTTATATATGATTTATTAATATATTATAAGTTCTAATATATTAATATGATATCATATTTTTTAATTAGTATTGATCAAGAATTAATTTGGAATTAATTTAGTGATCAAAAAAGACTAATTAAATCTATGGGGACTAATTATGGTAATTAGTTATATTTATATATGTTGGGCTTATGATCCATGTTGGACCAAGTTTATGTATGGATACATAAAGAATTGGGCCACATGAACCATGGATCATAAAACCCATGGATATGGATTTGGGTTATACCCACGACCCTTGGAATCCTTCATATAAATATATACTCCATAGCCTAAAAACAACCACTAGTGATCTTGGAGATCTTAGAAACGTTTTTGAGTGCATGGAATTATCTCTCAAGAGCCACCTTTATCCTAGGTGAGTTGTGAGCCATTTGAGGCATTCATACTTTTGGTGCTAAGCTCTTAAGGCCAAATACAACAAGGTTTCAAGCTACATAAAAGGTATGTCATCCTAACTAGTATTTCATATTGTTTGTGTCAATTGCATGCTAGTTATAGGCTTAATGCTTTGGAAATACCATTACATGTATAATTAGACAAAACATAGATCCAAGGCATTTAGGGTTGTATGTGCACCATAGGATGTTGTAGTATACATAACTCAATAGTGGTATCAGAGCCATGGGTTGTTTTTCTATTATATTTGATGTTTTTATTGGTTTTCAAAGAAAAAAAATTGAATTTTTTGCACTCTGACACCATAACTCGCCGAGTTCAGTGCTTAACTTGCCGATTCGCATGTTTTTTGCCTTGGATTCGCCGAGTTGGATGAGTGACTCGCCGAGTCCACTCACATATTTGATCAACTCGACGAGTTAGCTCATCAACTCGACGAGTTAGCTCATGCACTCCAAAAGTTTTTGAATTTTTCAAAACATGCCCTCAAGTTTTGGAATTTGTAGAGTTACCCGCCCATGTATACTTTAATTCCAAATCAAACCCTAGAATTTTAAAAGTTTAAAATTCAACTCTTATACTATTATAATATTATAGGTTTAATATTTATATATATGTATAAGAGTAAAGTCAGTCTTACCGTCAGTAGGCCTCATTCACGAAGTCGGTCTATGAGGGGGGTATAAGGTTACTGCCTATAAAATGGCAGTTTAATGGGTGTCCATTCTCACTCACCGCTTCCTTGACTAGTGGAGGGTCGTTAGCCGAAAGGGTAGGATAGGACTCTAATTCTCCCTTCACTAAAAGTATAATGATAAACATAAAGTAACTAAACTTTATTAAATTCTCAATCTTAGTTACTTTAGGAAAATGTGAATATGGTGCTAACCCAAGAAATTGCACTTTTCACCTTGTTAAGTCGTTAGTGGAGCGTGTGTGGTTAACCGGCA
Source organism: Lactuca virosa (assembly GCF_052849685.1). Lineage (NCBI taxonomy): Eukaryota > Viridiplantae > Streptophyta > Magnoliopsida > Asterales > Asteraceae > Lactuca > Lactuca virosa. The sequence goes on from NC_136430.1 coordinate 193,566,011, forward strand.
CACTAATCTGGCACTGACAATGCGTGGCAAAGGGTAGCTTGATGTTAATCATAGATCAATGGAGCGTGTGTGGTTAACCGGCACATTGATTAGGTGGTTGTAACATTGGGTGTACCAAGCTAATTTGCATGGTTATTTACTCCTTGTTTGTGATCCTTGGCATCCCAGTCACAAACTTGAAGGGCACACTCGAGATTTAAACATGCCATTGAATTGTTTAATGAATCTTAAAGGATCTAGGAGTTTCAATTCAATTAAAACCTGAAATTCTTATTCGTTTTTCGTGGTGGAAATTGGTAAATCGTCATTTACCTACCTTCAAATATTTTGTAGCTTGGATTACGACATCCCTCTTCCAAGTTATAAAATATTGTGTTGGGTCCTAGCCTTAATATTTTATATTGGGTGTTATATTAAGGACTTAAATCAACTTGCTTGAATTTCTCCCTCATAGATGTCTAGTTCTGACAACTATGGTCCTACTTATCCTTTTGGATAGAGCTTTCCTAATGAAGATGATATCCCACATGGCGATCAAGGTGAAAGATTAATCCCTTTGTTGTGCATTAATAGGACTGGAAATCATACTTCATTTCCTCCACTTCCTCCAATTATTCTCCCTAACCCACAAGTTCAAAGACTTGAAAAGTTCAAGGTCACTCAAGCCATATTGGCAAAGTCTATGTGCACTCACATCTTGGAGATGAAATCACATATTGACAAGCTGGGAGAGTTGGGTGTCGAAGTCTCGAGGAAGTTGGTTGTTGATTGGGTTCTTTAGTCACTCCTTGATGACAGATCACGACATGACCCTTATTGATCTTACCTATTTGCTTGTTGCTGTTGAATCAATAATGATTTAGAGCACTGGTAATGCAAATTTGATTGGAAGATCTACTTCCCAAACTTCCATGGACATTAACAATGGTAACAGTAGAAGTCTAGAAAAGCTTTCTCTTCCCAATGGAAAGGGATCGGCCATGGTCAAGTCGTTTGACCCAATGGTAAAGAGAAAGGCTAAGTCTGAGATAGTCTCGTGTACCATTCCCAAAAAGTCCATATGTTTCTTTGGCCAAAAGAAGGGGCATTGGTTGCAAAGCTGCCAAATTTACCTGAAAGTTCATAAGGATGGTAAAAGTCAAAAAGTTTGACTTTGCTTCAGGTAAAGTCCACTATCTAACTCTATTAAGTTCTTATTTGGAGATTCTTAATACATGATGTAATGTAATTACATTTTGATCTTTTCCAGAACCAAAGGAAGCTTAAAGAAAGAGTAAGGTGATTCTGATCGTGAAGAGATGGATTTCGATCGCATGGTTCGATGATCAGAATTTTGAGCTGGTGCTTAAGAGTTATGATAGATTGCTTAGGAATAGATAACAACATGTTTTTCATATGTATTTGCATTGTACAGATAAGTTTTTCCGCAAAATATTTCACAAATAAGGAAAAGTTTTTTTATTTTAAGTTTCCTTACAATGACATTTGTGAAAAATTGTTGTTTATATGATTCCAATGATAGCAATATTGGAAAATGGATTTGATTCTTTTCGTTTGTGGTAGTGTCATAATTCACCAAATAAGGAAAGATTCTCATCAACCAAGTTTCAGTTGGATAGAAACTTGGAATCATGCAACTTGTATTGTGTGATGAATGAGAATTTTCATCTTTGGGAAATTAAGACTAATTCCTTGTTCACATGTATACGAGTCAAGTGAAGGACCAGGGGATTAGATACACTTGGTTGTGCGCTGATCAGGTCCACCACAAAGAACGATAAGAATATTCGTCATGATTTACAAAAGTTTAGTAAATATGGTTATGCTTACAAATTTAAGTGTAATTCTCAATCGTTGAAAAAGTTTTAATGTATGGCAGGACGAATGAGAAGAATCAACATAGGCAGAAAGATAAAAGTTTCTCAAATCTGAAAATATGGGAGAGTACTTCAGTATGAGGTTTTATGATCACCGTAATGATTATGAAAAACCATATCACAATTGATCCTCTAAGGAAATCTTAGTGCATTTGTTTGACTAAGAAGAGAAATCGTAAATTGTAGAAATGGTTAAATCAAAAGATGAATCATACTTCATTCCAAAATTGAGTCTTAGAGTAACACTCCAAGATCGAGCCTTGAGTGACATAATGTTAAGAAGTTTTAATAGACTTATCAAATGTAGAGTAAAATGTTTTCTACTCTTGTACATTTGAAATTGGTAAGTTGTGATGTTTTGGATAAAACAAAGACCAACTAAGGCCAATTGTGTGAAGTGTTTATCTTGATTATAATCCGCACTAACTCTTGAATATTGGTTTGTCAAGTAATGTTCCTTGACAAAGTGAATCATATATGCCAAGAGGTTAGTGGGAGTCTTAAAGATCTTGACAAGTTTCAAGAACTAATAAAGAATAAAGCTATTGTTTATCACTAGCACACGACTTGAGGTTTGTAACCTATCGTGTTGACATATTCTTGTTTTTATGCCCATTCCAGTAAAGTTGACTATGCGTATGAGTTCTATGAGTTCTCAGTTGTTTGCATAACTACTTAGAAGAAATGGTAGGCCCTTGTGCTGCCAGGTGGCAAAAAATTAAGATTGAACAAGTTCAGTCCATATGAGTTTGGATTTGTCACTAACCGTGTCTTGTGATTAGGGTTATGAAAAATTCACATGGATAGGAACACATACACCATAAAATCTAAGTGTCATAAGGTTTCTCTCCGATTCATGAAAATGATGGTGAGGAAACGCTTTCACTAAGTAGATTTTAAGGAGATAGAACTATGATATTTGCATTCTCAAATTCAAATATGATTACAACATCCCTTTTCATAATTCGAATTCTGAGGAATGGAAAAAGGTCTAAACATTTGAGACTTGTTGATGTAAGTTCTTAAATTGTTTAAACACACATGTGAGCTATCTAAGGAAAGGTGTATGAGTTTGAGAGTCCTAGATAAAGTCTTATCGAAGCATCTCATATCAGAAGTATGAACTTTGGTAAGAAAGTCAACAAAGTGTTGATTTCTAGAAGTCCAGCTGATTTCTGAGTACATGTCAAAGCTAGTGGGAGCATAAGTGTTATGCTAACAAGGATGTAATTATTATGCTAGTGGGAGCAAAATCAATTATGGTAAATGTTGCAAGCTAGCAATGTTAATTATAGAAAACAAAAGTTTCAATTTGCAAGTTGCAGAGTTTGAAAATTTGTTTTGCTATAATTAAGGGAGAGAAATCCATACTTCATTTCAAATATAAAAGCTTAGATTGATATTTTAATCAAATTTAGTCAAGTATATATATGAATGTTATGTTGGAATGGTTCAACATAAGGAAATTCTATATATGGAAATGTTAATTGCGTTCTAAAAATTTGATTATGATTACGGCATCCCTCTTCATAATCAAAATTATGAGAACATGGCAAATAGAAATATTATAGCAAAACACTGATCAAGTATCATGTCTTTATGTTAGACTTTACGAATTGTGTCCCATATGCTTCGGGTATAGGATCGATTGCACATGCTATAATATTCTCGTGTTCTAAATTTTTCCAAATGCCTAGGGCATTAAGAGGGAAAAAGGACTAGAACCGGTTATGACTAAAGTGGTTGAGCAACTGTTAAGGACAATCTAAGGTTCACCAAGGATTGGTCGCTTAAGGACAGTTGGAAGTATAGCAATGGATGGACCATATTGACATTATTATGAATAGACAGGAGTCTATTAATAAAGAGTTGTCGTATGGAAAATATGGAATGTTTCCATATTGGGAGATGAGAAAATTAGAAAACTTAATGCAAGAAGGATGTTCAAAGGAATGTACTTTGAATATGAGACTTCATTTCCATGGAATTTCTCTCCATTGGAATACTTTGTAATGTCTGTTGCAGAGTCTTTATAACTTTTGTGCATAGTCATTACAAGAGGATCATTGCATATAAGTTTAGAATCCAACAGGTTTCAGTAAATGGCAAAGAATCTTGTGTTCTTACATTTATCATAAGGATTTGGAATTGTGAAATGAGCGTCGTTGAAATGTTTTTCAATTGATCTATTTCACAAAGTAAGGACCATAGACAAACATAGTGTGCATGCTTGGAGCATGGCATAACTATTGTTTAGACAAACATAGTGTGCATGCTTGGAGCATGGCATAACTAATGTTTTAATTCAAGTATTAGGTTGATAAATCGAAACATTATACAATGAATAATATGTAATCAATATGGTGATTAAATAAAAGGTGTTTTTATTTATATTCATAAGTTCTGAGACCATATTGGATTCGATTATTCTTGTGTTTCAGTTTGCATGTTTTGACTTCCCGAATAACTAGGATATTCAAACCATCCACAGTCGATCATAATTTGGAAGTAGGTATTGAGGCGAGACTGTCATGAATTGGTCTGTAGTTTGTCTAGGACAAAGTGGCTGCAGTATTCATGACTACTTCTGGAATAAGATTCGAGTATTGGATTCAACCCACGCGCATCTGAATCACTTCATGGATTTTATCACGAGTAATCATGAGACAATAATCTCTTATATTCTTCAAACGGATACGTGTGATTTGTAGTTGCGCGTCGGTTGCACATTGACATATGTAAACGCACCAGTAGCTTGGTTGTTATAAAACATATCGTTGTGTGTAATTTGATGAGTAAGTACAAGCGATCATTTGGGTCGAAGTTTATCCGTTCCTTTTACCCCATGTGGATAAAGCGATATATGTGGGCCCCTCGATGATTTAGTGATGACAAACCTAAGTGCTCGGCCAGGCCTGGACTGATTTGATTTGTTCAATCAGTCGGCCGTCATAAATAGGAAATCGGGAAACAACAGATGGACAGGGAGAATGATTATAATCCATGTCTCAGTCCATATGAAATATAGAATGGAGGAATATATGATCCCTTATCTAATGGACGAGTCATTGACTAGGTCACAGTTCGACAATGGCTTTTAAGAGCTACGATTGCTAGTCGGGATTTTGGAGTCGTACTTGCAATAATAGTTTTAGACTTATCCAAGTGGGAGACTGGTGGATTAGATGTCTAAGCCCATAACTATTATTGGTATGTACTCGACCGAGAGTAGCATGATCCATTTGGGTTGCATAACACGAGGGGTCTAATTATGGTAATTAGTTATATTTATATGTGTTGGGCTTATGATCCATGTTGGACCAAGTTTATGTATGGATACATGAAGAATTGGGCCACATGAACCATGGATCATAAAACCCATGGATATGGATTTGGGTTATACCCATGACCCTTGGAATCCTTCATATAAATATCTACTCCATACCCTAAAAACGACCACTAGTGATCTTAGAGGTCTTAGAAACGTTTTTGAGTGCATGGAATTCTCTCTCAAGAGCCACCTTTGTCCTATCTGAGTTGTGAGCCATTTGAGGCATTCATACTTTTGGTGCTAAGCTCTTAAGGCCAAATACAACAAGGTTTCAAGCTACATAAAAGGTATGTCATCCTAACTAGTATTTCATATTGTTTGTGTCGATTGCATGCTAGTTATAGGCTTAATTCTTTGGAAATACCATTACATGTATAATTAGAGAAAACATAGATCCAAGGCATTTAGGGTTGTATGTGCACCATAGGATATTGTAGTATACATAACCCAACAAGAATTCCTTATATGAGATTGACATCATTACTGTAGTTGCTTGTGTATGTATCACGGCTGTACATAATTAAGATCTTATAGCCCGAGAATGTTTGATTTGGCCTGATGTTCTGTTCTTATTGATTAGGGCTGAGGGTAGGATCCGATATTCGAAAGTCTATAGGGTCCAGTGTTATGTATGGTTAGCATACACTAGTGCAGTAGGGGTTGGTGGAAGTCTCATGGATGAGTGAGGTTGAGCGACCACCATATGCATGCATATTGTTAGGGTGTTGTGATGATACTTGAGACAAATATAGGTAGGTGTGGAAGGTAGTATCGTCCCGTACTACTGAAAGAACATGAACCATACGCGTAACAAGGAAGTCACAACCCCTAGGGTTTAGTCGGGAGTTGATTCCCAGTTAGTTATGCTGATTGTCTGATATCTTCCTGTTATATTTTCAGTATGGTGGTTACGAGGCGTTTTTTACTAGATCCGGATCGGTATCAGGGCAGGGCGATCAGGAGGCCCCAGCAGCGCCTGAGGTTATCGGCCAGGAGGGGCCAGTGTTGACAGAGGATCGAGTCAGGGAGATCATCCGCGAGGAGGTGGTCGAGATTGTCCGGGGTTAGATTCCGGAGTTGTTTGGGTCTATCAAGACCGCTATGATGGAGTACTTCGATGACAGATACGCAGCCCTTGCGGGATCGGCTGCCGTTGCAGTTGCATCGGCTGTAACAGCGGCATGAGGAGTAGTAGGAGCCAGTCGGGGCTTCCAGTATAGGGACTTCGATAACACGAATCCCCCTACTTTTGATGGGACTCAGGACCCCATCAAGGCTATGAGGTAGGTTTCTAATGTCGAGGGGTGTTTCTTTACTTGCTCTTGTCCTACTGACCAGAAGGTCAGGTGTGCTCTGAACCTGCTAAGGTCCGAGGCCAAGGACTATTGGAGATTGACAACAGGGTCGTACACTGATGATCAGAGAGCTGCTGTTACTTGGGAGCAGTTCAGGGATATGTTCCGCACCCAATACATTCCACGGGTTGAGCGGGAACGATTTGACCAGGAGTTTTTGAGTTTGAGACAGGACGGGGAGTCGGTGACGGAGATCACCCGTATGTTCACAAAGAGGGCGATGTTCTGCCCAGAGTTTGCTTCCGAGCAGGCTCAGATGACTCGTTATCTGAGCATGCTCAAGACTGATATCCGACAGTTTGTGTCTACCCAGCGATGTGATACTCTTCTGGATTTATAGGAGGCCGCAAGGCAGCGTGAGTTGGAGATCGATCTACAGTTGAGGGAGCAGCGGTAGGCCCCGACACAGTCGCAGCCGGCGCTGAAGCGATCTAAGACCGCTGATACCAGGATTGGGGACAGTCAGGCCGCACTTGTGGGAAGTGAGGAAAGGCTCATTCATGGACATGCCGATCAGGGAGTGGGTGCCACCGATGTGGCAAGCAGGGCCATCTAGCCAGGGATTGCAGGCAGCAGACTCTGGATTCCGGAGTCAGACTTTGTTATCATTGTGAGCAGGTGGGCCATATGTGACAACCCGGAACTTTCTCATTTTACATCTAGCCAATTCACTCAATGTTAAGCTTACGTTGTTAACTTCTAGCACTGTTTAAGGGTCCACTTAATTATTCTAAGCATGGGTACAGTCAAGGTTGAGGTTAGGAATGAGTTAGCAAGGCGTATAGTAGCAAAAACGTGAGTAATCCATCCCTTAGCTTGTTGTGCTTGAAGAACCTCTTGATCTAGGCCTTGAAACATCAAAGTCCCGTCATGTTCTTCATCTCTTTGAAGGAGTGCGGCCACACACCCACATAAGTGGCCTCACACTCCTAAAAGACCCTCCAAAGTGAGAGTTTGGCTTCCATTTTCGAGTTAGACATGACCATAGCCTGGCTACACCTTGGAAATGGCATTTTTGGACACAAAACTTGATGGGTGTACGACCACACACTCATGTGTGCGGCAGCACACTCATGAATGCGACAGCACACTCAGGTGTGCGGCAGCACACTCAGGTGTGCGGCAGCACACTCCTGTATACGGCCACACACTCATGTGTGCGGCAGCACACTCCTGTGTGTGGTAGCACACTCCCTTGTGCAGCAGCACACACATTGGTGCGACCACACACACACATCCTAGGACCACAAACCCCTTTCTAAGACCCTAAACTTGTACTACAACCAAGTATGGACCTAGGACACTTCATGGATGCAAGTATGGACCTTGAATCACCTCAAAGACACTTTCCAACATGAGCGTACGGCCGCACACCCCTTGGGCCACACACCCATGGCCGCACACACCATTAAGGTTGCCATACACTCCCCTCATGCAATCCTTTAAGGTCCTAACACTCAGTGCAAGTAGTTCCAAGTTCTTAGAGTGGTTCTCCATCGCATCTAGTGGTGAAATACGATCATTTGACTCCTTTATGTGTCATTACTTGTTAATTAGGATTAAATTGTGTTCAAGGCTTCACTTAAACATCCCGCATTCCGTATCGATCCTTCATTCAAATCGCCCGACGTGAGTTCATACCCCTACATGTTCCGTGTTTTTAATGTTTTCAGCGGGGAATACAAGCCAAACTCAAAGTATTTTATTAAGTTTTAAACTTATTAATACAGTCCAACGATTTCCACGTTTAATAACATATTCGGATATTTTATCCCTTTTTGTAATATGTTGAGCATATGGGAAACTATTATTTTGGAAATCTAACTTCATAGCTTGCAGAAAGGTTTTTACAAAGCAATTTCCATACAAATTCTAATAAACTATAATGGGTATAGTTTGGGATAACCCTCTAGGCAGTTTCTACCTAATCAGATTTCATAAATGAATATATATAAATTATGGCAGATTTAGTTTATATTATATATTTTCTCAGGAGTATAAAGTACTATTCTTCAAGGATAATTATTATTTTATACTGTTTCTCGCTAGTAAACTAAATTATACATAATTGTGAGGCTCTACTTCAATACTGTACCCTTAGGTGTATAGTGATAAATCCTATCCCAATATAACTAGAGTCTCCTGGAGGGAGAGCGTGAGATTTGTGAATAGATCTATTCGGGACTGACAATCCCACACCATAACTGCTAGCTACAGTTAGGCAGGCATGCCTGTGGTGGACAAATGTCATTTAGCATAAACGCCTAAAGAACGTTATAAAGGTCTAGGTCATATCAAGTATGGTTATACGACTCGCAACTAAGTATAAACTAACTTTGGTTTATGTACTCTACTCTTCACTTGTTTTATTTTGAGTAATAAAACTACTTTCATATACATACTGATAGTAATCAGGGATTTTCTAAACTTACATCTCTACCTCTAGGACGGATAACCTGTTTTTAAGGAAAATATGGGATTTTCCCAAGATAATACCGGTATTTCTAAAACTGATGGTTTATCTTCTACTAATAGACACTCTTTCAAAACCGCTTTTCATAAGAAAATACAGGATTTTCTTGAAGAACACTTTTCAAAAGGATTCAAAGAACATTTTCTCACCAAAACTAAATGCTTATGAACTCACCAGCTTTATGCTGATATTCTTTCAAAACTGCTTGTATTCTCAGGGAATTAGTAGATAGGTACTTCCAGGAGTTCGGAGAAGTCGGAGCGTTAGAGTCACGTCTTTCCATTTTACTTTTGATATGAACAAAACTATATATTAAACAATGTAAACCTTTTTCATATATGTATTCAATGTCTGGTTGTGTTTACTATGCTTGCTATGATACAATTGTTGTGATACTACGCATGACGTCAACCACCCCCGAACGTTTCCGCCGTTCCGGTTTGGGGGTGTGACAGATTGGTATCATAGCTCTTGTTTATGGCGAACTAAGTATACCGAACCTTACATGGTATACAACTTTAAATACTAAGGGGCCTAAGTTCTCTAAACTAAAAGTATACTTTCAAAAATACAAGTATTTTTATAAAAGTATATAAGTATACCCGAGTATCAAAATCCGTGTCGTAAGTAGAACAAAACAAAAGTATTTGGATGTGGGACATCGCGGTTAAACCTGGGCAGTTATGTAATCATGTCTAGGGTGAATATAGCCTGATCAACTATATTCAGTTGAGACATGACCAACATGTGCTTGGGAGTGACTGTGGTGTTGCAGCAAGCCTAAAAACTTACCTAGATACCAGAAGAGTTCTAGAACCGAACATAAGGATTAAAATACTATTGGAGTATTTTAGGATGCTATAACGATCAAGCCAGAAACTTACCCAAGAATCCAATCTTCAAGAATCAACCCTGTAGCTATAATACATTGGAAGTATTATTAGATTCGATGCCTATTAACTATCCCTTTACCATCACCTCGCGTAGATAGCATGGCTGGATTCCACCTCCCTGGCGACCCGTACTTTCCCAACCAAGGAGATGATGGATGGATCGAGCCAGAGCCAGAAGGAAACCATGAAATCCCTTTGGACGATGGCTTTGCCGAACCATTTCCTGAAGAGACTGACTCGGAACCCGAAGTCAAGAACCTACCTCAAGTGGCCCCAATGCCAAACCCTAACCCTCGAGTTGAATTCCAAGGTCCAACGCCCATGTGGGTTGGGAGTTTGAAGAGGTGGAGCCATGAGCAAGGCCAACCCCTCCCATACAAAGGTAACCGCAACTTCTACAATCTGGATAAAGGAGGTCCTGCAGACAGGGCCCTTCCAATCCTGATACGTCGAGTGGCTCGTAATGTGGAGCTAGGTGTGGCAACCCTTCAACGAACTATGGAGCTTGAGGCAGACTCGGATGCCAACACAAACTGCATTCGCAATCTCGAAGTTGCTTATGGGAGAACTATGAGGGACAATGAAGCTCTACAACAAGAACTAGCTACCACTCGAGTTGAGGTCATAGAGCTCCGAGCACGCCAGACAGTATACGAGGGCCGCCTGCTTGACATGGAGCGCCAGCTGGCTAACTTAAGGATCCGTCCAAGGAGTGCCCGTCGCCGATAGGAGAATACTCTACTCATCCTTCCTTTTTGGCCTAAGGAATAACTTTCATATCTATGTTCTGAGTAGTTATTTTCCGTAAACATCTCTGTCTTTCTTGTTGCCAAGATGTCCTATGTATTAGTATGATTTAGACCTACTTTTAGGTCGAGGTTTCCAAAATATATGTAATCTCGGTTTCAATATTAGTGGCAACAAGCAATTATCAGTTGAAGATTTTCATTGTTAAAAGTATACCTTAGATCGATAGCATGCAAAGTAAGCAACTTTATCAAGGCCCTATCACTATTTTGTCCTCAAAACATGAATCATAAGATGTACTTAGACGATTATTCCTTTTCCCCATCAATTTCATATCAGTTTCCATAAAAGCTTCGATATCTTAATCGGCACGGAATGGTTAAGCCTCAAATCGTGTTGATATCATTTGCTTCGAGAAAGCGATTCGTCTCAACCTTCCCTTCAACGCAATCCTCATTGGTCTCAGTGATAAGATTTTTCGAACCTTCGTATCATTTCCTACGTCAAGCCTAGGAGCATCTGCGGAAGGAATGCTATGCATTCCTGGATCATGTTGTCAATGAGACGCAAGAAGTTAAGGACCTCGAGAGCATCTCCGAAGTATGCAACTTTCCCGATGTCTTCCCCAAAGACATTACAAGGATTCCTCCCGAGCATCAAGTTGAATCTTATATCGACTTGATTCCCGGAGCTATTCTTATAGCCGACCCTCCATCTCATCTGGAGCCGAAGAAATGGGAGAGTTACTCAGCCAGCCCGATGAGCTGAGCAACCAGGAGTTCTTAAACTTATTGTATGCGAACTTTGTTGTGCTCAAGTCTTTTCTATTCTTGCTAAGACCACATCATGGGGATGTGGGTCGAATCAATGAGAGTCAGATAGCAAAACGGGAAAAATCTCAATGCATAGATAAACATTTAGGATATATCCAGAGGCAACCATTGTTGCTCACAAACTTCTTTTCTTGACATGTAGCAAAATCATGCCTCCGAAGGAACGTACCCAACCCACCAATAAGACACCAGTCCTTCAGATGGACTCAGCTATGTTCGAAGCTACTGTCACAGCAGCCGTGGCAGCCGCCCTAGCTGTTCTTAACGCTAACAACCCAAGTGGGAATGGGAACAGTTTCCACATCTCAAACTGTAGCAACACATCAGGAAACCAACAAGGGCTTATCCAGGTGGACACTCCAACTCCCAAACCTAAGAGCGCCAAACGAAAATTCTGGAATAGGGAGCGCAAGTCGTGTCAGAAACTTGCCAAGAGACAACAACCCGTGATAGCTCCTACAGCCACAACATCCGCCAAACCAGTGCCAACGTCAGTGTCGCGATATGCTGGAAAACTTCCAAATTGCGAGGAATGCAACTTCCACCACGTAGGGAAATGCTGTGAATCGCAATGTAAGAACTGCAACATGCAAGGTCACACCGCTCGTTACTGCAGAGCACCGGCACATGTCACACCCCAAAACTGGAACGACGGAATCGTTCGGGGGTGGAGGACGTCATGTACAGTATCACAACAATGCAAAGTAGTAAACAAGCAACAACATCATCCATTGCATTAATAGTATAATTTCATACAAGTGTGTTCTGTCAAGTTATATAGACACCAAAAATAATATACATCAAAATAAAGATGAGTCTTGAACGAGCTCCATCTTCGCAAAAACCTGGCTCCAGTACCTGTCTACTGGCGACCTGAGAATACAAGTTATTTTGAAAGCGAGTATCAGCTTTAAAGCTGGTGAGATCATAAGTATATTAGTGTCTGTAGTTGTATGAAAGTGTTTTGTAAGTTTGTAATTGTATATGTTTGTAAAAGTTTGTAATTGTTTGAACTCTCCTAGATAACCCTATGTTTCCTACTAAAAGTAGCCTTCTACCAAGGCATCTAGTATCTGTGTGTGTGTCTCTTGTAAGAGTGTGTATTTTCCCAAATCCGACTATCATTAACCAAAAATATAGTTTTTACATTATTGTTTATTGTGTAAATATCACAAAGTAAATGTAATGGGAAAATGATATAGTAATGTAGTGTTGTATTAAGTAACTACTGCTGTACTAACTACTTTAAACCAATTGTTATTTAAAGTACCATGTGATCGGCCTGTATCCTGCTACCGACTCAATAGAAAAACAACGATGTAAGACGTCGTAAGAAATGACGTTTGGCACCCGTAGACTTGCAAGTCCCACTGTAGCGAGCAGCAAGGTGTAGGATAGTCAATCCAGTATAGATCTATACACAAACTCATACGCTCCCCATTTAAGGAGATTCTGGATACAAAAACGGTCATGGCAGGTAGTGCCATGCCCCGTTAGGTGGCTCACATAACTGTAATAATGTATATGTAATGAATGTGCTAGCTGTATTGTATGTTCTACCTCTGTCTAGCCTGTATGTTCTCTCTGTATGGTATTGTTTGTTATCTCTTTCTTTGTATTGGTATTGTTTGTTATCTCTTTCTCTGTATGGTATTGTTTGTTATCTCTTTCTCTGTATGGTATTGTTTGTTATCTCTTTCTCTGTATGGTATTGTTTGTTATCTCTTTCTCTGTATGGTATTGTTTCATGTATGAACTGACTCTTTGTATGTTTCATTGTTCTAGTAATAGTATTAGTATCTTCCTAAACTACTCCTATAGTAGCTTACTAGTAATGTATGAACATGTATGTATACCCTTGCTACCCAAAGGTATGGAGCTGAATGAAAGAAGGAACCTTTGTATCTATATACTTATACATAATATATAACTAGGATTCAAACGACCTTCGGACAGATAACCCTAATACCCTAAGTCCACAACCAAACAAGGAACAGGAAGTAAGGTGAGCTATCAGTCCTAAGTCCTTTCAATCCTACTTATATAACTATATCTATATAGATACACATTTAACAGAATATAAGTTTAAAAGAGTTTAAGTAAAAGTATTTGACATGAAAAGGAGTTTGTAAAACAGTTTGAAGTAAAACAGTTTGGTAACACAGTTTGAAAAGTAAGAAATCCACTTGTTTGGTAGTTATTAATCACATGTGATTGATATAATAACTATAATAATTCAACTTGTATTCCCCCCCCCCATAAAAGCATTTAAAAACATTTAAAAGGTTAATTAAGGGGTATGAACTCACCTGTAGTGAGTGGTTTGGATGAACTGATGATATAGGATTGCTAGGTGTCAAGTGATGACTTGTACACACACAATGATCCTAGTTAACATATAATGACACATATATGTATCCAATTAGTCTTTAAACAACTAATTAACAAAGTTAAGACTTCCTAGAGCATGAAAAACACCTTATATAAGTGTTATAAGTGCTAAGGATTGCATCTAAATGTTGTATGACATTGCTATTGAGTTTAGGGTTCAAGGGAACCCTTTATATGAGTTTTCGGTTTTGTGACCATAACTCATTGAGTTTACGGTCGTAAACCCATGAGTTTACGGCCGTAAACTCATGCTTCTTTGACCATGTGTTGTTTTGAAGCTCTACAAGTCCTTAGAAGCATTTCTACTTGAAGTATAAGCCTATGGAAGTGATTAGGGCACCATTTCACTCCTAAATGGAGTTTACGGTCCTTGGACCATTTGCCTTTGGGTTTACGGCCGTAAACCCAAATGGTTTATGGTCTTTTGATGTTTTCATGTACTTAACTCATTAGGGAAGGGATCTATGCAATTTTCCAAGGCTTAGAAGGGACTAGGGCACACTTTGGCACCCTTTTTAGGGTTTACGGTCCAAGGTGTTCTTGGACCGTAAACTCCTTTGATCCTTGGTTTCCTTGGTGTTTTCTTGATGTATAGAAGTGTAACAAGCCTTATTATACTCTAGGATAGAAGTACTTACAAGATAGAGGCTTGAAAAGGTGCTAAAAGTCCAAGAACACTAGTGTGTGTTCTTGGTGTTCTTGGTGAAACTTGAAGATCTAACCTTTTGGAATGATTTCACGAATGGAAGTGTGTTAAATCACTAGATTAAGCAATATATCAACTTAATAGGGCTAGAAACACTTACAAGTTGATGATCTTGAAGAATTGTTGGATGATACTTGAGAGAGAATTGAGTTTGGATCTTGAATTTGTGAAAAATGGTAAATAATGACTAAGTGTCATATATATACCCCCAATTTAGGGTTTACGGCCGTAAACACCTTTGTTTAGGCCGTAAACTCCAAACTCTTGGAGCTTTGGGACTTTATTGTTGCACAATAAACCCTAGAGCATCCTCTCTCCTGGTATCTCCTGAAGTACTAACTTAAAAAGACTCGAACTTATTCCAAAAAGCTTGAAAGTTAGCAGAAACTGTTCTGACTTCTATTGAATTGAAATGTTGTACAGAATAGAAATTTCGGGTTGTCACAGCACAGCCAAACACCTCCATTACCGGTGTAAAGATGGGCCAGGTTTGTTACAATTGTGGCGAACCCGGACATTTCAAAAGAAATTTTCCAGGGACTGAGGATGGCCAGGAAGCTCGTTTCGCAAAGACCCCGACTCAACACATCACTTCCACTACCGACGCTAGCATAGTTCAAGTGTGCGGTACATGTGGCAAAATGGGACACTTTACAATAGACTGCCCAACAGAAAAGAACAATGAGGAAACCGGAGGAGTCTGACCTCAGTGAAGGAGGAAGCATCGAAGGACCCTGCCTTGTTTTGGTACGTTTTCGAAAACCCCAATAATTGTTCATAATTGTGACTACTTTCTCGTCCGGATTGAATCACGTAATCCTTATAAGGTTTAAAGCCCTAATAAGCAAATCATGATAGCTTAAGTGAATACGCTAGGGTCAGTTGTAGTTATACATGACTTGTATGCACCAAACGATCATAGAGAGATCTAGTAAGAACCATTTCATGAAAGTTCATAGTTTCAAAACATCAGAACCCTCGTGTTAGTGGTACCTATTAATCTCGAATCAAACACAACAAACACTAGAGACATTCACCCCGGGGCATCAATGTCCTAACAAAACGATCCTTCCAAACTAACTTAACGCGCGATTCTACGAAGTCGTCCCGCTTAGTCCGACTGAGTCTATGTTATACCAAACCCTTTGTCTTAAATCGTTCGATCGCAAAACTCCCGTCACTCGTAACGACAAATTGGATGCGAACTTCGAAAATTCATCACTCTTCGAAAACCCGAAAGTATTCATATAAAGAGTATCACCCACAAAGAAATGGACAGAGTAAGAGGGCTATCCGAACAATTGGAAATACGTCGTGGGACACTCATCTACCCTTAGTTGAACTTTCTCGCAACAAACGACGACCTTTCCAGCATCAAGGCTGCGCCGTTCGAAGCCCTCTATGGCCGTAAGTATAGATCCCCTCTGTGTTGGGCTGAGGTGGGCGACACGCAACTAGTCAAGAGTCAAGTCCACGACAATACTCTCACGAGTCCTGAAATCACCCTGGAAGGGCCTGATACGCTTCGGAAATCGTAGTAAGCTAAATTCAAGATACGTTGGATTGTCTGAGATCCTTTCTAGGATCGGTCCCGTAGCGCCTAGCAGCGTTCATCCCGTCTCCCACGTGTCAAACCTAAACAAGTGTCTGTCCGATAAGACACTTGTGGTTCCCCTCGATGATATCGAGCTAGACGAGAGTCTACGCTTCATGGGGGGGTCATTCAAATTCATGGAACAGGAATTCAATCGAACGAAGTAACGTCACATCCCTATAGTGATGGTACGCTGGAATGCCAACCGGGAACTTGAATTCATTTAAGAACACAAGAATACAAGGAAACAGAGGTACCCCCATCATTTCCAAGTCCGCGAGTTAACTTCTAGCCAATTCAATCAATGTTAAGCTTGCGTTGTTAACTTCTAGCACTGTTTAAGGGTCCATTTAAGTATTCTAAGCATGGTTACAGTCAAGGTTGAGGTTAGGAATGAGTCAGCAAGGCGTATGTAGCAAAACCGGACCATACACCCCTTTTGGAAGAGTGTGCGGCCGCACACATGGGTGTACGGCCATACACCCCCCCCCCCCCCCACGACCACACACCCACCCCTATATAAAGGGTAGACCCCTTTCCTTTCATTCCTTTAACACCTTGGCAGCACACAACACCATTTCTCTTAAGCTTCTTCAACCACAAACCCTCCCAAGGCTTCAAAAACATGAGTAATCCATCCCTTAGCTTGTTGTGCTTGAAGAACCTCTTGATCTAGGCCTTGAATCATCAAAGTCCCGCCATGTTCTTCATCTCTTTGAAGGAGTGCAGCCACACACCCACATAAGTGGCCTCACACTCCTAAAAGACCCTCAAAAGTGAGAGTTTGGCTTCCATTTTCGAGTTAGACATGACCATAGCCTTGCTACACCTTGAAAATGGCATTTTTGGACACAAAACTTGATGGGTGTACGACCACACACTCATGTGTGCGGCAGCACACTGATGTGTGCGGCAGCACACTCAGGTGTGCGACAGCACACACCTGTGTACGGCCACACACTCCTGTGTGCGGCAGCACACTCCTGTGTGTGGTAGCACACTCCCTTGTGCAGCAGCACACACATTTGTGCGACCACACACACACATCCTAGGACCACAAACCCATTTCTAAGACCCTAAACTTGTACTACAACCAAGTATGGACCTAGGACACTTCATGGATGCAAGTATGGACCTTGAATCACCTCAAAGACACTTTCCAACATGAGTGTATGGCCTCACACCCCTTGGGCCGCACACCCATAGCCGCACACACCATTAAGGTGGCCATACACTCCCCCCATGCAATCCTTTAAGGTCCTAACACTTAGTGCAAGTAGTTCCAAGTTCTTAGAGTGGTTCTCCATCACATCTAGTGGTGAAATACCATCATTTGATTCCTTTATGTGTTATTAATTGTTAATTAGGATCAAATCGTGTTCAAGGCTTCACTTGAACATCCCGCATTTCGTATCGATCCTTCATTCAAATCGCCTGAGGTGAGTTCATACCCCTACATTTTCCGTGTTTTTAATGTTTTCAGGGGGGGAATACAAGCCAAACTCAAAGTATTTTATTAAGTTTTAAACTTATTAATACAGTCCAACGATTTCCACGTTTAATAACATATTCGGATATTTTATCCCTTTTTGTAATATGTTGAGCATAAGGGAAACTATTATTTTGGAAATCTAACTTCATAGCTTGCAGAAAGGTTTTTACAAAGCAATTTCCATACAAATTCTAATAAACTATAATGGGTATAGTTTGGGATAACCCTCTAGGCAGTTTCTACCTAATCAGATTTCATAAATGAATGTATATAAACTATGGCAGATTTAGTTTATGTTATATATTTTCTCAGGAGTATAAAGTACTATTATTCAAGGATAATTATTGTTTTATACTGTTTCTCGCTAGTAAACTAGATTATACAGAATTGTGAGGCTCTACTTCAATACTGTACCCTTAGGTGTATAGTGATAAATCCTATCTCAATATAACCAGAGTCTCCTGGAGGGAGAGCGTGAGATTTGTGAATAGATCTATTCGGGACTGACAATCCCACACCAGAACTGCTAGCTACAGTTAGGCAGGCATGCCTATGGTGGACAAATGTCATTTATCATAAAGGCTTGAAGAACGTTATAAAGGTCTAGGTCATATCAAGTATGGTTATACGACTCGCAACTAAGTATAAACTAACTTTGGTTTACGTACTCTACTCTTCACTTGTTTTATTTTGAGTAATAAAACTACTTTCATATACATACTGATAGTAATCAGGGATTTTCTAAACTTACATCTCTACCTATAGGACGGATAACCTGTTTTTATGGAAAATATGGGATTTTCCCAAAATAATACCGGTATTTCTAAAACTGATGGTTTATTTTCTACTAATAGACACTCTTTCAAAACCGCTTTTCATAAGAAAATACAGGATTTTCTTGAAGAACACTTTTCAAAAGGATTCAAAGAACATTTTCTCACCAAAACTAAATGTTTATGAACTCACCAGCTTTATGCTGATATTCTTTCAAAACTGCTTGTATTGTCAGGGAATTAGTAGACAGGTACTTCCAGGAGTTTGGAGAAGTCGGAGGGTTAGAGTCACGTCTTTCCATATTACTTTTGATATGAACAAAACTATATATTAAACAATGTAAACCTTTTTCATATATGTATTCAATGTCTGGTTGTGTTTACTATGCTTGCTATGATACAATTATTGTGATACTACGCATGACGTCAACCACCCCCGAACGTTTCCGCCGTTCCGGTTTGAGGGTGTGACACCATATGAAGGTCCAATGTCCTCTTATAGCCGCCAAGCCGGCGTAGGCTCCAGCGCCGGCTACATTGAGGATTGCGGATGGGAGGTCTGTTAAGGCAGAGCCTCCAAAGGCTCAGGGGCATGCCTTCCAGCTTACAGCCTTGGAGGCCAGGGCAGCACCAGATGTGGTTGCTGGTATGTTTCTATCCTTTATCTCATTTATTATATATGGTTTATGCTTATCTGTTGTACCTGTGTTTAGGTAAGTTTTTAGTGAACTCCTTGCCTGTATTTGTTTTATTTGACTCGGGGCGAGTTGATCTTTCGTATCTCAGACAAATAGTAGGGAGTTCAGTGTGCCAGTAGGCGAGCTAGAGTGTCCGTTGCGAGTCTCTATCGCCAACGAACACGGAGTTTCTGCTTCTTCGGTCTACCGAGGATGTGAGTTGGAGATCTTCGGGGTGTACTTTCCGATAGATTTGATTCCGATTCCCATGGGGGAGGTGTGCGTGATTGTGGGGATGGAATAGCTTAGTCGATTTGGTGTCATGCAAGATTACGAGGGCCAGCGGGTGGTAGTTCGCACCCCAAGTGGGGGGGAAATGATTGTATATGGCGAGGGTACCAGAGTGGGATCAGGGTTCTGTTCAGCTGCCAGGGCTCGGCAGTATATTCAGCATGGGTGTGCGGGTTATCTAGCATATGTGGTGGATACGTGAGCCAGGGATCAAATTTCAGTTTCAGAGGTTCCAGTAGTCAGGGAGTTTGCTGATGTGTTTCCGTAGGAGTTGCCAGGGATACCTCCGGAGAGGCAGGTCGAGTTCCGAATCGACCTAGTGTCGGGTGCGGCCCCTGTCGCCAAGGCGCCGTACCGGTTGGCGCCACCCGAGATGCAGGAGTTGTCATCATAGCTGCAGGAACTGTTGGGCAAGCAGTTCATTCGACCTAACAGTTCTCCGTGGGGAGCACGATCCTCTTCGTCAGGAAGAAGGACGGTTCGCACCGGATGTGCATTGATTATAGGGAATTGAACAAGTTGACGGTGAAGAACCGTTATCCACTCTCGAGGATAGATGATCTCTTTGATCATTTACAGTGTGCATCTTGGTTCTCAAAGATAGATATGAGGTCGGGGTATCATCAGGTCCGGGTCAGAGAGGAGGACGTGGAGAAGACCGCATTCGGACTCGTTATGGTCATTACGAGTTCGTGGTGATGTCGTTTGGGCTCACCAACGCGCCAGCAATATTCATGGACCTGATGAATCGGGTTTGCAGACCAATGCTTGATCGCTCGGTCATAGTGTTTATTGATGATATCTTGGTATATTCCAAGACTCGAGAGCAGCACGAGGAGCACTCAGGGAGTTATTGGGAGTTCTGAGACGAGAACAGTTGTATGTTAAGTTCTCGAAGTGTGAGTTTTGGTTACGAGAGGTCTAGTTCCTCGGGCATCTCGTTAACCAGGATGGGATTTTGGTCGACTCGGCCAAAATCGAGTCAGTCATGCAGTGGGAGGTGATGAGATCTCCCTCGGATATCAGGAGTTTTCTGGGATTAGCAGGGTACTATCGGAGATTTATTCGGGATTTCTCCAAGATTGCAGTACCCTTCACTCGTCTGACGAGGAAGGGGTGGATTTCCGGTGGGGATCTGATCAGCAGAGGGCATTTGAGACCCTCCGTCAGCGTTTGTGCGAGGCTCCAGTTTTGACTCTCCCGGAGGGAGTTGAGAATTTTGTGGTGTTATGTGATGCATCCATCACAGGCTTGGGGCGGTCCTTATACAGAGAGGACGAGTGATAGCCTACGCATCGTGGTAGCTGAAGCCGCATGAGTCGAGATACCCTACGCATGATTTAGAGATGGGAGCGGTTGTAACGCCCGTAGATCCGGGCTAGTCAATTTAGAGATAATAGGGGTCGAAAACGACTTTTTGAAAAAAGATTATTTAGAATAAATAATCTTAACCAAGTTGTAGAATACGTCTCAAGGGTTCCGTACATATAAAGAACGTTGAAATCCGAGTTATAACGAAGAAGTTATGGTCCGTCGAAGTTTTACGGCAAAACCGGCACGACACCGGGAGACGTAAATAGTGAATTTACGATGGAGAACTTTTTAGCCTTAGAAATCTAAACAAAAGTTGTAGTATACGTTAAACCTAGAACATACAAAAAAAAGAACGCCCAAATCTGACTTCGTATGAGGAAGTTATGAATTTTCTAAGATTTGGCTTAGCAGTGCACAGCCCGAAACTCGAATTTTAGATCGAGCGGTTTTTGGCCTACGCGACCTAAATGAGAATTGAAGATCTCATTAATAGGAACTCAACGGTAAAAGGACAGACGAAAACAGAGTCCGTATGTAGAAGTTATGAATTTTACGCGGACATTTAACAGTATAATCTCCTCGTACTGTTAAATTTAAGATCGGTCGAGAATTAGCCGACGGAGTCAAAATGAAAGTTGTAGATCTTAATTTTACCTACGCGTGGATATAAAGAACGTCAAAAACGGAGGTCGTATGTGAACGTTACGGATTTTAGAAGTCGGAAGTGTGCTGTGCGAAAATGGCTGATGTGGCACAATCTTGGCCATTGCTTTCTCCCCAAGTCTTGCCACTAGATGGTGACATGTGGCACCAAGTTCAGTCATTTTTCACCCTATGAATAGAACCTCTCCCACCCTCATTTTCTTCACACCTTTCCCATTCTTTCTTCTCTTTACTCTCTCTCTAGAACCTCTCTCTAGCCCCGAAACCCCCCCCCCCCCCCCCGAAAAGCCTAGGGAACCTCCCTAGCACGAGGCGGAAGCCACGGAGTGCTCGACGGCTCCGAGAAGAAGAGTGTTTCGGCTCGGGAACGCTGCTCCAAGCAAAGCCCGGTTTTCTATAAAACCCGCTGTAAGTGAGCTACGCCTACGCTATTTTTAATATAGCTTTTATTTAATTATATTAACGCTATTAGGAACTTATAATAAGTACTTGGGCTATTATTATGGGTTATATAAGTATCGTTTAACGCTTATATAATAGTAATAATAGCTAGACTATTAATTAGTCTCAGCGAATAATAGACGAAACTCTAGTGGTAATAATACTAGGTTTCGTCGAAGGAAATTATTTTTAAGAAGCGAAGCGTTGTCTGAGTTCGGAATCACCACCTTTTCAAGTGAGTGCATGGTCCCTTTCATCTTACACATAGATATGAAGTATTTAATATAAATTACGTGCTATGTGTGCATATTGTCTGAATACTTGCTGTCTATGATGGGTGAAATATTTTTATACACGTTTTAAATGATTTAAACTGTATATGTATTTTATATCTACAAAATGTGTTGGGTAAAACATGGGTAGATGCAATAGTTGTTGTGTGACCAAATAAAATAATGAGAGGCCTCGATATAGATGTTATTGATGATCCGGTCATCTAGCGGAGTATAGAGGACGACCACGGACTATTCTAGACAGTCCAATGGAACGCTAGTAGGCTCGCAACCTGTAGGTGTTTATTTGAACTGTGTGCTCACCAGCAGTACTCCATCCCCCACATGGTTTCCTTATTTGACATGAATTGCTGAGGAACCCCCGAAGCATGTGTTGTCACCCCGATGAAAGTCCTTAGACTAGGTCCCTTGTGTTAGATGTTTTAGGGACGTAAAGTGAGGATAACGGGAACGGGTAATCGGGTTTGTTTGGTTTGATAAAGTTAATAAACTTATTTATTGTGGGTTGAAAACCCTATGTACTCACCAGGTTTCCCAACCTGACCCACTCAGTTTATTTATATCACAGGTGTTGATATGAAGTCACATTACACTGAGAGATTAAGGAGATATAAATCACTAGTGATAATAAATGTAAGTTCTGTTTATGCTTATGTTTCTGTATTGACGATGACATCCCAAATGTTTTAAAATGAATAAAAATAATTTTCTTCGGAAATGCTTTGATAACGTATTTATCATGTTTTACTGGGAACAAATTCCGCAACATTTTTATTAAAAGAGGTACTCTGATTTTTATAAAGCATAAACAAAATCGGTCTTTTCTGGCCGTGAAAATGGGGATGTCACAGTTGGTATCAGAGCATTAGTTTAAGCGAATTAGGAATATGGATTTATTTCTAGACTTAAACTTAGAATGCTAATCAAGGATTGTGAGGAGTGTGTCTAATAAAATTTAGGTAAAGCACCTGAATAGACACAAGCACTAGCTAATTTAGGGAAAATGCCTAACCTGCTTTTATGTGCTAAATGATTCATGATATGCATTGTATGATCGGATCTATGGTCTGTTGCCGACCGGATCTAGAAACTTTATGTGTTCAGATTTCTAAACATTTAATTACGGTATTAGAACTGGCATATAACTTTTCGGAGAAATAGGGAGAATTACACGTCGATCGTAAATAAATTCTTTCCTATCTTAATTCTCATCATTGCACACCGAACGTATGATTTGCTATATAGATCGAAATGGCAAGAACCCGTAGTGGAGCCAGGAATGCAAATGGGAACAGGAATCAACCACCAGTGATTGAACAAATACCTGTTGTAGCAGATGCTCCTTAGCCAATTACAATGGCCGGAGTACAAGCCATGATATGGGCTATGTTGGCTGAACAACAGGAAGAGATGAGGCAAATGTTGCATGAAAATAGGGACGAACCTACAATGCCAGTTGAACAGCCCGAATTGAACGATGGGCAGTCAGAAGGAGGGAACTACAGTGGGACCGTTGGTCAAGCCAACCCACCAATAGTTCGACAAAACAACCAATATGACGGAGTCGAGAGGAATGGATGCAAGTACAAGGATTTTCTGACTTGCAAGCCATCGACTTTCACTGGAAAGGAAGATCCGATCGGAGTCATGGATTGGATCTCGGAGATGGAGTTAGCTTTCATGACTTGTGGTTGCAAAGGCAAGTTACAGACCACCTTTGCAGTACGTCAATTCCGAGGAGGTGTTATGCGCTGGTGGAATACCCTGGGGAAGACTCTGAGCCCCTACAACTGACATGGGTAGAGTTTTTAGTGCAGTTCAAACGCAAGTACTGCTCAGCCCAAAACCTGCTCGAGCTAGAAAACCAGTTCCTGACCTTGAAGAAAGGAAGAATGTCAATTGATGAATACACCAACAACTTCACAGAGAAGATGGAGTTCGCATTGCGTCTTGTTCCGGATGAGCTGACGAAAATCGACAAGTACGCAAAGGGACTTCCATGGGAGTACGCGGTGTCAGTGCGTCAGGCACCTACTCTGGAGGCAGCTATCTGGGCTGCCAAGTCTGTGGAGGATATGATTATGGGAAGAGCTGCCAACAAGATTGGGGTTGGCGAAATGAGGAAGTTTGAGGGGTCTACGAGGCCCAATAAGAAGATCAAGTCTGGTTCAAAGGAGTTTAGCGGAGGAGGAAACAAAGTGAAATGGTGCGAGAAGTGCAAGAAGAAGCACTTCGGGAAATGTAGCGAGGAAGTGACTTGCTACAAGTGTGGGAAGACCAGACATTACGCCAACGAGTGCACCGCCAGCAAAAGGGTGTGTTATGAATGCCGTGAAGAAGGGCACGTTGCTAAGGCTTACCCGAAGAAGAAAGAGGGGGCAAGACCAAACATTCCACCGAAACCGAAGGCAAGAGCGTTCCATATGATCCTTGACGAAGAAGATGGAAATGAAAGGGATCAAGAATGAGGATCTATGAAGTAGTCGTGTAAGTAGTACCACGTGGTGTAGCCTATTAGAGGCATAGTATAGGTTAAACTTGAACACCTCTATAATCGTTTCAAGGAATAATATAAAACCTTCATTTTGTTATCTAATGTGTCAAGTTGTTATGTGATTTTCTTTTATGGTGACTTGGGTGAACTGCAAGAGCGTTCCCATTGTTTCTTCTCTTTACTCTCTCTCTAGAACCTCTCTCTAGCCCCGAAACCCCCCGAAAAGCCTAGTGAACCTCCCTAGCACGAGGCGGAAGCCCCAGAGTGCTCGACGGCTCCGAGAAGAAGAGCTTTTCGGCTCGGGAACGCTGCTCCAAGCAAAGCCCGGTTTTCTATAAAACCCGCTGTAAGTGAGCTACGCCTACGCTATTTTTAATATAACTTTTATTTAATTATAGTAACGCTATTAGGAACTTATAATAAGTACTTGGGCTATTATTATGGGTTATATAAGTATTGTTTAACGCTTATATAATAATAATAATAGATAGAATATTAATTAGTCTTGGCGAATAATAGACTAAACTCTAGTGGTAATAATACTAGGTTTCGTCGAAGGAAATTATTTTTAAGAAGCGAAGCGCTGTCTGAGTTCGGAATCACCACCTTTTCAAGTGAGTGCATGGTCCCTTTCATCTTACACATAGATATGAAGTATTTAATATAAATTACGTGCTATGTGTGCATATTATCTGAATACTTGCTGTCTATGCTGGGTGAAATATTTTTATACACGTTTTAAATGATTTAAACTGTATATGTATTTTATATCTACAAAATGTGTTGGGTAAAACATGGGTAGATGTAATAGTTGTTGTGTGACCAAATAAAATAATGAGAGGCCTCGATATAGATGTTATTGATGATCCGGTCATCTAGCGAAGTATAGAGGACGACCACGGACTATTCTAGACAGTCCAGTTGAACGCTAGCAGGCTCACAACCTGTAGGTGTTTATTTGAACTGTGTGCTCACCAGCAGTACTCCATCCCCCACATGGTTGCCTTATTTGACATGAATTGCTGAGGAACCCCCGAAGCATGTGTTGTCACCCCGATGAAAGTCCGTAGACTAGGTCCCTTGTGTTAGATGTTTTAGGGACATAAAGTAAGGATAACGGGAACGGGTAATCGGGTTTGTTTGGTTTGATAAAGTTAATAAACTTATTTATTGTGGGTTGAAAACCCTATGTACTCACCAGGTTTCCCAACCTGACCCACTCAGTTTATTTATATCACAGGTGTTGATATGAAGTCACATTACACTGAGAGATTAAGGAGATATAAATCACTAGTGATAATAAATGTAAGTTCTGTTTATGCTTATGTTTCTGTATTGACGATGACATCCCAAATGTTTTAAAATGAATAAAAATAATTTTATTCGGAAATGCTTTGATAACGTATTTATCATGTTTTACTGGGAACAAATTCCGCAACATTTTTATTAAAAGAGGTACTCTGATTTTTATAAAGCATAAACAAAATCGGTCTTTTCTGGCCGTGAAAATGGGGATGTCACAGTTGGTATCAGAGCATTAGTTTAAGCGAATTAGGAATATGGATTTATTTCTAGACTTAAACTTAGAATGCTAAGCAAGGATTGTGAGGAGTGTGTCTAATAAAATTTAGGTAAAGCACCTAAATAGACACAAGCACTAGCTAATTTAGGGAAACTGCCTAACATGCTTTTATGTGCTAAATGATTCATGATATGCATTGTATGATCGGATCTATGGTCTGTTGCCGACCGGATCTAGAAACTTTATGTGTTCAGATTTCTAAACGTTTAATTACGGTATTAGAACTGGCATATAACTTTTCTGAGAAATAGGGAGAATTACACGTCGATCGTAAATAAATTCTTTCCTATCTTAATTCTCGTCATTGCACACCGAACGTATGATTTGGTATATAGATCGAAATGGCAAGAACCCGTAGTGGAGCCGGGAATGCAAATGGGAACAGGAATCAACCACCAGTGATTGAACAAATACCTGTTGTAGCAGATGCTCCTTAGCCAATTACAATGGCCGGAGTACAAGCCATGATACGGGCTATGTTGGCTGAACAACGGGAAGAGATGAGGCAAATGTTGCATGAAAATAGGGACGAACCTACAATGCCAGTTGAACAGCCCGAATTGAACGATGGGCAGTCAGAAGGAGGGAACTACAGTGGGACCGTTGGTCAAGCCAACCCACCAATAGTTCGACAAAACAACCAATATGACGGAGTCGAGAGGAATGGATGCAAGTACAAGGATTTTCTGACTTGCAAGCCATCGACTTTCACTGGAAAGGAAGATCCGATCGGAGTCATGGATTGGATCTCGAAGATGGAGTTAGCTTTCATGACTTATGGTTGCAAAGGCAAGTTACTGACCACCTTTGCAGTACGTCAATTCCGAGGAGGTGTTGTGCGCTGGTGGAATACCCTGGGGAAGACTCTGAGCCCCAATGAGCCCCTGCAACTGACATGGGCAGAGTTTTTAGTGCAGTTCAAACGCAAGTACTACTCAGCCCAAAACCTGCTCGAGCTAGAGAACCAGTTCCTGACCTTGAAGAAAGGAAGCATGTCAATTAATGAATACACCAACAACTTCACAAAGAAGATGGAGTTCGCATTGCGTCTTGTTCCGGATGAGCTGACGAAAATCGACAAGTACGCAAAGGGACTTCCATGGGAGTACGCGTTGTCAGTGCGTCAGGCACCTAATCTGGAGGCAGCTATCTGGGCTGCCAAGTCTGTGGAGGATATGATTAAGGGAAGAGCTGCCAACAAGATTGGGGTTGGCGAAAAGAGGAAGTTTGAGGGGTCTACGAGGCCCAATAAGAAGATCAAGTCTGGTTCAAAGGAGTTTAGCGGAGGAGGAAACAAAGTGAAATGGTGCGAGAAGTGCAAGAAGAAGCACTTCGGGAAATGTAGCGAGGAAGTGACTTGCTACAAGTGTGGGAAGACCGGACATTACGCCAACGAGTGCACCGCCAGCAAAAGGGTGTGTTATGAATGACGTGAAGAAGGGCACGTTGCTAAGGATTGCCCGAAGAAGAAAGAGGGGGCAAGACCAAACATTCCACCGAAACCGAAGGCAAGAGCGTTCCATATGATCCTTGACGAAGAAGATGGAAATGAAAGGGATCAGGAATGAGGATCTATGAAGTAGTCGTGTAAGTAGTACCACGTGGTGTAGCCTATTAGAGGCATAGTATAGGTTAAACTTGAACACCTCTATAATCGTTTCAAGGAATAATATAAAACCTTCATTTTGTTATCTAATGTGTCAAGTTGTTATGTGATTTTCTTTTATGGTGACTTGGGTGAACTGCGAGAGCGTTCCCATTCTTTCTTCTCTTTACTCTCTCTCTAGAACCTCTCTCTAGCCCCGAAACCCCCCGAAAAGCCTAGGGAACCTCCCTAGCACGAGGCGGAAGCCCCGGAGTGCTCGACGGCTCCGAGAAGAAGAGCTTTTCGGCTCGGGAACGCTGAGCCAAGCAAAGCCCGGTTATCTATAAAACCCGCTGTAAGTGAGCTACGCCTACGCTATTTTTAATATAGCTTTTATTTAATTATAGTAACGCTATTAGGAACTTATAATAAGTACTTGGGCTATTATTATGGGTTATATAAGTATTGTTTAACGCTTATATAATAGTAATAATAGCTAGACTATTAATTAGTCTCGGCGAATAACAGACTAAACTCTAGTGGTAATAATACTAGGTTTCGTCGAAGGAAATTATTTTTAAGAAGCGAAGCGCTGTCTGAGTTCGGAATCACCAGATTTTCAAGTGAGTGCATGGTCCCTTTCATCTTACACATAGATATGAAGTATTTAATATAAATTACGTGCTATGTGTGCATATTATCTGAATACTTGCTGTCTATGCTCGGTGAAATATTTTTATACACGTTTTAAATGATTTAAACTGTATATGTATTTTATATCTACAAAATGTGTTGGGTAAAACATGGGTAGATGTAATAGTTGTTGTGTGACCAAATAAAATAATGAGAGGCCTCGATATAGATGTTATTGATGATCCGGTCATCTAGCGGAGTATAGAGGACGACCACGGACTATTCTAGACAGTCGAGTGGAACGCTAGCAGGCTCGCAACCTGTAGGTGTTTATTTGAACTGTGTGCTCACCAGCAGTACTCCATCCCCCACATGGTTGCCTTATTTGACATGAATTGCTGAGGAACCCCCGAAGCATGTGTTGTCACCCCGATGAAAGTCCGTAGACTAGGTCCCTTGTGTTAGATGTTTTAGGGACATAAAGTAAGGATAACGGGAACGGGTAATCGGGTTTGTTTGGTTTGATAAAGTTAATAAACTTATTTATTGTGGGTTGAAAACCCTATGTACTCACCAGGTTTCCCAACCTGACCCACTCAGTTTATTTATATCACAGGTGTTGATATGAAGTCACATTACACTGAGAGATTAAGGAGATATAAATCACTAGTGATAATAAATGTAAGTTCTGTTTATGCTTATGTTTCTGTATTGACGATGACATCCCAAATGTTTTAAAATGAATAAAAATAATTTTATTCGGAAATGCTTTGATAACGTATTTATCATGTTTTACTGGGAACAAATTCCGCAACATTTTTATTAAAAGAGGTACTCTGATTTTTATAAAGCATAAACAAAATCGGTCTTTTCTGGCCGTGAAAATGGGGATGTCACAGTTGGTATCAGAGCATTAGTTTAAGCGAATTAGGAATATAGATTTATTTCTAGACTTAAACTTAGAATGCTAAGCAAGGATTGTGAGGAGTGTGTCTAATAAAATTTAGGTAAAGCACCTAAATAGACACAAGCACTAGCTAATTTAGGGAAACTGCCTAACATGCTTTTATGTGCTAAATGATTCATGATATGCATTGTATGATCGGATCTATGGTCTGTTGCCGACCGGATCTAGAAACTTTATGTGTTCAGATTTCTAAACGTTTAATTACGGTATTAGAACTGGCATATAACTTTTCGGAGAAATAGGGAGAATTACACGTCGATCGTAAATAAATTCTTTCCTATCTTAATTCTCGTCATTGCACACCGAACGTATGATTTGGTATATAGATCGAAATGGCAAGAACCCGTAGTGGAGCCGGGAGTGCAAATAGGAACAGGAATCAACCACCAGTGATTGAACAAATACCTGTTGTAGCAGATGCTCCTGAGCCAATTACAATGGCCGGAGTACAAGCCATGATACGGGCTATGTTGGCTGAACAACGGGAAGAGATGAGGCAAATGTTGCATGAAAATAGGGACGAACCTACAATGCCAGTTGAACAGCCCGAATTGAACGATGGGCAGTCAGAAGGAGGGAACTATAGTGGGACCGTTGGTCAAGCCAACCCACCAATAGTTCGACAAAACAACCAATATGACGGAGTCGAGAGGAATGGAAGCAAGTACAAGGATTTTCTGACTTGCAAGCCATCGACTTTCACTGGAAAGGAAGATCCGATCGGAGTCATGGATTGGATCTCGAAGATAGAGTTAGCTTTCATGACTTATGGTTGCAAAGGCAAGTTACAGACCACCTTTGCAGTACGTCAATTCCGAGGAGGTGTTGTGCGCTGGTGGAATACCCTGGGGAAGACTCTGAGCCCCAATGAGCCCCTGCAACTGACATGGGCAGAGTTTTTAGTGCAGTTCAAACGCAAGTACTACTCAGCCCAAAACCTGCTCGAGCTAGAGAACCAGTTCCTGACCTTGAAGAAAGGAAGCATGTCAATTGATGAATACACCAACAACTTCACAAAGAAGATGGAGTTCGCATTGCGTCTTGTTCCGGATGAGCTGACGAAAATCGACAAGTACGCAAAGGGACTTCCATGGGAGTACGCGGTGTCAGTGCGTCAGGCACCTAATCTGGAGGCAGCTATCTGGGCTGCCAAGTCTGTGGAGGATATGATTAAGGGAAGAGCTGCCAACAAGATTGGGGTTGGCGAAAAGAGGAAGTTTGAGGGGTCTACGAGGCCCAATAAGAAGATCAAGTCTGGTTCAAAGGAGTTTAGCGGAGGAGGAAACAAAGTGAAATGGTGCGAGAAGTGCAAGAAGAAGCACTTCGGGAAATGTAGCGAGGAAGTGACTTGCTACAAGTGTGGGAAGACCGGACATTACGCCAACGAGTGCACCGCCAGCAAAAGGGTGTGTTATGAATGACGTGAAGAAGGGCACGTTGCTAAGGATTGCCTGAAGAAGAAAGAGGGGGCAAGACCAAACATTCCACCGAAACCGAAGGCAAGAGCGTTCCATATGATCCTTGACGAAGAAGATGGAAATGAAAGGGATCAGGAATGAGGATCTATGAAGTGGTCGTGTAAGTAGTACCACGTGGTGTAGCCTATTAGAGGCATAGTATAGGTTAAACTTGAACACCTCTATAATCGTTTCAAGGAATAATATAAAACCTTCATTTTGTTATCTAATGTGTCAAGTTGTTATGTGATTTTCTTTTATGGTGACTTGGGTGAACTGCGAGAGCGTTCCCATTCTTTCTTCTCTTTACTCTCTCTCTAGAACCTCTCTCTAGCCCCGAAACCCCCCGAAAAGCCTAGGGAACCTCCCTAGCACGAGGCGGAAGCCCCAGAGTGCTCGACGGCTCCGAGAAGAAGAGCTTTTCGGCTCGGGAACGCTGAGCCAAGCAAAGCCCGGTTATCTATAAAACCCGCTGTAAGTGAGCTACGCCTACGCTATTTTTAATATAGCTTTTATTTAATTATAGTAACGCTATTAGGAACTTATAATAAGTACTTGGGCTATTATTATGGGTTATATAAGTATTGTTTAACGCTTATATAATAGTAATAATAGCTAGACTATTAATTAGTCTCGGCGAATAATAGACTAAACTCTAGTGGTAATAATACTAGGTTTCGTCGAAGGAAATTATTTTTAAGAAGCGAAGCGCTGTCTGAGTTCGGAATCACCACATATTCAAGTGAGTGCATGGTCCCTTTCATCTTACACATAGATATGAAGTATTTAATATAAATTACGTGCTATGTGTGCATATTATCTGAATACTTGCTGTCTATGCTCGGTGAAATATTTTTATACACGTTTTAAATGATTTAAACTGTATATGTATTTTATGTCTACAAAATGTGTTGGGTAAAACATGGGTAGATGTAATAGTTGTTGTGTGACCAAATAAAATAATGAGAGGCCTCGATATAGATGTTATTGATGATCCGGTCATCTAGCGGAGTATAGAGGACGACCACGGACTATTCTAGACAGTCCAGTGGAACGCTAGCAGGCTCGCAACCTGTAGGTGTTTATTTGAACTGTGTGCTCACCAGCAGTACTCCATCCCCCACATGGTTGCCTTATTTGACATGAATTGCTGAGGAACCCCCGAAGCATGTGTTGTCACCCCGATGAAAGTCCGTAGACTAGGTCCCTTGTGTTAGATGTTTTAGGGACGTAAAGTAAGGATAACGGGAACGGGTAATCGGGTTTGTTTGGTTTGATAAAGTTAATAAACTTATTTATTGTGGGTTGAAAACCCTATGTACTCACCAGGTTTCCCAACCTGACCCACTCAGTTTATTTATATCACAGGTGTTGATATGAAGTCACATTACACTGAGAGATTAAGGAGATATAAATCACTAGTGATAATAAATGTAAGTTCTGTTTATGCTTATGTTTCTGTATTGACGATGACATCCCAAATGTTTTAAAATGAATAAAAATAATTTTATTCGGAAATGCTTTGATAACGTATTTATCATGTTTTACTGGGAACAAATTCCGCAACATTTTTATTAAAAGAGGTACTCTGATTTTTATAAAGCATAAACAAAATCGGTCTTTTCTGGCCGTGAAAATGGGGATGTCACAGCGGTGGTGTTCGCTCTCAAGATACGGAGACATTACCTATATGGGGTCCGTTGTACCATATACACGGATCACAAGAGCCTGAGACACATCATGGATCAGCCGAACCTGAACATGAGGCAACGTAGGTGGCTGTATGTAGTCAAGGACTACTATTGCGAGATGCTTTACCACCCCGGTAAAGCGAATGTGGTGGCCGACGCCTTGAGCCGCAAGTCAGCTAGGTCTTCCACCCCAGCGATATGTATGAGGATAGCGGTGGATTCTCCGCTTGTGAGTTTGATCAGAGATGCTCAGGTTGAGGTCAATCGACCAGAGAACTGGAAGCTGGAGAGGATCAGGGGTGAGAACACCCGGTTTGTGAAGGATAGCCAGGGATTATTAACTCGATGCAGTCGAGTATGGGTTCTGATGTCTGGAGGGGTCAGACAAACAGTCATGGAGGAGGCTCATAAGTCTCACTTCTCTATTCACCCGGGGGCCACCAAAATGTACAGAGACATGAGTTTAAGTTACTGGTGGCCATGTATGAAGCGAGAAATCGCTTGGTACGTCGAGAGGTGCTTGACCTGTAGGATGGTCAAGGTCGAGCATCAGAGGCCGCATGGTATGCTGCAGCCCCTAGAGATTCCCATGTGGAAATGGGAACAGATCATGATAGATTTCATTACCAAACAGTCGACGACGGCGAAGGGGTTTGATGCTATATGGGTCATCGTAGATCGATTGACCAAGAGTGCCCATTTCTTGGCTATACGGGAGAGTTCTTCGGTCGAGAAGTTGGCCGAACTGTATGTTCGCGAGATCGTCGCTCGCCATGGGGTTCCGGTCTCCATTTTTTCTTATCGAGATGTTAGATTTACCTCCTGTTTCTGGCAGAAGTTCCACGAGGAACTAGGCACGCGGCTGGATTTTAGTATAACATTTCATCTGCAGATCGACGGTCAGAATGAGCGGACCATTCAGACCTTCGAGGATATGTTGAGGGCATGTGTCATTGACTTCGGTGGGAGTTAGGATTCCCACCTACCCCTTCCAAAGTTCGTCTACAACAACATCTATCATTCCAGCATTGGCGCCCCGCCTTTCGAGCTGTTGTATGGGCGGAGATGTCGCACCACGATTTGTTGGGGTGAGGTCGGACACAGGGTGATGTGACAGACAGAGGTAGTCTTGCAGACTACCGAGAAGATTCAACAGATTAGGCAGCGACTGCAGACCACTTAGAGTCGGCAGAAGAGTTATTCCGACAGACGCCGATCTGAGTTAGAGTTCCAGGTGGGTGATATGGTACTCCTAAAGGTCTCACCCTGGAAGGGTGTGATCCGCTTCAGGAAGAGGAGGAAATTGGGTCCCCGCTACATTCGACCGTTCAGGATTGTTGCCAGGGTTGGCAAGGTGGCATATAGGCTAGAGCTACCGGAGGAGCTTAGCCGCATCCACAACACTTTTCACGTTTTGCAATTGCAAAAGTGCATTATGGATCAGGAGGCAGTGGTGTCGTTAGATGATATTCAGGTTGATGAGTGCTTGAATTACGTAGAGAGGCCTGTGGCCATACTAGAGAGGAAAATGAAGGTTCTGCGGAACAAGGAGATACCATTGGTGAAGGTACAGTGGGAGCATCGGAGGGGATCCGAGTGGACGTGGGAGCCCGAGTCCGAGATGTGGGAGCATTACCCGGATCTTTTTGTCGCAACAGACTTCGAGGATGAAGTCTAAATCAAGTGGGGGAGAATTGTAACATCCCGATATTTGGCAGGTATTCTTGAACCCTCTTCTATCATTTCCTTGTCATTTATAGTCCTTGGGGTTGGAAGTGAAGAGCCAAGATAAGTTTAAGGGCCAAGTTTGCAAACTTGGGCCAAGAAGGAGTACGTTGCGCATACATAAGAGTACGCTAAGCGTACTAAGGTCCGCCTTGTTACGCTAGGCGTACACTTGTGTACGCTGCGCGTACTAATGTCAGGGTGAAACCCTAATATTTAGGGTTTGGGGGCTATATAAGTAACAATATAAGCATCAAAACCTCCCTTACCTCAGCCTGCACAGATTACATTCGTCCTCCCTAAACCCTAGCCTTTCCTTTGTGTGTTTAAGCTTATTTAGTGTGTTCTTGAGTGCTTTAAGAGGAAGGTATTGCATCAAAGTGTTGGAGAAGAAGATTAAGCTTGTAGATCTGAAGTTAGCTTGTGCTCAAGAAGCTCCAGAAGGTATAAAGTTCCAAACTTTATGCATATACGCATAGATCTCATCATTTTACTTTATTATAAGTATTTCTTGTCCCAAAATCCATAAGGTGGTGCATGTTGTGATTTGGACGAAAAGGGTTGTCCTTCTAGACTCTTGAAGGGACCTTGACTGATAAAAATGAGGTCCCATTAGCTGTATGGGGCTTCAATGGCCATAAAGTTTGCCCCTTTATGCCACGAAAGCCCTTTAAGGTCCTAGATCTGAAAGTAAACTCACTTGGGACGTCCATTTCCCAAGGATCAAGATATTTGGACCAAAATCCGCAAAAAAGTGAAGATGAAGAGATATAAGTAATTACTAAGCAAGTTGGAGACATGCTTACCAAAAGTGACGAGGATGGGTGAAGTTTCAGGATCTACTCACTCCTTCTTGATTCCTCAAGCTTCTTCTTCTTCCACAAGCTTCAAATACACAAGTTATCTCTCAAATATGGCTCACAAGCTTACACAAGGCATTAGGGTTTCGAGATTTAGGGTTTAGGACTTGGAGGCTGTAAATGAGGCCAACCTTTGGAGGTTAACGTACTTAAATAGGGTGCAAGACCCTGAAATTAGGGTTTCTCTCTGCCAGACCTACTCGTCGAGTTGAGGCTCTCAACTCGTCGAGTAGACTCTACGTACCACGTCCAAATTCCACTCCTACTCGACGAGTTTGGGGCCTCCAACTCGTCGAGTTTTTATACAAAAAGGAATAAATTTCAAGTTAAAGTACATACCAGGAACTGGCTTTACAAATCTCCCCCACTTATCGCAGACTTTGTCCTTGAAGTCTGCTGCCTTGAATAACTCTGGATAATACTCTCTCATCTCCTCCTCTGGATCCCATGTCCACTCTGAACCCTTGCGGTGCAACCACTGCACCTTTACCAACTGTACAACCTTGTTCCTCAAGGTTTTCGCCTTCCGGTCTAAGATCGCCACCGGTCTCTCAATGTAGTTCAGGCGGTCGTCCACTTGAATATCCTCCAAAGGCACGACTGCGGAATCATCTACTAAGCAATTCCACAGCTGAGAGACATGGAAGGTGTTATGGATCAGACTCAGCTCAGCTGGCAGATCCAGCCGATATGCAACCCGGCCCACTCGGGCCAAAACCCTGAATGGACCGATGTACGTGGGGCCCAGCTTGCCCCGCTTATTGAACCGGATGATACCATTCCACGGTGAGACCTTCAGGAGAACCATATCTCCCACCTGGAACTCTAAGTCTGATCGGCGCTTGTCAGCATAGCTTTTCTGCCGACTCTACGCTGTCTGGAGCCTGCTCCTGACCTGCTGGATCAACTCTGTAGTCTTGAGTACCACCTCGGTACTCCCCATGACCCTCTGACTGACCTTTCCTACATATATTGGGGTCCTACACTTCCTCCTATAAAGCAGCTCAAAAGGAGGTCAATCGATGCTGGCGTGGTAGCTATTATTGTAGGAAAACTCTGCCAAGGGAAGGTAGGTATCCCAGCTACCACCGAAGTCTAAAACGCACGCCCGCATCATATCCTCCAAGGTCTGGATGGTCCGCTCGCTCTGACCATCCGTCTGCGGGTGAAAAGTCGTGCTAAAGTGCAAACGTGTACCCAACTCGTCATCAAATTTCTTCCAGAATCTGGAAGTGAACCGTACATCCCGGTCAAAAATCATGGAAACTGACACTTCGTGTCAAGCTACTACCTCTCTGATGTAGATGTCAGCCAGCTTCTCCGCTGAAATGCTCTCCTAGATCGGAATGAAATGGGCACTCTTAGTCAATCGATCCACAATGACCCAAATTGAATCCACTCCCCGTGTGGTCCTGGGAAGCTTCGTGATGAAATCCATAGTAATATCCTCCCATTTCCACACAGGGATATCCAACGGCTGCGTCTTGTCGTGAGGTCTCTGGTGCTCCGCCTTGACCTTCCTGCAGGTCAGGCACCTAAAAACATACCAGGCTACATCCTGCTTTATGCAAGGCCACCAATAATCAGGACGAAGATCTCTATACATCTTCGTCGCCCTGGGATAGATGGAAAATCTGGACTTGTACGCCTCCTCCATCAGGATCTGGCGCAGACCACCTGCGTACGGATCCCACACTCTGCGGTGAAGTGTCAACATCCCACGGCTATTATAGTCAAAGAGGAAATCTGGCCCATGATACGCTCACTCTTCCGGTGTTCCTCCTTCATAGCCTCCTGCTGGGCCTCCAGGATCCGCTTCAAAAGCGGAGTCATTACAGTCATCCTCAGGTATATGTCTCTGATCGGGGCTGTGAATTCCTTGCAGCTAAGTGCATCGGCCACAACATTGGCCTTCCCAGGGTGGTAGAGGATCTCACAGTCATAATTCTTCACCACGTCCAACCATCATCGCTGCCTCATGTTCAGATTTGGCTGGTCCAGCAGATACCTCAGGCTCTTGTGGTCCGTGTAAATGGTACAACAGACCCAATAGAGGTAGTTTCGCCAAATATTGAGGGAGAAAATAACCGCCCCCAACTCCAGGTCGTGTGTCGGGTAATTCGCCTCGTGAAGCTTCAGCTGCCTCGAGGCGTATCCAATGACGTGCCCTCTCTGCATCAATATTGCGCCCAAATCGAGATGGACGCATCACAGTATACTACAAAATCCTCAATGCCCTCTGGTAGGGCTAAGATCGGCACCTCCACAACCTCTGTCTCAAAGCGTCAAACGCTGACTGCTGCTCAGACTCCCAACGAAAGACTACAGCCTTCTTCGTCAGCCAAGTCAAAGGTACCGCTATCTTGGAGAAATCCTGAATGAATCTCCGATAATAGCCTGCTAGCCCGAGGAAACTCCGAATCTCAGATGGAGACTTCAGAACCTC
This sequence comes from Lactuca virosa, assembly GCF_052849685.1. Lineage (NCBI taxonomy): Eukaryota > Viridiplantae > Streptophyta > Magnoliopsida > Asterales > Asteraceae > Lactuca > Lactuca virosa. The sequence continues at coordinate 193,603,595 of NC_136430.1, forward strand.
CCATCTCATTACAGCCTCCACTTTGGCCGGGTCGACCAGGATATCGTTCTGGTTGACAAGGTTCCCTAGACACTGCACCTCGTGTAACCAGAACTCGCACTTGGAGAACTTGGTGTACAAGCTCTCCCTCTTCAGTGTATCCAACACCTCTCACAAGTGCTCCTCGTGCTGCTCTTGCATCTTGGAGTAAACCAAGATGTCGTCAATAAAGACTATCAAAGACTGATCCAACATCGGTCTGCATACACAGTTCATGAGGTCCATGAACGCGACAGGAGCATTGGTAAGCCTATGGGCATCACCACGAACTCGTAATGACCATAGCGAGTCCGGAAAGTAGTCTTCTGTACTTCCTAATCTCTGACCCTCATCTGGTGATAGCCCGAACGCAAATCGATTTTGGAGAACCAAGATGCTCCCTGAAGCTGATCAAAGAGGTCATCAATCCTCGGGAGTGGGTAACGGTTCTTCACCGTTACCTTATTCAGCTCCCAGTAGTCTATACACATCTGATGTGACCCGTCCTTCTTTTTCACAAACAAAATCGGGGCTCCCCAAGGTGAACTGCTCGGCCTGATAAATCCCTTGTCTAACAGCTCCTGCAGCTGTGTAGACAACTCCTGCATCTCAGGAGGAGCCAACCGATATGGTGCCTTGGCTATCATGGCCGCACCCGAAACTAGGTTAATCCTAAGCTCCACCTGCCTCTCCGGTGGTATCCCAGACAGATCTTCTGGGAGCACATCTGGGTACTCTCGTACAACTGGTACATTGCTCACTATCGCTTTACCCTCTTCCCGGGTATCCAAAATGTAGGCGACAAAACTTGTGCACCCCTACTGTAGGTAGCGTCTGGCCCTCGCTGCTGAACACATGACTGGTCCATGTTGCGGTCTCTCTCCCTGAATCACCAGCTCTCCCCCACTTAGGGTCCTAACCTGAACCAACTGTTGCTCGCAGTCGATCACCACCCATTGGGGCTCAGTTAATACATGCCTATGATGACCTTGTTCCCACGCAAAGGAATGGGAACCAAATCCACGAGGTAACGCTCGTCATACATCCTCAGAACACATTCTATATAAATCGCCAATACTCGGATGGATCAATCATCTGCAATCTCGACCTTTAAAGGAGAATATAACGTGCATGAAGGCTTCGCAAACCTCTTGTTGAGCGCAAGGGAAACGAAAGATTGGGTAGCCCCTGAGTCAAATAACACCTGTACTAGGATTTCGTTCACATGGAACGATCCTAAACAAACACATAAAATATAAATATCAAACTGACACGTAATTAAAAGTTTGGTAGAAGAAAACATACCCGCCACCACATCCGATGTGGCACGCGTCTCCTCGGCGGTCAACTGTAAGGCTCGGCTCCTCACCACTGGGGCCTCTGACTTGCCCTGTTGGCCATCTGTGATCCGCAGGGTCGCTGGCGCTGTCAATCTCAGGAAGTTGGCCTTTTTATGGCCCCTCTGATTGCAATGGAAGCGAATCAGGTCTGAAGTCTCAATGGTGGGGGTAGGGGCAGTGCAATCCTTGCTAAAGTGCCCAGTCTTGCCGCACTTATAGCAGCCCGATCCTCCAGCTCGGCACACTCCCTCGTGTGGCATGTTGCACTTCCCACAGCAGCTCTGGCCCTGCTGGCCCTTCGACCTAGAGTCAAATCCCTTGGGTTTCTTCCCCGAAACCCTAGTCATCTGCCCCGTCTCAGCCTTCCTCTTCCTCACATGCTCAATGTCAATCTCTCTCTCCCTCGCACTCGCTATCATATCATCCAAGGTCGGGTATGCCGAGTAGCTGACATATTTCTGAATGTCAGCTCTCAGCATATCATGGTACCGGGTTTTCTTCATCTCCTCATCACCCGCGTACCGAGGCACCAGTAAGGCCCTCTCCCTGAACTTGGCGGTAATCTCCGCCACCGACTCAGTAGTCTGTCGTATATCCAACAACTCCCTGGCTAGCTATTGAATCTCCACAGCTGGCGTAAACACGACTAGAAATATGGTCACAAAGTCCGACCAGGTCATAGCCTCAATGGTTGGGCTTCCTAACATACCACTGACTGCCTCCCACCAGTCTCTAGCCCTCTCTCTCAAATAACCAGCAGCAAACCTGACCTTCGACCCTCAGGGCAGAAGCTCGTCACCTGCGCAGACTCAATTTTCGCGATCCATCGTCTCGCCACAATGAGGTCCTTCACCCCACTGAAGTCTGGCGCTCCACATCCCTTGAAATCCTTGAAGGAGAGCGTGTGAATCCCTGGCTGGCCTGGTGCCATGTCACTCCTGAATGCCCTAAGGCGATCCTCTATCAGCTCAATGATACCCTCCTTGATCGACTCGAAAATCACCAGGGTCGACTCAAGGATACCTCTCGTAATCTCGGATGCAATGAACTCGCCCAATCTGTCATCAACTAGCTCGGAACCTATACCCGAACCTGACCCAGACCGTGAACCTCCGGCCCCGTGACGTTCCATCACCATTCCGAAACAAACCACACAATCATCAGAGTCATATACAATATCGATAGGCCTCATACTTATTACAAGTTCCCAGGTTTAATCTCATCTCTCCTTGACTCGAGTACAGATCCTCTGCTTTCAGTAGTACGAGACCATACTACCTTCCACATCTATCTGTACTTTCCTTAAGGATTGTTTTGACCTCACCAAGTCCCTATTACCACTACTGCTCTCCATATTATTCTTATCCTAGACTTACCCTAGGGTAATCCCCAACTCACTCTCCGCCATCAGACGCATAAGGAATCCCTGCTTTCTTCCCCTAACTAGCTCGCGAATACTATTACATGTTACTCAGACTAGATAATTCTTCGAATGAGAGATCCTTCCCTACAACGGTTAGACTCGAACGAGAGCTGTGAAATAGAGCTAGACCTAACCTTCTGAAATTATTTAGTCCTTCCAATATGTAACTTAACATATTCGTATACTAGTTAGTGAAAGACAACTAGAACTTCTAAAAGCACAAAGCAAGCAGCATTCGAGCATTGAGTAAACATAATCAAGCACATCTCATTCAGGCCATCACTGACAAATCTGTACTAGCATGTGGTTCATAAAGCTGAGATACATATAACAGGCACATAAGGCATCCTCCCTAGATTCTTAGTCCTAAACTAGTATGCAGTTCTCATAAAGCTGATACTCATATCATAACATAGCTTGTATGGGTAATTTGGGAGTACTTACTTGAGCTCGGTTGATCGCATGCACCACACCCTCTTCTCTTTTTCAAAACTTATTCTTTTTCAAAATTCATTTGCTTTTCAAAACTCTTTTGGAAAATCTTTATACCATTTCCTTAGTTTGAGTTCAGACACACCCAAAAGTATGCCTGAATCCCTCAAACCAAGGCTCTGATACCAACTTGTAACATCCCAAAGATATGGTCCAAAAATTTCGTATTCAAAATCATTTAATAAACATAAACATCATCACCATAATATCAAATCATAACTCATGTGTCTAAAATGTCATAATATCTATCAACATATCGAAATCTCATATGAAATATCAGAGTACTCTCCCAGGCTAAAGAACTGTGGTGTGTGCCATGCCATCAACCCGAGCCCTTCCCCTTGCTAGCTGAAGTACCTGAAACCAAAAATGAAACTATAAGCACGAAGCTTAGTGAGCCACTCAAATTACAACATACCATACACATAACATATCACATATAAAACAACTATGGGACACCGCCCAGGTGCATCGGGACGAACCCAACATCGGCTTACCCGGCATCAGACTCCTGTCCGGCATCGGGCTCACCCCGGCATCCGACCGCATCGGCATCGGGCTCACCCTGACATCGGGCTTACCCCGACATCGGGCTTATCCCGGCATCGGGCTTACCCCGACACATACACAACATAACACATAATCACATAATCTGCATCGGGCTTGCCCCGACATCGGACCGAAGCCCGGAACATATAACATACAAACTAGAATACATCGGACTTGCCCCGGAACATATAACACATAGCATATAAACTAACATACATCGGTCTTGCCCCAGCATCGGGCCGAAGCCCGATACACATAACACATAACATATAACATATAACATATAACATGCATGAATCACAAAGACATCATGCATACATAACTACTTCTCGGGACCGCCCCGGCATCGGACCGAAGTCTGGAAACATATAAACTACATCGGGCTAACCCCGGCATCGGGCTTGCCCCGACATACTACAACTACATAAACGGGCCGGCATTGGTGCCTTAGACCTGTTCCTACTGGAGGAAAACTCGTCTTGTGTGACTGACTGTTGAAACTCTGGGTGAGGAATCTCTGTCTGCTGCTCCGGCGACTCTCCGGCTATAAATTCCATAAGGACACTTAGTCAAAAACCGATAACTACTCTTAGGGTAAAATGACCATTTTACACCTAGCCAAAGTCAACATCCTGGTTAAAGTCAACCGTCCACGTTGACCAAACTCGTCGAGTCAGCCATGTGACTCGCCGAGTCCTAAAACTCAGAACCCTAGAAATCACGACTCGACTCGCCGAGTTCCTTAATCAACTCGCCAAGTCCGATGAACATCATCGGGGTTTCTTCAACGGACTCGCCGAGTCCCCTCATGGACTCGTCGAGTCCCTTACAGATCTATCCTAGGTCATTGGTTTTCACACTTCTGCAGTTCCAAATTACAGATCCAGGTTGTTTCCAAGGTCCATTTCTATAAAGTTGAAGACGTGATGGCTTTGCACACCTCAAATGAACCCAAACTCAAGTTATAGCATTCTACTTTCATAAGCATGGTCATGACTTGCATGAAAACGGGTTCAAGACCCTTTTTATGGTTCTAGAGGCCCTAAGTTACAGAAAAGGGGAAATGTTTTGCATACAACCAAAGGGAATAGCTTTTCCAAAAACAAAAGGGTCAAAAAGACCCAAGAATCCACATGCAAATAGATCTAAGTTATAGCTCATCAAGGTAAGAACTTTTTACCTCAGAATGTTGACAAAGATGAGTGAGTTCCTGGATCTAGTCCTCTTTCCCCAAGCCTGCTTCCTCAAAACTCTTGCAATCACCTTCAAAGGCACCAAAACACACTCAAAACTCAAGAGAGAGGCTCACAACTGCACTAGGGTTTTCTGGAGACAAGGAGGTTGATAAGGGAAGTCCATGAGAGGGGTTTAAGATGTTTAAATAGGGTGCAAAAGCCCGAGAATAGGGTTTCTTCCTGGCAGACCTACTCGTCGAGTCCATGCTTGGACTCGCTGAGTAGACCTTTTAAATCCCGCGACCTTTAAAGCATCTTGTCACACCCCCAAACTGGAACGGTGGAAACGTTTGGGGGTGGATGACTTCATGTATAGTATCACAACCATTGCATTACAGTAATCAAAGTAAACACAACCATTACATTCGTTAAGTAAAATATTTACATCGGTTTGATACATGTTTATAGACATCAAAAGTAAGACAAAGAAAAAGACGAGACTCTATACTCCCCGTCTTCTAAAAACTCTAGGAGGTACCTGTCTACTGATTTCCTGAGAATACAAACAGTTTTGAAAGAGTATCAGCATAAAGCTGGTGAGTTCACAAGAATGTTTTTGAAGAGAAAACCTGTTAATGAATCTATGAAAATGTTCATATGTTTCCAAGAAAATCCATTATTTTCTTTAGTTGAAGTATGATAAACCAGTTCTTTCTATGACTACTTAGTTCATACTAGTCACGTATAAACCAATATCGAACAGACAGTTGATTATGTGGATCTGCCCTAAGTCCACAACCAAACAAGGAACAGGAAATGAGGCGGAAATCACATATTCCACAGTCTATCGAATATTCTTCATACGTAACCCTGATGCATAAATTAAGGGGTTATAGAACTGACTATGAATGTTTGTTACCGAATCTCATTGAATGTGTTGTGCATTGTTTGATTGAATAAGAAACCTCTTTTACAAGAAAAACCCTGATTATTACTAGTATGTATAGTAAGTTCGGAAAGCTCTGAAAACAATAATATGTATAGTAATTCTATTACTTTATAAATAAACTAATTAAAGTTATTATCATTCATACATTAATCGTATTTTCTTAGTACCAAATTTATGAGTTGTTATAACCACACTTGACCATTGAATTGCCTGAACAACGTTGTTCAGGTGTCGGAATCGAAATAACTTTGTCACCCAGGTCTGCCGGCCTAACTGTAGCTAGCAGTTATGGTGCGGGATTGTCAATCTCATATAGATCTATACACAAACTCACGTTCTCCCTCCAGGAGACTCTGGTTATAATCTCAGGACTTTTGTTAGTACTTAGGTAAGTACGCGAAGAATGCTCACTCATAAAATGCTATACTAACGATTACATGTAGAATGAATCCATTGAATTTAACTTGCTGTCTATATGTCTCATAAACTACACAATTAATAGTTTATATCTCTGGTTGCATTGAATCTTATTATTTGTACATTGATATGTTAATTGTTCCATAAACTATACCTATTATAGTTTATATGTTCATTCATGTATTCAATTCATGTTTTACATTGAAAGCTCTATGATTATGATGAAAACTTCCCTTATGCTCTGCATAATACAAAAGGGACAAAATATCTACATATTTTATAAAAGTGTAGAAACTGTATGATTGTATCAATTGCATCCGTTCTAAGTTTATTGAAATCCTTTTGTATAAATTTCATAAAATCATTTATGTTTGGCTTGTACCCCCCCCCCCCCCTTGAAAAGGTTAAAAACAGTATAGACATAGGGGTATGAACTCACAGTTAGTTGTGTGCAAACGTCGAATCAATGAATTAGAATGAAGACCCTCGAGTTGTAGCGCGCGACACCTAACAGAATCTTATTTACAATTAAATACATATATGTATCTAAATTAGCGATTTCGTTAGATAAAGTGTTAGGAAAACACTTGCTTTCGGTTAAGGAATGTTACCGGGACTTGATTGAATCGAGGAAAGTGGGTTTTTCAGTCTAATTCACTGCTTAGGAAGTGTGTACGGCAGTGAATGGGGTTTACGACCGTGAACAAGGTGTATGACCGTGAACAGGGTGTACGGCCGTGAATAGGTTCTTGAATGGTGTACGGCCTTTGAAGGTGTACGACCGTGAATGAATGTACGGTCAATCGAACTTGAAGGTATACGGTCGTACACTCAAGAACAAGAATGTTGAAATCGATGAAAAACGTGTTCTGGATGCTCCGAAATGACCCCCAACGGTGTTTTTCGATGTTTTCCGGAAGAATAAGGTACTTTAGGGGTGTACGGTCACGAGTCTAGAGAGAGAAGGAGTGGGTGTTCGGCCAGAAAAGTGTAAATGTGGGGTAGGGACTTGTATTTATAGGGGTTGTCGTTGGTCGGTGGTGGGGTCCACCCGACATTGGCCGTAAACGAGTGTACGGCCGTACACGGGTGTACGGCCGTGAACTCAAGTCAGGCCGTGAACTCAGTCTTGTTCGAAGGAATTCCCGAAATTTCGCGTGGTTTTTGGTTCCGACTCAAATATAGAATTCAAAAATATATAATTAAATGATTTTCCAAACCGAAGGAAGTTGACGGAACCCAAAAAAATAAAATTTTATTAACGGAAATTAATTAACGGAAACTAGAAAAGGGTTCGGGTTGTCACATTATCCCCCCGTTAGAGGGAATTTTGTCCCGAAATTCACACACATAATACAAATCATGGACTCGGAAATAGATGAGGGTACTTCTGTTCCATTAAATTCTCACGCTCCCAAGTGAATCCAGGTCCCCGCTTGGCATTCCAGCGAACCTTCACTATCGGGACACAACTTTGTTTCGTTCGTTTCACTTCCCGATCCATGATTTCTATGGGTTCCTCTACGAAGTGTAAGTTCTCGTCTAGTTCGATCTCATTGAGGGGAATCGCAAGTGTCTTATCGGACAGACACTTCTTCAGATTCGAGACGTGAAAGACAGGATGGATGTTACTAAGTTCTCGGGGTAAACGAACTTTGTATGCTACGGGACCGATCCTAGCGAGGATCTCGAATGGTCTAATGTATCTCGGATTCAGCTTTCCACAATTTCTGAAGCGTATCGTGCCTTTCCAGGGTGAGACCTTCAATAGAACATGATCACCAACCTGGAACTCCAAGGGTTTTCGCCTCATATCGGCATAGCTCTTTTGTCTATCTCTTGAAGCTTTTAGTTGTTCTCGAATTTGTATGATCTTTTCGGTAGTCTCTCGGATGATTTCTGGGACTGTGAGAGTGATGTCGGGGACTTGACCCTTGACTAGCTGCGTGTCACCCACCTCAGCCTAGCACAGAGGGGATCTGCACTTATGGCCATAGAGGGCTTCGAACAGCGTAGCCTTGATGCTGGTATGGTAGCTCTTGTTGTAGGAAAATTCGACCAAGGGTAGATGGATGTCCCACGACTTACTAAAATCTATGACACATGCTCTCAACATGACTTCCAATGTCTGAATGGTTCTCTCACTCTGCATGTCTGTTTGTGGATGATAAACTATGCTCATATCTAGTTTAGTTCCAAGAGACTTCTGCAGTGACTGCCAAAATCTCACGGTGAATCTGCTATCTCGATGGAGATAATGGACACAGGCACACCATGTAGACGAACTATCTCTTGGATGTAGATTCGTGTAAGTCTCTCCATTTTGAAGTTTTCTTTGATTGGCAGGAAGTTGGCGGATTTAGTCAATCGGTCGAAAATTACCCAGATGGCGTCGTGCCCGCTCTGATACTTGGGCAACTTAGTGATGAAATTCATTGTAATACTTTCCCACTTCCACTCAGATATTTCTGGTTGCTGGAGAAGACCTGAGGGCTTTTGATATTCAACCTTCACCTTGGCGCAAGTCAGGCACTTGCCCACGAAGGTAGAGATCTCTGCTTTCATGTTCGGCCACCAATATAGTGGTTTGAGATCCAGATACATCTTATCTGAACCTGGGTGAACGGAGTATCTAGTCTTGTGAGCTTCGTTCATGATAACCTCCCTGTAATCACCGTACCTCGGGGTCCAGATCTGGTTCATGAAATAGTAAACTCTATTTCCTTTGACCTCTAAGTTCTTTTCCATTCCTCTTAAGGCTTCATCCGACATGTTCTCTAGTTTTAAGGCTTCTAGCTGAGCCTCTCTGATTTGAGCAGATAGATAGGAATGGATGGTTATTGTTAGTGCCTTCACTATACGACCTGAATACTCTTTTCGGCTGAGGGCATCGGCTACTACATTGGCCTTGCCGGGATGATAGCGTATTTCGCACTCGTAATCACTGAGCAGCTCTACCCATCGCCGTTGCCTCATGTTCAACTCTTTCTGATCAAAGATATGTTGTAGGCTCTTATGGTCGGTGAATACAGTGCACTTGGTTCCGTAGAGATAATGTCTCCATATCTTTAATGCAAAGACCATTGCTCCCAACTCTAGATCGTGAGTTGTATAATTGACTTCGTGTGTTTTCAGCTGTCTTGAGGCATAGGCAATAACCTTTCCTCGCTGCATGAGCACACAGCCTAGGCCCTGATTGGATGCATCACAGTAGACAACGAAGTCCTCCATCCCTTCGGGCAGAGACAAGATAGGTGCGCTGCATAGGGTCTGCTTCAATGTTTCTAATGTAGTGTCTTGCTTTTCTCCCCAACTAAAGGTTACACCTTTCTGTGTCAGGGTGGTTAAAGGCTTAGCAATTTTGGAGAAATTCTGGATAAATCTGCGATAATAGCCAGTGAGACCCAAGAATTGACGGATTTCTGTGGGCGTCTTCGATTCTGACCAATTCTCAATCGCTTTGATCTTGGAAGGGCCCACGTGTATGCCTTCCTTGCTAACCACGTGACCAAGGAAGGTTACTTTTCTGATCCAGAATTCACACTTTGAAAACTTTGCATAGAGTTTCTCCGCCCTTAGTGTTTCTAACACTAGCCTCAAGTGCTGTCTATGATCTTCCTCGCTCCGAGAGTAGACAAGTATATCATCGATGAACACGATTATAAACTTGTCTAGGAACGGGCGGCACACCCGATTCATCAGATCCATGAATACCGTCGGTGCATTGGTTAGACCAAAGGGCATTACTACAAACTCGTAGTGTCTATAACGAGTTCGGAATGCTGCCTTGGGAACATCACTCCCATGAACTCGCAACTGATGGTACCCTGATCTTAGGTCTATTTTTGAGAAATAACTGGCTCCCTGAAGTTGATCGAAGAGGTCGTCGATTCTGGGTAAGGGATAACGGTTCTTTATGGTAAGCTTGTTCAGTTCTCGATAATCAATGCACATCCGAAAGGATCCATCCTTCTTTCTCAAGAATAAGATCGGGGCTCCCCAAGGTGAGGAACTTGGCCTTATGAATCCTTTGCTGAGCAGGTCATTGAGCTGGCTGGATAGTTCTTGCATTTCTGCCGGCGCTAGACGGTATGGGGATTTAGCTACAGGAGTAGCTCCGGGAACTAAGTCGATACGGAACTCGACTTGGCGCTCGGGAGGGATTCCTGGAAGATCTTCAGGAAAGACATCAGGAAAGTTGCAGACTTCGGGGATGCTCTCGAGGTTCTTCACTTCCTGCTTTTCGTTAACGACGTGAGATAGGAATGCATGGCACTCCTTCCGCAGATATTTCTGGGCTTGGATGCATGAAATGATACAAAGGTTTGAGCTGAGTTTATCGCCGTAAACTACGAGAGTTTCGCCAGAGGGAAGATCGAGATGGATGGCTTTTTCATAACAAAGGATATCGGTACGATTGGGGCTCAACCAATCCATACCAATGATGACATCAAAGCTTTTTATGGAAACCGACATAAGGTCGATTGGGAAGGAATGATCGTTTAGGGTAAGGGTACAACCTATGAATATGTCGTTAGTGCTCTCTTTCTTTCCGTTAGCCATCTCGACGGTAAATGTTTTGGTTAAAGGTTGGGATTTACATTTGAGTAGGTGTTTGAATTCATGACTAACAAAACTCCTCTCCGCACCAGAATCGAAAAGAATGCATGCATAAGAGTTGTCAAGGAGGAACGTACTCGTAACAACTGTGGGATCAGCAACTGCCTCCTCCTGGCCCATCGCCTGCACCCTCCCTGTGTTACCACCGGTTGTTGCCTTGGGAAAATTCCTTTTGAAGTGTCCAACCTCCCCATAGCCATAACAGGCCTGACCCACGCCCGCTTTAGCAGCCTGGTTGGTCGGTTGAGCTGGTGTCTTGCAGAATCGCGCTGTATGCCCCTTTCTGCCACATCTGTTGCAGTGCATTTCTATACAAACTCCCAAATGATGGAAGTTGCATTTGTTGCACAAAGGTAGATTTCCAGCATAGCGGCTGGGAGTTGTTGGAGTAGTGGGAACTGCAGCAGGAGTAGTAGCAGCATGGACTGCCACTGTTTGTTGTTTCTTGGAGGGTTCCTGTGAAGGCTGACCCTTACGCTTGTTCCAGAATTTCTTCTTCTTCCCACCAATCTCCTTTGGTGGTTCGGGAACAGTCATGGCTGCATCAAGATCAAGCCCGTGATCTATTAGGGTCTGCACCAGACACTTGGCGTTGTCGAAAGTGGTAGGCTTAGCAGCCAAGACATTTCCTTGAGTTGGGGGCGTCAATCCGCAAATGTATCTTTCTATCTTATTGCTTTCCGCGGTGATCATCCCCGGGCAGAGAAGAGCTAAATCGCAGAATTTAGCTATGTAGTTAGCAATGTCGGAACCCTTCATATTTAGGTTCCAGAGCTCGTGCTCTAACTTCTGCATCTCGCCCCTTGGGCAGTACTCAGCAAGCACGAGTTCTTTTAGACTCTCCCAACCCATGGCATTTGCCACCGGCAGGGTTAGGGATTTGACCCGGCTATTCCACCAAGTCAATGCTCTGTCGGTGAAGGTACAGGCGGCGAACTTCACCTTGTTTGCCTCAGAACAAGCGCAAATCTCAAAGATGGATTCGATCTTCTCGAACCATCGGGTTAAGGCAATGACTCATCCATCGCCGTTGAAGGATTTTGGTTTCGCATTCATGAAGTCCTTATAAGAAAACTCCTTTTGATGTCCCTGATCGCCAAGATTCTGGGGATGAGTACCACCTCCGGATCTGCTGGCCCTACCAGGGTTTATTTGCGCCATTACTGCAGTCACGGCGGCTGTAACTGCTGCCTGGAACATGGCAGGATCGAACTGAGGAGGTGGTGGCGACGGAGGGTCGTTGTTCTTCTTGTTGGGTCTCTTTCTGGGAGGCATCTTGTTCTAAAGATAATTAGGAATAAGAGGATGGTAAGTCCCCTAGATCTTAAATCAAGAGATATGAAACAAGATATATCTCACCCTGATAGATAGAGCGTTCTACTAAGCGATAAACAGAGAAAAGTTACTAATGCAAGTAAACTATCGCTAGGAAGAAATAAGTAGCAACACTTGGAATGAATCTCTATACTATATTCGTCTCTAGCTAAAATACTCCTATAGTATTTAAGTTGTATGTTCTGTTCTATTCATATCTTGATGTATATAGCTTGGTAAGTTTTAGACTAGCTGCAACACCACGATCACTCCCAGACACATGTTGGTCATGTCTCAAATAAATATAGTTGATCAGGCTATATTGATCCCAGACATGATTACATAACTACCTAGGTTTAACCGCAGTGTCTAACATCCAAATACTTTTGTTTTGTTCTACTTATGATACTTTTTCTGGTACTTATGGATACTTGTATACTCTTTATAAAATACTTATATTTTAAAAGTACACTTTTAGTTCAGAGCACTTCGGCCCCTTAGTGTTTATAGTTGTATACCATGTAAGGTTGGGTATACTTAGTTCACTATAAACAATAGCTCTGATACCAATCTATCACACCCCCAAACCGGAACGGCGGAAACGTTCGGGGGTGGATGACTTCATGTATAGTATCACAACCATTGCATTACAGTAATCAAAGTAAACACAACCATTACATTCGTTAAGTAAAATATTTACATCGGTTTGATACATGTTTATAGACATCAAAAGTAAGACAAAGCAAAAGACGAGACTCTATACTCCCCGTCTTCTAAAAACTCTAGGATGTACCTGTCTACTGATTTCCTGAGAATACAAGCAGTTTTGAAAGAGTATCAGCATAAAGCTGGTGAGTTCACAAGAATGTTTTTGAAGAGAAAACCTGTTAATGAATCTATGAAAATGTTCATATGTTTCCAAGAAAATCCATTATTTTCTTTAGTTGAAGTATGATAAACCAGTTCTTTCTATGACTACTTAGTTCATACTAGTCACGTATAAACCAATATCGAACAGACAGTTGATTATGTGGATCTGCCCTAAGTCCACAACCAAACAAGGAACAGGAAATGAGACGGAAATCACATATTCCACAGTCTATCGAATATTCTTCATACGTAACCCTGATGCATAAATTAAGGGGTTATAGAACTGACTATGAATGTTTGTTACCGAATCTCATTGAATGTGTTGTGCATTGTTTGATTGAATAAGAAACCTCTTTTACAAGAAAACCCTGATTATTACTAGTATGTATAGTAAGTTCGGAAAGCTCTGAAAACTATAATATGTATAGTAATTCTATTACTTTATAAATAAACTAATTAAAGTTATTATCATTCATACATTAATCGTATTTTCTTAGTACCAAATTTATGAGTTGTTATAACCATACTTGACCATTGAATTGTCTGAACAACGTTGTTCAGGTGTCGGAATCGAAATAACTTTGTCACCCAGGTCTGCTGGCCTAACTGTAGCTAGCAGTTATGGTGCGGGATTGTCAATCCCGTATAGATCTATACACAAACTCACGTTCTCCCTCCAGGAGACTCTGGTTATAATCTCAGGACTTTTGTTAGTACTTAGGTAAGTACGCGAAGAATGCTCACTCATAAAATGCTATACTAACGATTACATGTAGAATGAATCCATTGAATTTAACTTGCTGTCTATATGTCTCATAAACTACACAATTAATAGTTTATATCTCTGGTTGCATTGAATCTTATGATTTGTACATTGATATGTTAATTGTTCCATAAACTATACCTATTATAGTTTATATGTTCATTCATGTATTCATTTCATGTTTTACATTGAAAGCTCTATGATTATGATGAAAACTTCCCTTATGCTCTGCATAATACAAAAGGGACAAAATATCTACATATTTTATAAAAGTGTAGAAACTGTATGATTGTATCAATTGCATCAGTTTTAAGTTTATTGAAATCCTTTTGTATAAATTTCATAAAATCATTTATGTTTGGCTTGTACCCCCCCCCCCTTGAAAAGGTTAAAACCAGTATAGACATAGGGGTATGAACTCACAGTTAGTTGTGTGCAAACGTCGAATCAATGAATTGGAATGAAGACCCTCGAGTTGTAGCGCGCGACACTTAATAGAATCCTACTTACAATTAAATACATATATGTATCTAAATTAGCGATTTCGTTAGATAAAGTGTTAGGAAAACACTTGCTTTCGGTTAAGGAATGTTACCGGGACTTGATTGAATCGAGGAAAGTGGGTTTTTCAGTCTAATTCACTGCTTAGGAAGTGTGTACGGCAGTGAATGGGGTTTACGGTCGTGAACAAGGTGTACGACCGTGAACAGGGTGTACGGCCGTGAATAGGTTCTTGAATGGTGTACGGCCTTTGAAGGTGTACGACCATGAATGAATGTACGGTCAATCGAACTTGAAGGTATACAGTCGTACACTCAAGAACAAGAATGTTGAAATCGATGAAAAACGTGTTCTGGATGCTCCTAAATGACCCTAAACGGTGTTTTTCGATGTTTTCCGGATGAATAAGGTGCTTTAGGGGTGTACGGTCATGAGTCTAGAGAGAGAAGGAGTGGGTGTTCGGCCAGAAAAGTGTAAATGAGGGGTAGGGTCTTGTATTTGTAGGGTTGTCGTTGGTCGGTGGTGGGGTCCACCCGGCGTTGGCCGTAAACGAGTGTACAGCCATACACGGGTGTACGACCGTGAACTCAAGTCAGGCCGTGAACTCGGTCTTGTTCGAAGGAATTCCCGAAATTTCGCGTGGTTTTGGTTCCGACTCGAATATAGAATTCAAAAATATATAATTAAATGATTTTCCAAACCGAAGGAAGTTGACGGAACCCAAAAAATAAAATTTTATTAATGGAAATTAATTAACAGAAACTAGAAAAGGGTTCGGGTTGTCACACATCTCCTCTACAAGTTAGGGCTTCGAACTCTTCGAGTAGCTCAACATAAATACTTGAATGAATGAAAAAGGAATTGCGTACCAGGAACGGGGCGTTACAAGTTCTCATAATCATATCATATATCATAGTGAACATGTATGGGTATCTTGGGGAAAACTTACTTGACCTCGGCCGATTGCACGCATCACACACCTTGTTCTTTCTCAAAACTCATAATTTTAATTTTGAAAAATTGTTTTCTTCGTAAAAATCTTCCAAACCCTCGATTTGAGTCCAGACACCCACGAAGGTGTGTCTGAATCCCTCAAACCAAGGCTCTGATACCAACTTGTAACATCCCAAAATTCAAGACTAAAAATTTCATTTTTAATATATTAATTATGAAACCATTTGTCTGAAAACCAACATATTACAAAATCAAAGTATCAATAGTCAAAATGTGTCATGAAAACACAACATCATAGTGTAAATCCCAAAGATCTCATGTGCGCAAATCCTTGTATGATGTGCTACACATAAAATGTTTCCTTTAATTACCCTTTCATATTCATAATCCCCCATTTAAGGGTCAACTTTGTCAAAGTCAAAGTCAAGTTCAACACCCTGGTCAAAGTCAACATTCTGGTCAAAGTCAACATTCTGGTCAAAGTCAACATTCTGGGTTGACTCAACTCGCCGAGTTGGTCCGTCAACTCGCCGAGTTCCATAAATCATTAAATCCTGAAATCATGATCCAATTCGTCGAGCTATCCTCCAACTCGGCGAGTTTTACCCTAAAACAGAATCGGGGCTTTTCGAGCCAACTCGTCGAGTCCGTCCTTGAACTTATCGAGTTCTTTAGTCTGTTAACCCCTTCTTAATAGATGAAGCTCCTATCCTTCAGATCCAAGCTCCATACTTCATATTCATACTGAAATGTCCTTTCTAAGGGTAAAGTTTCCAACTTTACCCGTTAATATCCTTCCTTAATTGGTTAAGCTCAAACCCTAACTCTTTAAGACCTAAGTCTTGATCTAAAAGCCATTAATACCTCAAACTAAGGCATACTAACTGAGATCTAGACCCTAGACACTATTTGGACACGTAAAGTCTCTGACTTTCACTCCATGCATGGCCTTTTGGAGCTTAAATGACCAAAATGTCATCTTAAAGCTTGCATGGGGCTTCAATGGCCATAAAGTTTGCACCTTTATGCCATGAAAACCCTTTAAGGTCCTAGATCTGAAAGTAAACTCACTTGGGACGTCCATTTCCCAAGGATCAAGATATTTGGACCAAAATCCCCATAAAAGTGAAGATGAAGAGATCTAAGTAATTATTAAGCAAGTTGGAGACTCGCTTACCAAAAAGTGACAAAGATGGGGTGAAGTTTATGGATCTACTCACTCCTTCTTGAATCCTCAAGATTCTTCTTTTTCCACAAGCTTCAAATACACAAGTTATCTCTCAAAAATGGCTCACAAGCTCACACAAGGCATTAGGGTTTCGAGATTTAGGGTTTAGGACTTGGAGGCTGTAAATGAGGCCAACCTTTGGAGGTTAAGGTGCTTAAATAGTGTGCAAGACCCTGAAATTAGGGTTTCACTCTACCAGCCCTAATCGTCGAGTTGAGGCTCTCAACTCATCGAGTAGACTCTACATCTTGCGTCCAAATTCCACACCTACTCGACGAGTTTGGGCCTCCAACTCGTCGAGTTTTTATACAAAAAGGAATAAATTTCAAGTTAAAATACATACCAGGAACCGGGCGTTACATCGTGTCAATA
Organism: Lactuca virosa; assembly: GCF_052849685.1. Taxonomy (NCBI): domain Eukaryota; kingdom Viridiplantae; phylum Streptophyta; class Magnoliopsida; order Asterales; family Asteraceae; genus Lactuca; species Lactuca virosa. The sequence continues at coordinate 193,620,580 of NC_136430.1, forward strand.
GAGATCGCAAGGATGCAGAAGAATGTCTTGTCTAAGATTACGTTGCTTATTATGCAGTATTTGGCGACAAGAAACTTTGAAGAATATTTTGGAAAAGTATACACCTATTCATGTGTATTAGTGACGATATGGAAATACAATATCTATATTTTAAACTATTTTGGGATGCAAGGTTTAATAGAAGTTTCACTTTATTGTAGAAATGTAAAACTACAATAAGTAAACTAATGTACGATGATGTCATATACCAATCACACTATTCGACAAAGAACTGCTTGGAAAAAGCATCTAAATGCTTATTTCATTGGAAAGGAGAAGAATACAAACATGTGTACTATGTTGTGGATGAGATATACCCAAGTTGGTTGAGTTTTGTGAAATCATTTTCACATCCAGCTACCAAAAAAAAGTGTTTAATGCGGCATAATAAGAAGCAAGAAAGCATGTGGAATGAGATTTTGGCAGCCTAAAAAGTTGTTGGGGCATAATCCGACTCTCTGCATGGGTAACGCATACCGACAAAATTTTAGATATAATGTGTGTTTGCATTATATTACACAATACGAAAAATTGCATGCAAAATCTAAGGAACTCAGACAACAAATGCATGGTAAGCCACGAGCTAGTAAAGACAAAAAAAGGTGGATAGTGGATATGAAGAAGAAAGCCAAGTCGTTAAGTGTTGGATAAAAAAGTCGAACGTGAGCATGGGGTCGTAAGATTGTGGAGTACGAGTTTAGGAAATTTTGTGAAAAAATGCATGTAGTAAAAGCATGAGTTGATAAAATAGAGTATACAAATAGTGAGATTCATGAAAGATTTAAGAGTCAAAGGGCTTTATCTCTTGTTTAGTTTTATCTTTTTTTTTTTTGAATTTCAAAACTACTAATTATATATTCATAAATTATTAGTTTATAATAATTAATTAATTATCCAACCATATATTAATTATAAACCTTTCAATTTTTCTAATTAATATATATATATATATATAAATATATATATATATATATATATATATATATATATATATATATATATATATATATATATATTAAAATTCTCTTACCTTAGCTACAGTAAATTTGCTTAGGATTTGACAAATTTCTAATAAAGTCATCATAATTGTGTTGAATTAAAAAACTACTTTCTTTTAAATAGTTTTTGCCTTTTGAAAATTGATTTTAATTTGTGTGTTACGTACACTCTCATCAACGAAAATAACACTACAATAATCTTGTCTAGTTTTTATCTTGTCTCGTATAACAAACACAAGACTAGAGTGTGAAATGGTCACTTTATAAGAGTTTAATAGACGAAAACAAATGTTGTTGGGATCAAAAGCTTTGCCAGGATCAAACAAGGCAAAAAGATTTCTTTTATAATATTAAAAAAACGCTAAAATACTTTAAAAAGAGTTTGATAAAGCCTATATAATTATTTACTTATATCAAACTGACATTAACTTTATTATTGAGGATATGAGACAAGCAATTTGAAATATTAGAAATTTGGATAAGGATACCAGGATATTAGACAAACCATCTTGTATACTTCCTACAACAAGGGTGTAGGATGACTTGGCTCCTACGTGGAAATGTAAATAGGGACGTGATTATGGTGTGGAACACTACTAGAAACATATGATGTGACGTTGATGTGAAAACACTTTTTGGAGTGGATGTGTTATGATATATCGGAGGACCGAGAAAGCCATTTAACATGTCAACATCATGCCATAGCCAAACATCATCTTCCAAACAAATTGTAATATACTCCTACTTAGACAAATATACTAGTTTTAAACATACATACATGTAGGTGTAGCTTATTATCTATATCACAAATAACATATATGCAAGTAAAAATCTATCTTTGCATGCATAGACCAACACATGGTAACACTTATTTTATGTAAGCGTAAATATGATTACTCATACATATGGAGATTTACCACTCATTAAACACCTCAATTATAATTGTATTACTTGTATCTATTGGGCCAAAGTCTTTACCCATATCATACTTTGTTATGAAATGACCAAAATGTCCTTATAGTTTTTCTATGGTAGTTTAACCATGTATGGCACATTGATCTTGAATAATATTGCTAAAACGTATAATGTTGCACAAGTTGCATGTGGATGTTTTAGTTGGTAATCTAATCATGCATGGCAGATTTTGCTATGTAAAAGGGTATCCGACCAAAGGGTTTTTGGTCTACGGTACCAAGGTGTTTGAAAATGTGGGTGTCTCTTAAGGACTGAGGGTTCAAGTCTCATCGTGAAAAAAAAGTAATTTAGGAGTACGATTTAGTGGGTGAATATGTTAGTCGTTTCAAAAAACAGGGTATCCTGAATAATTTCTTCTTTTTTCAAATTTTAATTAATTTATTGGGAAAGATGAATGTAAATGGAAGATTATTTATGTGGTTAACCATTAACTTTCTATTTAGTCTAGAAAGCACCAAATTCTCTCATTTTTCTTTTGTTAATATCTTACGAATTATAAGACGGTTGATTAGTTTTTGTAATGGTTTATTTAAAAATCAAATTCAAAAACATATATTTAATATTTTAATAATTAAATTATATTTTTATATATTAAAAAACTTCATATTATTATTGTTTTGAATCAAACCATATAGTTTGAAAACCACCACTTGTTATACTTTATTTTTTTATAATACCACCATTTTCTCCGCATACGTTTTATTTTCCTATCCGTTTTAATATATTTTGTTTAAATTTAATAATTTATAGTGCACCTTTGTAACATAAATATATAAATCTTACACAATCTAAAGTGTGTTCATTATATGAAAAATCACCACTACCCAAAATGCTATAAAATTTTGTTATTTTAGACGCTATACATTCTTGGATTACAAGAAAATTATAGCAGTTGGGTCCCACCTACACTTTTTAGACCATATACGTTTTTGGGTCCACTTTCCTCACATTGAAAACTGTTTTTGCTATCTTTTGGTATTATTTTCAAAAGTACATAATATGGTAAAATCTATTTAAAATACCTTACTTATGAATAGAAATCGTCAAAAATAAAAAATGTATATTATCAATGCCATGTACCATCCTTTAATGAGAGCAATTTTAGAAATATAAATATTATAGGGAGAACTTGATTCTAAAGAAAGATTATCATTGTAATCTATTCATTATAATTTCATAATTGAAATCATTCAACAGATTTGATATTAATGTTTGTGTGAGATTCATAGTCGTTTATTTTATTCCGCAATTGTCATTTTATTATGGTTTTACTATTGGCAATAGATATTAACTTGAATCAATAATCAATTTCATGTCACGATTTTTTGAAATGGCATACAAGATTATGGATTAGAGAAATACATAAGTGAACAAAGTAATCTAGATATATTAGTGGTATTTTAGTAATCATTTAGTTTTGTTAGTTGTTAGTGTCACATTAGTTTGTTGTAGTTAGTCGGTAATAAAGCGAGTATATCTTGTTGGCATTAGACCTGACAATTTGATAAACGATATGAACACGACACGGGTTTAATGTGTATGAATTTTAGAAATTCGTTTTTTGTGTCTATTCATGTCAACACAAATTTTAAATTCGTGCTTGGTGTCTTACGCGTATCAAACATGAATTTGCCTATTTAAACACGTATAGGCACGAATTTAATTTGTGTTGACAAGCAAAACATATAAAGATGTATAGACACAAATTAAATTTGTGTAAATTCGTATTTATCCGTGTTTTCATGTAACACGATTAAAAACGTGTTTATTTGTATCGTGTCATGTGTCAGATTAATTAGTTACGTGTTCCGTGTTTGTATTTAATACCCAAAACATGTTTTACAATTCGTGTCGTGATCATGGTTGTCAAAGTTGTGTTGTGTAAATTTGTGTATGACATGTATACACGACACGCGTACACGGATTGTCAGGTATATTTGACACATACAACATAATATATTATATGTAATTAGTTAGCTTAATGAGAATTTTAGAACCATCTGTCTATCTCATTTCTTCTCAAACAAGTTAATATGATATGCTTTGTTTATTCTTCCATCGTGATTTTTTATTCAATCGTCTTTGTTTGTTTATCATCTTCTAATTCTTTTCTGATTTGTGCGTTTCATCATCGTTATTTCACCGGCTACTCCTTCAAATTCTAATTCCATAAATTTTGTTTATTTATCATCTTCTAATTTATCGTGATTTTTTATTCAATCGTCTTTGTTTATTTATCATCTTCTAATTCTTTTCTGATTTGTGGGTTTCATCATCGTTATTTCAATGGCTACTCCTTCAAATTCTAATTCCATAAATTTTGAATCTATTGATTCAAATCCTTACAATGATCCATATTATCTTCGTAATTATTGTTATAAAATAGATCAACTATTAATGCGAAAAGTTTAATAGAATAACCACACAAGCACCACGATATAAAGTGGAAAACTCACATCGGGAAAAATCACTATAAATGAACACTATATTAATCTCAATAGTTGCAAGGATTAAAATGGCTTGTGTTTTGTGTAAAATGGGAATGGAAAGATAATTAAAATTGTATCTAATATACCATATATCTATAAGAATCTAATAAGAGTCCTAATAGAACTCTACTTGGAGACAAAGAAAAAAAAGGGGCAACCTTAGTGAACAAAGAAGCTATGACAGCTTGCTATACTCTCTAATGACAGTTTCCAGAAGTGTCACAAAACAGAAATCCCATGCATGCATTTGGTTCAGATCATATTCAACAGTCTCCACCTTGAGACGAAACCAAAACTTCAGCAACGTAACTTTCATCCATCGAGTGAAATAAAAGAAACATATAGTGTTCAAAAGTCCCTAAGGACTTAACTTGAAATACCAACCAAATATGAACAATGTTCAAGTTTGGCGGTCGGAACCGACTTCGTCGTCGGGTTTTCCTTGGTGTTAATATTTGTCACCTTAATATTTCATTGGGTAATGACATCTCCGATATAATGGTGTCGTATATCAATATGCTTTATTCGTTCGTGGAACATCGAATCCTCCGTGAGGCATATCGCACTTTGACTGTCGCAATAAATTGTAGCGCATGAGAAATCAGCACATAGCTCACCGCACAACCCTCTAAGCCAAGTCTTTTTATGTTTGACAAAGGAGGAAGCGTTTATATTTAAACTTATAAGGGATAAAAACGTGCACCTTTTAACCAAAGAAAAGGACGGTCCGTGTAACACCTCAAATCGTAGAACAAATTTTTCGTTTTAAATTTACCAAAAACAAGTTTCACAAACCAAGTTATCAAACACATAATTATCCAAAACAACCATTATCACAAAATATCAGAGTTTCTCAAACTTTCCCAATAACAATCCTCCCAACAAGTCTGTACGATCAGACATTCGCCTTCTCGTGGTCCTCAGAAGTACCTGAAACACATAAGTCAACAATTGTAAGCACGAAGCTTAGTGAGTTCCCCAAGATACCACATACAATACAACACAAATAAACAGTTATGGGTTATCGGCAACCCTGAGGACTATCAGCGGTCCCAGTGGGCAACAACACGCCCTATGGATCATCAGCAACCTTGGAGACTATCCGCAGTCTCAGTCACACATAACAACATAATACAGAATAACAGTAGACCTTGTTGATCATCACATATACAACTATTATACCACATAGGAAAGAATAAGTGAGGAGACTCACCTGATACTGATGACAAGTAAATCTCAACATGAACTGTCGGAACTAGACTCCGACTAGTCAAAGTCAAAGTCAAAGTCAACAAAAGTCAACTGCCCAACACATATGCTGGACGTACACTTCCTTACGCGGGGTGTACAACGCGACCAATGATCCACCAGGGACGAAGCTGGCTACGCAGGGCACAGCCAGGAGTACGTCCAGCGTACTCCGTATGTTTCCACTTTCACCAACTTTGTGTCTTAATCTTTAAGACATCGAACCCAACTTCTGATATGACCATTCTAAGGAGTCTTAATACATAAATTCATTGACTTTAAGCCTTTGCATGGCTAGGAAGGAACCAATGCAACAAACTTTAACTTCCAACACACTCTAAGCTACTTTGTTCATGCCTGAGCCAAAGGGAACGATCATGCAACCATTTTTATAAATCTACAAGTCCTAAAATGCATGAAAGGACATATAAAATTCCCTGGAGTGCTCCAAAATCATAAAGGTCCAATCTTGGAGACAAAAAGCTCATACAACTTCAACCATGAAGATCAAATAGAAAACTCATCATGGTATAAACTTGATACCTGAAAAAGGTACACAAAGAGGAAAGGTTTATGGATCTACACGCTTGCAAGCAACCACTCATTCTTCTCTAGTCTCCTTCTTCAACAATATGCACCAAAATGACTCAATAAACTCCCAAAACTCATACAAACAACTTAGACTCAGAATTTGGGTTTAAAGAGGGAATGGTGGCTGATAAGGATGGTCTAAAGGGGATATAAGATTGTTTAAATAGGGAGCAACCCTTAAAATTAGGGTTTGGAGTCTGGGCTAGTACGCCCGACGTACCACACGTACGCCTAGCGCCCTAGCGGATCGTTCGCATTTTCCATAATGCACGAGTATGCTGCGCGTACCCTCAAGTACGCCCAAAGTACGACAAAAAATGCAAGCCTTTTTCCTCAAGGGAGAAATTGTGAAACTTTTAATAAAGTTAAGGGAAATAATAATAATAATACATGATATTGAGATGATACATCCGAGTTAATTTTTAAAAATAAGGACCAAAATTTTCTTTTGACACCAACACCGGCAACGATTCATTAATTTACTCTAATTTTAAATATTGATCAACTGAGCTGTTATAATGAATACATTATTTTCTCTTGTTATACTTTTGAAAAAATAGTAGGAGTTACCCAAAAATCATGAGGGGTCAACATTAGTATTTACCTTAAACTAGTAAGCTAATTTATATATATTTTTTGTATTATAAGGCAAAAAACAAGGGGGCCATGGCCCTCGTGACATCTAAAAGGGTCCATCAATCCGACTCGGACCCCGAGCCCCAACCGAATACCCTAACATTGCTTGGACCTCGACGGAAGAAAAAGCTTTGGCATTGGCATGGATCGATGTATCCGAAGACTTGACGGCCAGCAATGACAAAAAGTGGTATGAAGTCCACATATTAGAAAACTTTACTTTACATGTGGTTCAAAAGGAACAAAAACATCTAATACCTCTTCCATATCGTCGGATGGTCATATCGGGTTTGACCTCAGTATTTATGATGACTTAGTCGATATTATACCACCTCCCCACCCAATGAAAGTGTTAAAGCAAAACAAAAAGGTACAAGTGACGGGTCATATTCGGACGATATAGAAATTTTGAGGGTGGAGATGACGGTGATAAATTAAAATCTCACAGATTATTAGTCATTTGGCGAGAAACAAGAGTTCAACAAAGTAAAATCCCCATGTATGAAAATTCTAATTCAAGATGTTAGTAACTTATTTGAGGATGAATATGTCACTGGTTTCGCGTTGAAACCCAAAATTATATATATATATATATATATATATATATATATATATATATATATATATATATAACTTGTAATTTTTATCTTTCTTTCGTATTAGTGTGCTCTTTTAATTATGTATTTAGTTTTTTATATTATTATGTATTAGGTGTTTTTAATTATGTATTAGTTGTTTTTTTTAATTAAAATGGAATTTTTAGTTTTTATTAAAATAAACTATTTTAAAAAAAGACACATGACATTTCATTCGGTTTCAATGACAAAAAAAAAAAAGAAGAGCGTGACAAATCTAATATGGTGTTGACGTGATATAAAAAAAAGGTAAAATATCTAACTTGGTGCTAAGATCATAAAAAAAAACATTATGACAAAAATACCACCACTCAGTCCAGAAGAAGGAATCCATATAATTTCGGCAACTGCAATTTCCCTAAGGGTCCTACTTTGGACACACCACTCTACACAACACCAACCTATATATTAGGTTTGCTTTTTAGGTGAATGAGGGTAATTATCATCATATAATTATTATTGACTTTACTTTTTAAATCATCATCACAATATAATTATTATTTGACCAACTTTTATTATTAGTTCATTATTACATAATCTATAAATCATTATTATTTAATAACTACATTTTTTACTAACTTAATTAATATTAATAATTTTATATTTATTTTTTATTAAGATAAAAAAATATAGTTTTTATAATATAATAACATATATAATATTATAAAAAAATAAATTATAAATAAATTTTCGTCAACCTAATATCATTGATATTATAAATAATATTATAAGAAATAAAATCCGAACAAATCTTCATCATTTTTTTTTTAATTTTAAATATTACATAACAAAAATCTGAGACAAAAATAAACAACAATTAATCATCTATAGTCATAAAAGATCTTTCCGTAGGTCTGAGTCGCTTATAAAATTCTAGACGCGACTTATACATAGTTTGTCATTCGGCTGCGGACGGGTCTTTGTGGCGGATCCATAATGCTGAAATAGGAGGCATCGGATACTCTCCTTCTAACTGTACCATCACATAGTGATTGATGTATACAAGTGCAAATGTAAGGACATGATGATTTTGAAACTCACTAGGACCTCTCCATAGAGGGAAAAAGGTTACAGGGCCCACTGTGGTCAAAAATTAGACAATCACACCAAACCTGTTGGCTATCAGGATACTTGTCTCAGGCATAAGCATATAGTGTTCTGGTGGTGCTGTCCTATCTGTCATGAAGAAAGACAATGAATCAAGTACTCCATTGCATCCAATGAAAACTCTAAAATAGTCTTCATATGACGTCAATAACTCATCATACAATTGTTGGCGAATGAAAAGCCACTCATTTTCATCATACCCGAGACAAACAGCTACCGATCGAAAACCACAATTTCCATCACCCCTTACATTTTGTATACGCGTGATGTATGGATGAAATATTGATGGAATTTCCTTCAACAATGAATTATGTTCCTTCGTTGCTTTCTCTTTCAAGTCAAACCGGTACGACCATTGGCATGTTGGTTCCTCATTCAAGTCAAACTGGTACGAACATTTGTCTATTGGTTCCTCATTCATGCCCATGAAGAATGAACTATGCCTAGCTGGTTCATTGTTCAAGTTAAATAATGATGAATTATGCCTAGTCGGTTCATCGTTCAAGTCAAAGAATGATGAATAATGCCTAGTCAGTTCATCGTTCAAGTCGAAGAATGATGAACTATGCCTAGTCGGTTCATCGTTCAAGTCGAAGAATGATGAACTATGCCTAGGTGGTTCCTGATTCAAGTCTGAACAACTGTATCGGTGAGGAGCTTGACTTTGATGGTGACCACGCTTCACTTTTGGGCGTCCACGGTTATTTTTCTTAACCGAAGGTTCATTGATCATAATTTTTGAAGGATCGATTATCTCTTCCATCTTTCTTATATAACTGTATTTGACATGATCTGGTTGATTGTTGAATTTTTCCTTCCATCTTTGCATATGATCATCAACATTAAGATTTCCATAATCCACAAATACACAAGGCTTAAAATCAAGCGTTCTCCAAAAAATATCAATCGAATCCAACGGAATAGGTGAACCTATAGTAAAAAATTCAAAATGTTATAAAGTGATTATACATATAAAACTTGTCAATTTAATACAATACATTTGACATACCTGCATCAACATACATCGCAAGTTCGTGAGCGCGTGGTAAACCAAAACATGTTCGTAGTTGACAACCACAATTCTCAGGAGTTGGTGCAAATCCTTTTAACCGATGAAGCTCTTCTAAGATTTTATCCAAAGCATGCTCTGAAACATGGTGTCGTAGTGAATTGAATATCTCATCCTTAAAATTTGGTTTATGAATGATTATGCTCCTTGTGAAACTCTCTTTGATAGCTGTGTCTTGCGACTGTACAACTGTTTCAATAACATATATGAATTTATCCAAATCACGTTTTAGAGATGCTAGGTGTTTTTTTAGCTTAGCGTGCTAACTCTCAACTCTATTTGTTGTTGAATTTCCAAAATTGGTACTTTTATCGGTCCACAATGATACAAATTTGTCGGGATACTTCTCCAACCAAGTATTGTAAAGATACTCAAAAACAACTAAAATATGAAGAAAAATCAAATTAGTATGATTGAATGAAAAATAATTATTAAAGAAATTAAGAGTTTAGGATATATATTAATGATACCTGGATCTCTGGACAATAACGATTAAAGGTCTGCATACGCTTGCATATATGCACTCGGTGTCGGAGATTCGACTAATTTCTTCCACATTGGATGAAGAGAACCCCAAGTCGTATCTGATTTGATACGTTTCCTACAATGCTTTGTTATATCGTTGAATATATGCCACCTACAAAGTAAATGATTGCTTTGTGGAAAAACATCTTCGCACGCTAGGACGCGGAAGGAACAGTAGTACCCACCAGTTCGGGTGTAGCAGTGAGGATATGGAAATCCACGGATTGGTTTATAGGTTTCCCCAGAGGGATTAGACCTGCTTAAGCCAGTGATAAGACTGTAGGAACGTCACTACAGTTATGAGATCAAGGAAGCAATGGATTGCTTAAGGTAGCTTGTGATGTAAGGCTACCATTGGTCATGTAGCAATCACTTTTAGCCGTGGAGTTGGTAACGACGGGATTCGACACATGGATCTGATCGGTTGGATCAGAAAGTTGTTAGAGTCGCAGTGGCATGATAACTAGTGGCAACTAGTTCCAGGGAAGGATTTCGTTCGGAAGTCGTGTGAGGCAACTATGTGGGAGTCCTTTAGCTCCGCGACCGGGCCGGAACCCGGTATGTCAGATGATTAGTGAACGAATTGAGACCAGGGAGGTCTCGGTAGATTTTGGAAAGCAGCCATGTGGCAGCATACTGCTTCAGGCAGATCAGTGTTCAGACAGTTTTTGTGTTTAGGGCGGTATTGACAAATTGGGTCTTCAGGTGTATGAGAAGTATCTAGATGTTGGAACCCCCAGATATTAGGAGTTGAATAGTAGATGAGAGACAAGCAGATTGGGCTCAACAATAATGATTGGTATGAGAGGTCTGTCAGGGAGCCATACCATCTCGAGACTTTAGGTTTCGGATCGAGTAAATGTGATCATATTGCAAGAGATTCATTTATTTTCAGTTTTTAGAACCCTGCGAGGGTTGGTTACGGTTTCCTTGGAAAGGCTAGAGTTATGCTCGGGATTATAGTTCAAGTTGTTTGGCGTGTAAGGAATGAGAAGAAACGATTTCGAGGACGAAATCAAATTTAAGTGGGGGAGAGTTGTAACATCCCATTTAAAATAATAATTAAATAATAAACCTGGAACCAGAGAAGCAATTTGTATTATTATATGTTATTATAGCCCAAAATCAAATAACAATTAGCTGGGAGTTGGTTTCGGGAAGCCAAATGACAAGATTTGAATCTCCGGGGGTTAAAGTGTAATTTTGGGATTTAATTTGTAAAGATTTTCATAAGTCAAGGGGTGTTTGGTATTATTTGGACTTAATATGTAAGGATTTATGATAGCGGGGGTTAAAGAGTATATTATGGACCTCATTTGACAATAATTGTGGAGGGAGGGGCTACTTAGTAAAATATGGGACTTATTTTGTAAGGGATTTTGGAAGATGGGGTTGAAATGGTAAAATAAGGACTATGTTTGAAAATGAATCTTGAAATGAGGGACCGATATTGTCAACATGGGTTAGAGTTTGAGGAGTCGGGTATATATGCTTTACGTTGCCCTAACCCTAGCTGTGTTTGTCCAGCCGCCATCCATACCTCTTCAACTCCCAGCACTGCACCCCATTTATGCCACCCTTCACCATCGGCGTTGCCACAGATGATGGAGTCAGAAGAATCGCCGACATGACGAGTGTTGCTGCTGGTATCTTTCCATGGTGGCGGAAGACGGAGGCCGACGAGGATGTGTCATTTCAGTCGTGAGTGAGGAGGACCGCACCACAGCCGCGCTGCTGCTGCGGTTGCTGCCACTCGAAGACGAGTCCATCGTCGGACGCTGTGACTTCTTTACCAGAGAAGCGAGTTGGGGAGGAGCCCCTGTCGTTGGTCGAAGTTCGCTGCCACCGTTCTTCTTCTTTCCTTCTTCTGTTAGACGCCACCATGGTTGTGGGTGACCAGTGTATGGACGTTGGTTCAGTTGGGGCTGAAGAGGCGTTGCTCGATGTCGCTGCCACCGTCGAGTAACTATTTCATGCACCCCGGTTGCCCTCCGCCGCTCTCTTCCATAGTTACATCGCAAACCGCCGTCAACTGCTATTGTTGCCACCTGTGGCTGCTGCCGCTGCCATATTCCGTCGCCACCAGGTGGGTGGGTGGATCCGTTGCAAGTATCTAACGTGTGTGTTGTGTGTGTTGTTTGTTTGGGCTGGAAAATCAAGAACAACCACCACCACCGTAAGGTGGTGGCTACCGCCATGAACCACCGTGTGTGTGTGTGTCTTAGTGGTTGTGTGTGTTTAGTTGAGATTAGCATTGTAAAATGTAACTAGAAATCGGAATAATGAAATGAAACCCTAACCACCAACATGAGGTGGTGGCTGCCGCCTCCTGCCGTCGCCGACCGCCGTGTCGGGTGGCGGTGTGCTTTGCCTTGCTGTGTTTGATTCGTTCGGGATGCCTGAAACCCTAATGGGCCCAATGAAACCCTAATGGGCCCAATAAAACCCTAATGGGCCCAATAAAGCCCTAATTGACCTAAAAGTCCAAACATGTGACTAATGGGCCTAGTGAAACCCTAATGGGCCTAATGAACCTTAAGTGATCAAATGACCTAGCTATTGGGCCTATTGGGCTAAGATGGGGTTGGAAACCCTAATTAGGGTTTAGAAAACCCTAATATTGAATTTATGGGCCTTGGACTTCGGGACCCACATTTAGTCCTTTGGAATTGGACTATGTATTAAGCCCAATCACACCATATGATTTATTTAGAAGAGTGATGGACTTAATGGATTAAGTCCTTAATGGGTTAAGTGAAAAACACTTAACCCTAATCGTCATGTCATGTCAGAACCCTAATTTCACTTGGGCCTTGAGTTGTGTCTTCCTATTGGGCCTTGGTGGTTGGACTATTGATGGGCTATCCAAGAACAAGTAAATGGACCAAAATAATTGGATGAGTTTTAGGATAAGGTCCATGTAAAGGACTTGGGCCCAATTTAGAAAATTGGGCCATAGATGGGGCATAGTTTGGGCCTTTATGATTATGAGATATTAGGCCATTAGAAATGCCAAATGTTTGGACTGGACTAAATGGTTGGGCCTTTTAATAAGGCCATATAAAGGGTTGGGCCCAATTTGGAAAATTGGGCCATATGTTGGGCTTTGAGTCATAGTTGAACCTTTGGGCCTTTGGAGTGTGAGTTGGACCTTGGGCTTGGAACCTAATTATTAATTGGGTGTTGTTTGATGTTTGAAGTCCAGGAATCTGTCAACCAGCAGCTGGAGTTTCATCCGCGGGACTTCAGCAGTGTCAGGTGAGTTATCCTCACTATATCAACAGGGTCTAAGGTACCAAGGCCGACCCTTTATGGATTTGTATCTGGATTATGGCATGATATGTTTATTGTTCTGTATTTGTTATATGATATGGTTATATGTGTATGGCGTTGTTATTTTGGGGGAACTCACTAAGCTTTGTGCTTACGGTTTCAGTTTATTGTTTCAGGTATTTCAGATATCTCGGCAAGGCGAAGGCGTGACCGTACACATCATCGTGTTTTGGACTTATGGTTTATTGGATACTCTGATATTAAACTATTTTGAAAACATTTTTGTAATAATTAATGGTTTATGGATCTTTGAAAAAGTTTTAAATTGGTTTGATTTTTATGGGTGTTACAGATAGCTAGTCTTATTTTAGTTCATTTCTTTAGAGCAACACTCTCAATCACCGCCTATATAACGTTGATGAACATAAGTCATTAAAATGACAAAAATATCCCTCATGTATTTTTATCATTTAGATACCCCTCCCATAAGCTCATTTACTTCATATTAGCTTATATATAAAGTTTAAGGGCAATCGAAGGTCACTTAGTAGGTTTTCCACAAAAAGAATACATTTAACAAACTATTTGACACGCCCCCGTGTCAAAACTAAAGGTCACCACTTTGTGCAGAATTTTGCTAAAAACTTTGTAACTTGTTCCCTATACCTCTAATGGCTACCAAACTTTACCAAACGGTTATGAAGGACTAAATAAAGGTTATAAAATTCTTAAATACTTAATTAACCTATCATTAAGACCTTAATTCTTACAATCACTCAGATGAAAGAGTCAAGAGCTCAAGTTACTTAAAAACACTCTTGAACCAATATGACTTGTTCCCAAATCATTTAATACATCATTGGGTGTGGTTAACTACATAGAACCACAATTTATCTCATTGAAAGTACTTCATCCAACTATGGAATCGTCAATTCCATTCCATGTTCCCAAATTACCCTTGGGTCAAAACAATTATTAGAGCTAGAACTTCACTAGCAATCTTTCATGTTTATGTTCCACTAACATATCTAGAATGTTAATTCATGTCCATGAATGTCATTCGCTTCTGATATATCAAAATCTATGTAATAATCCATATATTTCCCAAAATGCCCTTATGGCCAATTATTCCATAAATTCAACTATAGACCACTCAATCATTGATGTTATTGCATTCAAATCATATTGTTAGTATCAAATCATGATTATGAGTATCATATACTCATCAAATGCTCACATTCCAAGAATTTCATTGTATTCATCACAATTTCTCACATAACCATCTAAAACCCATCTTTATTCTCGATTCTACCATCATGGATGAATTTGAGCATTCCAATTTGTTTTATTGCTATCAAATATCATCTAGGTCATTGAATCCATACCAATCTAACATATAAACATGAAATCCCCAATCTGAATTTCTAGGGTTAATGAAGGTTTTCACCCAAATCCTCAAATCCATCAATGTGAAGATTGGATTAAGATTAGGATCATCAAAACAACTCAAGGGAGGTAAGAAACCAAAACCGTAATCCTCAAATGAGATGAAAATCGTACATAACTCCCAATCCATAGATGAAACTCGAATTCTACATTAAGGAATAAAGAAAGTATACCTTGAACCACTTGATTTCTTCATAAATTACACCAAATGAACCAAGAAGGCTTGAGATCGATTCCTAGGGTTTCTCGTGAGATTGAATCACCATTTCACTACCTCTCTTCTATTCCCATTGTTCATATTTGACTAAAATGGAGCGGATGCATTCTTATTCTCGGATTTTTCATATTTGGTCCTCCATGTTTCCTTGCTTTGGTTAAAACCTACCAAACTTCAATATTTATGATTTTAACTTAATTTTTGGCATAGTAAGCACTTCCCCATCCATTATATAACTTTTTTAGTCCTTTCCACTAACTAAGCCAACCATTTTGGTCAAATAACTTTGCCAATTTGACACTTTTGACCTTTTAACTTTAAAATGTTATTATTTTCACTTCTAGCTTTCTAAAGTTCATATCAATTAATGGTACGATTAATATTTGATGATTTAACTATATAAATCGTCTTTCATTTATTTACTTTATTGATTTAAGAAACTAGTCTTAAATTTTAGGATGTTACATTGGTGCCTTCGACACGTAAGTACAATGAGGAAAACCCACCTCTCACCGCCGAATCATACAGACGATCTCTGGCTGCTGGCTGACAGATCCCCGAACTGACAAAACAAGACACCACCCCATCAACAACCGATCCCACGAATAATCTATGACTGTAGAACCACAAAAATCCACGCGCCATCAGATACCAAAATGACAACCCATCAACATCTATCCCCTGACTCACACTATGAGTCCAAATTAGGGTAAAAGACCTTTTTACCCTTCCTCAAGCTTAGTCCAAGGCCAAGGCCCAAACTAGATGACCAAAGGCCCAAAATCCAAAAATAAACACCTAAGGCCCAAATATGGCTCAATTTTCCAAATTGGGCCCAATTCCTTTCATTAGCCTTTACCCAAGAAGGCCCAACAAGTCACAACAACCCAATAATAAAAATCCAGATGGCCCAACACAGTCCAACCCAAAACGCAAAAAAGGCCCAAGTCTGCTAAGTACACGGGGTGTACTCAGCCTGTACGCTCAGCGTACTGCATGGAAGGCTTGTACGCGCAACGTACATACTTGTACGCCCAACATACTCACCAACCCAAAGCCAACTTTCCAATTAAACACTTAATCCATTAAGCCTTGGATCCAAAATCAGATCTGACTTCCCCAAGGTGGTTTATCAAATAAAGTTGCCAACTTTATGTGCATGCATGGATAAATAGGACTCTAGAGCACAAAAGAGCTTAATACATGACTTAATACATACATGGAATCAAAAACACCATAAAATTTGCACCTTTATGCCCAAGGAACCCATGATATAACCAGATCTACAATTACAAGCTTCACAAACGACTTAAACTCCCATTCATCAACCAAAAGGGTCAAAATGACCAAAAGTGAACCAAGAAAATATTTGAAATGAAAAGCCAAGGTTGGGACTTTATACCTCCCAAGCTATCAAAAGGAGATACAAATGTTGGATCTCAAAGCTTTCCAATTCTTCAAGTTCCTCCTTCTTCTTCTAGATCTACAAAATGAGCACCAAATCCTCAACAAAGGCTCAAACACCCAACAATGGAGGCTAAGACTCGTCGTTAGGATTTTTGGGGTTTAAGAGGCTGAAAAGGAGGCCAACCTTAAGGAATAAGGATGTTTAAATAAGGTACAAATGATCAAAATTTATGGTTTAGACACTCCTCGTACGCCCAACAAACTCCTCGTACGCCCAGCGTACGAGGCCGAAGCTTCGTGACCAGGCCTACTGACTACGCTTAGTGTACACCAAGGTACGCCCCGCGTAAGTGCCCTCACACGAGTACACCCAACGTACTCCCCATGTACGCCCCGTGTACTAGGGTTTTTCCTAAAAACCCTAAATTCTTCTGGAAGCCATAACTTCTTTATTCTAAGTCTGTTTCCGACGAACTTTATACCTACGGAAAGGTGACGCGAAGCTTTACACTTCTAGCAACCCATCATAGCCTTAAAACTCCTCGAACCAAACCCAAAATTCATAAAGGATTGAAATAACAATTTACGATTATTCCCTTGGGCTCCGAAACACCATCGAATACTTGGTTTACTTAGACTTTAACTCCCTCATCTAAAAAGGGCCAAATCCATCTTCTCCAAGATCCCAAGCCTTAAGATAACTGATGATCGGGTCGCGGCCCCGAATAATGTAGCGATTCGAAACCGAGTGTTACAACTCTCCCCCACTTAAATTCGATTTCTTCCTCGAAATCATTCCTTATCATCCCCGGCATGCTTGACAGCCTGAGGGTCATAACCACAACCTTAAACATACCATTACCTTCCTACAACAACTGATCTCGGCATCCACCCATAGAAGACGAATCCACAATACCATGCAAAAACCTAATCTACTTTATCTGAACTTGAGGTCTTGAACTGGTCCGACTCCCTGACAGATCGCCCAAACTGAACCAATGCTAAATTCATGACGCTTATCCATCAAACAATCTATTGAACCCCTGATGATAACAATTCAATGAACACAAAGAGATACAAGATATAGATTGCCTTAACCGACGTACCAATACGATGCTGCTATAATCCTGAGGCCTCATCACTTGCCCGACCTTCAGACAGGTAGAACCATCCTAGAGCACATAAACAAAAGCTAAATCCTGAACCCTCCATGATGCCTTTGACATACATATTTCTTAATCCACATCTATCTGAGCACAGACCTTGCACGGATACAGTCATGATTCCCAATGTGAGTTTCCACCAAAAGCCCATTCGAAAATGGCCACTCATATTCTTCTCGAAGACCCTTCCCTACAACTGATTAGCATCTATTTATGAATCTGCCGCTAGTCTCTGACTAGAGGCACTAACAAAACTCGCAAAATTGATCCTCAAAATAACTTGATCACGACTTCACCCAAAACCAAAGCATATGACGTACCAAACCTTAATAACCCTTGACTTTTTGCTATTCCATTACCAACCACTGCTTCGACGAGCAAATATGATCAAACCAAAAATTTCCACGTTACAACCAACTCCTTATCGGATCAGGTGTACCCCCACCTGAACAACCACTCGAGACATCATAAAAAGCTTTATGACTTCCGACCTCATAAGAAATTTCCAATATTGAAAATCAAAACCCTAACAACAACCTGCGAACAACCGTAAATATAATGTATACATCCCACAGAGACTTTCTGATACCTATATGGTACTCCCTACAACTCGTACTACTTCCCTTATCCAACCAACAAATTTGTGACTCGCCCGACTACCATTAGTGCGTTAACACCGAAAGCACTACAAGTAAAAGAAGCGAACCACCATGATCACTAGGTCCACAATCTATGATTGGAATACCCCTACAAGGTCCTCAACATAGGTCTGGATTGACTCTGAGCTCCCAACATGAGTCTGGAATGCCTTCCCTGGCCCTCGGCCCATGTCTGGAATGCTCTCGATAACACACCGACCTTGTTGTCATCGCATCATTCGCCCATCACTCTGGGCCTGAAGATACCCACCTCATTCCATTGCCTTGAAGGGACCTAATCGACTCCCTCACAACGCCAACTGAGCACCAAAAAGCTGCTACCAAAGCAAAACCTTACAAAAGCATGGTGGAACGCGACCTGCGAATTGGATAATAGTTGCACTCTTGGTCTAATTCAAAGGCTATAACCCAAAAGAACCATACTCATAATTTGAACCAAGGCTCCAATGCTATCTTGCCCGGCTCACATGAAAAACCACCATGCACATCCTTAGGGAACCCATATTATCATTCAAAGAGAGTAGAAATACCAGAGATAATCGAAATAACACCTCAAACAATAACAAAAAACATCCTCACGATCAATCAAAAGAAGATCCCATACTTGATAGAGATTGAACGGATTCCATCACTACACAACTAGCTCGAGAAGTCTTCTATGGTGATCCTGAAGGTTAGCAAAACCTAAGTCTGCTATGAACTAAGTTCCCACTCCACCATTGAGGGTAAACACACCTAAAAGACCGAAAGATCGTAGTGTTGGATTAGGTGTCTAAGCCCATAATTATAACTGGTATGTACTTGACCCGAGAGTAGCATGGTCTATTTTAGGTTGCATATCACCAGGATAATTTGATAGGATGGACTTTTGAGAAGAGGTTAGTTATGATTTATTAATATATTATAAGTTCTAATATATTAATATGAAATCATATGATTTAATTAGTGTTGATCAAGAATTAATTTAGTGATCAAAAGAGACTAATTAAATTAATGGGGACTAATTGTGTAAATTAGTTATATATATATATATATATATATATATATATATATATATATATATATATGGTTTGGGCTTATAATACATGATGGACTAAGTTTATGGATGAATCCATAATGAGTTAGCCTACTTGAATCATGGATCATGGATAATAAGCCCAAGGGTATGGATTAGGGTTTAACCATGACTCTTAGACTATATATAGAATACCCCAAAGCTAAAATTGGTTACCCTAGTGTTCTTGGAGTTCCATAACCGATTTTGAGTGCATAGAACCTTTCTCTCAAGTTCTCATTTGTCCAAGGTGTGTTGTGAACCATTTGAGGCATCACACTTGGGGTGCTAAGTTCTTAAAGCCAAAACTACAAGCTACAACAAAGAGGTAATTTCATAACTCAATTCTATGTTGTTTATGTCAATTGTATGCTAGTTGTAGGCTTAATGCTTTGGAAACAATATTACATATAGATCCAAAGCATTTAGGGTTATATGTGTACCATAGGATGTTGTAGTATATTAAAACCCAACACATAGAGCATATGGAACTTAATGACAGATTAGCCCGACCATTGAAACTCGGCTGACACAGTTAAACTTTCGAGTGAACCTCCGCTGAAAGATGAACCCCACAACCAGTGGTCAAGGACACGTCGAAACTTAATCCAGAGAATCAAGACTGATATGGAACTGAGCATACCCGCTTCTGAAAAAGACCCACTGATCAACATCCGCCCAACTAATATGAGAACATCAACCCAAACAACGAACTGGAAAATCCCTCAGTGGTTATCATACTCGACCTGAGAATCCCGGTTCTCCCCCACTTAGGGCTCGAACTACCACTCACTGGCGCTAAAACCAAATCATATCTCAAAACAGCACAAGCAGGTACTACCCTTTCTGACTCTGGAACTTTTGAGCCTGCTCACTCTTTCTCCGAATTCGGAAGAGCTGAAAGGGCATAACCCTTGTCATAGATAACCAGATTCCAAACCATCAATCAACAATTCCACTTCCAACTCTAAAACCAAAGCCGATCACAATCATAGCCCCCTTCTTGAGTCTCGCGACTCGAATACCCGGCCTCGAGCAAAACACCCAAGGCCGGAAACCAATAAGCTCACTAGGTTTGCATAAAACAATCCCAAATCAATAACACCATTAGGGCTTAAAGCAATTACCAGGACCATCCTCCTGCTCGAGCAGTCATAACCCAAAAGATCAACAGGAACATAAATACTGCCATGAATCATGGTGTCCAACCATGCAACCTTCCCCGACCAGCCGTTAGAATCCCCGAAACCTTCCTTGATTCAAGTATGGATCATGTGCTTCCAGTAGTACGGGCCCAATACTAACTTCTACACCTATCCATACTTTCCTCAAGAATCATTTCAGGTCTTCTAAGTCCTAGTCATAAAATACTCCTGAAACCGGCTCCTTGGCGAACAAAAGCACTAAATACTCGCTAGGACATCCTAGGACTCACCCACACCCCTCTGTCATCAGCTGCTAAAGAACCCCTACCAACGCCAGCTAACCACTTCACGAATACAATTACATGCAACCAAGCTTAAATAGTCATTTGACTAAAGGGCCTAACCCTACAAAGGTTGGACTCAGACAAGAGCTGCGTAATAGGTTTGAGTCCTTCATTCTAAGATTATTTAACCTTCATTGCATGTAATTTTATTGTATTCATTTGATGGTTAACTTTAATACGAAAACCTTGATCTCAAACTCTCCGCACCATGGGAGCACCTTCGCCCTGCCCCATTCTCCCTAGAGTGGTTAATGATTCATCACACTAACCCGCTATACATTGCACCCACTAATGAAACTTCCACCAACCCTACAACACTCGTGTATGCTAGCCATACATAACACTGGATCCTATAGACAGTCGAATACTCGATCCTACCCTAAGCCCACAACCAAACAAGGAACAGGAAATAAGGCCAAACCAAATATTCTCAGACTATAAAATCTTAGTTATGTACAACTATGATGCATACACTAAGCAACTACAGTAATGATGTCAATTTCATATAAGGAAGAACCCTAGGCTATCAGGCATCATAAAATGAGGCAATTCTATCATGCAATTCCTGAAGATGCCTAGTCTATTGCTGGAATAATGTTCTAACATATCACAATAACAAAGAACAATGTGGTAATTTGGGGTCTACTTACTGGCTCCAGCTAATCGTACACATCACATCCTTTCTTAATTATTTTTTAAAACAATTTTAAAAATCATTTTTAAAACCTTTTCATTTTACTTAGTTTGAGACTCGATTCACACGGGTGTACCTCCACTTCACTCAAACCAAGGCTCTAATAACAACTTGTAACATCCCAAAAATCTCAACAAATTTAAACTTTTCAAAACAACTCATTTCTTAACAAAAGTGTTAAAAAATATTGTTTCCAAAACATGATTTAAAATCAGAGTCACCTAAGATCCAGTCTGTTATAAAACCAAGGATGTGTACGGTCACGCCTTCGCCTTGCCACTAATCAACTGAAAACCTGAAACCATAAACAACATTATAAGCATAAAGCTTAATGAGTTCCCCCAAAGTACCAACATACAAGCAGACAACATATACAAATAACAGCATGCACTGGGCCTACAACTAAGAGACTGGATTACCCCTGAGCCGACAGTATGAGTCTGGCTTTCCTAACATGCCCGCAGATCATATATGGCCTACTCTTGAGCCCACAACATAAGATTGGCTTGCCCCCAGGGACCACAACTTATGTCGGGCTTGCTCCAACCTAATTAGTCATCGGACTGGAATACCAATGCTAAGCCCTCAGTACGAGTCGGGCATACCAATCAGGTCCTTAGCTCATATATGTAATTCTGCTGAGACCTCAGTATGAGTCTGACATGCCCTACCCGACCCTCAGCTCATATCTGGAATGCTCCAGGAGTTGTTGGCTACAACACAAAACACTACAACCTCAACCCAACCCAATATGCCGATAGCTAACAAACATATAGAGGTAATCATGTATACAGAATCACTGGTAGTCCTACTGATCTACCAGACTAACATATCAAAACTAGCATGCATTTCTATTCTATACTCAACATATCAACGAATATTATGTTATCAAACCAATGGGTCGGCCTTGGTGCCTCCGACCCGTAAGTACAATGAGGAAAACTAACATATCAATGTCGAATCATACACACGATCCCTCGATGTTGGCTGACAGAACCCTGAACCGACAAAAACAAGACACCACCCCATCAACAGTTGATCCCACGAATAATCTATGACTGCATATACGCCAAAATCCACACGTTATCAGATACCAAAATGACAACCCATCAACGTCTAGCCCCTGACTCACACTATGATTCGAAATTAGGGTAAAAGACCTTTTTACCCTTCCTCAAGCTTGGCCCAAGCCCAAGGCCCAAACTAGACGTCCAAAGGCCTAAAATCCAAAACAAACATCTAAGGCCCAAATATGGTCCAATGTTCCAAACTGGGCCTATTTCCTTTCATGAGCCTTTGTCCAAGAAGGCCCAAAAAGTCACAACAGTCCAACAATAAAAATCCAGATAGCCCAACATGGCCCAATACAGCCAAGCCCAAACCGAAGCCCAACACGCAAAAAGGACCAAGTCAGCTGAGTACGCGGGGAGTATTCAGCCTGTACGCTCAGCGTACAACATGGGAGGCTTGTACGCGCAGTGTACATACTTGTACGCCCAACATACTCACCAACACAAAGCTAATTTTCCAATTAAGCACTTAATCCATTAAGACTTGGATCCAAACTCAGATCTGACTTCCCCAAGGTGGTTTATGACATCAAGTTGTCAACTTTATGTGCATACATGGCTAAATGGGACTCTAGAGCTTAAAAGATCTTAATACATGCATGGAACCAAAACCACCATAAAGTTTGCACCATTATGCCCAAGGAACCCATGATATAACTAGATCTACAACTACAAGCTTCACAAACGACTTAAACCCCCATTTATCAACCAAAAGGGCCAAAATGACAAAAATGAACCAAGAAAAAGATTTACGCAATGAAAAGGAAAGGTTGGGACTTTATACCTCCCAAGCTATCAAAAAGAGATACAAAGGCTGGATCTCAAAGCTTTCCTTTAAACCATAAATCTTCAAGTTCCTCCTTCTTCTAGATCCACAAAATGAACACCAAATCCTCACCAAAGGCTCAAACACTCAACAATGGAGGCTAAGACGCGTCGTTAGGGTTTTTTTTGGGTTTAAGAGGCTGAAAAGGACGCCAACCCTAAGGAATAAGGATGTTTAAATAAGGTACAAATGATCAAAATTTATGGTTTAGAAACTCCTCGTACGCCCAGCGTACGAGACTGAAGCTTCGCAACCAGGTATGCTGACTACGCTTAGCGTACTCCAAGGCATGCCCCGTGTAAGAGCCCTCGCACGAGTACGTTCAACATACTCTCCATGTACGCCCAGCATTCTAGGGTTTTTCCCCAAAACCCTAAATTCTTCCGAAAGCCATAACGTCTTCATTCAAAGTCCGTTTCCGACGAACTTTATACCCACGGAAAGGTGACGCAAATCCCTACACTTCTAGCAACCCATCATAGACTTAAAACTACCCTAACCAAATACAAAATTCATAAAGGACTGAGATAACAATTTACGATTATGCTCTTGGGCTCCGAAACACCATCGAACACTCGCATCACTTAAACTTTAACACCCTCATCCAAAAAGGGCGAAATCCATCTTCTTCAAGATCCTAAGCCTTAAGATAACCAATGATCGGTCCGCAGACCTGAATAATGTAGCGATTCGAAACCAGGTGTTACATTGCAAATCCATAATAAAAGGTTGCAGGTACAACAATTGAGGGGCCGCTTTTGTGTGAAGAATGGATTTATTTTTACCCTTCTAGTAGTAATTTCCATTAAAGAAAGGTCTATAGTAGTTGGGATGTATCATCCTGGCAATGAGATATTTTCGAATTTAACCCTCAAGAATGAATACTTATAGTATTTAGCCCTTGTGTATGAGAAAACATGCAAAATGGCCCATAGTGGTATTTTTGTAATTTCAGCCTGAGGTTTAGTACGTTGGGTGTATGTTGTGTACGATGGACGTACATGCGCGAGTCTAGTACGTTGGGCGTACATCGCGTCGCGTACGCAGGGCGTATGTGCGAGGTTCTCAAAATCCTAAAATTTAGGGTTGGACCCTATTAAACCATCTTTATGGCCTCTAACCTCATCTCTCATCAACCTCCAACTCCTCCATTAGATTTTAGCAAACCCTAGCCACTTACTTGAGCATTCTTGACCCTGGTGTGTGTTTTTGGTGGTCTTAAAGGAGAAAGACGAAACTCGAACCACCTTGGAAGCTTGAAGGAGCTTTGGATCTGGGATCTTCACCTCTCTAGCAACCACCAAGAGGTATAAACTTCTAAACTTGGCTTGTAAGTCCTTACATCTAGCTAAGTCCTTGATTCATGAGCATTTTCGTCCCAATAATTGACTTTTTGGAGTATGGCTTGCTCTAGTCCATTCTAGCTATGCTTTCAGATGTTTTGAGAGGTTTAGAAGCATAAAAATGGGGTTTTGGCTCTTAATCCTTCTCCATGCATGAGGTTGATTGTCTTAATGGGTTAAGTGGATGGGGTTTTTAGCATTTAGCACTTATTGGACATGCAAGACCATAAAGTTGGAAACTTTATGGTCAATGATGATATTTAGGACTTGGATCTGCATTTTGGTCGTATTAGATTAAGTGTTAACCACTTGATTCATCAAGTGAAGGTCCACTTGTGTACGTTGGGTGTACCAATTGGTACATTGCGCGTACGCAGGCTAAGCCCCCGAATCCTCGGACATCGATGTACCCCCCCGCATACATCCTAGTACGCCCTGCATACGAAGGTCTGGGTGGACTCGGTTTGGTTAGCTCGACTAGTTTCGTTGATTTTAACCGATTTTGACCAAGTGTATTTTGGGAAATTGATATTAATTTTAGTTGGGCAATATTTTGGATAATAGGTGTCGGGTATAGCCGGTTTTCGGAGCAGAGGCTTGTTTAACTTGCGATCAGACTGAAAGGTGAGTTTTTCTCACTGTACCCGTGGGTCGAAGGCACCAATGTCGACCCACTTGATTATGTATCCTGGTTTTAGGATAGTGTTATACTGGTATATTACTGATTAGTAGTTCTGTATGATTATCTGTAATTGTTGATTTTGTGTTTATGTTTGTCTGTTACATATGTCGACACATTGTGTTTGGGTTAAGGCAGTCCTGCTTTGTGCTAAAGTCCAAGACACCCGGGGACGACCGGATAAGTTGTAGGCCCTACGAGGCTATCGAGTCAGGCTGGAAGCTCGTAGAGTGGTCCGGATAGGCTGTAGGCCCTACGAGGCTGTCCAGTAATGTCGAAGGCTCGTAGAGCGGTCTAGATAGGTGTAGGCCCTACGAGGCGGTCCAGTCATGCTGAGGGCTCAACATTTCATACTTTGTTTGTTTTGTGGTGTGTTGGTACTTTGGTGGAACTCGTTAAGCTTTGGTTTACCGTTTTAGTTTATTGTTTCAGGTACATCTGAGGATCGTGTGACAATGAAGGCGTGATCGTGCACATCTTCCTGTTTTATGTCACTGGATCTTGGGGAAGACTTGGATTTTGAATAATGCTTTTGAAATAATGACTCCTTTTGTAAACAATATTGGTTGATGGTTAATTTTAAAAATTTTAAATTTCTTTGATTTTTAAATGTTACGAGTTGGTATCAGAGTGTTGGTTTGAGAGAATTGGATGAACATTCGTATGAATCTAGACTCAAACTAGGGAACTGCAAAAGTTTTTAAATGGTTTTCAAATTTGTTTTCAAAAGTAACTAAGGAAGGATGCCATTTGTACAATCATCCAGAGCAAGAAAATATACCTAAGTTAAACACACTGTTATTTGATATTATGTTTCTGTTAGAACAAAATGCTAGTGGTAGGCTAGGGATCTTCAGGAATTGCATGATAGAATTGTCTGATATGTGATGCCATATAGCCTAGTATTCTTTCTTATGTGGAATTGACATCATTAATGTAGTTGCTCAGTGTATTCATCATACTTGTATATAACTAAGATTCTATAAGATAAGAATGTTTGGTTTGACCTTATTTCCCCCTCTTGTCTGATGAAGGGCTTAGGTATAATCACATACTCGACTGTCTATAGGATTCGGTGTTATGTATGATTAGCATACACAAGTGTTGCAGGGTTGGTGGAGGTTTGATGGATGGGTTATGTGTGAGCAGACGACCAATTGAGGAATGTCAAGCTTTTCTCTAGGGAGTGAGAATAAGGTGTATGTGTATTCTAGTGTGTGATGTTAGGGTTGTTGTGATGATCTTCTAAGACAAATACGGGAACGTGTGGAGGGTAGTATGGGCCCGTACTACCGGAAGCACAACACCCGTATGCGTAGTAGGGAAGTCACAACCCCTAAGGTTCTGTTAACTAGAATAGCTCATATGGTATGAAATGTGTTTTGTATGATATTTTCTGATTTATTTTCAGTATGTTGCTCACGAGGGGATCAGGTTTAGGAGCCAGAGCGGGCGGCCAAGATAGGTCAGGGTTGACTAAGGATCAAATTAGGGAGTTGATTTCTACTGAGGTTGTTACTTTTTTGTGAGGATCGATACCAGAGTTTTTTGGGTCTATCAAGACCGCCATGATTGGGCTTTTCGACGATCGTTACGCGGCTCTTTCTGAGGCTGCCATTGTTGGCGCTACCGCGATTGTTACAGCCACTTGGGTTTGTGGAGAGAGGGCCTTCCGGTACCTAGAATTCGATAATACGAAGCCCCTAGTGTTCAAGTTAGTCCAAGATCCGATCATTGAGATGAGGTGGTTATCCTATGTTGAGGGGTGTTTCTTTACGTGCTCCTGTCCTGCTGACCAGAAGGTCAAGTGTGCACTGAACCTTCTTCGGTCAAGAGCTAAGGACCGGTGGAAATTGGTGACTGATTCGAATGAGATATGTTCCTTTGGTGGAGAGGGAGAGGCTTACCCAAGAGTATTTGGACCTGATACAGGGGACTGAGTCGGTGACTGAGATCACCAAGATGTTTATTGAGAGAGCTCTGTTTTTCCCTGAGTTTGCTGCTTTCAAGCAAGCTCAGATGACCCGGTACTTTAACATGCTCAAGACGGACATCCGCCATTTTGTGTCCACTCAACGTTATGGTACACGTATGGAGATTCAAGAGGCCGCGAGGAGGCGGTAGATTGAGATGGAGCTCCAGGCTAGGGGAAGGAGGCATGCTCCAGTGCAGACGCAGACTGCGACAAAGCGGTTCAAGGCTGCTGATGGGAGATCTAGGGGTTAGAGGGGCTATAGTTGTGGCAAGTGCAGCAAGGTTCATGTGGGTTCTTGTTGATCTTATTTTGGGTGCACAAATGTGGCAAGGAGGGGCATTATGCCAAAGATTTCCGCCGACAGGTCCCTATACCGACCACCGGGATCTGTTATCATTGTGAGCAGATTGGCCATATTAAGGCCAACTGTCCTTTGCTCACTACGGGACCGGCGTAGGCTCAAGCACCAACTACACTAAGGATCACAGATGGGCATCAGGGTAGGGCGGAGCTCCCGAGGGCTCGGGGTCGCGCTTTTCATCTCATAGTAGAGGAGGCCAGGGCGGCGCCTGATGTCATTACTAGTATGTTTCCAGTTATCATTTTGTCAATCATTTTTGTGGTATGCTTATGTTTATGCTTCTGATAGGTACCTTCTTAGTGAATTTTGTTCCCTGCTCATATGTTATTCGATTCGGGCGCGAGTTGGTCCTTTGTATCTCAGTCTTTTAGTAGGGGTTTCGATGTGACCCTTAGAGAGTTGGAGTGTCTGTTGCAGGTTTCTATCACCAATGAACTTGGGATTTCTGCATCGAGTGTTTTCCGGGATTGTGTCTTGGAGACTTTTAGGGTGCCTTACTCGATTGATCTGATCCCTATTCCCATGGGATACGTATGTGTGATTGTAGGGATAGACTGGCTAAGTAGATTCAGGGCTATGATCGATTGCGAAGGTCAGCAGGTGATAATTTGAACCCCAAGTAGGGGAGAACTGGTTATTTTTTGAGAGGGTACCAGATTGGGGTCATCCTTTAGTTCTGCTGCCAGAGCTCGACAGTATATTTAGCACGCGTGTATGGGTTATCTTGCTTATGTGGTTGACACCTGAGTATGTAAGCAGATTTCGATTTTAGGGATGCCAGTGGTTAGGGATTTTGCTGATGTGTTTCCGGAGGAGTTGTCTGGTGTGCCTCTAGAGAGGAAGGTTGATTTCATGATTGATTTAGTTTCGGGTGCGGTCCCTATTGCTAAGGCGTCGTATCGCTTGGCGTCACCTGAGATGCAGGAGTTGTCCTCTCAGCTTCTGGAGTTGCTGCGCAAGCTGTTT
Source organism: Lactuca virosa (assembly GCF_052849685.1). NCBI lineage: Eukaryota > Viridiplantae > Streptophyta > Magnoliopsida > Asterales > Asteraceae > Lactuca > Lactuca virosa. The sequence continues at coordinate 193,649,514 of NC_136430.1, forward strand.
ATCAGACCGAGCAGTTCGCCGTGGGAACAACGATTTTTTCGTCAAGAAGAAGGATGTTTCACGCCGGATGTTCATTGAATACCGGGAGTTAAACAATCTGACAGTGAAGAACCGTTATCCCTTCTGCAAATTAGTGACCTCTTAGATTAGTTGTAGGGTGTGTCCTGGTTCTCCAAGATCGACTTGAGATTAGGGTATCATCAGATGAGGGTCAGAGAGGAGGATGTGGAGAAGACTGTGTTCCAGACTGATTATGGTCGCTACGAGTTCGTGGTGATGCCATTCGGGCTCACCAATGCACCTGCGGACTTTATGGATTTGATGAATAGGGTATGCAGGTCGATGCTCGATCGATCAATCATTGTTTTTATTGATAATATCTTGGTGTATTCCAAGACCAGGGAGCAGCATGAGGAGCACCTTCCAGAGCTTTTGGGAGTGTTGAGGTGAGAACAATTGTATGCCAAGTTATTAAAGTGTGAGTTTTGATTACAAAAGGTCCAGTTCCTAGGACATCTCGTCAACCAAATCAGGATTTTGGTCGATCCGACCAAGATTGAGGTCGTGATGCAGTGGGAGTTCTGAAGTCTCCCTTGGAGACCAGGAGTTTCTTGGGTTTAGCAGGATACTATCAGAGATTTATTAAGGATTTCTCCAAGATTGCAGTACCCCTCACTCATTTGACGAGGAAGGGCGTGGATTTTCGATGGGGTCCTAAGCAGCATGTGGCATTTGAGACTATGAGGCAGAAATTGTGTGAGGCCCAAGTGTTGACCCTCCTCGAGGGTGTTGAGGATTTTGTGGTATTTTGTGGCATATCCATCTCGGGTTTTAGCACAGTGCTTATGCAACGTGGGAGAGTTATTGCTTATGGTTCACAACAGCTGAAGCCGTATACGATCCGTTATCCGACTCATGATCTGAAGTTGAGGGCAGTGGTGTTTGTTCTCACAATTTGGTGGCACTACTTATATGGGGCCCGGTGTACTATCTACACGGATCACAAGAGTTTGTGATACCTATGGATAAGCTGAATCTGAACATGAGACAACGGAAGTGGCTTGATGTGGTCAAGGATTATGACTATGAGATCTTGTATCATCCCGGGAAAGACAATGTGGTGGCTGATTCTTTGAGCCGCAAGGCGGCTAGCTCCGCGACTGGAGGTCGATGTATGAGGATTTCGATTGATACGTCATTGTTGGATTTGATCAGAGAGGTTCAGGCCGAAGGAGTCAAGGAGGAAAATCAGAAGAAGGAGAGACTCAAGGGCAAGATTGGCATATTCGCTATTGATAGTTATGGATTATTGACCCGGTATGGACGGGTCTGGGTGCCAGACTTTGGAGGGGTCAGACAGACTGTGCTGGAGGAGGCACACAAGTCCAGGTTTTCGATACACCCCAAAACCACCAAGATGTACCGGGATTTGAGACTTAGCTACTGGTGTTCATGCATGAAAATGGAGATAGCATGGTATGTTGAGAGGTACTTGACTTGTCTGATTGTCAAGTCCGAGCACCAAATGTTGGATTAGTGTCTAAGTCCATAACTATATTTCGTATGTACTTGACCCGGTTATAGCATGGTCCTTTTGGGTTGCCTTCACCAGAGCAACTTGACCAGATGATTAATGGAGAAAGAGGTTATTATGGTTTATTAATATATTATATGAATAATATATTAAAAGAGAAATCATATTAGTTAATTAATATTGGTCAAGAATTAATTAAGAAATTAATTTTGTGATCAAAAGATATTAATTGAACTAAGGGGACTGGAATTGCACTTACTGGCCATGTAAGAGCATAAAGTTGGAAACTTAATGGTCAATGATGATATTTGGGACTTCGATATGCATTTTGGTCGTATTAGCTTAAGTGTTAAGAACTTAATTCATTAAGTGAAGGTCCAGCTGCGTACGGTGGGCATACCAATTGGTACGTTGTGCGTAAGCAAGCTAAGCCCCCGACTCCTCGGACGTCGGTGTACGCCCCACGTACATCCTAGTATGCCCGCGTACGAAGTTCTGGGTCGACTCGACTGGTTTCGTTCATTTTGACCAACGGTATTTTAGGAAATTGATATTAATTTTTGTTAGGCAATATTTTGCATAATAGGTGTCGGGTAGAGTCGGTTTTCGGAGTGGAGATTTGTTCCGCTTGCGATCAGACTGAGAAGTGAGTTTTCCTCACTGTACCCGTGGATCAAAGGCATGAATGTCGACCCACTAGATTATGTATCCTGGTTATAAGATAGTGTTATGCTGGTATATGACTGATTAGTAGATCTGTATGATTATTTGTAATTACAGATTCTGTGTTTTTGTTTGTCTGTTACATATGTCGACATATTATGCTTGGGTTGAGGCGATTCTACTTTGTGTTGAAGTCCAAGACACCCGGGGACGACCGGATAGGCTACAGTCAGGTCGACAACCTGTAGAGCGATCCGGATAGGCTGTAGGCCCTGCGAGGCGGTCCATTCATGCCGAAGGCTCGTAGAGCGGTCTAGATAGGTTGTAGGCCCTATGAGGCGATCCAGTCATGCTGAAGGCTCCGATTTGCATGCTTTGTTTGTTTTGTAGTGTGTTGGTACTTTGGGGGGAACTCACTAAGCTTTGGGTTACTGTTTTTATTTATTAATTCAGGTACTTCTAAGGATTGTGGGAAAGCGAAGATGTGATCGTGCACATATTCCCGTTTTTTATTTTTGAGTGTTACATGGGAACAACAATTGCTTGGTATAGTGAGTTGGCATTCCTAAGTAGGCTCTATCTGTTGGGTATTTATACTTTTATAGCTAATTAAGATCTTTGTGGTCATAGACTCCATTGGAGATATCGATCCTCTCGGAAGTTTAATTCGAAACCCCTGGGTAATATTTTTCTTAGTTAACATTTGAAAGTTGTTCTTTCCTCGATTATAGATTCATTGTTATAGAGATCTTAGAGCTTATCATATTATGGAAATTGTAGAGTGTGTTGCCAATATGAGTAATAAGTAGACTAACCTTTACAAAAGAAGCAGGGAACAATGTTGAGCATTTGAAGTACCACAAAGAACCCATTCCACCAAGAACCCATTGATTACACTTTCAATGTGAGATCTAGTATATCTGAGTGAAAAAAAAAAGTTAGATGTATATATATATATATATATATATATATATATATATATATATATATATATATATGAAACAAAAATCCCAACTATTTGAAAATTAAATCAGATAAACTCCAATAAATATCTGATTAGCTTTTCCAATTAAATAAAAATTTTAACTAGCAACCTATAACAAACTAGTAAACTACCATAATCATTTAACAATTAAAACTAACGAATAACAACTAGTACCAAGAAAATATAAATAACAAATAATAATAAACTATGGCTGGATAATGGAAGGAAGTTCGCCGGAGAAAAGAAACATCAAAGACGGCCAGGTATGCCACTTAACCAACATCTACGTAGAAGGATTTCATGGGGGAACAAACAAGTCGGAGCTCTGGTCACTATTCTCAGATTATGGTCAGGTAGCAAATGTCTATATGGGGGGTAAAAGAGATAGCAAGAAAATGAACTTTGCCTTTGTAAGATTCAAAGGTGTGAAAGACGAGAAAGAAATGGAAATCAAACTCCAAGGAACTATGTTGAAGGAGAGACCTCTCGTTATCAACCTATCCCGGCATCCAAGGAAGTCGCCAATTCTGCAACAGACACGTCCAAATCGCAATATCGTCAGAAGGGCTCCACCCCCACCGCAGTCGGGTACTAGGGACGGTAGATCTTTCGCGCAAGTCGCCTCTGGAAGAGGTAATAGTGTTCAAATGATGCCAATAACTATAAACTCAACAACAGTTATGAAAGATTGGTTAAAGAAGTCAGTGTTGATTGGTGAAACTCATAGCTTCGATCATACGGGGAACCTACCGGTATCACTACTAATGAACGAAGGCACTAAGTATATTGGAGGTCTCAGTATAGCCCTTCACTTTGATAGTTCTCCTGAAGCTTCAGAGTTTCTCAATGATAATACTAGATGGAGAGATTGGTTTAAACAATTTGTTAGAGCGGATCAACATGAAATCCCTTACGAAAGGACTGCATGGCTTAAAATTTTAGGGCTTCCTCTGCATTTGTGGGATGAAGAGAACTTCAACGTCATCGCCGGACGTTTTGGCAGAATTGTAACTCTGTTCAATAAACTGTTTACAAGACGAGACTATTCAATGGGAAAGGTTGGCGTTCTTATGTCGGAACGGAAATGGATCAACACAGAAGTCAATGTCGTGGCGGATGGTAAGACCTACAAGATTGGTGTAGTTGAATTCATAGATGATTGGTCTCCATCATTCAAGTTTTTCAATTCTTGGCTCACGGTTGATGGAATTGACCAGATTGTAAGTAATGCATGGATTGGTTTCAGCGGATATGGCTGCAAAACTTAAACATGTAAAAGAAGAGATTAAGAAATGGTGTATGAGTGAACATAAAAAAGAAGCCCTTGAACTCACAAATTTAAAAGTAAAGATCAAAGACTTGGAAAATGTAGCTGAAATGCGTACCCTGTCAGAAAACGAACTATTGATCCGATGCAATGGTCTCAAAAGGATTATGGAACTCGAACGTATGACAGCATTAAATCTTAAACAAAAAGCCCGATTGAAATGGGTGGTTGATGGAGACGAAAACACAACCTTCTTCCATGGTCATGTTAACAGCAACAAACGGAAGAACCAAATCATTGGTCTAAATATCATTGGTAGATGGTCAACTGAAGTAAGTGAGATCAAAAACGAAACTTACAAATTATTTCAGTTGAATTTCAAGGAGAGATGGAAGTCAAGGCCTAAATTTATTAACACAAACTTCAAGTCTCTATCGATGATGGACGCCATACGTCTTGAAGCTACATTCTCCGTATCTGAAGTCAAGGCGGCCGTTTGGGTCTGTTGTGGTGACAAAGCACCAGGACCAGACGGGCTAACGTTTAAGTTCATAAAAAGCTACTGGAACCTGATGTGTGATGATGTGATGAAAGCCATGCGTCACTTTGAAGATCTAGGCTCACTTGCCTCATGTTGTAACTCTTCATTCATAACAATTGCTCCAAAAATAAAAGACCCTACTATTCTATCAGACTATCACCCTATCAGTCTGATAGGATGTTTCTACAAGATAATAACCAAGGTTCTAGCAACGAGAATAAAGAAGATAATTGGAAGTGTCATCGGTGAAGTACAGTCTGTGTATGTCAAAGGAAGGAATATTTTGGATGGTCCTCTAATAATTAATGAAATATGTTCTTGGGCAAAAAGTATTAAGAAAAAAGTCATTTTATTCAAGGTCGATTTTGAGAAAGCCTTTGACTCGATTAACTGGGAGTACTTAGATTCAGTTCTAGCCCAAATGGGTTTTGGGAACAAATGGAGATCCTGGATTTCTGGATGTTTTTCATCAGCTCCTGCTTCTGTATTGATAAATGGTACCCCAACCAAAGAATTCAAGATCACTAAAGGTGTTAGGCAAGGCGACCCATTATCGCCTTTTTTGTTCATTATTGCAATGGAGGGACTCAATGTGGCGTTAAAGACTGCAAGGGACAAAAACTTATTCAAAGCCGTGAAAACTCCCGGTAATGGTCCATTTATTTCTCATTTATTTTACGCGGATGACGCTTTATTCGTTGGAGAATGGTGCCATTCCAACCTCAAAAACCTTGCAAGTATACTCAAATGTTTTCAAGATTCGTCTGGCCTTAAGGTAAACTTTAATAAATCCAAAGTTTATGGCCTTAAGGTAAACTTTAATAAATCCAAAGTTTATGGCATTGGGGCTCCCACTTCTGAAATCACACAATGGGTCGGTCTCCTGGGGTGTGAAGCTGGATCCTTTCCATCCACCTACCTTGGTGTGCTAGTTGGTGCAAACTTGAATCTCAAAAAATACTGGTCCCCAATAATTCAGAAATTTCGAGCAAAGCTTTCCAAATGGAAAGCAAAAACACTCTCATTCGGAGGGCATTTAACACTCATCAAAGCTGTGTTGGGGAATCTCCCAACATACTATCTATCACTTTTTAAAGTACCTGTTGGGGTTATTGAGACTCTAGAAAAGCTGAGAAGAAAATTCTTGTGGGGTGGAAACGAAGAAAAGAAAAAGATACATTGGGTGTCATGGGAGAAAGTTATAGCATCTAAAGAGAATGGTGGTCTAGGAGTTGGGTCCATTAAAGCACTTAGCATAGCTCTTATGGTGAAATGGTGGTGGCGATTAAGAAACGAATCTTCATCCTTATGGTGCAAGGTTATTTCATGAATTCATAATTTTATCTAATAAACCGGTTGAGCAATTGTTAAGAAAACAAATATTCGGTGTATGGAACAACATATCGGGGACTAAGAAGGACATTGAAAGGTTGGGTCTTAGTTTTGATGATATATTTCAACAGGTGATCAAGTCTGGGGATAATACCCAATTCTGGCATGATTTTTGGATTGGAACCTGTAAATTAAAGACTGCATTCCCTTCACTTTATGCTCTTGAAACTAAGAAACGGTGTAAGGTAAGTATTTGTATACTTGCAGATGGAATCAAGTGGAATTGGAGTTCTTGTCCAACAAATGTGGGCTTAACTATCAAGTTGGAGAATTTGAAAAATGCCATCACGACTATTCGGCTACTACCTGGTCCAGATGAGATTAAATGCAAACTATGCCCTGATGGAAACTATATGGTGCACATGCTAAGGCAAAAGATTGATCAAACGCTACCCATCAACAATCAACAGGTTATGATCAAATGGAGTAAGCTTGTCCCCATGAAGGTAACTTGCCTTGTGTGGAGAGCCATGCAAGGACGGATTCCTTCTGCGATGACACTATCTCACAGAGGTCTTAATCTTGACTCGACTCTATGTGGTTCATGGATTGACGGGCCTGAATGTGCCAACCACATTATTATTAGCTGCCCATTTGCGGTAATGGTGCGAGAAATAATTTTTAGGTGGTGTGGGATTAATTCGATTGAAGTAAACGAAGTGGTGGATATTGTGGACTTTGCGGCTAAATGGGGAAACAATCCAAAAAAACGAATGCGATTCATTGCTATCTGTTATGGTCTGATTTGGATGCTTTGGACAAACAGAAACGAACGGTTGTTTCAGGCGAGATTTTCTAACCCGCGTAAAGTTGTCGAGAACATTAAGTCCACGGTTTTTATCTGGATAAAAATAGGAGCAAAGGTGAATTCTGTAGTTGGGAAGATTGGATTGTCTCACCTTTTATTTGATGTAATTGTAATTCATTTACTTCTCTTTATTTTCATGTACTTGGTTTGGGGCCTCTATTAGCTACTTGCTATTGAGGTGTTCCCTTTATAATATCATTGCTGTTTCAGAAAAAGAAAACAAATAATAATAACATTTATTTAGTTACTTTATGAATTAATTCTAAAATTTCAAATAAAGATGACAACAAATAAATGATCCTCTAAGATTCCTTACATCCAAAAATATAGGAAACATAATCCCTTTCTACGGTTATGAAATTGTCATTTGTCAAAAATGCCTGGAAGATTGTGTAGGGACCATACATATAAAATGACTTTTCTATCTAAAATTAAAGTTGGGACCAAGGTATGGCAAGAGTTTTTAACGAGCACATAGTTATTACAAATTTTATTTACCAAACAATATTACTTTCAAATCTAATTACCAAAACATGGTATTTTTTGAAGGACCCAACTCTTTTTATTATAAAAACTGAAAACAAATAAAGTCCACAGTTCATTTACCAAATTACCCCTTCCCTTCCTTTGTCTTCTTGGCCATGTCCACTTCTTCCTCTTCACATCTCTTTACACATCGATCAACACCCTTCACGTCCCCTTTCATTTTCATAGATCATAGCTCCGATACCTTCCATCTTCAACCCTAAGTATCTCCGGTGACCACAACACACAAAGACTTTGTTTTGACTTTAGTTTTATATCAAAATTGGGGGGACGGTTTCAACAGAAGGGTGATGTTGGGATATGCAGGTTTTTTGGTTCACAATGTACGATTGCTTGGTTGTCGCTTCAAGAAAAATTAGAGAAGCTATTTTTTCTCCATTTCTTACCTGTCGATTAACTGGTTGTTTATCACCATTGCCAATCTTAACAACCCAGAAACCTAATTGTCCCCTAGTTACCGTCTACTATTCAAAACGCGCAAACACCCACATAAACGGTGGGTTCTGTTTCAAACAACTCCAAGTAAAATATAAGGAGTTTTCTACCTGTGTATAGACGTATAGTAGTTTTAAAAAATATTGACTAAATGATGAACTTTCATATTTATTTACTAAATGCTTGTAAAATACCGTGTCTAAGAATTAAAAAACAAAGAATATTCATTTATGTTGGAAGCTAGTTTAAAATGTAGATACCGTAAGTCGTCAACAGTAATCCCTTGAAGCTCCCACAACCACTGCCCAATATTGCATCCAGCCTATCAAATCTCCATGGAATTCATAGACCGTCTTGCCTCCCTCTCTCTAGCTAACATCAACCTCTCGTTACTATTGTGTGCAATAGGTGCTCATATCACCATCTTCTACTTCCCTTATGTAATCCATCAACTCTTTCTCCTCCATGGAAGAATGCTATTAAACCATGGTAGCGAAGAGAAGCCGAGGATGGGGATTACAGGAAACGCTAGCTGCAGGGTACGTTTTTCAGAGGTAGTGACAGCGGAGGTGGCTGAGTGAATGAAGCTCGGTGGTTCACAGTCTTTAAGGCATCTTTGAATACTTGAAGTGAAGGCAGAAGCAAAAGAGAGAGTTTTTTTTTTTTACCCTCCACGGTTAAAAAGGTGACATTGCATATTTTATTATTTTATGTGACACTTGCACCATAGAGGATGTCGATCTTGTGACGGTCGTTGTGTCACAAAAAAGAAACACGCATACACGATGTGTGTCTCCCATGCAAAAAAAGAAAAATTACATGCCAAGTTTTTTTTCTTTCTTTACACCGTTCATTTCAAATTTTTAATTTGTTTTTTAATTTTTTTATACGAGTCTTTGACATGGTTGTTCAGAAATACTTTTATGCATTACGTTAGGTATCAAATAAAATCCATATTTAGTTCAAAAGGGACACCTTTTTTTAATAAATAGAATTATCACTTGTTATTTTTAGAAATCTTAGTTTTACATGTGGTCTCAACTAGGAATGATTTATATGTGTGGTCTCAACTAGGAATGATTTATATAAACCAATTATCCAATCATTATTTTCTTGGTTACTAGGGAAGATGCCCATGCTTCGTATGGGTCAGAAGGGTTTTGTTTTTTGTTCGACTGTATATACGAAATGCAGTTATTGCAACCAACCCAATATACAACTTTGTTACCCTGTAATAGAGATACTTTTTTGGTTTAGAGTAATATGCAATAAAGATCAGGAAAGCGTCATTTATTTGCTTATTTTAGCATCCTACTTATATTTCTTTCTGTTACAACATTGTAGTTTGCAATATAATCCAAATACAGTACAGTCTTTAATATTTTGTCAAAAGGCCAATAAGTGGAATATTCTCGTAAATTATAGCAATGTAGTTTAATTCGGGGTATTTCGATAACATCCCGATTTCTATTTTTTCCCATTTTTCCAGTATTACATGTTCAGATGTCTTTTTTTGAAGAAAAAAAAAGTTGATTTATATCAATTATAGCAGTGAACTTTCAGTATTGAGAATAAAAAAAGAAGAAATATCACATATTGCAGGGTATGCTGAGAAAAAGAACTCTCAAATAGTGAACAATATGTGATCAATACTCCAGAATGGTGAACAATCACAGAATGGTGAACAATACCTGAGTTATGGGAGCCTAAAAATCAATTGGAAGTAGAGTATTTAAAAAAAATAATCACAGAATGGTGAACAATACTCCAGTTTATCATAATATAATTTGTTGCAAACAGAATGAAGGTAATATGATTTCTCGTTTGGTTTTTGTCAAGATACATACACACATGAATCAAAACAAATACCTTGAAAGAAATCCCAAACATGCGGTATAATGGATTGCTGATTTCCGAAACCTTTCTTCCCCTAAATACCCACCAAAATAAAGCTGAAACCATGTTCCTGTAGACCTAAGAAACCATTCACTCGCTATTCCTGACAAAAGTCAAAAATACAGAAAGAGTTTTTAATTTGTATTCAATAAACATGAATTGGAAATTGTATATGTCTTTACCAGAAGTTAAAGGGAGTCCAAACACATTTTTTTCCTCTGGTCTTAGGAATACTTTAGTAGGAAAAAGGTCCCAATGGCACCATGTCACTAAACTCACTAACAAACTGTAAGATTGCCGTATTAAGAGATTCAAAAAACAAAAAAATACATGGAAATCCAAATTTATGGGTTAAAGTCAACATAACCTTTCGTTTGTCAGACATATGCTCTCCACTCTTCATTGACCAAACCAAGTTAAACTTTCTAGCAGGAAATGGTATATATATATATATATATATATATATATATATATATATATATATATATATATATATATATATATATATATATATATATATACTAGTCGTTACCCGCGCCAAGCACCAGATGTGAATATTTTAGTCATAAATTAGTTTTTTAGTGACGATTAGTTCTTTTGTAGAAATAATTTGGTGTTTTATGTTGTTGACCGTATAAAAATCTTCAAAATATGTAAAGCCACTAATATGCGATAAAAGTAAGTGAATGTATTATTACTCCTCTTTTAACGGGATTAGAAGAAACCAAACGACCTCACATTAATTGGTTTCTATTAAAAATAAATGTACATTGTTTGTTTTTTTTAATATAAATGTACTATTTTATTTAAACATGATTAAATCTTCATTTTTACAGTATAATTATGATTTGTGTTATTTTGTCACAACAGAAGGGTAATTGATAAATCGGCGCCAAGAAGGAGTCCCATAATCGGTCTAAGCGGTTGAGTGAGGTCAAGCAACACTCTATATCCTAATAAAATTAATAAATATGATAGTTTTTTATTTTTATTTACTTATTTTGTTAGAATGTAAATAATGAGGTGGTAAAGAGAGTGTGTTCAAGTATTCCACAATGTATAAGTAGTTTATATCGTGTATGTCTTCATCAAAACTATAGTAAATTCTCTCTTCTTCATGGAATCAACCGATCAAATAATTACTGATCTTGTCGACACTATCATTTCTTATGGATAATATTGCCCGTTAAATAATATAATCTAATTCGGGTCTATTAATTTCCAATGATGGAAATATTGTATCAATCAAGGCATTCAATGACTCTCCTATTTTAGGAAGGGAATTACCATATCATAGAGATGTCAATAAAGTTTCCGTGCATCGTTTATTCAACTCCATCACCGACACGTAATAGATAGTCTAAGAATCATGGATCGGTTAGTGCACTCATATTTATGGTTCACCACAACTTGATAATCGAATACCAAAGAGGCGACATTTCTATGCTAGAATCCACAGTCTGTGCTCGTGTTCCACGTCTCACGACCGACAACAAAAATATAATGTTTAACGAAAATACAATAGATTTGAAATTTCATAGTTCAACCAAAATACAATAGATATTTTATTAACTAAACATGAAGATTAAACAATATTGAAATTACACATTTTCTTACTTGCTTGCTGAAAATCACAGTTTGTAGAAATAAATTGATTTTGTCTAGAAGTCATTGTAGGTTCATTTTGCAAAGTTGTTAATTATATTTAACTGCTTTCTTTTTTATTTTTAAAATCGTATATTTTTTAAGCTTGGACTAATATGATAAACAATAATAACTTTAGCACCAAATTTGTAAGTTACTTGTTACTAAAAACAAAAATTATTAATTAGATTACTTTGATACACAATTTTTTATCATGATGGTCAATATTACATAGTTAAAAAAAAAAGAACTTACTTCAAATTGCATTTAGATAAAATTGATTGTTGTATTCGCCTTCATTTTTAAGAAACTATCGTTTTTTATTTCTCGAAAGTGATGATGTTATGTTGTGACTATTTTGTTAAAGTAATACGTATCTTTATATTTGATGTTTAATAAATTTAGTAAAAAATAGAAATATGACTAATGTTAAATATGAATAGCCCAAATCCCATTTTCGACAAAGCTAAATTCACGTCTTTGACCACTTTAAGGATCATTTAATTAGGTCCAATCCCATCAAATTCGAGGAGTAAATGTAAATGTTACAATTCTATTTGCATCTATCTTTAAAAAAATGATTAAACTGGATTATAAACACTCATTATTTAAAATTACAATTCGCTTATAATGTTTTTCTAATAGTAATGGTTCAATGTTTTTTCAAATTGCTTCATTGCTTAATTTTCATGAATCTGTATATGCAAAAAGAGAGTTATATATATTAAGAATTTAGACCGTACATGCATTATCATTGATATGAATTCTTACAATTTCAAGGCTTCAAAAATTTAGAAAAAAAAAGTATAGAAACAGGATTGGTTAGTGTTAGAAAACAGTGAAAGTCAATCGTAACGATATGGTTAAAATGAAAAATTTAACTTTGAGAACCCAAACTTTCACCTCAATCCTAGAGATTGGTTTATCAAGCTTGTAAACAATTTGATGATATTTACTTTCGTTTCTTATTTATTACACTATCGTACTTCCAATTCTCTTTCTTATTAGGGCTTTGTATTAAACTGTCATACTTCCAATTAAAGCAACACACTTTCATTTTTTACTGTATTATAGCATCCTACTTCTTTTCTTTCTATTACAACACTGTTTTATTAAGTATAAAATTTTAACATGAAAAAAATAAAAGTAGGATGATATAATAAAAAAGAAATTAAGTTGTTTTTCCTTGAATTAACCCAAAGAAATATTAACTGGGTATTTTGGTCCAACACATACTCACACACAACACACACACATGAAAGTTGTAATTGTAATTCCACCAATTAACTATAAACACCGATTTATATCACAAAAAAGAATGTACAAAAGTTGTAATTATACTTTTAGCCAAGTTTATGCGCATACTTTCTAGTTTCCAGCAATGGCTATAACATCATATAGGTCTAATCCAGCAGCAAAAAAATTTCCATAATGACATCACGTTGTGGTTCTTTTGGACAACTCGACATATGCTCCTGGTAAAAATATGAAATAGACAAAGGGTTGTGCTATAAGTACCTCCCTTAACCAATTTTACCCCCCTAACATCAATCAAATCAACTTTTTACTTTTGATTTGACATTATTTTTTTCTTTTTCTTTTCTTTTTCCTTTTTGTTTTTGATTTTTTTTCCTTTTATTTTATATTTTATTATTATTATTATTATTATTATAAATTTCAATAATCAAAAAAAATTTGGACAACATTTTAAATTTTGGATAACATTTTAAAATTCGGTAAACATTATAAATTCGCACGACATTACAAAATTCGAACGACTTTTTGTCCGTAATTAAAAAATATAAAAAAATATTTAAAAACCGATTTTATATAGCCGTTTGAATTTATAATGCCGTCCGAATGTTAAAATTTTGTGCGAAATTTATAATAATAATAATAATAATAATAATAATAATAATAATCAAAATATAATAATAATAATAATAATAATAATAATAATAATAATAATAATAATAATAAAACAACAAAAAAACAAAATAGGAAAAAAACAAAAAAAAAAAAAAAACAACAAAAGACAAAAAATCAAATCAAGGGGAGTGGAATTGGAAAAGGAAGGGGGGGTACTTATAGAAAACCCCTAAACACATATCAAAAGGATAGAAATATAATAGCTTCAAACACCTTATTTCCACAGTGGCTTAGGATCATTATAAGCCACTGAAGTTCAAATGACACAGCGAACTGCCACATTCATAAAATCATTAAAATATGAACAAAAGTAAGAGCTTGCATGCTTCTTGATTAATATACAGTGACAGAGGCCTCACCTATCAAAATGTCCATATAAAACCCCTTCTACACTTGCAAGGTCGTTTCAGGAATTCATGACTTTTTTCTTCTTTCTCATGGATTCTACTCTAACTGCAACCAAAATGCATATAATCTTTTTCTTACATATTATCAAAATAGACCATAATGCCCTTTTCCCACACTCCATCTCTTCTTAATATATTGCAATCCAATGGTAAAATCCCAATACTGTACCTAAAAATAATAAGATGAAATTACCCTTTCTCCTTATTAAACTTTTGACAGCATATCCTTCCTGTTAAAGCCCCAACAACACTTTACAACTGTTCAACCTCCCATAAAGGAACTGAAAGTAGGGTAAATAGACAAAAATGAAAAAAGTTATAATTTAATAAAATGACCAATGTATGATGTTGTGATAGAGAAAATTGAAAAACGTTTCATTTTAGTCATATATACATATATTTAAGGATGATATTAGCAAGAAATAGCCTTTTATAAACAATTTAATCCACTAACTATTACTTATTACCTTTCCATAATCAACATGACCCATGATGGTTTGAACATAGGTAATTCAATGGTTCTCATTTCAATACCTGTAAACATATACACACATATAGTTAAGTTAGGGTAACTGGTTATGGTTTTTTTTTCTTTTGAAAAATATAAAAGAATATCAAAATATGAAAAATATAGGTAGATTTTTTCAATACAGGTATATTTTTTCTTTTGTGCAAATATGAGAAGTGTGAAAAATATAAAGCAAAACACCAAGAGCATGTTATGATGTTCAATACTGGTAGATTTTTTCTTTTGTGCAAATAACTTAAAATATTAGCATAAGTTGGTGAAATATGGCTCATGGATCCTGAAAGCAAAGCGTGGTTTCTTTTGGTATGTAGAGTCAAACAAGTCAAAGAACCAAAGAATTATAACAAAGAGTTATACCATTTTTTGGTAGTAATAAAGGATGGGAAATTTCCATTAGGAGTGACTTCTTCTTCCTTTTTGGTTTTCTCCTCTTTATTAGCTCCCCTTTGCATGAACTATCATACGGATAAGTAAGAACAACACCTCAAATTTCACAGAGAAATAAAAAAAAAGTATTTTTAAAATTTTTAAAAACGAACAACGTAATTGAGCCTTAACTCAAAATTCGGGGATTGAGAACAAGGTTATGCATAGTAAAGACTGAAAAGTATCTGAAAAAATCAAGAATCAACTTATAATTACCTTCAAGTTCTTCAATGTGCTTGACAATTCGCGCTTAGCCATCGCTGTTAATTTGAAATTAGGGTTTTGGCAGAGCCCTCTCAATCCGGCTCCCCGAAATGGATGGGATCAATAGAAAGGCATGAGTAGAAACGCCTGTCAAGTTGATTAGGAAGGAGACGGAAAGAAGAGGGTTTCCATTTCCTTCTGATGGCGATCGAGAGAGAGAGAGAGAGAGAGAGAGAGAGAGAGAGAGAGAGAGGGAGAAGTAAACCCCTAGGCGCTGAGACATTCAAACGTACCATAAGCAGCAACGGATTTATGGACGAAGGGCAAAGCCCGAGGCATGATATCGTCTTTGAAATCGATGGGTTTAGATTTGGCTTGTTGTGTCATCTGTGCCATCTCTTTCAGGTCTCCGAAGAGGAATCTGTAGGAGTTTCCTTTCAGGCCCTGAGCTCTTAAGGATTTTTCGATCTTCTTTAGTTTGAACCACAACAAATCCAGGACATTTCCGCAACGTAAAACTCTTTACTTAACTTCATTTTTGGATGATGGGACGTCTTCGGTGGGGGAGGTCGGCAACTGTGGACCTTCCGTGGGAGACGTTAGATACTGAGATATTGATTTCGCCATTGTTGTAGCAAAATCTTGAAAACAGTTCAAACCCATCTGACCCACCAAGGAAATCACTGATCTCGATTCTAGTTTTTCTGATCTGGGATTTTCTCTTTTCTTTCTTGATGATCTTCCTTAACTTCCCCGATAATCTTGGTTGATCGTGGTTGATCTAAGTTTTCTAGGGTTAGGGCTACTTGTGTGTGACGGAAAAGGTGGACTGCATCTTTGGTGGAGACGGATGAGAATTGGTTTGATGGCGGCTGTTGTGTGTTTAGGAGATTAGGGTAAGGTAATACCGTGTAGTGTCATACGTATATGATTGGTTATATGCTTAATATTATTGTAAACGAGGTAATACATATTGTACCTCTTAATTTTCAAGAAAGAGGCAATATGGTTAATAATATAGTAAAGATATATCTTTATACCTTAATAAGCATTTAGCATGTTTTGCTGAATTTTAAGAGGTACAACCCATAAAGTATCATTTACAACAAGTTTATGCATTATAAAATAAATAAATTTATCCGGTCAATATTCAAAAACCTCAAACTGAAAGTAATACGCAGATTCAAAATTGAAGTCCTTAATTATAGCTTTTTATTTTCAACTCCCAACTAAAGCTCAAAGTTGAACGAGTATTTCTCACGCCAAGGGAATCGGTCAACATATATACTTTATATAGCATCTTCATCCAATTTAACCAGTTACCACATCCGGCCAATTCCGGCACCACGACCACCACCATCCTCTGCCCTCCTCCGTATACGTCTCCATCATCGAACCCCCACCACAAGGATAAGCGATAAACACATCAGGGTTGCTCCGATTTGATAAAAATGGACAAAAATCAGTCTAAAACACTAGCACCCACTTCAAATTTATGAGCCTACTCTTCTTTCTCCATCCCCTCATCATTCTCTCTCAAAAATCTGGGCAAAGGTAAGAGCTAGAAATGAAATTTTTACATCCTAGAGCTCCTTTGCACCATTCCCCTTGACCGTAACCACCCTCTCCATCATCCAACTTTACCCCTTTGTTGTCGTCTTCACTATCTACCTTTCAACCATCACCCACCACCGCATGAAAACCCTAAATTGGTCACCATCGTCTCGTATAATCGATCCTTTCTTAACCCAAAACCCGAAAATGAGATTCTTACTTTCGTCGACATTCCACCTACATGTTTTTTCTTTATATCTCTCTGATTTTCATGGAGGAACATTGAGTAATACATATGATCGAAGCTCGAATTTTAAGATGATGGGTCACAATGAGCCAAGTTGATTTCCCTCCGGGTATGTTTCACTTTCCCTGATCTGATTTTAGTGAAAAGAGACCTGATGAATGTGTAATCATTCATCAATTTGAAGTTTAAATCATTCGATTGTCGCAGGGAACATACCTTTATGTGTATTCAATATGCTTAAATCTATGTCGGATCTTCATTGATTTGTACGCGAAATCATTGATCCTTTTAGTTGGTTGAATTCAAGCATTAGGTTTTAAGATTTAGGATGAAAAATATTTTATTTAAAGAATCTTGTAACTTTTTTGACAGAAGATAGCATCTGAGTAATGTATTGTAACTTTGTTAATCAAGGATAGTGTATTTGGTAAAAGCTTCTTATGTGTATAGTGTGTGATATGTCTTTCTGGGTTTAGAACATATGCTAATACCTCATCTCTGATATGTCTTGCCGATTGTGAAAATGACTACTACACCCTTGTGACCCTTTTGAATATTGTTTATATGTTGTGAAATTGAGCAGAATGTACTACCACTCCATTTATCTTGACCAAATACTTGATTGTACTTTCTAATAAACCAAATGAATATTTCACAGGGTATAACTTCTTGGGGACATCATGAAGAGGCTTAGGCGGGTTGTGGTTGTAGCCTCCAACTTTAAGGTAAATTGTTATTAACTTTTTTTTTTCCAGTAAATTTTGATAGATATTTGACTATGTCTGGAAATCCCAATGTAATGCCACTCTTGATGGTGAATGGGTGAAAATGTCTCTGATTGATGATGTTTCTATAAGGTTGGTCGCTGAATTCTGCCCTATTTTTCACTTAGTTCTGCCATCAATATATTTTTAACCAATTTCCTTAAGATGGTTTGTAAAATAAGAATTTTATGAGCCTTCCAATTGATTGAAGTGGCTGTCACATGGATACTACAGTTACATTTGCGAATATCTTTTCCATGGTTATATGAATTTACATAAAATGGTCACTGGTTAA
Organism: Lactuca virosa; assembly: GCF_052849685.1. Classification (NCBI taxonomy): domain Eukaryota; kingdom Viridiplantae; phylum Streptophyta; class Magnoliopsida; order Asterales; family Asteraceae; genus Lactuca; species Lactuca virosa. The sequence goes on from NC_136430.1 coordinate 193,667,580, forward strand.
GTAAAAATACAAACAATGACTGTTTTAGACTTTTTGGTAAATTTGGCCATATTTTTGTCATTTAGATGAATTAAAAAAAAAGAACTTTATAATGATATCAAAGTCTTATATCATTAATTTATAATTTTTTGGGGAAAAAAATAACAATTTTGACTTTCTTTAGTCAATTTGCCAATTTTTGTTCTTTTTGGTCATTTCAACCGGTTAAAAAGGAACAAAAAAACTTATACTAATATGAAGCAGTAATAACAAAAGTTCGATTTATTTTTGTGGTTCCAATGATCATTTTGGTGTTTTTGGACATTTTGGTTATTGTTACTATTTTTTGTTACTCTTAATTTGGACCACTTAAATCACATATGTTGAAATCTTCCCCGTTCTCTTGGTTTGATTTTAGGGTGACATTGACCGCCTAAATCTCCCATGTTCCATGACCAGGAACACCAAACACCCCTATTCTGTTAATATGCTTTTAGATCCTTGTATGTATACTCAGGATTTATGTCTCTGTTATCATGACTTAATGTGTTTGGTATTGTTCCTTTTGCATATTATTCTATTTCTTTGACAAAACTGACATTCCTATTCTGGTCCTTTGAACCTTTAGCTCATTATACATCAGTTTTGCATAAAAATGAATCTCTGATATGTATTTAATGTGATTATATGATAGGTTTTGGGACTTGATACACATGACACAACAACAATCAGTGGTAAATACTTTAACTATTTTTACAATCACCCCTATCTCTCTACTTACTCGAAGTATGTATCTGGATGTCAATGATTTATTGTATATTATTTCAAGCTTTTATTCTAAACCCATCAGTTATTTGAGTATATTAAGATTGTATGTGTGTAAGAATTTGATGAGTCTAACGCTTATAATGTTCACATGTATTTATGTGTTTTTTGTCATGTTAGGTGATGATGGACAAAAGTTGGCCTTCTGGTTATAATTAAACCTGTTTTTTTGGGTTTGGATACATACTGGTGTCGCCAAGACAAAAAAGGTATGAAGTTATGCTTTTGTTTCATATTCATGTTGTGTACGTTTACCTCATTTTTTGCTTCTCATGGCTAGCAATTAGAAGTTAATTGATATTTTTGTTTCTTTATAAAATATGGAATATGTTAGCTTATACACCTTATTGGGTTGCTATGAGGGTTATCTTTGAAACAAACCCTGATCACATTTTTATGTAAAGATAATTCCTCAGGCTTGATAAAATATAAACGATACACTCATAAAGGAAGTACTTAAAGATAATGCGTATTTGAGGTGTTTGTGGGGTGCAACAGTGTGAACATACTTAAGTGGGACAGATGGAAAAGTAAGTTGTTTTTCTGTGACTTATTCAATTTATTAACATTAAATCCATTTGCAATGTCATTATTTAAAATTTGATTGTTGCGACTGTTATACTGATAGGATCTATTGGTTTTCTGTATGTGAAGTCACTTCTATACATTTGCTTGAGTATGGTGTTGTCATCAAGAAACTGTTTTAACAGAAAAATTGGTTCTTGGATACAATGTTGTTAAAGGTAATAAATCTTTTGTATTCTCCATAACATCATATGAGATTTTGTTGCGACATGTAATTTTTTTTTCTTGCTAAGGTTATGTTTTTTGGATAATTGGTACTATTTCTTGGGACGTGTATTACGCAAATGTAATTTTAAATCTTTATTGTAATTGTATAATGTACCTCTTAATTTCAAGAAGTGGGTTTCTTTGTTTATTTATGACTTTATAATGGCTTGGTTGCTTTTTTTTGTTTTATTTTTTATTACTAAATGTTCAATGTTGAAATTAAAACTACGATCATAATTACATGACATAATATAAATGAAAAAAAAATAACAATGGGTGGCTCAAACAACCATTAAGTCTGTAATGGTTGTAAGTTTTCGATTTAAATTAAGCAATGCCAAGTACCTACTTTCAATTTCTTATGGATTAAATATATTAAGTATAGCAATGTTTAGGGCATGTGGTTATTGTAATCATCAACAAATTGAAAATGTGTTGCTATTAAGACCACCACGATTCGTAGTCTGCATACGTGACACTCACCCAACAAGTTAAGAAAAAAAAAGCATGACACTCACCCAACAAGTTATAAAAGAAAAAAAAATACAAGAAAAAAAAAACTATAACATTTTAAATTATTTAAATAAAAATTATTTGATACAAATAACTATATAAATAAGCCCAACATGTGGAAACTAAAAGTTTATTTCTTTATGTATTACAAGGGTTACAACTATTCGTTGCGGTAAACCGACCGATAACACTATATGCATAAAAAAACTAATCATCTTTATAACTAATTTTTGAAAGAAATTATTTGCACCCGTCGCTTAGCGCGGGTAAACGGCTAGCCATTTTAATCCTCTTTTTTCAAGTCCCTACTCACAAAAAAAAATTATACAAATCAAATTAGATACAAGAGTTAATATATTTGACTTATCATTTTGTGTTAGTCGTGCTTGACATTAACCAGAAACACAAACCAAACCAGAGAGCCAAGAACTTTACCGCATGAGTTAGCTCATCCAAGAAAAATAAAGTCTAACGAAAAAATTCAACGGCAGTGAACTATACATCAAATGTGATGTATAAAGAAGTGTTGCAAGATTAATAATACACAATCAACCATATGTTCATATACATTTATAAATTCTAACTTTTAATTTTTAATTTTTATTGATTTTGTTTCTGCTAACATGACTCTTAATCTTATTGATAATTGTTTAAATATAGAAAACTATTTGCGCAAAAAAACTAATCGCCTCTAGAAACTAATTAATTTCTGAAAAAACAATTTGCACCCGTCGCTTGGCGCGGGTAAACGGCTAGTATATATATATATATATATATATATATATATATATATATATATATATATATATATATATATATATATATATATATATATGGGTGGGTTGGTTGATTTTTGAAGGAAATTGTAAAATTTGATACCTTGTTGGCCACACCTTGAGTAGCAGCAAGCGCACTGACAATGTTCGCTAGTAGTTAAATATGAGGTCATCCAAACACAACATCGTAGATCAATGAAACGACCTATGAATTCTAAACGATCACTCTATAATCAATTGAATTATGTCAAATAAACTTACTCTATTGTAAAACAATTGAAGGGGCGAAATCAAACTGATTCGGAATAGCAAATGAAAATAAAGAGAATTTACATGAAGAAACAAACATATTGGTAGAAGCACCAAATGGCATGTGAAACACAAAACCTAGAAAGAAACAAAAGGAATACAAAACATACCACAAAATAGCAACGGCGCATACGATGAAAACGGAAAAGACAGGAATTCGAGGAACCGAAAGCAAGATTCGGGTTGAAACCATAGGAGATTAGACACATATAGACTCCCATTTGACAGAATTGTGGATTGTTTTTTCCTTAGAAATTGTTGCTGATAAAAAAATTATGGAAAACTTAGTAGCTTACAATCGAGATACATGATGAGGGTTAGGGCATGAATGAGATAGGATTCCTTCACAGGGGGACGACTTTCAATATATTTAACCGAGAAGACGGAGCAGGATGTTGCCGGTGGTGGTGCATCGGCGAAGCACAGAGTAGCGAAGAAGCCAAACAGTGAAGCTTTGAAGCGAGTTCTTCCACTGGTGCCAGTATGGAGGAATTGGAGATCGTAGCGGTGGAGAAGGTGGAAAGAAGACATATACTTATTTGTTTGAGATTGAATTTGTCGTTAAAGTAACGGGAGAAGAGGACCCGTGTCTTTAAAGTAGCGGTGGCAGAGGAGAAGAGGACTCGTGTCCACGATGAACAATATTGTTAGACTTTCAGAAACACGCATGGCCAAAACTCCACATATCATAACAAAAAGCAAAAGCAAAAAAAATAAATAAATAAATAAATAAATTGGACCAACCAAAACACGTATTAAATATGAGAGGGTTAAAAAAAAGAAATTAATGGTGGTCCAATGAGAACCATTTCCTGTGCATAATGGAACCTAATATTAATAGTATTATAAATTATTCAAGTGTGCGGATAATTAAAGCCTCAATGGTACATTTATAGTTTTGTTCGCTTTTGAGGTATTATAAAATGAGAGCATCATATGGTTATAATAGGGAATTTAAAAGAAATATATTAAAATTCATTTAGTAGATTTTGTTAAACATATATACCTTTTGAAGTTAATATTCATAAAACAAATATGTAAAAAAAAAAAAAAAACATGTTGATTATATTCAAATTTGGAGGCACCAATATTTTAATTAATTATGGGTAGTGATACTATTGCTGACATGATAACCTCTACGAAATGCCAATATATCTCGAAAAAAGTGTTGTTGAGTAACCTCTACTAATGTAAACCAAAATATTGTTAAAATACTTTTTCTAGAGGGTTTTATAAAAAGGGAACTGATTTTTCCACGGGATATTTTTATCAATCCACTGCCATTTATTTGTATTGCCAATTATGCCCTTCAATTAAGTTTTTTAGATATTAAATGGAGAAAAAGATTCTAGGTATATGTTTCTAAACAATCACGACGCTCCTTCCTTATTCTCGCTTTCTCATCAGGGCAGCTTCTTCATCGGCCCACTCTCAAATGGTAAGGGATTGTCATTCTTTGATTCTGTTAAAACCATGTGTATGCGTATGAATTTTCAATCTCTGATTCTCAATCACCGTCATTGTTATTATCAGTTCTCAAGCATCGTCATTGCTATGCGGATGATTTGTATCAAAGTTTTTTAACGATTAAACATATTGATTTTCTGTGTGTGCGTATGATTCTAAGATATTCTCTATACATGCATATGAATTGTAAAAAATTTTGATTGTATGAATCGTAAGTTCTCTTAATCTCTTATTCTTTGATTGGTATTGTGCAAGAGCTTCGTAGTCATACACTTCGTCTTGAAGAAAAATTATGCAAGTCACCTTACATTATATAAAATAAAATTTAGACTAGTTATATGATAGGTTTTGTGGTCTGCAATATTAGGCACGTCTTTTTGTGATTTTCTCTCATTTCGTGGCATTATTAGGGAAGGGCATATTTTGGTGTGTGTTTTTCTTGTAGTGTTATTATCTAATTTCATGCAGGTTTTCAGTTTCGAATAGTCAGAAGAACCTCATTAGGCAGATGCAATTAATCAGATAGGAATAAGGAAAGATGTTTGAGCCTTTTAAGCTGTTATCCATGGTTGTAGTCAAAAGTAGGAAAAACATTCTTAGGAGTTGGGCTTGGGTCAATGTTAATGAGCTGTGATGTCTTTTGGGTATATGCCTGTTTGCAGTCATATGTGTATTTAGTGTGCATTTTATTTTAAAAAGTTTGACATCGTAAAGGATAATGGACTGCAATCTCCAACATTTCTTTCTTTGGGTTCTTTTTCATGTGGTGACCAGGGAAATGTTCATATTTGACGTGTGTTTTTTTCTCTTCTGTTATTAACCAAATCAATGCAGGTTTCGATCTAAGAACACCAATCAGTTTCAATCTCATTTGCTTACTCTTAACCTCTTGATCAGAATTCTATCAGTTCTTATGAATATAATAAAAGGGAAAATAGGTCATGCCTTTCAAGTTATAAAACTGGAAGACGCTTTCTTTTTGAGCATGTGGAGACACAAAGTTATCAGTTTCAAGCCCTATTTAAGTATAAAAATGAGGGTGGATCTTTCTCTTCGTACAAATATTTAACTGTTAAAATGAGAATGTATTTTGTAAAGAACGACAAAGAAGAAGAAGAAAAAAAGTTAGTTCTAATTTTAGTATGTGGACGTAGTTGTAGAACAAAAAATTGATCTTTCTCTCTCTTTAATATTAAATGAGGGCATAATTGGTAATACATATAAAGTTTCAGTGGATGGATTAAAATTCAATGCGGAAGAATCACCTCCCTTATAGAAAATGTGAGAAAACATCAAGAAAACAACAAATCATTTTTGGTTTTAACCCTACCACATAGACGGAGTAAGAAAAAGACTTGTAGAAATCATTTAAATTTAAAAAGGGGATCTTTCGACAAATCTATTCTAAGTAAGAATAAGTTGGAACTTACTTTTAACATGTTATATTTATAGTCGTGTTAGTTTTGATTTCTTAAAACTTACTTTTGCAATACGTAACTATATAATAAAAACATTATCCGGTGGGACTTCATGTGTAAAATTTAAAAGATTTAATCAAACATTTGGATAGTTATCTATTGGTAATTTTATTTATAAACGAATTTATTAAGTCTAGTGGCGAACTTGTCTTTTTTAGAACCATCAAGACTAAAAGGGTAAATGTATAATACATTAGTGGTGTTATTTTTCAGGGGACAGCCCTGAATGTAGAAAAGAGGGACGATAATGCTTTTTTTGCATGTTACCTACAATGGTGAGAACACGTTTGGCGACCATTGACATTTTATATTTTATTGGGATCTTGTTTTTTCATCAAGAAGTTGACTACAATGACATAATTGGAGAACTATATATATAAGTCTGAAACTTAAAGAATGGAGCTATCTGTAATCCTTTAGCTTTTATTTTTATTTTTATCTCATTGAGATAAATCCTCCGGTCCTGGTTTGAGTCCGAGTCCAAGTCACGGTTGTTCTCTATTGTACTAGGTAATAAAAGCGGCCTTACACTAAAAAAAAAAAAAAAATTTAGTGGGACACAGTTTTAGTGGCATTTAGATTTTGTACCACTGATTTAGCTTTTAATGGCACTTTGCATACCATAAAAAAGAACTAGTTTTAGTGGCATTTTATATTTTATGTCATTATATATAAATATAACAATGGCACAAAACAAATATATATATATATATATATATATATATATATATATATATATATATATATATATATATATATATATATAAAACTAGATTATTTTGTTTCTTACATTTATTGTGTGCTAGAATGTACCAATAGAAATTTAGTAAATTAAATAATTATTTAATTAAATAAATATAGATATTAAATGATTTCCATAATTATATGTATATTAAATGATATCCATAATTATAATTCTCTTTTTATGGAAACTAATTAAATCCGTCATTAATGTCAGCAATAACATTTTTTCAGAATAAATTCGCATCTAGGTTTTTATATATGAGTTCGTATTTTGTTTCAGGACTCACTCACTTAAAATACAATAAAGTTGCATGGAATATGAAGAACGAGAGTGTATTCTACTAGAATACATTCTCATTCTGCTGGAAAACACTCTCAATCTTCTAGATATGAATTCATTCTGAAAGAATATTATTGTTGACATTAATGAACATTTTTAATTAGTTTCCATAAAAATTAATTATAAGTATGGATAACATTTAATATACATATAATTAATACTAAATTCTTATTGGTGCATTCTAGCACACAATAGATATGAGAAACATTTGAAACTACTTCTATATATATATATATATATATATATATATATATATATATATATATATATATATATATATATATATATATATAGGGCCGGCCCTGAGATTTTGGAGACCCTGTACGATTTAACAAAAATAGGCCCTAAATTTTGAAAGATCTCAAAATATAAACAAAAAAAACTATATATTTTAATTTTCTACTGCAAATACATAAAATTAAATTTCCATTCAAAATAATATACAGAAAAGACATTGGCTTTTACTTGAAAATAGCTATCCTCCTAATATTTGTTGAAATAATTTTTTCAATAATATCTTCATAAGTAACTTTATCCAACATGTTACGCTCAATCGTTATCAAAGTCAATCCATTAAGTCGTTCTTGAGTAATTGTAGATCGTAAGTAAGACTTCAAAATCTTCAATTTTGAAAAACTTCGTTCTACAGATGCAACAGTAACATGAATAGTCAACATAATTCTATATGCAATAGATGTAATAGGAAAACAATCAACACGTTTTAAAAAATTTAGAATATCAACTGCTGTCATTTTTTCCTTAGGCAAGAGATGTAAAAGTAATTTTAATTCAACATATAAGTCATTTCCATCAATATCCGATTGGTCATCTTTCTTGAGTGCAGTTTCAAGAGACTTACAACAAGACTTTAATGTAATATCATCTAATGAAAGCAATTTTTCTGAATCAAACAAAAAACCAAATATTTTATCATATTGTTGATATTGTTCAAATCTTGTAGCTAAAGAAATAATCGCTTGATCAACAATATAAATAAAATATTTAACTCTAAATTTCTCTTGCGCGGATTGTGAAGCAATACAAGAAGTATCGTTTGAAATTTCATCAACATGTTTTTTTTATTTTAGGTTCACGTTTTTAGGAAATATTGGATCAATGCCCATTTCCAAGACAATATCTTTTGCAGTTTCTAAAGCATTTAAAAACCCATTTTCTCTATATTCCTTAAAAAACAAAATCAACCCTTTTATTTTTTCCATAGCAACATCAATAAGCATATCTTTTGATTGCAATTGTTTGCTAACTAAATTAACAATATTTAACATTTCATACCAAATTACTAATGCCAATATAAACTCAAAGTTGCCAAGTTCATTTTTTGCTAAGGATTTAGCTTCACTTGTTATTTTTGGATCATTATCATTTTTGGCTACTTGAAGTAAAGTTTTTTGTATATCAAAATTTTGAAATCTTATAGCTTTAACACTATCAACACGACTCTCCCAACGAGTGGATGACAAAGATTTAGGAGTTAACCCTTTCACATTATCTTTTAAAATTTGCCATCTCTTAGTGGAATTTGCAAAAATTGTATAGATACGTTGTATTGTTCCAAAAAAAACCTTTAGCTTTACCACAAGTATTAGCCATATCACACAAAGTTAAGTTCAAACTATGACAACCACAAGGAGTATAAAAAGCTCTAGAATTTATATCTAATTTTTTTTTGCACTTCTTGATGTTTTCCTTTCATATTTGATCCATTATCATAACCTTGTCCACGTACATTATTAATGTCAAGATCAAGCAAATTCAATTCATTTTGTAAAACATCAAAAAGTCCTTGTCCGGTTGTATCATTTACATCTAAAAACCCTAAAAAGGATTCTTCAATGCAACATTTAATGAAACATCTACATATCTTAAAATAATAGTCATTTGCTCTTGGTGACTTATATCGGAAGTACAATAAAGTATTATAGAAAAATATTTTGCATTTTTTATCTTTTTGATAATCATAGATTTTATTTCTGAAGAAAGCAAAAGAATTAGTTCATTTTGTATCCAATGCCCAAGATAATGTTTATGGATACCAATTTCATTTGTAATACGTTGTATATGATCATAAGAAACCATGTCAAATTCAGCCAACATTTCAAATAAACCTAAAAAATTTCCATTGTTATCTTCATATAACTTCTCATTAGTACCACGAAAAGCTAGATTATGTTTAGCAAGAAATTTCACAATAGATATAATTCTCAACAAAACTTGTCTCCAATGAACTTTTTCTTTTTCTAATTGTTTTTGAGCCGCATTATCGATAGTTTTATTTTTTTGTAATCTTAAACGTAAATCATACCAAGTATTTATATTTTTAACATGTTCCATACTTGTTTCATGCTCTTTAGTTCTAGTGTTAAGATGTATCCGATCACTAAAACCCTCATTTTCTAATTGACCTTTTCCACACCCTTTTCGAAATATTTTACAACAAAAACAATTTTTTTTTTATCAATTTCTTTAGAATAAACAAGCCAATCTCTATCACATTTTTCCCCATTTGGTAAAGTTTTAGTATAATATGTTGCAGAAAATCTTCTTAAATATTTATCTTTAGGACCTTTTATAATGGATAAATCTCTTTTAGGACATTTCAATGCTAAGATATTTATCATGTTAGAATCAAGAACATCCCAATTTCTTGGATCAAATATATCAAAAGTGTGAAAATCAACATTATTATCAACATCAATATTAGCATTATCATTAACATCAACATTATCATCAACATCAACATTAACATTATCATTAATATCAACATTATCATTAACATTATTATTAGCATTAGCATCAACATTATCATTATCATTATCATCAAGAATAGCTTCATTAACAGTTTGTGTTTCATTTTCCGAAAAGTTTTGTGTTTTTTTTTGTTATAAACTTATGCATAGATCCTGCTTGAGTTTTATTATCTTCTTCAATTTTTTGTTTTTTCTTACGTTTTTCATATCCATATGCATATTTTTTTAATCTAGGAGGCATTGCAAATTGTAGAAAAGAAAGAAACGACCTTTTTTGTGATTTGTAGATTTCTTCTTGGTTCTAGAATTTCAACACTTCAATTCTTCAAATCAACAAGAAAGCCAGAAAGGGTATCAAAACTATAAAAAAAACATAATCCAAATTCCAAATCAACATGATATATTTCAATATCAGAAACCAAAAACAGAAACGAATTCAGAAACCAGAAATCAAAACATAATTCGGAAATTGCTTGTACCTTCAAAATTTAGAAACTAATTTCCTCACTTCCTTGTTTCTTCTGATTTCTGTCTTACGAATTTAGAATCAGAAACCACCTTCAAAATCAGAAACGAATTTAGAAATTTAGATTATTAAACTAAGAACTGATTGGAAGCAGAATATGAGAAGAAAAAAAAATCTGATTAGAATTTAGAAATATAAAACTAAGAACTTATTATTAACAATTAACAAATAAGAAATCCATGAAAAAAATAAGAACTTTCTTAATTTTACCTTCTAATTTCGAAAGTCTAAACCTCAAAATCTCAGATTGTTGTATGTAGATTGTTTCTAATTTCAAAAATCGAAACCTTCTGATTTCGAAACCTTTGAATCTTTGATTGTGAATGAATCGTTGCTTGAAGGAATGAAGGGCTTGACCTTGACTTGCAGCTTGCTTCAGAGTTTTGAGAAGAAATAAAGAAGAAGTAAGATTATGTTGACTGCTCGTGGTGATTGGAATAGATGGATACAACATAAAAGAAGCAATCAAAAGATCAATAATATCGTTGCTCTGTAATGAATGCCCCATGCTTGCAGCGTAATCAGTGAAGAACCCAAACGTTTTTTTTTCCCGAAATTTCTTCCCGCTCAGCCGCTCATCCTTGCTTGCGTGCAGTCGAACAAATGAAGAGAATAACCTAGTTTTTTTGTTTTGGGCCATTAAATGAGTATACTATACTAAAAATACTATAAAAAAATTAGGCCCTATAATTTTTTGGGCCCTGTTCATGGGCACTTGGTGCACATGCCATGGGCCGGCCCTATATATATATATATATATATATATATATATATATATATATATATATATATATATATATATATATATATATATATATATATATATATCATTAAAACTTTCCCCGATGCATCAAATTTAATTTCACATGAAATATATATTAATTTTTAGAATGAGACTTAGAATTGACGATGCCATATAAAAAATATATATGCATTAAAATCTTAAAAAAAGTATCTTATCTTATTTTAAACGAAAGATATATCACTTTTTAATAATGTCGTAAAGTATTATAGAATACAATTAATGTGCCCATGTACAAACTCTATAAACATGGAATATAATAATAGACATATTTTTCTAGATTTAGGATATTTGGAACGCATCTTTTGTTTATGGCATATTCTTTTAATATAATATAAGTTGTAAATATTGATGTTTGTATTTCATGTGTGTTTGAAATAACAGTATGGGAAGAAGACTAAAGTGGCTATGTATCACTTCTACTGAAATCAACGAGCTTATAGAAGACCATGGGGCTACTGAAACAGAAGGTGTTCAATCAAATTCTGGAGGATTTCAGTCTATTAATCAACAATCTAACCAACAATCTTTTGAGTGTGGGATAGGTGCAAATGAACAAGGTATTTTAGTTACTCCAACACAAAATTACCATATGTTATAATAGATTAACGGTCATTATAAAAGAACAGGGACTGAAATATAAAAAGAAAGAGGGTTATAATGGTCATTATAAAATAACATGGGTATGACATTTAAAAACAAACAAAGGTATAGTGGTCATTACAAAAAAGAGAGGTTAGAAATTATAAAAGAAACAGAGGTGTAATGTCCATATAAATACAAAGGTTTTATAAAAGAAACAGAGGTACAATTTCCATATAAATACAAAGGTTTATTGGTCATTAAGCATATAAAATGAAGGACGTGATTTTGTTTGTGCTTAAATGATATGATATTTCCTTTTGCCTTTCAAATCTAAAGCTACACTATCGGTCCCTGATTTTGACTCTTATTTCCCATGTAACCCTTCATTCGGCATTTCTTTTCATAATTGGTTTACAAACTTTTCAGTTTACCCCTTTAGGTTTCACAGTTTATTCAAATAAAGAATATTATTAAAATCTTCATTTAATTAGATTTTATCTAACAATTTTTTTTAACAATAACCATGGTTTTGTAGAATTGTTTATACAGAAATTGTCGTTTTGCTGATATGTTAATGATCAACTACATGTCCTTTTGTTGAATTGATTTTATAGATTTGGTCCCATGAAATTTACAAAATTGGTCCTTGTACTGAAATATGAACATAGAGGTAATTATGCTTGCTTTATATTTTATTTATTAATCATATTTGTTTTCATTAATATGTTTTAGGTCCCTGGTATTTCTTCGGTCCCTAACAAGTCTCTATCAGTTAACCAGATGTCACCAGCAAGAAGTCAGATAATAATGGTAAATACTTTATTGTTTCAACATTTCACATATGTAGTGGACAATATTTTTACTTGCCTTTTGAATTATGTTTTCATTGTATGCATATTGAAAGGTGTTTTTTTTAACAGGTAACCGTTAGTATCATTGCTAAGAAAGAGTTCACATGAGGATCACATTATTCGCATGAAGATTTTGAGAGAGGTGCAAGAGCGTAATGATTTTTTGTGTTTTATGTTAGATTTTTAGACTTAAATTGACATTTGTAGCCATTTGTTTCCAAACTTTGGGAATGTTTTTGGAAGATGATTTAAATTTTAATTGAAATGATGGTATTATAATTTCTACATTTTATTGTTTTGTTTATCTTTTATATTGTAAATAAATAATGATTTTAATTAATCAAAGCTAATGTGATAAATGTCTATAGTGGCATTTAAGTTGGTAAAACGTTTTTTTGTAGCAAAAACTATGTGCCATTAAAATTGTCATAAAATTTTAAATAACAATAGTTTTTACAGACACAAAACTTGTGCCACAAAAGCCTTTTTATATATTGTGGCAGAAAAAAGTGTCACTAAAACCTTAAATGTTTGTAGTGGCAAACCAAAAAGTGCCACTAAAAGGCTTTAGTGGTATCGATTTTAATGACACTTTTTTTGTGTGCCGCTCATTCCTACATGGGTCTTTAATGGCATTTCTTAGATTTTTTGTGGCACTTTTTGTATGCCATTAAATGGCTATTTTTTTGTATTGTTAGTGGACAGTTTTTTGCTACATTGAAAAAATTGTGAGGAATAATAACCATTTATATTTATTGAAAAAATGAAGTTTGAATGAAAAAAAAGTCAACTTCTGTGCCAGTAAAAGTCTGTTTATGACTTCTCTGAGTCAAACTTCATTGAAATCTATGTTTTTACTTATTTTATTTCGGATCAGATTCCTTTTACATGTTTTACATTTTTGGAGCAGGACCGTAAGTGCATAACAATTAATTGGCCAATGACAAAAACCATTGTGGTTTTCAAAAGCCTGACATACCTTATATACCTCATACACATTCTAGTTAGTTTTTAAGAGTAGGGAGGGACTATAATTTATCAGATCAGATTCCTTTTACATTAGTTTTTAAGGTTTCGTTTTTGATAAATTATAGTCCTTCCTTACTCTTTTGACATTTTAATTGCTTTGAAGAATCACCACACCAAGTTTTTCCAGCCAAGCTCTCCGGATAATGTTCAACCTGGTAAGTTAGAATAATTATGTTACTAAGTGGGTCCCATTCTCTTTTATTACGGTTACCAGAGAAGCACTACTGCTATATATGTTGCTAAGTTCAGTTCAACTAACTATGTTTGTATACAACTTGTAAACGAGTAAAAAGCCCTTGTATTAAGTTTTTCCCATCTGTTACAGTCGTTCTTAGGTTTGGTCATGTTTTCACCTATTTAATACTATTGTCAGGTCAAGCCATTACAATTGAGAAGACTCCTACATGGGAGACTCATGAGAAAACATTTGAGATATGGATCTCTCAGTTAGTTTATACACCCATTTATTTTTGTGATGATACTATCTTAAGGTAACATTCCTTCTTTCTATGTAGGTATTGGTTTTACCTGTTTGTAGGGGTGTATCTGCATGCAAAGGAGGGGGTGGTGATGGCACTACTTAAGTGGGTCCCACTCTCTTTTATTATTAAAACAGTACTATTTTTTATGTTCGAAGTAACAATGGATTTGTAAAATAGGTGTGCTGCCGAAAGCTAAAATTGTGGAGCTTATTTTGTCAAATCTTATGGTCAATCTTGTAAAGAGGAAGAATTTAGACATTGATCTTTGCAAGATGATCTTTGTGAAGGTTTATCTTGTTAAATTTTCGTGCTTATTTGTTATGTTGACCATATAAGTCATTTAAAAATATATTCAGTGATGTGATCTTGAAAAGGCGATTTTGGTACATTTAATTTATATTAAGGTGGTGGAAAAGATAGTTGAGGAAGGAATTGAAGTGTTGGTCAATGATAATGTAATTATAGCATACTTTCATTTATTTGAAAGTACAATGCTCTAATAGGAAAGGAGAAATTACATTTTATATTTATTTGTTGGATATAGCATACTACTCACCGAGTCACTGTTAAAGAAATGATCATTTTTTTTATAACTGAAACATTATATGCAACTTTTTTATCAGGTCGGAGATGGCAAATTTCAATACACAAATGATGATATTGATGAAATCCGTGAACAATGGTCGACTTTTGTTTCAGGCTTCATTCATCTGTGATATTTTGTATCCACAAACAATATCACAGTGAAATGTTAAGTAGCATCGTTTTTTCACATGTGGTGTGTTTTTGTTAACTATGTGAAATGTTAGGTAGTATCCTCTTTTGACATGTAGTATACATACAATGTTTTTGATAATTTGTTTGACATTTAGATGAAATTTAATGTTTGGTATATAGTTTTTCTATATTACTCATAAATGCACGTTGTAAATGCATATCGTAAATGCACGTCGTAAATGCATATCGTAAATGGTTGATGAAGTTTATGACACACAAATGCGTGTCATCTTCATTTATGACAGATGCTTTAATGATACGCAATGCGCGTCCTAAACGCGCGTCGTAAGGTTACGACATGCAAATGCGTGTCGTCTTCCTTTATGATAGGGCCTTCCTTGATACGCATTGCGTGTCGTAAATGAGCGTCGTAAATGCGTGTCGTAAATAGACGACGCTCAAAAGCATGTCGTCTTTCGATATGACAGGGCCTTCCTTGACACACATTTACGTGTCGTCTGAGCGTTTTACGACACACATTGCGTGTCGTAAAAGGGTGTTTTTGTAGTAGTGACTGTCAGCCTTTTCACTCTTAATTGGAAGTCTTTCAGCTGCTTCAGTTTGTGTTTGTTGGGAAGGTTGAGAATGGTTTTTTTAGAATCCAAAATTTTGATTGCTTTGAAAACCATTATTTTGATTATTGTAACCTTGATTTTGGAAACTTCTGTTTTGATTCTGAAAACTGTTGTTTGGATTATTATTATGACTTGAATTAGTATTGTTTTGAAATCCCTGGTTTTGAAAACCTTGGTCTGAGTTGTTATGGAAGGAAGGTCTTTGAGAATTTTGTCCAAAGTAAGGTATAGGTTGAAAATCTGAGTTGTTTTGTCCAGATGAAGGTCATGGTTGAAACCCTGAATTAATTTGTCCAAAAGATGGTATGTTTTGAAAATTTGGTCTAAAATCTGATTGACCATGATGTAGGAGAAATCTCTGGAGATTTGTCTTTGCAACCAACGTACACAATTGTTGATAGTCTGCTTCATCATTCGAATCAGACTGATCAAAAGAATTATTAAAAAAGGCTTGGTTTTGAAAAGATGTATTCTGATTAAAATGATTAAAGTTTTGATCATTGAAAGGTGTTTGGTTTTGCGAAGATGTGGACACAAAAGCAAGTGGTCCTCCAAAAGCTGTAGTGGTTGGTGGGTCAATCGAGGATTCATACGATTGAAGTTCTCCATACAAAGTTTCAGTATAAATAGCTGGATTTCCCTGAATAATGAGTTTAACCATTTTCCAGATTTCGAAAAGATTGTTTAAAAACTTGAGATTTATCTCGTGTTGTGTCTTTTTGATACCCAAATTGTTCATTTTAACCATAATAAAATTGAACCTATCGTGAGCATCATGGATGGTTTCTGATGAAAGCATTTTGAAATTATCGAATTCATTCAAACAGATGTCCTTTTTTTTTTCCGATAATTCTTTTATTTCCACAAAAACGATTTTTCAAACTTTCCCAGATTTGATTTGCGGTTAACAGTATATTGTCATCCATTTGACTTACAAGACTGTGAGGTATTCCAGACATAAGTTCCTTTTTGGCTTGGAGTTCCAACTTTCTTCTGATTTCAGCTTGAGTGACTTGATTTGTAGCAAGAGTAGCCATATTTTCTGGAGTAATATATGTTCCTTCTACACATTTCCAAACATCTTCATTTATGGTGTTAAGATGAAGATTCATACGGTCAACCCACAAATTATACTCTTCAGGAATAAGTATGGGTGCCCGTGAACCAAATCCTAAGCTATTGGCAATAGAGACGGAGTTCATGTTAGAGTAATTAGCAGAAGACATTTTTTTTGTTTTTGTTTTTGTTTTTGTTTTTGTTTTTGTTTTATATATAGTTTTTTTAAAGGATTTTGAACAAGTGATATTAAAATGAAATATTTAAAGAAAAGCTTGTGCTAGGTTTATATAAATGCTAACCAAAAGTTTTCGACAAAAAATTCAAAGTAAATCACACAAGCTCTGATACCAATTGTTGAAAATATAAAATCTAATCACCACGAATAAAGGCTCGGATACCAGTTACTGTGTGACAGATATATAAATTAAAGAGATAAGATGTGGATATATAAAGAATAAGAATTGCGTAATAAATATAAACTGAAAAACTATAAATGACTAAAAGCGATAACAATATAAATTTTTGTATTTAAATGACGTAAAGCTATAAATAATATAAATTACTGTATTTAAATGACGTTAAGCTATAAGTAATATAAATGACAATATTTAAATTACGTTAAGCTATAAGTAATATAAATGACTGTATTTAAATGACGTAAAGCTATAATAAAATATATAAATATATAAATATATATCAAGTAGGTTCGTCAATAAATTGACTGAACTGGTTTAGAACTGGACTGATGGAACGACTGGTCTATCAAGTATGTTTGTCAAATAAATGACTGAATTGGCTTAGGGTTGGACTGGATCTTAATAGACTGTGTCTCTATTTGTTCCAAGTTCAATCCGGTATTTGATAAGTAACACAAAGTTCATTTTCATGTAAAAATGAGTTGTTTACAAAACAGTGCAAAGTACACGGGTCATGTGTTTATATATGGGTATAGGGTGTTTTCAGGAGATTTGATGAGGTTGGAGTGGGTATTTGGAGGGTGGTAGCAGGTGGAATAAGGTTGTAGTTTTGGTGGTGTAAGACAACAAAGAGGGTGATGTTGAAGGAGCTGTGGGTGGTGATGAATATAGATTTTCGGAGTAAATCTCTTTGGATACCCAATTCTCACTCGCGTATCTTTGGGGTTTTCCATTGTCAAAATCATCCACGAAAATTCTTAGATGTAGGTCAGATTCTGAAGAATTTGCGGTGAAAATCTCCCTAGTAGTATCTTGGCTGTGTTGTGCCCAATTTTTTATTTTCCGACTTGAAGATTCTGATCTTGAGAACAGAAATCTCTCTGGATACATAATTCTCTCTCGCGTCTCTTTGGGGTTTCCCTTGGTCAAAATCGTCCAAGAAAATTCCTAGATGTAGGTAGGCTTCTGGAGAATGTTTGGTGAAAATCTCCCTAGACGTATCTTGGATGTGTTGTGCCCAGTTCGCTTCGTTTATGACTTGCAGATTTTGATCTCGAAAATAGCAAGGTGATGATGGTTGAGGTGATTTAAAAAGGGTTTTTGGAGGAGGTTTAAGGAGGTTATTTGGAGGGTGTTTAGAGAGTATTTTGAGGTTGTTTGGAGGTTAGAAGGAGGTTGATATAAGAGAGGTGTTTGGTGGTAAATGGTGTGATGAACAAAGGTGGTGAAGATGAAGAACCTTGAGTTTCAATGAAAAAGATGAAGATGGTTGATGGTGTTCTTCATATAGCTTGTTGATGATCTTGGTGTTCTTCACTTTCTCTAGGAATGAAGCTTGTTCTTGATGAAGATTGTGATGTTCTTGGGGAGTGTTTGGTTTGTAGGTGATATTACAAAAAAAACTAAAATGAACACCCACATGACATTACATACACACTACATATATATGTACATACAAGAAAAGAAAATATCTTTAAATACACTTGAGTATGTATGGTTCTAGCTTGTAGCTCTTAAGTTGTCAAGTGGTAGTAGTAGTAGGATAAAAACGTGGGATGGGTTTGCTTCTCATTTTCCTTTTCTTGACTAGTTCCACAAACAACATGCATAATATATATATATATATATATATATATATATATATATATATATATATATATATATATACATATATATCTGTATCTCTCTCTCTCTCTCTCTCTATATATATATATATATATATATATATATATATATATATATATATATATATATATATTATTGCAATTGTTCAGTCGTGTAGCTAAATTTTCTTGTCTATGCGTGTTCTGTCATTCGTGTATTTTCGTATTTTCCGTTTGATCACGAATTCATGCAACCTGAAATAATTGATAATATTTGTTAGATAACATAAAAATAGTTCGTCTTATTTCAGTGATGGTCACATATAAAAATATTTTTCAACAGAAATGATTCAACATAAGGAAATTCTATATATGGAAGTATTAAAGCAAGAGAATTCTAAAGTATCATGTCTTTATGTAAAGAAATTATGTATCTAATCCCATATACTTGGTATATAGGATTGATTGTGTATGCTATAATATTAATCTGTTCTAATTTTCCAAATGCCTAGGGCATTAAGAGGGAAAAGGGACTAGAACAGGATATGATAAAATGGTTAAGCAATTGTCGAGGATAATCTGAGGTTTACCAAAGATTGGTTGCTTATGGACAGTTGGAAGTATAGTATGATTTTGGAAGGACCATATTGACATGTTCTGAGAAGAGGTTACTCTTGTTTAGAAGTTATAGTCAAAATGGGAATATGGA
The DNA here is from genome assembly GCF_052849685.1 of Lactuca virosa. NCBI lineage: Eukaryota > Viridiplantae > Streptophyta > Magnoliopsida > Asterales > Asteraceae > Lactuca > Lactuca virosa. The sequence continues at coordinate 193,686,986 of NC_136430.1, forward strand.
AATGTTTCCACAAGTGGAAGTTAATCATAAAATCTATGTAAGATTAGATACCTTAATGCAAGAAGGGTGTTCGAAGGAATGTACTTTGAATAAAAGACTTCGTTTCCATGGAATTGTTCTCCATTGGAATACTTTTTAATATCTTTTGCCGAGTCTCTGTAACTTTTGAGCATAGTCATTACAAAAGGATCATTGCATTTAAAATTAGAATCTAACAAATTATAGTAAATGGCAAGAATTTTGTATTCTTACACTTACGATAAGGATTTGGAATTGTGAAATGAGCATCATTGGAAACATGTTCAATTGATCTATTTCACAAAGAAAGGAACATAGATAAACATAGTGTGCATGCTTGGAGCATGGGACAACTATTGGTTTAATTCAACTATTAAGTTGATTAGTCGAAACATTATACAATGAATAATGTGTAATCAATATGGAGATTAAATAATAAGTGTTTTATTTATATTCAAAAGTTTTGAAACCATATTGGATTCGATTATTCTTGTGTTTCAATTTGCATGTTTTACTTCCCGAATAACTAGGTTATTCAAACATCCACAGTCAATCATACTTTGGAAGTAAGTAATGAGGTAAGGTTGTCATGAATCTGACTGTAGATTGTCTAAGTGTTTGGACATAGCACAAGTTTGTTGCAGTGTGCATGAGTACTCCTGAAATAAGATTTGAGTACTGGATTAAACCCACGCTCATCTGAATCACTTCATGGATTTTATCACGAGAGATTGCGAGACGATAATATTCTTGAAACAGATACATATGAGTTGTAGTTTACAAGTTGGTTGCACATTGATGATACGTAAACGCACCAGTAACTTGGTGTTATAAAATGTATTGTTGTGTGTGATTTGATGAGTAAATTGAGCAAGCATATGAGTCAAAGTTTATCCGCTCCTTTTACCGTAAGAGGATAAAAGCGATATCTGTGGGCCCCTCGATGATTTAGTGATGACACACTAAGCGCTTGGCCAAGCCTGGACTAAGTTGATGTGTTCAATTGTAGTCTATTTTCAGTCGTCATAAATCGGATATCGGGAAACAACACATGGACAGAGAGAATGATTATAATCTATGTCTCAGTCCATACGATATCTTGTAGAATGGAGGAATATTTGATCCCTTATCTAAAGGACACATTACTGATAAGATCAGAGTTCGATAGTGTCTTTTGAAAGGTACGATTGCTAATCAGATTCTGAAGTTATACTTGCAATAATAGTTATTAGACTTGTCCAAGTAGGAGACTGTTGGATTAGGTGTCTAAGCTCATAACTATTTTTTGTATGTACTTGATTTGATTATGAGCATGGTCCTTTTGGTTTTCCTTCACTCATGTAACTTGATAGGATGACAAGTGGAGAGAAAGTAGGATTTATTATATGAATAATAAATTGGTACTCAAAATGGTTTTATTAATATATTATAAGATTAATATATTATTTGGAAATCATAATATTAATTAGTAGTTAATCAGAAATTAATTTAATATTAATTTTGGGATTAAAGGAACTAATTAATAATTGAGGGACTGTTGTGCAAATCATTGATAGTTGTATAATTGGGCTGATGGACTCCATAAAGTGGAGTGGACGAAATTTTTGGGGACGCCCATAAGATTTCGTCCAAGGGATCTAAGGAAGGAGTACATGGGCTGCTTGTTGCTTAAGTAAGGTATTAGGGTTTCTACCTGAAAACCCTAGCAACCACAGCTATATAAAGACCCTCATACATGATGAAATCGTCACTAAGCTTTAAGAAACCCGTGACAACCCGTAATTTCTTTCTTGTAAAAGTCAAACTTAGTCAACTAAAGTCAAACATTCAATCAAGGGTCAAACTTATTTCTTTTATTATCTTAATATAGTTAGATTAAAGAGCTAAAAGTGTTTGGATCTAGAATTCTTAAGTGTTATGTATTTTGGAAGGATAGCCTTTAAAACCATTTAGACGGAAGCCTCGGGCCGTGATCGTCAGTTCAGGCCGTGAACCTCGATTCGGGCCTTGAACCTCGGTTGGGCCGTGAACCTTCCCTTCCTATATATACGAGAGTTAGTTAATTTTTACTTCACTTCTTCATTTATGACCGTGAACTCGAGCCTTCTCTCTCAAGATCATCAACCGTGAACACTTTTTCCCTCTCAAATATCATCCTTTTCCTCTTCTTCTTCAAGGTACTTGCTTAAGACATTCACTAATTCATCAAATCTCCAAGATCTTTGGGCCGTGAACTCAAGAACATCGAGTGTTCTTGGGCCGTGAACCCTTCATTGGGCCGTGAACTCCTTGCAGCCTCCAATCTTTGCTTATAACACTTCTTTTGTAAGTGTTTCTTGCATCCTAGGTTGTTTTCCTAATACCCTAGAGGTTACATTCACTAATTGTGTACATATATGCAATGTAAATTTCTATTTAGGACTTGTTTTGACCCGAGAACTAGCTTGTGAAATCAAACATCCTATATCGAACTTTCGTTTGAATCACTCACACAAGGTAAGTTCATACCCCTACAAATTTCAGTGTTATATGCTTTTAAATGCTTTTTAAATGCTTTTAAGGGGGAGAATACAAGTAGAACACAATATAATTGTGTTAAAACACTTACGTGTGAAAACATCAAACGAAAGGATTTCTTATACTCAAATATTTGTTAAAACCATTATAAAACTATTCTTAGATTTATGTTTTTGTCAAATTCATATTCGTGTATCTATTTACATATAAGTATGCTTTAACGGACTTAGGACTATTGCTAAATTCCTTGACTCCTATTCCTTGTTTGGTTGTGGGCTTAGGGTAGGATCACTAGTCCGATTGTCGGCTAAATCATAGTTATACTCATTGAATACATACATGAATATTAAACCCATTTTAAGGAACATACTAACTCGGTTGCTTATGTTGAACAATTGAGTATTTTCTACAAATCAGTAATAGTTCAAACAAACATACTAGTAAACTATAATAGGTATAATTTAGAGGATTTCTACATACTATTTCTAGATCAGAGAAAACATACATGAGTCAGTACATACATACTATCACTATACATTTACAAGAACAAGAAGGTACATAAATACTATAACAAGAAGAGGAAGGAACATACATACTATAACAAGAAAAAGATAACTAAAACGTGATGAAACTATTTCAGGACGTAGCAATATACTTGCTATGTCACACTCTTATAACCAGAGTCTCCTGTAGGGAGAGCGTGAGTTTGTGTATAGATCTATAGTGGATTGACAATCATGCACCTTGCTGCTTGCTACAGTAGGACCTGCAGGTCTACGGGTGACAAATGTCATAACTTTTCGACGCCTGAAGAACGTCGTGTTTCACACTAGTCAAGCAAGCATGGTTATAACTTTATCACATTTTAACCTTAAAATTTGTAGGTTCCCATTTTCTCGATTGGATCGGTGCGGAAGATATTACCAAGAAGATAATCGTGTATGGACATGATGAACAACATATGTAAGTAAAACTATAGTAGATAGATAGAGAGATATAAAATATTACAAGAACACTCATGGTTGGGAGAGATAACTCTCCCTTGGTGGGAGAGATCCCACCACACTCTCTCTAATCTACAAAGTCTACATAGTGCACTCTTACAATAAAATGACCATCACGTCCACTTTATATACTAGTGGAGGGAATATGCTTTTCATATAAGGGAATATTCTAACCTAATAAACACTCAACATTGTAGAGCATTTCCATGCTCCAACAATCTCCCCCTAAATGCTCGGAAATGGTGAGGGTAAAGCAGTGATAAAAGGCAGAACATCCGACAGGCAGGTCCGGTAGGTCTGGTGCTGAAGTGTCTCGGAAAAGCTGAAGCAGTCGTGATCTCGCAATCTGGCAATGGAATCTCTAGAATCAAAGAACAAACAGAGAAATTCCAATCTCTGAATAAAAATATGAAATCCCAATCTTCGAATGTGATTAGTCCCCAAAAACCAATCATGTGCACAGTCTCCCCCTCGACTGTAGAACCGAAGAGCACAATCTCGGATCACACAACGTCTTCAGTATTCCAAAATCGAATGATAATGCACCAAATAATCTCTGAAGAATAACCTGCTGAAAATGTGAAGCATCCAAAAATAAAGTCCGAATGATAAATAATGTGAATCCGAAGACATGGTCTAGCAATGCCAAAAATTTGATCGGAAGATCAAAAATAAGTGTCACGCCGCATCGCTAAAATAATCATCGTCTTCAAATATCGCAAATCCAAACTCGAGCAATCATGATATCTAAACCGAATGCAAACACAAATGAGACATCCCAAAAGTGTAAAGTCTGAAGATATATAATCATAATCCGAAGAACATCTAATAATGCCAAAAATTCGATCTGTGAAGACCAAAAATCAGTGCCACATCACACTACTAAATGAATCTTCGTCTTCAAATGTCTCTAACGTCAAAACTCCAATAATAAACCAGAATGGATGCTCATGATTCTCCCCCTATTTTTGATCGACCATGCAATAAAGATAAAAAATAATCATGAAACCGGGAAAGAAAATACGTCGGATATGATGGAGCCTCGCACGCTCCCCCTTGATGATCTACCCGTAAAAACGAGGATATTATTTTTCGGTCTTGGGTAGACATGGTGATGTATCGCCGAACTGAACAAACACTGTAGAATATATATATGATAAACCCGCTGCTGAAAAATCATAATGCTGAACCGAAGTAATGCCGAAAACCGAAATGCAAACCCGAACTCCCAAATAATGGTACGAAACCATATATAAATAGTCCGAAGGGAGTAAAAATGCGAGTAGATCGGTAGAAGTGAGACACAAAAATAATAATCTCTGAACCAACTGTGTCGTCACTCATAATCAGCAAGAAGAATGAAGCCTTGAACCATGGGGTTAAAATTGATGTTAAAAAAATAATTGGTTTTAATAAAAAAATGGTTTTAATAAAAATAATTGGTTTTAAAAAGAATAATGGGTTTTAAAAAAAATAATGGGTGTTAAATAAAATTAATTGGTTTTAAAAAAAAAAATTGGTTATATAAAAAAAACTTGAAAAAAATGGGTTAAGCTGAAAAAGGTAATGACTGGAGAGTCGGTAAGAAGTGGAAAATGTTAGGAGTAAAAAAAGTTTAGGAGTGGAAATTCCGGAGTGAAAAAAAATAGGGTCAGGAATGAAAAAATGGACAAAGGTCCAAAATGGGTTTAAAAAGCAAAGGTCCGCAATTATTATTATTATTTTTTTTGATTCCGAAAATTTTGAGTCCGGAAATGGCTGATTCCGAAGTAAAAAAAAAAGGGTCTGGAATTTTTATTTTTATTTTTAATTTTTTTTTGAATCCGGAATGGTTGGGTAATGGGTTTTAAAAGAAAATTTCCGAAATGGGTTTTAAAGAAAAAAATCCGGAATGGTTGGGTAAATGGGTTTTACAATAAAATGATCATCACCTCCACTTTATATACTAGTGGAGGGAATATGCTTTTCAAACAAGAGAATATTCTAACCTAATAAACACTCAACATTGTAGAGCATTTCCATGCTCCAACAAAATTAACCAAATTGGTTACAAGGTAGTTAATGCTTCAGTAGTGAAATTTATACAATACTACTATAATTCTTCATTTTTCCATTTACATTCATACAGTGATATTCTTACAAGAGAAACACATACTATTTTTCAAGTAAAGATAGTTACAAATATGGAAAAACATACATTTATACTATTTCAAGTACAAATACACATTTTACACTTTATTCAAAAGAACAGAGCATACAAACAGTTGAGTCGTGGTAGAAGACTACTTTTCATTTAAGTAGAAAATATAAGATTTTCTAGAAAGATACAAACATTTTTACTTTACATATACAAACATTTTCATGAAACAAATGCAAACATTTAACACAAAAATACTTATGCACTCACTCAACTTTTATGTTGATACTCTCTTTCAAAATAACTTGTATTCTCAGGTCACCAGTAGACAGGTACAGATGACCAAGTTTTTGAGAAGACCGAGCATGTTCAAGACTCGTCTTTTTATTTTGATATAATTTTTGGTATCTTATAACATTACACAGATCACACATGTATTAACTAATATTATTAATGCGATGGATGTTGTTGCTTGTTTTACTATTGTGTATTGTTATGATACTGTACATGGCGTCCTCCACCCTCGAATGTTTTTGCCATCTCGGTTTGGGGGTGTGACAGATTGGTATCAGAGCTTTATTTATAGTTAATTGAGTATATCAACCCATAAAAGATATACAACTATAAACACATCGGGATTAAAACACTCTTACCAAGAGTTCATAATTTTTAAATAATAAAGTATTTTACTAAAGTATACATACATGCATTCATATTAGGATCAGTGTCATACTAGAACAGAACAAAAGTATTTCGGTTGTTGGACAGCACAAGTAGGCTTGGAGACATATAATCAGGTCTGGGATTGATATAGCCTGATCAACTATATTTATCCGAGAAGTGATTAGCATGTGCCTGAGAATGGTTGTGGTGTTGCAACAAGTCTAAAAACTGACCAACTCTACTACAATGAAAACTCTAGAACAGAACGTAAGCTTAAAATACTATAGGAGTATTTTGTGGTACTATAATTACTTATGTGAAAACTAAAGGGTCTTTACTAGTAGGTCAATAGTTGCTGAGTGGATACGCTAAGGTTATATATGACTGAGGTGTTATAGACTTAGAATCTATGATCTTTGCTTTACTTCCTGTTCCTTGTTTGGTTGTGGTCTTAGAGTTGGGTCACTTATTCGAAGGTCTATTCTATCTTGGTTATATATGAATAGTATGCACTATGCAAGTATTGAAGTAACCGGTAAGGCTCATCCTATAATTATCTATAGTGATACATTTATTATATGTCTCTTCCACCCTTCTTCTCGCTTAGATAACATGGTTGGATTCCATCTACCTGGCGACCCGTACTTTCCCGATCAAGGGAATGGTGGATGGCTTGAAGCTGAGCCCGAAGAAGAGAACCCGGTGGTCCCTGTAGAAGAAGACCCCGAGGAGAGTTCTGAGGAAGAAAACGAAGATGATGAACAAGAAGATACAGACTCAGAACCCGTGGTCTATAATCCACCTCCAGTTGCTCCAAACCCCAACCCTCTTCAGGCTTTTCAAGGCCCGACACCTCTATAGGCTGTGAACTTGGGAATGTGGAGCCACAAACAGGGACAACCACCTCTCTACAATGGGGACCGAAGTTACTACAACTTGAATGAGGGAGGATCGGCAGACAGAGTTCTTCCTATCTTGGTTCGCCGTGTTGGTCGCAACGTTGAGCAAGGGAGAGCAAACTTCGACCAAGTCATGGAGATCAGGGCTAACTCTAGTGTCAACACAGTTCGTCTCTACCACCTGACCGATGACCAGGAGTTAACCAGGACACACACTAACGCACTGCAGATCGAACTGAATGCCTACCAATGCGAAGTTAGGGATCTTCGTCAGAACCAACTGGCATTGCAAAGGCGTGTGTGGTAAACGGAATAGCAGCTGGCTGAATCCAGGGCAGAATCTAGCACCAATCAGAACAACACTCCTCCCGAGTAGAGCCTACTCTACTCACTCTTTTGGATATAGATTAAGTCTACTTTTAGACCCTAGTATTATTTTCCTGTTTGTACCTAGACCTTGAACTTTCAATAGTAGGTCGTTATGCTGTAAAGTTTTTCCCCTGTATTGGTATTTGTAGACCTATTACAAGGTCAATTTTTCATGAACTCCTTACATCTATAATACCAATGAGATTGAAAAGCATCCAATCCTCTTGAAAAATCCTTATCTAAATCCTTTCATCTTTCAAATAGTAGAACTCAAATGCAAACACTTCATTAATTACATGTTGATCTATGGTGTGTTAGATCAAGGATCACTCTCACTATTCTCACTATTGAATGCTTACGATTATCTTCATCTTTGTAAACTTTCAGTTGAAAGATGCCTCCTCGTAGATCAACGAGACGCAATCCTCCGATAACTCCAACTCAATCACCACCTCCTTCACAATACGATCCTGCAGTTCTCCACGCTTCAGTGACTGCAGCTGTTACGACAACCCTAACTCAATTCAACGCTAGCGGTACTAGCGGGAGTGGAACGGATGTTAACTCTACTCAAGGTGATAGTCACGGACGCTCTAGGGAGTGTTCGTACAAAGACTTCACCAACTGCAAACCTAGATCCTTTAATGGCAGCGGAGGAATTATCGCTCTATCGCAATGGATAGAGAAAACAGAGTCGGTCTTCGAGATATGCTCCTGTCCGGAAGGAAGCAAAGTAAAATTTGCTGCCTGCTCCTTCTCGGACAGAGCCCTCACATGGTGGATATAGCCATTTCAAGTCATTACTCTCATAGTGGATAATGCGATGGGCTGGGAAAATCTGAAGGACCTCATGATAGAGGAGTGCTGCCCGATGGGCAAAGTTCAGAAACTTGAACATGAACTTTGGAGCCTAACCATGAAAGGCTCCGACATAGAATCCTACACTGCCAGTTTCAGTGATATGGTGGCTCTATGTCCGGGAATGGTCCCCACTGAGGGAAAGAAGATTGAAAGGTACATGTGGGGGCTGGTACCTCCATTTCAGGGGAATGTACTGGATTCAAACCCCACTACGTTCGATAGTGCCAATCGGTTGGCACAACGGTTCATTGACCATGGAGTCCGCACACCAACAACAACCCCTGCTGTCCCAGAACCAGCCAAGACAAACGACAACAAAAGGAAGTCTTGGGACAGGAAGAGAAACAACTCGGCACATAACTCTCCCAAGAAGTAGCAGATCGTGGCTGTTCATGCCGCAACAGCACCTGCTGCCACTGCGCCGGCGAAACAGTACACTGGGAGCTTGCCAAAGTACAATAAGTGCAACTTCCACCACAACGGACCATGTCGGGAAATGCAGTGTGCAAACTGCAACATGAGAGGACATACTGATCGTTTCTGCAAGGCTCTGGCAAGACCAATCACCCAGGTTCCTGACATTGGAGTAGGCCAGGCATGCTACGGGTGTGGTGAGGTTAGTCACTACAAGAGGAACTGCCCGAAAGCAGGGAATGCTGGCGGAGTGAGAAGAGTTTTCGCGATAGGCCATGAGGAAGCAGTGGCAAACCCTACAGTGGTCACTGGTACGTTTCTCCTCGATAACTCATATGCATGCATACTATTTAATAGTGGAGCGGAGAGGAGTTTCGTGAACCAAAAATTTGCACACTTACTTAAACAACAACCACGAGCACTAAAAGAAACGTTCACTGTAGAAATGGCTAACGGGAAAACTGAGAGCACTAGCAAAATATACATAGGATGTACCTTCTCTCTAGATAACCATTTATTCCAAATCGACCTCATGCCTGTCTCAATTAAAAGTTTCGACATCATTATTGGCATGGATTGGTTGAGTCTTCATCGTGCTGACATCATGTGTTTTGAGAAATCTGTTCGTCTTAGCATACCGTCTAACGAAACCCTAGTTATCTATGGCGACAAACCCGACACGAATCTTCGAATCATCTCAATTATACAAGCCCGTAAGTACTTACGAAATGAATATCATGCATTCCTTGCCCACATGGTTGATATGAGCCAAGAAGTGAAAGACATAAAGAATATCCCAGAAATACGCGAATTTCCCGACATCTTTCCCGAAGAACTTCCAGGATTACCTCCACTACGTCAAGTCGAGTTCATAATCGACTTAATTCCAGGAGCTACTCCTATAGCCAAATCGCCTTATCGAGTAGCACCAGCTGAGATGCAGGAACTATCCAGCCAACTGAACGAACTGTGAAGCAAGGGATTCATTAGACCAAGCTTCTCACCCTGGGGAGCACCGATCTTGTTCGTGAAGAAGAAAGACAGATCGTTCCGTATGTACATCGACTACCGAGAACTAACCAAACTTACCGTCAAGAACCGATACCCTCTACCACGTATAGACGACTTGTTCGACCAACTTCAAGAAGAGAACTCCTTTTCGAAGATTGACTTAAGATCTGGGTATCACCAGTTACGAGTTTTAGAGGAAGATGTTCCCAAGACAGCCTTCCGAACTCGTTATGGACACTACGAGTTTGTAGTGATGCCTTTCGGATTAACCAATGCACCTGCTGTGTTCATGGACTTAATGAACCGGGTGTGCTGCCCTTACTTAGATAAGTTTGTAATCGTGTTCATTGACGACATACTCATCTATTCTCGCAGTAAGGAGGAACATAGTCAACACCTACGACATATCTTAGAAACACTACGAGCAGAGAAGCTTTATGCGAAGTTCTCTAAATGCGAATTTTAGATTCAAAGAGTCGAATTATTGGGCCACGTGGTTAGAGAATAGGGAATTCACGTGGACCCTTCCAAAATAAAGGCCATTGAGAACTGGTCAGCTCCAAGGACGCCTACAGAAATTTGTCAATTTCTAGGCCTCGTTGGATACTATCGCAGGTTTATTCAGAACTTTTCAAGAATTGCGAAACCACTTACCACATTGACCCAGAAAGGTGTGACCTTTGAATGGGAAGAGAAAGAAGAGAAGGCATTCCAAACGCTAAAACAAGCCTTATGCACCGCACCAATATTATCCCTCCCAGAAGGGATAGAAGATTTCGTGGTGTATTGTGATGCATCCAACCAAGGGCTTGGTTGTGTTCTTATGCAACGAGGAAAGGTCATCGCCTATGCCTCAAGACAGCTCAAGACACACGGAGTCAACTACACTATACATGATCTTGAGTTAGGAGCAGTAGTATTTACTCTGATGATCTGGCGACACTACCTGTATGGTACGAAAAGCACTATCTTTACAGATCATAAAAGCCTTCAACATATATTCGACCAGAAGGAGCTCAACGTGAGACAGCGACGGTGGGTCGAGATACTAAATGACTATGAATGTGAAATTCATTATCATCCCGATAAGGTCAACGTAGTAGCTGACGCCCTAAGTCGGAAAGAATTCTCAGGTCGTAGAGTTAAGGCATTGACTATGACGATCTATTCTCATCTGTCCACACAAATTAAAGAGGCTCACCAGGAAGCCTTAATGCCTGAAAATGTGGCAGGTGAATCCCTAAGAGGAATGGATAAGAACTTAGAAGTAAAGGGTGATAGAGCTTTTTACCTCATGGATCGGATCTGGACACCGAAGCTTAGTGGTTTCAGAGACGTGGTCATGAACGAAGCATACAATACTCGATACTCCGTTCACCCAGGTTCAAATAAGATGTATCTGGATCTCAAAAAGTTATATTGGTGGCCTAACATGAAAGCAGAGATTACTACCTTCGTGGGCAAGTGTCTTACTTGCGCCAAGGTTAAGGTCGTATACGAAAAGCCCTCAAGTTTACTACAACAACTGGAAATACCTAAGTGGAAGTGGGAGCGGATTACAATGGACTTCATAAAAAAATTGCCCAAGACAACGGGTGGTCTCGATACCGTTTGGGTGATCATAAACAGGTTAACTAAGTCTGCACACTTCCTGCCAATCAAAGAAACCGACAAGATGGAGAAACTGACAAGAACTTACATTAGGGAGATTGTACGAATGCATGGTGTTCCCATATCTATTATCTCTGATAGAGACAATAGATTCACTTCAAGATTCTGGCAGTCGCTATAAAAGTCCCTGGGAACTAGGCTGGACATGAGTACAACCTACCACCCACAAACAGATGGACAGAGTGAGAGGACGATACAGAAGTTGGAAGACATGCTGAGAGCTTGTGTGATCGACTTCGGTAAAGCATGGGATATCAGTTTTCCACTGGTCGAGTTTTCATACAACAACAACTATCATTCTAGTATCAAGGTTGCACCATTTGAAGCCCTCTATGGCCGGAAGTGCAGATCCCCTCTATGCTGGGCTGAGGTGGGTGACACGCAACTAGCTAAAGGAAAAGTTCCTGACAGCACTCTCACGGGTCCGGAAGTTATCCGGGAAACGAAAGAGAAGATCGTTCAGATTCGTGAACGTTTGAAAGCCTCTAGAGACCGACAGAAAAGCTACACTGACAAGAGACGGAAACCTTTGGAATTTCAGGTTGGTGACCTTGTCCTATTAAAGGTCTCACCCTGGAAGGGCTTGATACGCTTCGGAAAGCGTGGTAAGCTAAATCCAAGGTACATTGGGCCTTTTGAGATTCTCGCTAGAATCGGCCCTGTAGCTTACAAACTCCGACTACCTCAAGAACATAGTAACGTACACCCTACCTTCCACGTATCGAAACTAAATAAGTGCTTTCTGATGAGACTCTTGTTATCCCACTCGATGAAATCGAGATCAATGAGAGCCTCAACTGCGTGGAAGAACCAGTAGAAATCATGGATAGTGAAGTCAAGCAAACGAAACAAAGTTGTATCCCGATAGTGAAGGTTCGCTGGAATGCAAAACGCGGACCCGAATTCACTTGGGAGCGGGAGGATCAAATGAAACATAAATATCCTCATATTTTCCCTTAGTCCATCTGTATTTTCTTAATTCTACTTTCGGGACAAAATTTCCTTTAACAGGCGGATGATGTGACAACCCGTAATTTCTTTCTTGTAAAAGTCAAACTTAGTCAACTAAAGTCAAACATTCAATCAAGGGTCAAACTTATTCCTTTTATTATCTTAATATAGTTAGATTAAAGAGCTAAAAGTGTTTGGATCTAGCATTTTTACGTGTTATGTATTTTGCAAGGATAGCCTTTAAAACCATTTGGACCGAAGCCTCGGGCAGTGAACAACCTTGGGCCGTGAACGAGCCTTCGGGCCGTGAACCTCTGTTGGGCCGTGAAACTTCCCTTCCTATATATACGAGAGTTAGTTGATTTTTACTTCACTTCTTCATTTCTGACCGTGAAATGGAGCCTTCTCTCTAAAGATCATCAACCGTGAACACTTTTTCCCTCTTAAATATCATCCTCTTCCTCTTCTTCTTCAAGGGAACTTGCTTAAGACCTTCACTTATTCCTCAAATCTCCATGATCTTTGGGCCGTGAACTCAAGAACATCGAGTGTTCTTGGGCCATGAACCCTTCATTGGGCCGTGAACTCCTTGCAACCTCCAATCTTTGCTTATAACACTTCTTTTGTAAGTGTTTCTTGCATCATAGGTTGTTTTCCTAATACCTTAGAGGTTACTTTCACTAAATGTGTACATATATGCTATGTAAATTTCTATTTAGGACTTGTTTTGACCCGGGAACTAGCTTGTGAAATCAAACATCCTATATCGAACTTTCATTCGAATCACTCACCCAAGGCGAGTTCATACCCCTACAAATTTCATTGTTATATGCTTTTAAATGCTTTTTAAATGGTTTTAAAGGGGAGAATACAAGTCGAACACGATATAATTGTATTAAAACCCTTACGTGTAAAAACATCAAACGAAAGGATTTCTTATACTCAAATACTTGTTAAAACCATTTTAAAACTATTCTTAAATTTTTGTTTTTATCAAATTCATATTCGTGTATCTATTTACGTATAAGTATGCTTTAACGGACTTAGGACTATTGCTAAATACATTGACTCCTGTTCCTTGTTTGGTTGTGGGCTTAGGGTAGGATCACTAGTCCGACTGTCGGCTAAATCATTTTTATACTCATTGAATACATACATGAATATTAAACCCATTTTAAGGAACATACTAACTCGGTTGCTTATGTTGAACAATTGAGTCTTTTCTACAAATCAGTAACAGTTCAAACAAACATACTAGTAAACTATAATAGGTATAGTTTGGAGGATTTCTACATACTATTTCTAGATCAGAGAAAACACACATGAGTCAGTACATACATACTATCACTATACATTTACAAGAACAGGAAGGAACATACATACTATAACAAGAACAGGAAGGAACATACATACTATAACAAGAACAAGATAACTAAAACGTGATGAAACTATTTCAAGACGTAGCAATATACTTGCTATGTCACACACTTATAATCAGAGTTTCCTGTAGGGAGAGCGTGAGTTTGTGTATAGATCTATACTGGATTGACAATCCTACACCTTACTGCTAGCTACAGTAGGACCTGCAGGTCTACGGGTGACAAATGTCATAACTTTTCGATGCCTGAAGAACGTCATGTTTCACACTAGTTAAGCAAGCATGGTTATAACTTTATCACATGTTAACCTTAAAATTAACCAAATTGGTTACAAGGTAGTTAATGCTTCAGTAGTGTAGTTTATACAATACTACTATAATTCTTCATTTTTTCCATTTACATTCATACAGTGATATTCTCACAAGAGAAACGCATACTATTTTTCAAGTAAAGATAGTTACCAATATGGATAAACATACATTTATACTATTTCAAGTACAAACATACATTTTACACTTTATGCAAGAGAACACAGCATACAAACAGTTGAGTCTTGGTAGAAGACTACTTTTCATTTAAGTAGAAAATATAGGATTTTCTGGAAAGATACAAACATTTTTACTTTACATTTACAAACATTTTCATGAAACAAATGCCAACATTGGACACAAAAATACTCATGCACTCACTCAACTTTTATGTTGATACTCTCTTTCAAAATAACTTGTATTCTCAGGTCACCAGTAGACAGGTACAGATGACCAGGTTTTTGAGAAGACGGAGCATGTTCAAGACTCGTCTTTTTATTTTGATATAATTTTTGGTGTCTTACAGCTTTACACATAACACACTTGTATTAACTATATTATTAATGCAATGGATGTTGTTGCTTGTTTTACTAGTGTGCATTGTTATGATACTACACATGACGTCCTCCGCCCCCGAATGTTTCCGCAATCTCAAGCTTTCAAAGGTCAAGGATCTTCAAGGTGAACTTGTTATTGCTACATAACAAGAGAGGTAACATCAAAACCCTAATTACTTGTAAATTTCGAAATTGTATGCTAGTTTTAGGGTTCAATGCTTTGGTATTCAATTTGCATGTTCAATAGAGAAAAACATAGATCCAAAGAAATTAGGGTTGCATGTACACCATAGGAATGTTGTAATGCTCAAAACCCATCACTTTCCACAAGTGTGATCCTTCTGACTCCCCTGCCTAGAATCAGTGGCCCTAAACCGTTTCAGCGCAGACTGAGACTGCATCGGGTCTTGACTCCGCTCCCTCAACAGAAACTCGATCTCCAACTCGCGCCGCCTGGCGGCCTCCTTTAACTCTAGCATGGTATCACATTTCTGCATGGACACGAATTGTTTGATCTCCGTCTTGAGCATGCTAAGATATCGGGTCATCTGAGCCTGCTCAGAAGCGAACTCAGGGTAAAACATCACCCTCTCAGTAAAAATCCTGGTGATCTGCATCACCGACTCTGAATCCTGTTTCAGCTCTAAAAACTCCTGACCCAACCGCTCACGCTCAACCCGTGGAATGTATCGAGTACGAAGTAGCTCGCTGAACTGATCCCATATAACCACGACTCTCTGCTCATCAGAATACGAACCAGTAATCAACCTCCACCAATCTTTTGCTCCTGACCTCAGCAGGTTCAGAGCGCACCAGACCTTCTGGTCAGCGGACATGAGCATTTGAAGAAACATCCCTCCACATCAGACAACCACCTCACGGCTATAATTGGACCATGTACCTCATCAAAATCCGGGGGCTTCGTGTTATCGAAGTCCCGATACTGAAACACCCAAACTGGTCCAGCACCCGCAGCCGCCACGACTGCAAAGACTGCAGCAACAGTAGTCTTAGCAATGGTTGTGTATCTGTCATCAAAGTACTCCATCATCGCGGTCTTGATAGACCCAAACTTCTCCGAAAGCTATGCCCGGAAAAGAGCAGCAACCTCATCCTGTAGGATCTCGCAAATCCTAGCATCCATCCCCTCAAGAATGACTTCTCTGACAGGATCCTCTCTAATTGCTAGCCCATCCTGGCTACCAGCTCCTGATCCCGATCCGGATCAGGTATCAAGTCGCCTCGTAGTCACCATTCTGAAAATACACCGGAGAGATATCAGATAATCCGCGTAACAACAGAGAACCATCTCCAAACAAAACCATAGGGATTTGTGACTTCCTTGCTATGCGTATGGGTCATGTGCTTTTAGTAGTACGGGCCCATACTACCTTCTACACCTATCCATATTTGTCTCAAGGATCATCACAGCACCCTAAAAACGTACACAAACATAAACGAGTGCTTAATCCTCACTCCTAGAGGAATGCTAAATATCTCACAACTGGTCGGTTGAACCCACACAACCCATCCTACGACCACTGCTACCCGACCCTCCATTGGTGCCAGATAACAATTGCATGAATACAATAACTGTTGGGTTGTATTTACTATAACACTCCTATGGTGTACATAAAACCCTAATGCTTTGTATCTAAGTTTTCCCTAGTTATACATGCAATTTTCATTTTCCAAAGCATGAATCCTAACTAGCACACAATATAGATATCTGCAACATAAAAATTAGTTAGATGAAAACCTCCTTTTGTAGCTTTTAGAACTTGGCATTATAAGAGCTTAGCACCTCAAATGTGATTCCTCAAATGGTTAACAAAACACCATAAGCAAATGGACGATAATGTGAGAGAGGCTAGGATGCACCAAAACGTCTAGGGTTTCACCTTGGAACCTTGGGAAACCTTTTTGGTGATGCTATGGGAATTCCTGGGGTCACTTGTAAACCCTAATCCATTCACTTAGGCTTTTGATCCAATAATTCATTTGGACTAACACTTCATGGACTCTCACATAAGCTTAGTCCATTACTAATCAATAATGGATCATTAGCCCAAACTATATGTATCGCTGATTTACATAATCGGCCCCTGTTAATTTAATCAGTCTCTTTTGATCAATAAATTAATTCCAAATTAATTCTTGATAAATACCAATAAAATAATATGATTTCTCAGTTAATATATTATTCTTATAAAATATTAATAAATCATAAATAACCTCTTTCTCAAGTATCCTTCCTATCAAATTGCTTTAGTGAATGCAACCCAAAATGGACCATGCTACTATCGGGTCAAGTACATACCAATTATAGTTATTGTCACACCCCAAACCAAGGATGGCGGAAACGTCCGGGGGTGGAGGACTTCATGTATAGTATCACAACAATGAGTATAATAGTGCCCAAAGTAAATACAACCATCATAAATATAATTGAAAAAGTTATACAATAGTATGTGTTTACATGTTTCCAATCAATTACACTTATGATGACAAAAATGAAATGTTTGACGATTTAACGTCCCATCCTCAAAAGCGGTTGATTTCCTGTTTCACTGAATTCCTGAGAATACAAGTAGTTTGAAAAAGTGTCAACAATTAAGTTGGTGAGTTCATAAGAGTTTTGTTTGAGAAAGAAACCGTTTTCCTTGTAGAAAGCGATAGAATATGATTCTAGAAAATTTAATATTTTCCTATGTTATGAAATAATGTACCCTAGAAAGACCCGTAGATTCCTTCTATAATCACCCAGTGTATATAAGTTATATAAAATTTAATTTAAATAAACCGTCGAATATAATGGGTCTGCCCTAGGTCCACAACCAAACAAGGAACAGGAAGTAAGGCGGGCCCACCAATTCTAGGTCGATTTCGACTAGATTCTTATATAACTCTAGCATATACACTTAGCAATTATAGCTGAAGTCTAACAATTCTAGATGAAATGTAGTTTTGATAGAAATATGTTTCCAAAGAAAATCCAATATTTTCCTCATAAAAGTCATGTAGTCCTAATTGTGAAGACAGAGAGTATGTGTGTGTTTTGTGCTTATAATGTTCATAATGGGAATGTGTTTCCAAAGAAAATCCAATATTTTCCTTAAAAAAAGTCATGTAGCCTTAAGCGTCAAGACCGAGAATCTACAAGTATTTTTCCATACTTAGAGTAATTCATGCAAGTTTAAATCGGCATAAACTCATTTAATTTAGAAGTAAAACTCCTTTTCAAATTAGAAATTTTCATGTAAAATTGAAAGATCGTTAACTCCCTATGTGAGTCGCTATAACCATACTACGACAGAATAACCTGCTTACGACGTTCTTCAGGCGTCGGAATCGAAATGACACTTGTCACCCCCGATCGGCCGATCGGACTTATGCAAGCAACATGGGTGTGGGTTGTCAATCCCAATATAGATCTATACACAATTATCACGCTCTCCCTACAAGAGAATCTGGTTATAACTAATTCAGGATTTTCTGTGGTACTTAAGAGTACCCCGAAGGAGAATGTCTCACAACTTACGTTAACTAGTTTACATATAGTTTTGAGTATAAAACCTCTTCCGTGGAGGAAGTGAAATCACCTTTTACGAAAATACATTTGTTATATAAATCCATAAACTATTACTATTATAGTTTATCAAGTAGTATATGAAAAACCCATTTGTTTTGAGAGTAAACCTTTTCCATGTAGTATGCTTTTATCGAAAATTCATAAACTATACTTAATGTAGTTTATTAGATGTGTTCGAAATGAATGGAGGAAAATCCTTAATATGAATGACTAATTTCTGTTTATGATGATAAACTAACAAGAATGCATCCAAACATTGCGAAACTTATTGTTATGCACTTTGCTCAACATAATACAAAGTGTTGTTAATATGGTAAACTATGCAACTAGTTTTTATCCTTTCTGCACTGTTTTGAAATTATCATAGAAAAATCATGCAAAGTCGAAAACTAACTCCGTAAACTCTGAGAGCTTATAAAATGTATCTAGTTTATTCATAATTTTTATTATGATTTTTAGAAGTCTCTAACTTATGTGAAAGTGTTCATAATCACAGACTAGTCCGAATTCGTTTATGAAATGATAGGCAGTTTTGTAAAAATCACCATATATCGTAGACAAATCATATGGAGATGTGCAAGTAGTCATTTTAAAGGTATAAACCTGAACTATTTGCATATTATACAGTTTTGAAAGATATTACGTTTAAGTTGGGTAAAATAGTTCGTGAATGGGTCACAACGTTTCTGTTGTAAGCTGTCAAGTTGAGTTTTGAATATGTTTTGGTGTTTTAACTTGTATCCCCCCCCTGAAAACTGAAGAAAACTAGAAAATGTAGGGGTATGAACTCACCTTGAGTTATGACTTGAAGAGTGGAAGGTCGAAGACGAGGAGTATCAAGTCAAGATCACTTGATGAACACGTGAGAGTTTGGATGATCCTAAGAACGATTTTTGGTGTTAAGATATGAGTCAATGATCCAAGAGTGTTATGAAATTATGGAATGACACTTGAGTTTAGATGGAATACTTACCAAAAAGTGCTGTAGCAACTCAAGAACACTTGCACAAGGTGGTGGAAAGTAGAGAGAAAGAAGCTTTCTTGAGATGATATGAGAAGTGTAAAAGTGAAGGATTTATTAAAGTGAACCAAGAAATCCTCCAGGGATTTCTTTATGTAAATGTTGCTGGAGCAACTTGCAAGATTGAAGGGATGTTTACCTTGGTTTGTGTGATGTGGATAGGGTTGGACTATTGAGAGGATGACACATGGAAGACAAGTGGGCACACTTGACCCACTTGTGGGGTAAATATCTTCTTAATATAAACTAATGATTTTTAATTAATAAATACTAAAAAAATAATTAAAATAAGAGTTCTGGGGTTTTAAAATGGTAAAATATGGATTTGGGTGAAAATCCCACGTTAAAAAAATGAAAAACGGGCTTAAAATGAAGTCGTGGTCGAAAACCGAGTGAAAAAGGGGAAAATCCGAAGTCAGGCTTGATTCCGGATCTTGGCTATCTTGGAACCAGACTGAAGTGGATCCGAAGGGAAGAAGAACCGCGGTTCGGAGGCTGCGCTTGCTTGGCTGCGGTTCGCTTGGCTGCGGTCGGCTTGGCTGCGGTCGGCTTGGCTGCGGTCCGGCTGCGGCTAGGTGGTTGCAGTCTTCAGCAGCCTTGGTCCTTAGTAGTCCCATTCCTTAGTCATTGCGGTCCGATGACATGGCTACACAAGGGGACTCCGGTCCAAGTAAGGTTTGGTCCCTATAGAGGGACTCCGGTTCAAGTAGGGTTTGGCCCCTATAGAGGGACTCCGACCCTAAAAGGCTATTTTCCAAGGTATCTTCCCGTTTCGCATGGTTTTTCACCAAGTCAAGTGTCGGGATGCCCCAACTGATTACAAAAAGATCAAAAGAGGTTTTGAGAGAGATTTGGGAGAGATTTCACATACTTGGAGAGATTTGGCATACTTGGAGAGATTTGGGAGAGATTTCACATACTTGGAGAGATTTGACATACTTGGAGAGATTTGGCATACTTGGAGAGATTTGGGAGAGATTTCACATACTTGGAGAGATTTGACATACTTGGAGAGATTTAGGAGAGATTTCACATACTTGGAGAGATTTGGCATACTTGGAGAGATTTGGGAGAGATTTCACATTCTTGGAGAGATTCCACATACTTAGAGAGATTTGGGAGAGATTTCACATACTTGGAGAGATTTCACATACTTAGAGAGATTTGGGAGAGATTTCACATTCTTGGAGAGATTCCACATACTTAGAGAGATTTGGGAGAAATTCCACATACTTAGAGAGATTTGGGAGAGATTTCACATACTTGGAGAGATTTGACATACTTAGAGAGATTTGGGAGAGATTTCACATACTTGGAGAGATTTGGGAGAGATTTTACATACTTGGAGAGATTTGGGAGAGATTTCACATACTTAGAGAGATTTGGGAGAGATTCCACATACTTGGAGAGATTTGGGAGAGATTTTAATCTTAGCCTTTATTATTGTATAATCTCGTAATGCAAGGTTCGTGAACCCCGTTATGTTTCGTTTATGATTGTTTTAAGTCCCCGAAAGGGTCCTTAGTCGTGTTTTGATGCGTTTAACTCCCCTTTTAGGGTTTTTACATTGTTAACACATAGAATCTTCGAGATAAATGCATATTTTTTTATACATAGAATAACTTTTTAACATACAAGTACTAGTTAAGTTTGACCGGTTTGACTTGTTGACTTTGACTTTGACTTTGACTTTGACTTGGCCGAAATTGACGGTTGTCACAGTTATGGGCTTAGACACCTAATCCAACAGTCTCCCACTTGGATAAGTCTAATAAAAATAACTGCCAATGTAGCTTCATACTCTGATTAGCAATCGTAGCTCTCAAAAGCTGCTGTCGAACTCTGACGCGTCCATTAGATAAGGGATCAAATATTACTCCGTTCTACAAGATATCGTATGAACCGAGACATGGATTATAATCATTCTCTCTGTTCATGTGTTGTTTCCCGATTTCCGATTTATGACGACTAAATAATTGAACAAATCAAATCAGTCCAGGCTTGGCCAAGCGCTTAGGGTGTCATCACTAAATCATCGAGGGGCCCACATATATCGCTTTTATTCCACATTGTGTAAAAGGAACGAATAAACTTCGACTCATATGCTTGCTCAATTCACTCATCAAATCACATACAACAATACGTTTTATAACACCAAGTTACTGGTGCGTTTACGTATCATCAACGTGCAACCGATTTGTAAACTACAACTCATATGTCTTGGTTTCAAGAATATAAGATATTATCGTCTCACAATCACTCGTGATAAAATCCATGAAGTGATTAAGTGAGCATGGATTTAGTCCAATACTCAAATCTTATTATAGGAGTACTCATGAACACTGTAGCAAACTTGTGTTATGTCTAAACGCTTTAGACAATCTACAGTCGGATTCATGACAATATTTCCTCATTACTTACTTCTAAAGTATGATTGACTGTGGATGTTTTGAATAACCTAGTTATTCGGCAAGTAAAACATGCGAAGTGACACACAAGAATAATCGAATCCAATATGGTCTCAAAACTTTTTGAATATAAATAAAACACTTATTATTTAATCACCATATTGATTATACATTATTCATTGTATAATGTTTCGACTAATCAACTTAATACTTGAATTAAAACAATAGTCCTTTCTTTGTGAAACAGATCAATTGAATGCATTTTTCAATTACGTGATGGGTTTTATACATAACAAACAATCCTATGTGTCCATGCAACCCTAATTTGAGGATTTATGTTTTCACTATTAGACATACAAGCATTGAACACAAAAACTAGAAACCCTAGGAGGCACGTGTAATTTTTGAAATTAACATATAATTAGGGTTAGGATACATACCTTGATTGTTATATTGTAATAACAATCAAATCCTTGAAGATCTTGAACTTTGGTAGCAAGCGCCACAAGTGTCGCGCCTCTAATGGCTCACAAACAAACCTAGCAACCAAGGATTACTATGGAGAGAGAGAAGTAGAGTAGAATTTCGGCCCTTAGCCTTTCTTGGAGTGCCTTAGACGAAATCCAACCCTATAGGGGTTTATATAGGTGATAAGGAAGGTTTAGGATAAGGCAGGTGTATCTTAGATAACCCTAATCCCTTAACTTCCTCCCTAAGGCTTCCAAGGCACCCTTAGAGCCCAAGGAAACCCTATGACACTATAGATTTCGTTCCCCACCTCTAAGGGAGGTTCTAGAATGCTCAATGCACAACTTTTGAACATTGTCACCTTTAGTCCCTGCAGTTTCAATTAATTCCTTTAATCCCAAAATTAATTCAAAATTAATTTATGATTAACTATTAATTAAACAATATGATTTCTAATTAATATATTATATCCATAATACATTAATAAATAATTTATCTTGATTATTAATTTATTAACCAAGCAATAAATTATTAAATCATTCTTCTCTCTCTAACAATTATCCTATTCAATTGCCAGGTTTGAAGGCAACCCAAAAGGACATTGCTACTATCAATTCAAGTACATAACAATTATATTTATGGGCTTAGACACCTAATCCAACAGTCTCCCACTTGGATAAGTCTAATAACTATAATTGCAAGTATAACTTCAAAAATTGACAAGCAAATTTTAGCTACCAAAAGCCGATGTCTAACTCTGACCTAGTCAATGACGTGTCCTTAGATAAGGGATCATATATTCCTCCATTCTCAAGATATCGTATGAACTGAGACATGGATTTCAATCATTCTCTCTGTTCATGTGTTGTTTCCCGATTTCCTATTTATGACGACCGACTAATTGAACAGATCAAATCAGTCCAGGCTTGGCCAAGCGCTTTATGGTGTCATCACTAAATCATCGAGGGGCCCATAGATATCGCTTTTATCCAACTTTGGGTAAAAGGAACGGATAAACATCGACTCATATGCTTGCTCTATTTACTCATCAAATCACACACAACAATACGTTTTATAACACCAAGTTACTAGTGCGTTTACGTATTATCAATGTGCAACCGATTTGCAAACTGTAACTTATATCTCTTTGTTTCAAGAATATAAGATATTATCGTCTCACAATCACTCGTGATAAAATCCATGAAGTGATTTAAGTGAGCGTGGGTTTAATCCAATACTCTAATCTTATTAAAGCACTCATGAACTCTGCAACAAACTTTTGCTATGTCTAAACACTTTAGACAATCTAAAGACGGACTCATGACAATCTTGCTTCATACCTACTCCCAATGTATGAGCGACTGTGGATGTTTGAATAACCTAGTTATTCTGGAAGTCAAAACATGCAAAGTGAAACACAATAATAATACTTAATCCTATATGACCCCAAAACTTTTGAGTATAAATAAAACACCTTTTATTTAGTCACCATATTGATTACTCATTATTCATTGTATACTGTTTCAGATAATCAACTTGACACTTGAATTATAACAACAGTTGTCCCATGCACCAAGCATGCACACTATGTTTACCTATGATCCTTTCTTTGTGAAATAGATCAATTGGAAAACATTTCCTATGAAACTCATTTCACAATCCCTAAAACTCATTGTTAGTGTAAGAATATAAAATTCTTGCCACTATTAGAATATGTTAGATTCTAACATTTTATGCAACGATCCTTTCATAATGTCACTGCACAAAAGTCACCAAGACCCAGCCAATGAAATTACAAAGTTCTCTATCGGAGATTGTTTCAAGACAATTCCATAGATGTGAAGTCTCACATTCAAAGTACATTCCTTTGAACATCCTTCTTGCATAAAAGTTCCTAATCTCGACATAGATTCTTAATATCCAACTCCCATTTATGGAAACATTCCATATTTGCCATATGACAACTCAATCTAAATAGAATCTTATCTATACATAATAATGTCGATATGGTCCATCCAATACTATACTTCCAACTACTCACAAGCGACAAATCCTTAGGAAATCTTAGATCGTCCTTTGACAGTCGTTTAATCATTTTAGTCAAATCCGGTTCTAGTCCCTTTTCCCTCTTAATGCTCTAGGCATTTGGAAA
Organism: Lactuca virosa; assembly: GCF_052849685.1. Taxonomy (NCBI): domain Eukaryota; kingdom Viridiplantae; phylum Streptophyta; class Magnoliopsida; order Asterales; family Asteraceae; genus Lactuca; species Lactuca virosa. Next base: position 193,711,386 of record NC_136430.1, read on the forward strand.
ATTTTAGAACGGTCAAATATTATAGCATATGCAATCGATCCTATACCCGAAGCGTATGGGACGCAATTCATACTGTCTCACATAAAGACGTGATACTAGACTAGTCATTTGCTATAATATTTGTAATTGCCATGTTCTTAAAATTTTGATTATGAAAAGGGATGCCGTAATCATAACCAAATTTTGAGAATGCAATTATCCTTTCAATATATAGAATTTCCTTATGTTGAACCATTCCAACATAACATTCATATATATATATATATATATATATATATATATATATATATATATATGACTAAATTTGACTAAAAACTCACAATCTAAGCTTTTAGATTTGAAATGAAGTATAATATCCTCTCCCTTAATTATAGCAAAACAACTCTTCATCCCTTGCAACTTTGCAAATTGAAATTCTTGTTTTCTATAATTAGTATTGTTAACTCGCAAATCATAATAATCATGCTCCCACTAACATGATAATTATCTTCTTACCAGCATAACACTTATGCTCCCACTAGCTTTGACATGTATTCAGAAATCAGTTGGACTTCTAGAAATCAATACTTATTGACTTTCTTACTGAAGTTCATATTTCTGATACGAGATGCTTCGATAAGCTTTTATCTAAGCTCATACACCTTTTAGAAAGCTCACATAAGTGTCTAAACAATTTCAAAACTTATAGCAATAAGTCTTAATTGTTCAAACCAATTGCCAAATCTCACAATTCGAACTATGAAGAGGGATGCCGTAATCATAATCGAATTTGAGCATGCAATTTACACAACTTCTGTCTCCTTAAATTCTTTCTTAATGAATGCGTTTCCTCACAATCATTTTCATGAATTTGAGAGAAGCATTATGACACTTAGATTTTATGGTGTATGCGTTCCTATCCATGTGAATTTGCCATAACCATAATCGTAAGACAAGGTTTATGACAAAATCAAACTCATATTGACTGAACTCGTTGAATCTCAATTTCTTGCCTCATGGTAGCACGAGTGCCCACCATGTCTTCCAAGTTGATAAGAAGGTCACCTATTCAAATCAATGTACTTTCCATTGATCAAGGTGCTTTGCTTTTATGCATTCAGATGAGAACTCATAGAACTCACATGCATAGCTAACTCAATTGGAATGGAAAGGAAATAAGATTATGTCAACCACGATAGGTTATAAACCTCAAGTCGTGTCCTAGTGATGATCAACTAGGTTTATTCTTGATTTGTTCCTGAAACTATTCAATACCATTAAGACTCCTACTGACTCCTTGACATATAAGGTTCTCTTATCAAGAAACATTCATTGACAAACATATATTCAAGAGTTAGTGTAGCTTTTAATCAAGTTTAACACTTCACACAATTGGTCCTAGTTGGTCTTTGTCTTCTACAAGACATCACAACTTACCAATTTCAAATGTGCAGGAATAAGAAAACTTTTTCAAACTCCACATTTGATAAGTGTTATAAACCTTCTTAAGACATGTCACTCAAGTTACAATCTTGGAGTATGACTCTAAGACTCGATATTTGAATGAAGTATGATTCACCTTTTGACTTAACCATTTCAACAATTCCGGTTCCTCTTCTTAGCCATACTAGTGCAATAAGATTTACTTAGAGGAATAATTGTGATATGGTTTCACAATCATTAAGATGCTCATAAAACATGATACTCAAGTACTCTCCCATCTTTTCAGATTGGAGAAACTTTTATCTTTCTGCCTAATCGATTCTTCTTATTCGTTCTGCCATTCATTGAAACTTTTTCAACAACTCATAATTACACTTAATCTTATAAGTATAACCATATTTACTAAACTATAGTAAATCATGATGAATAATTCTATTGTTCTTTGTGGTGGACTTGACCAGCGCACAACCAAGTGTACCTAATCTCCTAGTCCTTCACTTGACTCTTGGTCAAGGAATTAGTCTCAATTTTGCCAAATACAAAGTTCCTCATTCTTCACACAACACAAGTTGTATGATTCCAAGTTTCTGTCCAATTGAAACTTGGGTGATGAGAAACTTTCTCTATTTGGTAAACTTTAGACACTTACCACAAATAACGTAATTAAGAATCAAATCCATTCACAATATTGCTAACAAGAAACATTCAAAAACCAATTTTCACGAAAACCATTGCAAGGAAACATAAATAAGACAAAATCAAAATTTATTTTATTGCGGAAAAATGTTGTCCTTACAATGCGATTACAAATGAAAACTGTGTAAATATTCTTTAGCAATCTATCCTAACTCTTAAGTAGCAGCTCAAAAATCCGATCTTCGAATCCATGCGATCGAAATCCATTTCTTCATGATCAGATTCAACTTACGTCTTCCTTTAAGCTTCCTCTATTTTCTTCGATCCTGAAGTAGAGCCATACGTCTTGACTCTCCCATCTCTTAGATCTCTCAGGTAGTCAGGGCAGCTTCGTCTCCAATGCCCCTTATCTTGGCAATAAAGGAAATGGACTCTTTTAGAACAGCACATGGAACAATCTCATACTTTTCTGGACTTCCAATGTTGCCAGTGTCCATTGAAGTTTGGGAGTATGATTGACAGGTCAAATTTGCTTGACCAGTGCGCGAAATCATCGTTGTTTCAGCAGAAACAAGCAAGTATGTCAAATCAATGAGGGTCACGTCGTGATCCATCATATAGTACTCTCTTACGAACTTACTATATGAGTCAGGAAGTGACTGAAGAACCCAGTCAACAACCAACTTACCTGAAATATCGACACCCGACATCCTTAACCTGTCAATGTGTGACTTCATCTCTAAGACGTGTGCACACACAGGTTTCCCATTTACTTGCCAAAAGGGCTTGAGTGAGCTTGAACTTTTCAAGTCTTCGAACACGTGGGTTAGGGAGAATAATTGGAGGACGTGGAGGAAGTGAATCATGATTTCCATTTCCACGATCCAATCGTAGAATATCATCTTCAGGTGGAAAGATTTTTCCAAAGGATTCAGGAAGGCCATGGTTTTCAGAACTAGACATCTACAAAAGGAGAAAATTCAAGTTAGTTGATAAGAGTCCTTGATATAACACCCAAATGAAATATCAAGGCTAGGACCCAACACCATGTTCTACAACTTGGAAGAGGGATGCCGTAATCCAGTTGCAGAACATTTGAAGGTAGGTAAATGACGATTTACGAATTTCCACCATGAAAAACGAAAAGAAGTTTAAGTTTGAAATGAATTGAAACTCCTAGATCTTTTGAGATTCATTGAACTTTTCAATGACATGTTTAATCTCGATTATGCCCTTCATTTGTGACTGGGATGCCGAGGATCACAAATAAGGTGTGAATAACCATGCGAATGTACGTGGTGCACTCAACGTCATCATCACCTAATCAATGTGCCGGTTAACCACACACGCTCCATTGATCTATGACAGACATCGAATCACCCTTCACTACCAATGCCAATCCCAACTTAGTGTGCTGGTTAACCACACACGCTCCACTAATTGTCTCGGCAAGGGTACAAAGTGTAATTCCATGGATTAGCATACAATTTCACATTATGCCTAAAGTAACTAAGATTTGGAAATTTATAAAAGCATTTAGTTACTTTGTATTCATTATACTTATGATGGAAGGTTGTGTCCTATCCTACTCGTTCGACTAACGACCCTCCACTAGTCAAGAGTGCGGTGGGTAAGAGTGGATACCCATTCAACCGCCATTTTATAGGCAATTTTCTTAAACACCCCTTAGAGACCAGCTTCGTGAATGAGGCCAACTAATGGTAAGACTGACTCTTTACTCATACATATATAATATTAAACTTTTAATTATATATATATATATATATATATATATATATATATATATATATATATATATATATATATAGTATAAGAGTGTATTTTACACTTTTAAAATACTAGGTGGTTTTTATTAATTTTCTCTTTTAATTAAACGTTTAATTAACTTAATAAAACCATAAGGGTGTAATTTGAACTATTTTGATATAATAATTATTCAAAAATTAAACAATTAATTAAATTATTAAATCAAATAAGGATTACCAATTTAAACTAAATATATTAACTTAATTTAATCCTATATCCATGGATTTGGAAATTTAGGCAGGGATATCTTTAATTATCTAATTAAAGAGTTAACAAGATAATTACCAAAAATAACAACCTACTAACAGATTCCTTAGATTTCGAAATCTTCTGCTTGGAGTGGAAGGCAAGGCTTTCAAACTTGCCTAAAAATCAAAAACCCTAGGGTTAGGAAACCCTAGATTTCGACTCCAAGGTGGCCAAAGTAAAGGGTTTGAAAACCCTTAGGGATTTTCGAAAAATAGGGTTCTTAAACCCCAATTTGCGAAAATTTAAAGGCCTTAGGGTTTAATAGCCATAAACCCTAATTTTTTCTAGTTTAATCAATTTTACCAAATCTAATTGAAAACAAAAACCATAATCTCTGATACCACTGATGGGTTTTTATAAACAATCCTATGTGTGCATGCAACCCTAATTTGAGGATCTATGTTTTCACTATTAGACATACAAGCATTGAACACAAAAACTAGAAACCCTAGGAGGCACATGTAATTTTCGAAATTAACATATAATTAGGGTTAGGATACATACCTTGATTGTTATATTGTAATAACAATCAAATCCTTGAAGATCTTGAACTTTGGTAGCAAGCGCCACAAGTGTCGCGCCTCTAATGGCTCACAAACAAACCTAGCAACCAAGGATTACTATGGAGAGAGAGAAGTAGAGTAGAATTTCGGCCCTTAGCCTTTCTTGGAGTGCCTTAGACGAAATCCAACCCTATAGGGGTTTATATAGGTGATAAGGAAGGTTTAGGATAAGGCAGGTGTATCTTAGATAACCCTAATCCCTTAACTTCCTCCCTAAGGCTTCCAAGGCACCCTTAGAGCCCAAGGAAACCCTATGACACTATAGATTTCGTTCCCCACCTCTAAGGGAGGTTCTAGAATGCTCAATGCACAACTTTTGAACATTGTCACCTTTAGTCCCTGCAGTTTCAATTAATTCCTTTAATCCCAAAATTAATTCAAAATTAATTTATGATTAACTATTAATTAAACAATATGATTTCTAATTAATATATTATATCCATAATACATTAATAAATAATTTATCTTGATTATTAATTTATTAACCAAGCAATAAATTATTAAATCATTCTTCTCTCTCTAACAATTATCCTATTCAATTGCCAGGTTTGAAGGCAACCCAAAAGGACATTGCTACTATCAATTCAAGTACATAACAATTATATTTATGGGCTTAGACACCTAATCCAACAGTCTCCCACTTGGATAAGTCTAATAACTATAATTGCAAGTATAACTTTAAAAATTGACAAGCAAATTTTAGCTACCAAAAGCCGATGTCTAACTCTGACCTAGTCAATGACGTGTCCTTAGATAAGGGATCATATATTCCTCCATTCTCAAGATATCGTATGAACTGAGACATGGATTTCAATCATTCTCTCTGTTCATGTGTTGTTTCCCGATTTCCTATTTATGACGACCGACTAATTGAACAGATCAAATCAGTCCAGGCTTGGCCAAGCGCTTTATGGTGTCATCACTAAATCATCGAGGGGCCCATAGATATCGCTTTTATCCAACTTTGGGTAAAAGGAACGGATAAACATCGACTCATATGCTTGCTCTATTTACTCATCAAATCACACACAACAATACGTTTTATAACACCAAGTTACTGGTGCGTTTACGTATTATCAATGTGCAACCGATTTGCAAACTGTAACTTATATCTCTTTGTTTCAAGAATATAAGATATTATCGTCTCATAATCACTCGTGATAAAATCCATGAAGTGATTTAAGTGAGCGTGGGTTTAATCCAATACTCTAATCTTATTAAAGCACTCATGAACTCTGCAACAAACTTTTGCTATGTCTAAACACTTTAGACAATCTAAAGACGGACTCATGACAATCTTGCTTCATACCTACTCCCAATGTATGAGCGACTGTGGATGTTTGAATAACCTAGTTATTCTGGAAGTCAAAACATGCAAAGTGAAACACAATAATAATACTTAATCCTATATGACCCCAAAACTTTTGAGTATAAATAAAACACCTTTTATTTAGTCACCATATTGATTACTCATTATTCATTGTATACTGTTTCAGATAATCAACTTGACACTTGAATTATAACAACAGTTGTCCCATGCACCAAGCATGCACACTATGTTTACCTATGATCCTTTCTTTGTGAAATAGATCAATTGGAAAACATTTCCTATGAAACTCATTTCACAATCCCTAAAACTCATTGTTAGTGTAAGAATATAAAATTCTTGCCACTATTAGAATATGTTAGATTCTAACATTTTATGCAACGATCCTTTCATAATGTCACTGCACAAAAGTCACCAAGACCCAGCCAATGAAATTACAAAGTTCTCTATCGGAGATTGTTTCAAGACAATTCCATAGATGTGAAGTCTCACATTCAAAGTACATTCCTTTGAACATCCTTCTTGCATAAAAGTTCCTAATCTCGACATAGATTCTTAATATCCAACTCCCATTTATGGAAACATTCCATATTTGCCATATGACAACTCAATCTAAATAGAATCTTATCTATACATAATAATGTCGATATGGTCCATCCAATACTATACTTCCAACTACTCACAAGCGACAAATCCTTAGGAAATCTTAGATCGTCCTTTGACAGTCGTTTAATCATTTTAGTCAAATCCGGTTCTAGTCCCTTTTCCCTCTTAATGCTCTAGGAATTTGGAAAATTTTAGAACGGTCATATATTATAGCATATGCAATCGATCCTATACCCGAAGCGTATGGGACGCAATTCATACTGTCTCACATAAAGACGTGATACTAGACTAGTCATTTGCTATAATATTTGTAATTGCCATGTTCTTAAAATTTTGATTATGAAAAGGGATGCCGTAATCATAACCAAATTTTGAGAATGCAATTATCCTTTCCATATATAGAATTTCCTTATGTTGAACCATTCCAACATAACATTCATATATATATATATATATATATATATATATATATATATATATATATATATATATATATATATATATATATATATATATATATATATTTGACTAAATTTGACTAAAAACTCACAATCTAAGCTTTTAGATTTGAAATGAAGTATAATATCCTCTCCCTTAATTATAGCAAAACAACTCTTCATCCCTTGCAACTTTGCAAATTGAAATTCTTGTTTTCTATAATTAGTATTGTTAACTCGCAAATCATAATAATCATGCTCCCACTAACATGATAATTATCTTCTTACCAGCATAACACTTATGCTCCCACTAGCTTTGACATGTATTCAGAAATCAGTTGGACTTCTAGAAATCAATACTTATTGACTTTCTTACTGAAGTTCATATTTCTGATACGAGATGCTTCGATAAGCTTTTATCTAAGCTCATACACCTTTTAGAAAGCTCACATAAGTGTCTAAACAATTTCAAAACTTATAGCAATAAGTCTTAATTGTTCAAACCAATTGCCAAATCTCACAATTCGAACTATGAAGAGGGATGCCGTAATCATAATCGAATTTGAGCATGCAATTTACACAACTTCTGTCTCCTTAAATTCTTTCTTAATGAATGCGTTTCCTCACAATCATTTTCATGAATTTGAGAGAAGCATTATGACACTTAGATTTTATGGTGTATGCGTTCCTATCCATGTGAATTTGCCATAACCATAATCGTAAGACAAGGTTTATGACAAAATCAAACTCATATTGACTGAACTCGTTGAATCTCAATTTCTTGCCTCATGGTAGCACGAGTGCCCACCATGTCTTCCAAGTTGATAAGAAGGTCACCTATTCAAATCAATGTACTTTCCATTGATCAAGGTGCTTTGCTTTTATGCATTCAGATGAGAACTCATAGAACTCACATGCATAGCTAACTCAATTGGAATGGAAAGGAAATAAGATTATGTCAACCACGATAGGTTATAAACCTCAAGTCGTGTCCTAGTGATGATCAACTAGGTTTATTCTTGATTTGTTCCTGAAACTATTCAATACCATTAAGACTCCTACTGACTCCTTGACATATAAGGTTCTCTTATCAAGAAACATTCATTGACAAACATATATTCAAGAGTTAGTGTAGCTTTTAATCAAGTTTAACACTTCACACAATTGGTCCTAGTTGGTCTTTGTCTTCTACAAGACATCACAACTTACCAATTTCAAATGTGCAGGAATAAGAAAACTTTTTCAAACTCCACATTTGATAAGTGTTATAAACCTTCTTAAGACATGTCACTCAAGTTACAATCTTGGAGTATGACTCTAAGACTCGATATTTGAATGAAGTATGATTCACCTTTTGACTTAACCATTTCAACAATTCCGGTTCCTCTTCTTAGCCATACTAGTGCAATAAGATTTACTTGGAGGAATAATTGTGATATGGTTTCACAATCATTAAGATGCTCATAAAACATGATACTCAAGTACTCTCCCATCTTTTCAGATTGGAGAAACTTTTATCTTTCTGCCTAATCGATTCTTCTTATTCGTTCTGCCATTCATTGAAACTTTTTCAACAACTCATAATTACACTTAATCTTATAAGTATAACCATATTTACTAAACTATAGTAAATCATGATGAATAATTCTATTGTTCTTTGTGGTGGACTTGACCAGCGCACAACCAAGTGTACCTAATCTCCTAGTCCTTCACTTGACTCTTGGTCAAGGAATTAGTCTCAATTTTGCCAAATACAAAGTTCCTCATTCTTCACACAACACAAGTTGTATGATTCCAAGTTTCTGTCCAATTGAAACTTGGGTGATGAGAAACTTTCTCTATTTGGTAAACTTTAGACACTTACCACAAATAACGTAATTAAGAATCAAATCCATTCACAATATTGCTAACAAGAAACATTCAAAAACCAATTTTCACGAAAACCATTGCAAGGAAACATAAATAAGACAAAATCAAAATTTATTTTATTGCGGAAAAATGTTGTCCTTACAATGCGATTACAAATGAAAACTGTGTAAATATTCTTTAGCAATCTATCCTAACTCTTAAGTAGCAGCTCAAAAATCCGATCTTCGAATCCATGCGATCGAAATCCATTTCTTCATGATCAGATTCAACTTACGTCTTCCTTTAAGCTTCCTCTCTTTTCTTCGATCCTGAAGTAGAGCCATACGTCTTGACTCTCCCATCTCTTAGATCTCTCAGGTAGTCAGGGCAGCTTCGTCTCCAATGCCCCTTATCTTGGCAATAAAGGAAATGGACTCTTTTAGAACAGCACATGGAACAATCTCATACTTTTCTGGACTTCCAATGTTGCCAGTGTCCATTGAAGTTTGGGAGTATGATTGACAGGTCAAATTTGCTTGACCAGTGCGCGAAATCATCGTTGTTTCAGCAGAAACAAGCAAGTATGTCAAATCAATGAGGGTCACGTCGTGATCCATCATATAGTACTCTCTTACGAACTTACTATATGAGTCAGGAAGTGACTGAAGAACCCAGTCAACAACCAACTTACCTGAAATATCGACACCCGACATCCTTAACCTGTCAATGTGTGACTTCATCTCTAAGACGTGTGCACACACAGGTTTCCCATTTACTTGCCAAAAGGGCTTGAGTGAGCTTGAACTTTTCAAGTCTTCGAACACGTGGGTTAGGGAGAATAATTGGAGGACGTGGAGGAAGTGAATCATGATTTCCATTTCCACGATCCAATCGTAGAATATCATCTTCAGGTGGAAAGATTTTTCCAAAGGATTCAGGAAGGCCATGGTTTTCAGAACTAGACATCTACAAAAGGAGAAAATTCAAGTTAGTTGATAAGAGTCCTTGATATAACACCCAAATGAAATATCAAGGCTAGGACCCAACACCATGTTCTACAACTTGGAAGAGGGATGCCGTAATCCAGTTGCAGAACATTTGAAGGTAGGTAAATGACGATTTACGAATTTCCACCATGAAAAACGAAAAGAAGTTTAAGTTTGAAATGAATTGAAACTCCTAGATCTTTTGAGATTCATTGAACTTTTCAATGACATGTTTAATCTCGATTATGCCCTTCATTTGTGACTGGGATGCCGAGGATCACAAATAAGGTGTGAATAACCATGCGAATGTACGTGGTGCACTCAACGTCATCATCACCTAATCAATGTGCCGGTTAACCACACACGCTCCATTGATCTATGACAGACATCGAATCACCCTTCACTACCAATGCCAATCCCAACTTAGTGTGCTGGTTAACCACACACGCTCCACTAATTGTCTCGGCAAGGGTACAAAGTGTAATTCCATGGATTAGCATACAATTTCACATTATGCCTAAAGTAACTAAGATTTGGGAATTTATAAAAGCATTTAGTTACTTTGTATTCATTATACTTATGATGGAAGGTTGTGTCCTATCCTACTCGTTCGACTAACGACCCTCCACTAGTCAAGAGTGCGGTGGGTAAGAGTGGATACCCATTCAACCGCCATTTTATAGGCAATTTTCTTAAACACCCCTCAGAGACCAGCTTCGTGAATGAGGCCAACTAATGGTAAGACTGACTCTTTACTCATACATATATAATATTAAACTTTTAATTATATATATATATATATATATATATATATATATATATATATATATATATATATATATATATATATATATATAGTATAAGAGTGTATTTTACACTTTTAAAATACTAGGTGGTTTTTATTAATTTTCTCTTTTAATTAAACGTTTAATTAACTTAATAAAACCATAAGGGTGTAATTTGAACTATTTTGATATAATAATTATTCAAAAATTAAACAATTAATTAAATTATTAAATCAAATAAGGATTACCAATTTAAATTAAATATATTAACTTAATTTAATCCTATATCCATGGATTTGGAGATTTAGGCAGGGATATCTTTAATTATCTAATTAAAGAGTTAACAAGATAATTACCAAAAATAACAACCTACTAACAGATTCCTTAGATTTCGAAATCTTCTGCTTGGAGTGGAAGGCAAGGCTTTCAAACTTGCCTAAAAATCAAAAACCCTAGGGTTAGGAAACCCTAGATTTCGACTCCAAGGTGGCCAAAGTAAAGGGTTTGAAAACCCTTAGGGATTTTCGAAAAATAGGGTTCTTAAACCCCAATTTGCGAAAATTTAAAGGCCTTAGGGTTTAATAGCCATAAACCCTAATTTTTTCTAGTTTAATCAATTTTACCAAATCTAATTGAAAACAAAAACCATAATCTCTGATACCACTGATGGGTTTTTATACATAACAAACGATCCTATGTGTGCATGCAACCCTAATTTGAGGATCTATGTTTTCACTATTAGACATACAAGCATTGAACACAAAAACTAGAAACCCTAGGAGGCACATGTAATTTTCGAAATTAACATATAATTAGGGTTAGGATACATACCTTGATTTTTATATTGTAATAACAATCAAATCCTTGAAGATCTTGAACTTTGGTAGCAAGCGCCACAAGTGTCGCGCCTCTAATGGCTCACAAACAAACCTAGCAACCAAGGATTACTATGGAGAGAGAGAAGTAGAGTAGAATTTCGGCCCTTAGCCTTTCTTGGAGTGCCTTAGACGAAATCCAACCCTATAGGGGTTTATATAGGTGATAAGGAAGGTTTAGGATAAGGCAGGTGTATCTTAGATAACCCTAATCCCTTAACTTCCTCCCTAAGGCTTCCAAGGCACCCTTAGAGCCCAAGGAAACCCTAGGACACTCTAGATTTCGTTCCGCACCTCTAAGGGAGGTTCTAGAATGCTCAATGCACAACTTTTGAACATTGTCACCTTTAGTCCCTGCAGTTTCAATTAATTCCTTTAATCCCAAAATTAATTCAAAATTAATTTCTGATTAAATATTAATTAAACAATATGATTTCTAATTAATATATTATATCCATAATACATTAATAAATCATTTATCTTGATTATTAATTTATTAACCAAGCAATAAATTATTAAATCATTATTCTCTCTCTAACAATTATCCTATTCAATTGCCAGGTTTGAAGGCAACCCAAAAGGACATTGCTACTATCAATTCAAGTACATAACAATTATAGTTATGGGCTTAGACACCTAATCCAACATTACGCTCATTTCACAATTCCAAATCCTTATCGTAAGTGTAAGAATACCAAATTCTTGCCATTTACTGTAATTTGTTAAATTCTAAACTTATATACAATGATCCTTTTGTAATGACTATGCACAAAGGTCACAGAGACTTGGCAAAAGAAATTATAAAGTATTCCAATAGAGAAAAATTCCATGGAAACGAAGTCTCATATTTAAAGTAAATTCCTTTGAACATCCTTCTTGCATTAAGGTTTCTAATCTTATACAAATTTTATGACTAATTTCCACTTATGGAAACATTTCCATATTCCCATTTTAACTATCATTTTTGAACAATATTTACCTCTTCTCAGAACATGTCAATATGCTCCTTTTTAAAATTATACTATACTCCAACTGTCCACGAGCGACCAATCCTCAGCAAACCTCAGATTGTCCTTGACAATTGTTTAACAACTTTAGTCATATCTCGTTCTAGTCCTTTTTCACTCTTAATGTCCTAGGCATTTGGAAAATTAGAACAGATTAATATTATAGCATATGTAATCGATCCTATATCTGAAGCATATGGGACACGATTCATAATGTCTCACATAAAGACTTGATACATTACCAGCCTCTTGCTATAGTATTTCCACATATAGAATTTCCTTATGTTGAATCATTTTCAACATAACATTCACATATGTCTATGACTAAATTAAAATTTCAATCTAAGCTTTTAGATTCGAAATGAAGTACGAGTTCCTCTCCCTTAACTATACCAAAACAACTTTTCAAACTCTGCGACTTTGCGAATTGAGACTTTTGTTTTCTATAATTAACATTGCTAAATCGTAACACTTAATGTAATAATTGTGCTCCCACTAGCATAGTGATTACATTCTTATTAGCATAACACTTATGCTCCCACTAGCTTTGACATGTACCCAAAAATAAGCTGGACTTCTAGAAATCAATACTTGTTGACTTTCTTATCAAAGTTTAGATTTCTGATACAAGATGCTTTGATAAGACTTTATCTAGGCTTCTCAAACTCATACACCTTTCCTTAGATAACTCACATGTGTGTCTAAACAATTTTAGAACTTACAGCAATAGGTCTCAAATGTTCAGACCTTTTTCCATTTCTCACAATTCGAACTATGAAGAGGGATGTCGTAATCATAATCGAATTTGAAAATGCAATTAATACAACTGCTATCTCTTTAAAATCTATTTACTGAAAGCGTTTCCTCACAATCATTTTCATGAATTGGAGAGAAACCTTTGTCACTTAGATTTAATGGTGCATGTGTTCCTATCGATGTGAATTTGTCATAAGCATAATCATAAGACATGGTTAGTGACAAATCTAAACTCATATGGACTGAACTTGTTCAATCTTAATATCTTGCCACTTGGTAGTACAGGGTCCTAGCATTGCTTCAAGGTTGTTGAGCAGCTCACCCCTACAGATCAATGTACTTTTCATTGATCAAAGTTCTTTGCCTTATGCATTCAAATGAGAACTCGTAGAACTCACATGCATAGTCAAAACTAACTGGAATAGGCACAGAAACAAGAATATGTCAACACGATAGGTTACAAACCTCAAGTCGTGTGCTAGTGATAAACGATAGGTTTATTCTTGATTTGTTCTTGAAACAAATCAAGACCATTAAGACTCTCACTGACCTCTTGACATATAAGATTCTCTGTCAAGAAACATTCCTTGAAAAACAAATATTCAAGAGTTAGTACGAGTTCTTATCAAGACAAACACTTCACACAATTGGTCTTAGTTGGTCTTTGTCTTATCCAAGACATCCCAACTTACCAACTTCAAATGTGCGGGAGTGAGATTTTTTTTTCTATTCCACATTTGATGACTGTGTTATAAACATATTTAAGACTATGTAACTCAAGGCTCAATCTTGGAGTGCGACTCTAAGACTTGATTCTGAAGTATGACTCATATTTTGATTTAACCATTTCAACAATACCTGATTCCTCTTCTTATCCATACAAGTGCACTAATGTGTCCTTAGAGGATCAATTGTGCTATGGTTCCATAATCACTAAGATAATCATAAAACACGATACATAACTACTCTCCTTTCCTTTCATATTGGAGAAACTCTTATCTTTCTGCCTAATTGATTCTTCTTATTCGTTCTGCTATACTTTGAATCTTTTCAATGTATCAGAATTATACTTAATCTTGTAAGCATAATCATATTTACTGAGTTTTCAGTAAATTATGACGAATAGACTTTATCATCCTTTGTGGTGGATCTGTCCAATTCACATCAATATGTACTAGATCCTTTTATCTTTCACTTGAATTACATACTTATGTAAACAAGGAATTAGTCCCAATTTTCCCAAGTATCAAAATTTTCATACACCACATGATTCAAATCATATGATTCCAAGTTTCTATCCAATTGAAACTCAGGCGATGAGAAATTTTCCTTACGTAGAAAATCACGACACTACCACAATTGATATAGCTAAGAATCAAGCCCTTTTCAACATTGTTATTAATAGAAACATATATAAGCAACAACTTTCATAAATGCCATTACAAGGAAACATAAAATAAGATAAAATCAAAATTTTTCTTTATTTATAAAAAGTGCGGAAAACTTGTCCTTACAATGCAAATACAATTGAAAATTATTTTTCTTAATATATTCCTAAGAAATCTATCATAACTCCTAAGCAGCAGCTAAAAAATATGATCATCGAACCATACGATCGAAATCCATCTCTTCGCGATCAGACTCAGCTCACTCTTCCTTTAAGCTTCCTTTCTTTTCTTTGATCCTACAAAGCATCAAAATTCAATCTTATTACATCATGTATTAAGAATCTATAAATAGGAACTTAATTGAGTTAGATAGTGGACTTACCTGAAGTAGAACCATACAATTTGATTTTACCATCTCTTAGATTTCTTAGGTACTTAGGGCAGCTTCGCATCCAATGCCCTTTCTCTTGGCAGTAGAAACAAACAGACTCTTTTGGAATAGTACACAAGACTATCTCAGATTTAGCCTTTCTCTTTACCACTTGGTCAAACGGTTTGACCTTGGCCAATCCCTTTCCATTGGGAAGAGAAAGCTTTTCTAGACTTCCAATGTTGCCATTGTCAATGTCCATGGATGTTTGTGAAGTAGATAGTCCAATCAAATTTGCTTTATTAGTGCGCCAAATCATTTCTGATTCAGCATCAATTAGCAAATAAGTAAGATCGATAAGGGTCACGTCGTGGTCTGTCATATAGTAGTCCTTAATGAACTCACTATATGACTCAGGAAGTGCCATCTTCCTCGAGACTTCGACACCCAACATTCCCATCCTGTCAATATGGAACTTCATCTCCAAGACGTGAGCATATACAGACTTTCCATCTTCGTGTTTGCTTGTCAATAGGGTTTGCGTGACCTTGAACTTTTTAAGTCTTCGAACACGTGGGTCAGGGAGAACTATTCGAGGAGGTGGAGGAAGTGAATTATGATTTCCATTTCCACGATCTAATGGTGGAACATCATCTTCATAAGGAAAACTTTTTTCAAAAGACTCGGGAAGACCATAGTTGTCAGAACTAGACATTTACAAGGGATAAATTCAAGTTACTTGATTTATTCCTTAACATAACACCCAAATTAAATATTAAGGCTAGGACCCAACACAATAATTTACAATTTGGAAGAGGGATGTTGTAATCCAATTGCAAATTATTTGAAGGTAGGTAAATGACGATTTACCAATTCCACCACGAAAATGAAATTTAAACGAATAAGGTTTTTTTTAAATGAAACTCCTAGATTCTTTTAAGATTCATTGAACTTTTCAATGACATGTTTAATCTCGATTATGCCCTTCAAGTTTGTGACTGGGATAACGAGGATCACAAAAATAGTGTGAATAACCATGAAAATTAGCTTGGTACCCTCGAAGACATCTATCACCTAATCAATGTGCCGTTTAACCACACACGCTCCATTGATCTATGATAATCTCCGAGCTACCCATTGCCAACCTACATTAGTCCCAGATTAATGTGCCGGTTAACCACACACGCTCCACTAACGACCAATAAGGTGCAATGTATAATTTCATGGGTTAGCATCAAATTCACATTTTTCCGAAGTAACTAAGATTGAGAATTTATAAGACATTTAGTTACTTGTATTTCATTATACTTATTAATGAATGTTTGTGTCCTATCCTACCCGTTCGGCTAACGAACCTCCACTGGTTAAGGGTGCGGTGGGTAAGAGTGGATACCCAATGGCGGTCATTTTCCAGGCCGCTTCCTTAAACACCCCTTATAAACTAGCTTCGTGAATGAGGCCTACTAACGGTAAGATTGACTTTCAACTTATACATATATAATATATTGGACTTTTAATTTTATATAGTATAAGGATGTATTTTAAACATTTCAAATACTAAGTGGTTTAATCTATTAATAAATTAGTCTTTTAATTTAATTATGCTTAAACCATATCATTATGGATTTATTAATTCTCTATTTTAATTAAACATTTAATTAATTTAATAAACTCAATAAGAGTGTAATTTGAACTATTCAAAAAACATCAAGGTTCGAAATATAAAATTCAAAATTGAAACTATTCAATTAATTTTTAAGTTACGAACCAAGAGTTGCACCTTTTGAAAACTTTCAATTACTAGAGTTCTAGAATTTAATGAGACTTTTCAAATTCCAAAACTTGAGGGCAAGTTTTGAAACTATTCAAAACCTTTTGGATTCCAAAACTTGATGGCAAGTTTTGTAACTCTTCAAGACCTTTTTAATTTTGAAACTCGATGGCAAGTTTTGTAACTCCTTAAAGCTATTTAGATCAAATTTTAAACTAATAAAATAATTTTACAATTTTATATTTTTCCAATCTGACCTAATTCTACTCATATAGCAAGATTATTGAAATTCTACAAATACTTAGATTTTTTACAAAATCAAGTAATTATCTTAAAATTTGGCAAGATAATCACAATTCAAAATTTACAAATAATTAGGTTATCATATAATCTAATAATTATCTTAAATTTTGACCATTATCTTTTAATTTAGATGAGGACAATTATTTTCATAACATAAAAATCGAATTTTGATCAACAAAACAATTTTTAGTAATTATCTAAATCCAAATTAAGCCAAGAAATCTGAAATCTTCCATCAGATCTGTCACCACCTCGTGGTTATCAGGCAGAGTCCAAAAAAAAAACGATTTTTTCAGCTTTGAACAATTACCAATGCATCAATATAACAGAAAACACCCATGGCTCTGATACCACTGTTGGGTTTTATGTACTATAACACTCCTATGGTGCACATACAACCCTAATGATTTGGATCTATGTTTACTATAGTTATACATGCAATTTTCATTTTCCAAAGCATGAAGCCTAACTAGCATACAATATAGAGATTTGCAACATAAAAACTAGTTAGATGAATATCTCCTTTTGTAGCTTGCAGAACTTGGCCTTATTAGAGCTTAACTCCTCAAATGTGATGACTCAAATGGTTCACAAAACACCATAAGCAAATGGAGGATAATCAGAGAGAGGCTAGGAGGCACCAAAACATCTAGGGTTTCACCTTGGAACCTTGGGGAACCTTTTTGGTGATGTTAGGGGTTACATTTATAGTGTGGAATTCCTAGGGTCGCTTGTAAACCCTAATCCATTCACTTAGGTTTTTGATCCAATAATTCATTTGGACTAACACTTCATGGACTCTCACATAAGCTTAGTCCATCACTAATCAATCATGGATCATTAGCCCAAACTATAAGTATCACTGATTTACATAATCAGCCCCTGTTAATTTAATCAATCTGTTTTGATCACTAAATTAATTCCTAATTAATTCTTTATCAATACCAATTAAATAATATGATTTCTCAATTAATATATTATTCTTATAATATCTTAATAAATCACAAATAACCTCTTTCTAAAATATCCTTCCTATCAAATTGCTTTGGTGAATGCAACCCAAAATGGACCATGCTACTATCAGGTCAAGTACATACCAATTATAATTATGGGCTTAGACACCTAATCCAACAATCACACGCTGCACAACTTAAACAATCACACACAAAACGATATAGGAAGTGAAGCTTAACTCATCATGGAACGAACCATTTCTAACAAGGTTCGATTTCTCCTCTCAGCTACACCGTTAAGTTGTGGTGTCTTAGGAGGGATCAATTGTGAAACTATTCCACATTCCTTGAGGTAGTCGTTGAACTCAATAGTAAGCTACTCTCCAACCATATCAGAGCGAAGTGTAACATCCATAAAATTCACAAAAATTTAAAGCTTTTTCAAACATCCAAAAACCATTATTCATTACAAAAAGTTTTCAAAATAGTTTCATATCAGAGTTTCCCAGAAATCACAATCATAAATCGAGGAAGTGTACGGTCACACCTTCGCCTTCCCTCGGTCATCTGAAGTACCTGAAACAATAATCGATAAATGTAAGCTCGAAGGCTTAGTGAGTTACCCCCAAAATACCCATACACACAACAATACACATATAGTCACACATAGCATACTATGGGTCCAATCAACCATCGGGTTGGAATACCCCAGGCCCTCAATCATCGGGTTGGAATGCCAACATACTATGGGTCTAGTCAACAATTGGGTTGGAATACCTCAGGCCCTCAACCATCGGTTTGGAATGCCAACATAATATGGGTACAGTTAACTATCAGATTGGAATACCCCAGGCCCTCAACCATCGGGTTGGAATGCCAACATACTATGAGTCCAATCATCCTCAGGATGGAATACTCTCGACCCACAACCATCGGGTTGGAATGCCCACATACTATGAGTCCAATTGTCCTCGTGATGGAATACTCTCGGCCCACAACCATCGGGTTGGAATGCCCGCATACTATGAGTCCAATCATCACCGGGATGGAATACTCTCCACAACCAATCAAACATGTGCACCTATATCAGATAATCATATAACAGTTTATAGAGACAACATACTAGGGTCTAATCATCCTCGAGATGGAATACCCTCAACTACCAATCAAGCATGTGCACATATTGATGGGTTTTGAGCATTACAACATTCACATGGTGCACATGCAACCCTAATTTCTTTGGATCTAAGTTGCTATCTATTGAACATGCAAATACAAACTCCAAAGCAATAACCCTATAGCCTAGCATATAATTTTTGAATTCAAGTGTAAATCTAGGGTTAGAAGCTTACCTTACTTGTTATGTAGCAAAAACAAGAATAATC
The DNA here is from genome assembly GCF_052849685.1 of Lactuca virosa. Taxonomy (NCBI): domain Eukaryota; kingdom Viridiplantae; phylum Streptophyta; class Magnoliopsida; order Asterales; family Asteraceae; genus Lactuca; species Lactuca virosa. The sequence goes on from NC_136430.1 coordinate 193,730,880, forward strand.
CTTCTTGATCTTGACTTCTGAAAGCCTAGTGCCCCAAGTGTTGCACCTCTAATGGAGTCACAAACACCCAATACAAAGAATGTCTTGGAGAGGGAAGGATTTTCGGCTAGGGTTCTCTTAGAATAACATAGGGCCGAAAATCCCATCATAGATGGTTCTATATATAGCTGTGGCTGCTAGGGGTTTCAGGTGGAAACCCTAATACCTTGCTTAGGCAACAAGCAACACATGAACTCCCTCTTTAGAGCCCTTAGACGAAATCTATTGGGCTTCCTAATTGGATTTCGTCCACTCCACTCTATGGTGTCCATCAGTCCAATTTTGCAACTATCAATGATTTGCAAAACAGTCCCTCAATTATTAATCATTTCCTTTAATCCCAAAATTAATATCAAATTAATTTCTAATTAATTACTAATTAATAATATGATTTCCAAATAATATATTAATCTTATAATATATTAATAAAATCATTCTGAGTACCAATTTATTATTCATATAATAAATGATACTCTTTCTCTCCACTTGTCATCCTATCAACTTGCATGAGTGAAGGCAACCCAAAAGGACCATGCTACATATCAAATCAAGTATATACCAATAATAGTTATGGGCTTAGACACCTAATCCAACAGTCTCCCACTTGGATAAGTCTAATTACTATTATTGCAAGTATGACTTCAGAATTTGATTAGCAAACGTAGCTTTCAAAAGCCACTGTTGAACTCTGATCTTATCAGTAACGCGTCCTTTAGATAAGTGATCAAATATTCTTCCATTCTACAAGATATCATATGGACAAGATACATGGATTCATAATCCTTCTCTCAGTGCATGTGTTGTTTCCCGATTTCTGATTTATAACGACCAACTTCAGACTACATTTGAACACATCAACTTAGTCCAGGCTTGGCCAAGCGCTTAGGGTGTCATCACTAAATCATCAAGGGGCCCACATATATCGCTTTTATCCCATTTAGGATAAAAGGAACAGATAAACTTCGACTCATATGGTTGCACAATTTACTCATCAAATAACACACAACAATACGTTTTATAACACCAAGTTACTGGTGCGTTTACGTATCATCAATGTGCAACCGATTTGTAAACTACAACTCATATGTCTCTGTTTCAAGAATATATGATATTATCTTCTCATAATCACTCGTGATAAAATCTATGAAGTGATTCAAATGAGCGTGGGTTTAATACAATACTCAAATCCTATTTCGGGAGTACTCATGAATCTTGTAGCAAACTTGTGCTATGTCTAAACACTTAGAAAATGTACAGTCAGATTTACGATAGTCTTACCTCAATACTTACTTCCAACGTACAATCGACTGTGCATATTTGAATAACCTAGTTATTCGGGAAGTAAAACATGCGAAGTGAAACACAAGAATAATCTAATCAACTGTGGTCTCAAAACTTTTGAATATAAATAAAACACTTATTATTTAATCACCATATTAATCTGAATTTATTTATTATATACCGTTTCGACCAATCAACTCAATACTTGAATTAAAACAATCGTAATCCCATGCTCTTAGCATGCACACCATGTCTATCTATGGTCCTTACTTTGTGAAATAGATCAACTGATCACATTCTCAATGATGCCCATTTCACAATTCCAAATCCTTATCATAAGTGTAAGAATACCAAATTCTTGCTATTTACTGTAATCTGTTAGATTCTAAACTTATATGCAATGATCCTTTTGTAATGTCTATGCACAAAAATCACAAAGACTTGGCCAAAGATATTACAAAGTATTCCAATGGAGAATAATTCCATGGAAACGAAGTCTCATATTCAAAGTACATTTCTTTGAACATCCTTCTTGCATTAAAGTTACTAATCTCACACAGATTTTAATGACCAACTTGCACTATGGAAACATTTCCATATTTCTATATGACTATCAATTCTCAACAAGAGTTACCTCTTCTCAGAACATCTCAGTATGGTCCTTCCTAAATTATACTATACTTCCAACTGTCCACAAGCGACCAAACTTTGGTAAACCTTAGATTGTCCTTGATAATTGTTTAACCATTTTAGCCATATCTCGTTCTAGTCCTTTTTCCCTCTTAATGCCCTAGACATTTGGAAAATCAGAACAAATTTATATTATAGCGTATGTAATCAATCCTATATTCGAAACATATGGGATTCGATACATAATGTCTCGCATAAAGACATGATACTTTATCAGTCTCCTGCTATAATATTTCCATATAGAATTTCCTAATCGTTGAATCATTTCAACATAACATTCATATATGTCCATGACTAAGTTCTATTAAAATTTCAACCTAAGCTTTTAGATTCGAAATAAAGTATAAGTATCTTCTCCCTATTACTTTCTATAATGAAACAACATCCAAAACATGCAACTTTGCAAATTTGTAACCTTTTGTTTCCTATAAATAGCATTCCCTACTTGCAACACTAAGTATAATTATGCTCCCACCAGCATAACAATTATACTTTTTCCAGCATAACAATTACACTCCCACTAGCATTGACATGTATCTAGAAATCAGCTGGACTTCTAGAGATCAATTCTTATTGACTTTCTTACCAAAGCTTAAACTTTTGATACGTGGTGCTTCGATAAGTTTTTATCTAAACTTCTCAAGCTCATACACCTTTCATTAGATGGCTTATGTGTGTGCCCGAACCTTTTCAGAACTTATAACAATAAGTTATGAATACTCAATCTAATTACAATTTCTCACAATTTGAACTATGAAAAGGGATGTCGTAATCATACTAGAATTTGAGGACGCAATTATCATAATTGCTAAATTTAAAATCTGCTAGTGAAAGCGTTTCCTCACAATCATTTTCATGAAGTAGAGAGAAACCTTTTCCCACTTAGCTTTTATGGTGTATGTGTTCCTATCCATGTGAATTAGCCATTTCCAATCACTATCATAAGACAAGGTTTGTGAAAAAATTCAATCTCATATGAACTGAACTTGTTTAATCTTTATTTCTTGCCATCTGGCAGCACAAGCGCCTACCATTGCTTCCAGGTTATCGAGCAGCTCACCCATACATATCCACGTATTTTTCATTGATCAAGGTGCTTTTCATTATGCAATCAAATGAGAACTCATAGAACTCACATGCATAGTCAAACTAACTAGAATGGCACAAAAACAAGAAATGTTTCAACACGATAGGTTGTAAACCTCAGGTCGTGTGCTAGTGATAAATAAAAGGTTTATTCTTGATTAGTACCTGAAACTATTCAAGACCATTAAGACTCCCACTGACCTCTTGACATATAATATTCTCTTATCAAGAAACATTTCTTGACAACCATATATTTAAGAGTTAGTGTGAGTTCTTATCAAGACAACACTTCATGTAATTGGTCTTAGTCGATCTTTGTTTTATCCAAAACACAACGACTACAAATTTCAAATGTACAAGAGTAAGAAGCATTTCTACTCCTCATTTCATGAGGTGTTATAAACCATCTTAGAACATGTCACTCATGGTGCAACTTGGAGTAACCAAAGTATGACTCTTAGTCTTGATTTTGGAATGAAGTATGACTCATCTTGTTGATTTAACCATTTCAACAATTCCCGATACCTCTCCTTAGACATACAAATGCACTAAGGTGTCCTTAGAGGATCGATTGCGACATAGTTCTATAATTAATAAGATGATCATAAAACACAATACTAAAGTACTCTCCTTTCCTTTCAGATTGGAGAAAATTTTATTTTTCTGCCCAATTTGATTCTTCTTATTCGTTCTACTATACTTTGAATCATTTCAAGGTACCAGAATTATACTTAATCTTGTAAGCATAACCATGTTTACTGGGCTTTCAGTAAATCATGATGAATAGACTTTACCGTCCTTTGTGGTGGATCTGACCAGTTCACATCAATGTGTACTAGATCCTTTCATATTTCACTTGACTTACATACATATTTAAACAAGGAATTAGTCCCAGTTTCCCAAGGATCTAAATTTTCATACATCACATAATTCAATTCATATGATTCCAAGTTTCTGTCCAATTGAAACTTGGGCGACGAGAATCTTTCCTTACTTAGAAAATTACGACACTACCACAATCGATATAATCAAACCATTTTCAATATTGCTATTAATAGAAATATATAAACAACAAATTTTCACAAATGCCATTGGAAGGAAACATAAAATAATATAAAATCAAAATTTTCTTTATTTATAAAAGTGCGGAGAAACTTGTGCTTACAATACATATGAAAACTATGTTTCTAAATATTTCTAAGCAATCTATCATAACTCTTAGTAGCAGCTCCAAATCCTGATTAACGAACCATGTGACCAAAATCCATTTCTTCATATCAGAATTAGACTTTACTTCATCTTAAGCTTCCTTCTCTCTTTTAGATTCTGCAAAACATCAAAATGCAATCTTATCACATCATATAATAAGAATCTATAAATAGGAACTTAATAGAGTTAGATAGTGGATATACCTGAAGTAGAACCACACAATTTGATTTTACCATCTCTTAGATCTTTCAGGTAGCCAGGGAAGCTTCGCTTCCAATGTCCCTTCAGTTGGCAGTCGCACATGGAACTATCTTAGAACTTGCCTTTCTCTTATGGTCAAATCTTTTGACCATGGCCAATTTCTTTCCCTTAGGAGAAGAAATCATTTCTAGACTATCGTTGTCATTGCCTATGTCCATGGAAATTTGGGAGGTAGATCTTCCAATCAACTTTGCTTTACCAGTGCGCCAAATCATTTCTGTTTAAACATCAATCAGCAAATATGTCAGATCAATAAGGGTCACGTCATTGTCTGTCATATGGTAATCCTTCAGGAACTCACTATGCGACTCAGGAAGTGATTGAAGAACCAATTCAACAGCTCGCTTCCTTGAGAAAACGACACCCAACATTCCTAGCCTGTCTATGTGCGACTTCATCTTGAGGACGTGTTCACACACAAAATTTCCATCTTGGTGCTTGAATTCCAATATGGCTTGAGTAACCTTGAACTTTTCAAGTCGACGAAAACGTGGGTCAGGGAGAATCACTGGAGGAGGTGGAGGAAGTGATGTATGATTTCCAGTTCCACCAATGAACGATAAAGGGATTGATCTTTCACCTCGTTCGACACGTGGAATATCATCTTTATTAGGAAAGCTTTTTCCAAAAGGATAAGGAAGACCATAGTTGTCAGAACTAGACATCTACAAAAAGGAGAAATTCAAGTCAGTTGATTTAATCCTTAATATAAGACCCAAATGAAATATCAAGGCTAGGACCCTACTAGGGTTTAACTATTAAATTACCAAAATTTAAACCTTTTAATTTCAAATTTAAACTATAAAACTATAAGGGTGCAATTTGAAACTTTTTCAAAATCTAGGTTAAATCTTTGAATCAAAATAATCTTATATTATCCATATTTAACCAAATCTTAAAATTTGATAAGGATATCATGTTACCAAATAGAAAAAACGATTTTAGGCAATAAAAACGAGTTATGGTAATTATCCTATTCAAATTCTAGCCAAAAAATCGAAAAATCCGGAAACTGACGAGTCAACTCGCCGAGTTGGCAAGTGAACTCGTCGAGTTCAAGCAACTCGTCGAGTCCTCTATGGAACTCGTCGAGTTCATGCTCCAGAACTGCAGATTTTGACTTTCTTGTTCTTTGGACGATTTACTCTTGCACCAATTCAATAGAAAAACATCCTAGGCTCTGATACCACTGATGGGTTTTGAGCATTACAACATTCCTATCGTGCACATGCAACCCTAATTGTTTTGGATCTAATTTTTTCTCTATTGAACATGCAAATACAAACTCCCAAGCAATAACCCTATATACTAGAATACAATTTTTGAATTCAAGTATAAATCTAGGGTTAGAAGCTTACCTTACTTGTTATGTAGCAATAACAAGAATAATCCTTCTTGATCTTGACTTATGAAAGTCTAGTGCCCCAAGTGTTGCACCTCTAATGGAGTCACAAACACCCAATGCAAAGAATGACTTGGAGAGTGAAGGATTTTCGGCTAGGGTTCTCTTAGAATAGCATAGGGCCGAAAATCCCATGGTAGAGGGTTCTATATATAGCTGTGGCTGCTAGGGTTTTCAGGTGGAAACCCTAATACCTTGATTAAGCAAAAAACAGCCCATGAACTCCCTCTTTAGAGCCCTTGGACGAAATCTATTGGGCTTCCCAATAGGGCTTCGTCCATTCCACTCTATGGAGTCCATCAGCCCAATTTTGCAACTATTAATGATTTGCAAAGCAGTCCCTTAATTATTAATCAGTTCCTTTAATCCCAAAATTAATATCAAATTAATTTATGATTAATTACTAATTAATAATATGATTTCCAAATAATATATTAATCTTATAACATATTAATGAAATCATTCTGAGTACCAATTTATTATTCATATAATAAATCATACTCTTTATCTCCACTTGTCATCCTATCAAGTTGCATGAGTGAAGGCAACCCAAAAGGACCATGCTACATATCAAATCAAGTATATACCAATAATAGTTATGGGCTTAGACACCTAATACAACACATATTATAGGTAATCACCTAACATTATATAGACATTCAGACCATACTACATGTCATTAAGCATAACAACATCCTATCTACCAGGATACCGATCTAACATATCACAACAGTAACAAATCCGGATAACAATCCAAAGGGTCGGCCTTGGTGCCTTAGACCCTTAAGTATAATGAGGAAAACTCATCTCACACTGTCCAATTTTAGTGATAAGATCAAACTCCTGAATCACAACCATGAACTCCACCACCTATAACCACCATAGGACCAAGTCCATCAAGATCCCAAATTACCAGAATACCCTCACGAGTCAAACTTGGTCAAATATTAGTCAAAGTCAAGTCAACGGTCAAGGTCAACAATCCATGTTGACCCAACTCATTGAGTACAGCTACTGAGTCGTCAAGTTCCTCCGAGACTCAGTAAATCACGGAAACCTGAGTCAACTCGCCGAGTTTCCAATCAACTCGTCGAGTCCATGCAGTGTCCAGAATATCAAGGAAAACCCTAACCACTCATTGATTCACCTCATTAACTCGTCGAGTTCATGTAGAATCTAGAAAATAGGAAAACCAGTCTCAACTCGTCGAGTTGGCTATCCAACTCGTCGAGTTCCTTAAGCCAAAACGCATTCAGCTCATTCCAATCGAGACCAAAGCTCGAAACTCCAAATCTAGCTTCCTAGGTTGGAGTTACCATGTAAAGTTGCCAACTTTACGTGCATGCAAGGCCTTAAAAGGCTTAATACACCAAAACCAAGTCTAAGACGAGGTTTAAGGCATGGAGAAGGGCCAAATCTTGCTAAAGTTGAGAACTTTTTGACTATGGGGGCTTAGAGGAGTCTAGGTCTAGGGGTGTGACAGATTGGTATCAGAGCATTGTTTATAGTGAACTCAGTATATCAATCCATAAAAGATATACAAACTATAAATACATTTTGGGGCAAAGAGCTCTGACTACAAGTATGCTTTTTAAAAATTCAAGTATTTTTACAAGAAGTATACTAACACTCATACCTACAAGTACAATATCACAGTCATAAGAACTTAAAAGTATTTGGATGTTGGACATTACAGTCAAACCTGGGCAGTTATGTAATCATATTTGGGATTAATATAGCCTGATCAACTATATTGATTTGAGATATGACCAACATGTGCTTGGGAGTGATAGTGGTGTTGCGACATGTCTAAAACTTACCAACTATACATATTCAGAAGAACTCTAGAACAGAACATAAAGATTAAAATACTATAGGGGTATTTTAGGCACTATATACTAACATGTGAAAACAATAGAACAATTAAGGGTAGAACTATAAATATTAAGGGTATATTACAATTATATATAATTAAAGTTATATAGACTTAGAATATGTAATTTAGCTTCATTTCCTGTTCCTTGTTTGGTTGTGGATTTAGAGACGGGTCATTTAATCAAAGGTCGAACATACCCAAGTTATATATAATTAGTATACACTTTATAGTTATTGTAATATCTAGAATAAGTCATATAGAATACATTACTTGTTAACTGTAGGTCTCTCTCGTAGAAACTTGTATCCTTAATCTATCGTTACTAACTATATTCTATATCTCTTATCCCTATTCTCTCTTAGATACAATGGTTGGATTTCACTTACCCGGAGATCCGTATTTCCCTGATCAAGGACAAGATGCAGAGCCAGAAGAAAATCACGAAATTCCCTTAGATGATGATTTTGCAGAAAACTTTCCTGAAGACAATGATTCCGAATAAGAAGCCTATAATCCACCACCAGTTGCCCAAAATCCTAACCCTCGTCCGACTTTTCAAGGCCCGACACCTTTGTGGGTGGAAAGCTTGGAAACATGGAATCAAGAGTAGGGTCAACCCATGCCATACAACGGAGATCGAAGCTTCTACAACTTGAGCGAATGAGGCTCAACAGACAGAGTCCTGCCAATTCTGGTCTGCAGGGTTGCTCGAAATGAAATACAGGGTAGGACAACCATCAACCGAATCATGGATGTTGATGCCAATACAGGAGTTAATACAGTCCGCATTCGTCGTCTTGAAGATGCTCGTGATAGAGCAATGAGAGACAATGAAGCCTTACTGCAAGAGTTAGCTGTAACTCGAGCTGAAGTCATAGAGTGTGACAACCCAAAATTTTTTTTTGCCTTGCAAAGTCAGTACAATCAACCTTAAGTCAGACTCGCTTTTACTATCTTTTAGCACTGTTTAGAGCCTGTTTGAGTGTTCTAAGCCTAGTACATCCAAGGAATGAGTAATAGGAAGTACCTGCTAGAGTCACTGTACAACATTCAAGGCTTAAACACCACCAAAAGGAGTTCACGACCATATCACATGAGTTTACGGCCGTAAACTCATGGTTGGCCGTAAACTCCCCCCTTAAGTCCCATATTCCTTCACTTTTTTTCATTATTCACACTTCCAAGTCAAGAAACTTCCATTCTCTCTCAAGTATCATCGAGTTCTTCATCCCCGATCTTCAAAAACGTGAGTGATTCTTCCATCTAGTTGTTGTTATCCTTCTTATTCATGAATCACCCTTTGATTCCATCCATGAAAAATCGTCTTTTGAGTAGATCTTCAAGATCATCAACTTTCACCAAGAACACCAAGACCACACACTTGTTCTTGGTGGCCGAAAACTCCTCAAAGGCCCTTAAAAGTGTGAGTATTCCATATATCATATAGTTAGCCATGTTAGACACTAGATCATAGTCTTAAATCAACCATCTTGGCATAAACATCATGAGTTTACGGCCATGGAATCTCCCTTGGCCGTAAACCCATGTTTTGGTCACAAGCTGACCGCAAACCCTTCTCATATCCAAGCATTAGACCTTGAACCCCTAAAGGATGATAGATAGGACTTTAAAACACCTCTTGTGCACATTTTACCATGAGTTTACGGCCGTAAACTCCATAGCCGTAAACCCATGGCCGTAAACACCATTTGGTGGCCTCAAACATTCCTTTGATGAATCACATGTGATTGTAACACTTAGTCCAAGTCCCTAAGGGTGTTTCCTAGCATGTTAGTTGCTTTAAACACTATATTCATGCCAATATATGCCATTATATGTCATTAGGACTCGTTTGTGTCTCGGGAATTCATTCGTGGAACTTCTCATCCTTTCGCGCATATTCATTTGAATCACCCACATAAGGTGAGTTAATACCCCTATAATCAATCTTTTAAACTGTTTTAAATGCTTTTAAGGGGGGGGGGGAATACAAGTTGAACACAATTGATAATTATGTAAATTTTTGATATAAACATCTTTCAAAGGTTGCTTATGTTTTTATAAGTGATCAAAACGTTTCAAAAATTCTTTTTAAGTTATGTTACTTTATAGTTTATAAAACTCCGTTTTTAAAGTACAATCATAACTTAGTAGATAAATGAGTCTTTTCAATAACAGTTCAAGTAAACATACTAGTAAACTATAATAGGTATAGTTTAGGGGTTCAGTTGATACTAGATACTAGAACATATTATAAAGAGAAACAGGGAGGAAGATACAATACATGATAACAGAAGGAACATACTAAGATACGATAACAGAAGGAAGATACTAAATGCTATAGCAGAAGAACAATACAGATCTAATTATACCAATAATCACTAACCCATTGTTCTAAACAAAAGGTAACAGTAAATTGGGTATACATGATCATATAACTTTAATGTGAATTTACACGGCCTAGCAATTTGTTTGCGGAAGTCGCGTTTGGTCCCCATAATCTCTTACAGGGAGAGCGTATAGTATGGGTACTATCCAGGACATTATGACCTTAATAAAACAAACATGTTTTAAGGTAATCAGTACTTCAGGATGTCAATTCAAAAGACAACTGTGTACTTACATTTTCCCATTACTTTCATATTGTGACAGTTCCACTTGAAAGTTAATGCAAACTATTTTCGAGTTAAGATAGTTATAAACTAGAAAAACTTACATCTTTTCAAAAGACAAACAGAACAGTCAAGTTTAGTACAATCAGTACAAAGGGGCATATAATGCTAACTTTATGAATCCTTAGTGTATACATCAGGGATATATATTAATCGGATCCGACAGGTAGTAGGATGTGTGCTTTCCGCTTCATTTCCTGTTCCTTGTTTGGTTGTGGGCTTAGAGCAGATTCACCCAGCCTACTATCTATTCGATCTTAGCTATATATATGTTCCGTATACACCAAGTATTCATAAGGGGTACCAGGTATAGGTCAAGTCATAGGACGCTAATTCAATGCACAATTTTCTAGTACAAAACATACTTTTCAAATAGAACATTTGGTATTCAAAACTAGAAAGTTACCAGTAAAAGGTTTAATCCATTTTATTAAACCAGTATAACTTAAAGGACCTTAGGTGGTTAATTCTATAATACCTTAGTTTATACATCAGGGTTATATATAATTAATACACGATAGGTAGTTGGATGTGTGCTTTCCGCCTCATTTCCTATTCCTTGTTTGGTTGTGGGCTTAGGGCAGATTCACACAATTAACTATCTGTTCGATATTAGATTATATATAGCTAGTATAAACTAAGTGATTATAGAAGGAACCACTGTGGTTACCATTTTTACTAAAAGAAATAAGGGTTTTCTTAAATAATCTTTTCATCAAATATAAAGGAACTATTACAGTTAACTCTGTGAGTACCAAGTGAATACGCAAGGGTTATATACAACGATGATCTAACAAACAATGGGATGTGTGCCTTCCGCCTCAACTCCTGTTCCTTGTTTGGTTGTGGGCTTAGGGCAGATACACACAACCGATTGATTGTTTACTCTGGGTTTTATATAACTCGTATCCATTTAGTACTCATAGAAAGGATTGTAGAGTCATTTTTACTTATCTTTCATCAAAGCAGGAAATATAGGATTTTCTGGAGGAACAGGCGAACTTTTCTAAAAGAACTTACAACTTACTTACATCACTAATATCTTATGAACTCACTAGCTTAAATGCTGATCTACGCTTTCAAAATAACTTGTATTCTCAGGTAACTAGTAGATAGGTACGCGCACTGAGATTTAGAAGATGGAGCATAATAGCTTCATGTCTTGTTTTGTTATTTACTTATGTAGTCTATGTTTTGTGAACCACATACTTTTTAAACAGTTTCTTTCTAATGAAATGGTTGTTTATTTCTTTGATTACTATGATGCATGTCTTGTGATACTAAACATGACGCCCTCCACCCCCGAATGTTTCCACCATTCCGGTTTTGGGGTGTGACAGATTGGTATCAGAGCATTGTTTATAGTGAACTAAGTATATCAATCGATAAAAGATATAAAACTATTAATACAATAGGGTCGAAGTGCTCTGGATAATAATATATTTTAAATATATAACAATACCTTATAAAAGTATACATATGTGCTTATACATATATACATACTAGAACAAGTATCACAAGAAGAAGAGAACATAAGTATTTAAACGGTGAACACTGCGGTCAAACGTGGACAGTTATGTAATCAGCTAGGATCAATATAGCCTGATCAACTATATTCATTCGAGATGTGACCGACATGTGTTTGGGAGTGATGTGGTGTTGCAACAGTCTTAAAACTTACCTAACTCTATTCAAGGGAATTCTAGATCATAACATAAGGATAAGATACTATGGGAGTATTTTATGATACTATAACAAGACGACAAGTTTAAAACATACCAAGTTCATTACATTAAGATACTATAGGAGTATTTTAGGCACTATATAAATAACTTATGTGATAACTTAAAAGACCCTTACAGATAGGTCTATAATCTTGAAATGTATACTCCCAAGGTTATATATGATTAAGATTTTATAGACTTTGAATTTGTGATCTACGCTTCACTACCTGTTCCTTGTTTGGTTGTGGTTTTGGAGTAGGATCACTTATTCGAAGGTCTATTTAATCTTAAATTATATACAACTTGTATACATTGTACAATTATAGGAGGACTCTGTAAGAATCACCCCATAATGTTTCACCTAAATCTCATAGATTCTTTAGTCACTTCCATTCTCGTACGACAAACCCAGATAGATGTAACCACTTCCTCATAGCAATCAACAGAAGAGTCAAGGAGGAACAAGAGCAGGTTTATGAGAAATTTTCAAAGAAGGGTCAGCCGAAGTAACCAAAACATCTTATGTGTCACACTAATAAATAATAATCTGTTTAACTTAATGAGCTAGTGGAGACACTACTCACACTATGTGTTAGGATTATTTTCTTTTTGTGAAACTGGTAACAGTTATTCAAGTCTTAGATATTCATTCGAGGATAGCCATTTCTAATTTATAAAGTTTATTTGGTATAGACTCTTTTATGAATTGTTTCTAGAACCCTGTGGAAGTCAGGACAAGATACACTCAGAACTAGGATAACCTTGTCTTTCAGCTTTCGGCTTATATCCACTGCTATAGATTTATTCCATCTCATCTTTGTATTCTTTTAGCGAAGATGCCTCCTCGTCGATCAGCAAGACGCACTACTCCGATAACTCCAACTCAACCGCCACTACCTCCGCCGCAATACGATCCTGTTGCTCTGCAAGTAGCAATATCAGCCGCAGTGGCAGCTACTCTAGCTCACTTCTACGAAAGTGGTACCTCCGGATCTGGTATCGGTACTCACTTAGCTAATCCCGGAGATTCTCACGGACACCCAAGGGAGTGTTTGTACAAGGACTTCATGAACTGCAAACCAAATTCCTTTAATGGAAATGGTCGAGTCATCGCTCTGAGGCGATGGTTCGAGAAAACAAATTCGGTCTTCGAAATCTGTTCGTGCCTAGAAGGGAGCAAATTGAAGTTTGCTGCCTGCCTCTTCTCCGACAGAGCCCTGACATGGTAGAACAGCCATGTTAAGTCACTGACCCTATCAGTGGCTAACTCAATAGGTTGGGAAAACCTAAAAGAGTTAATGCTGGAAGAATACTGCCCGATGAGCGATGTTCAAAAGCTGGAACAAGAACTATGGGAGCTCACGATGGTCGACTCAGACATAGTGGCCTACACTGACAAGTTCAGCGACCTAGCAGCACTATGCCCCGGGATGGTTACCCCGGAGAGCAAGAAGATATAAACATACATCTGGGGTCTAACTATCCCGATCCAAGGCGATGTGCTGTCTTCTAACCCAGCCACATTTGATAGTGCCAAACGCCTGGCTCAGCGGCTCATCGACCATGGATTCTGCCATGGTCTATAAGTCCCCGTTCCCGAGCCATCAAAGGGAGAGGACTATAAACGGAAGTCGGGGAACAAGAGGAAGAAGAAGCGAACAACACAGGAACCCCCGCAGGAGCAACAAACGAGTACTGTGTACGCTGCCACAACACCTGCTACTCCAGCACCTGCCAGTCGATATGTTGGAACCCTCCCGAAGTGTGGAAAATGCAACTATCACCACACCGGAGTATGTCGGGAAATGCAGTGCCTAAACTGCCATAGAAAGGGACACACAGTCCGTTTCTGCAGGGCACCAGATCAACCGATCTCCCAAGTCCCCAAAGCTGAAGAAAACCAAGCCTGCGATGGTTGTGGTGAGACTGGACACTACCAGAGGGACTACCCGATAACAAGGAACTCAGGAGCGGATGGACGGATTCTGATGATCACCGCAGGAGAATCAACCCTGGAGTCGTCAGCGAGCAGCGATACGTTTTCGAAATAGTAATTTCTTTAAAAATTAATTTATATTTATATAAGATTAAAACTTGGGGAAAACATATAAAAGTAATTATAATAACTCACTTATTGAAACAAGTCACATTATTAAAGAGAACTAAAAGATCCATTCAGAGAAGCTACGATGGCTTAGTATGTACATCAGGGTTGTGCATAGCTAAGATTTTGCAGACATAAAGTGAGTGATTCCGCCTTAATTCCTGCTCCTTATTTGGTTGTGGATTTGAGGCAGAGTTACTCAGTCGACTGTCTTATTCATCTTAATTATTCATAACTTGTATATGACAGGCGATCATAGTGGTACCAAGGAGGGTCGTAGTATAAAGTATCGACACTAGTTCTCAAAGCACTTTCATTGTATGTACTCACTCATCGCGGTACGATAGGTAGAAGTATTAAAATCAAGGGGAAAACAGAAAGAACTAGAACGTTTACAAAGAATACATTGTCGAACACACTAGGGGTACATCATCGTATAACAGACGTTTCTTTCAAATCGGCCAAACTTTGTTCAATAAAGAGTCCGTTGCTATCATTCGTCATGAATTGGAGTGGTCCTCACCATACTAAGTTCATATGTTTCTATTGCCTCGACCGTCAAAATCACGAAACCTTCGTTATTCGTAACGACAGTCCGACCTAGACCTCAGTTTTGTCTCTCGTATTCTAATCCCCGAAGTACTCATGCGGAGAGTATTCTACCCACCGAAACCTTGCCTCCGTATATTCAGCAGACCTTCCCGAACTACCACTCGTCCAGCAGATCAAGTTCAAGCACAGAGGCTAAGGACAAATACAGCCCACCTATCACTAATAAGTGGGTACGCGAGAGTAGTATATAATTATGATTATGCAGATTTAGTATGTAGTTTCCGCTCTATCTCCTATTCCTAGTTTGGTTGTGGACCTGAGGCAGAGCCGCACATCCGAACGTCTTACCAATCTTAATTATATACGACTTGTATACACGAGATAATGATAGATGGACCAAGTATGAACCCCATCGTGAACAGAGGGCAAGTTGCCCAGATCTACGAGTGAGTATCCTGCCAGTTAAAGGAACAGTAATACTATAAGAAAGCTAATTTCGGGATGAAATTCCCTTTAACAGGGGGATGATGTGACAACCCGAAAGTTTTTTTTTGCCTTGTAAAGTCAGTACAATCAACCTTAAGTCAGACTCGCTTCTACTATCTTTTAGCACTGTTTAGAGTCTGTTTGAGTGTTCTAAGCCTAGTACATCCAAGGAATGAGTAATAGGAAGTACCTGCTAGAGTCACTGTACAACATTCAAGCCTTAAACACCGCCAAAAGGAGTTCACAGCCATAACACATGAGTTTACGGCCGTAAACTCACGGTTGGCCGTAAACTCCCCCCTTAAGTCCCATATTCCTTCACTTTTCTTCATTATTCACACTTCCAAGTCAAGAAACTTCCATTCTCTCTCAAGTATCATCGAGTTCTTCATCCCCGATCTTCAAAAACGTAAGTGATTCTTCCATCTAGTTGTTTTTATCCTTCTTATTCATGAATCACCCTTTGATTCCATCCATGAAAAATCGTCTTTTGAGTAGATCTTCAAGATCATCAACTTTCACCAAGAACACACACTTGTTCTTGGTGGCCGAAAACTCCTCAAAGGCCCTTAAAAGTGTGAGTATTCCATCCATCATCTAGTTAGCCATGTTAGACACTAGGTCATAGTCTTAAATCAACCATCTTGGCATAAACATCATGAGATTACGACCATGGAATCTCCCTTGGCCGTAAAACCATGTTTTGGTCACAATTTGGCCGCAAACCCTTCTCATATCCGAGCATTAGACCTTGAACCCCTAAAGGATGATAGATAGAACTTTAAAACACCTCTTGTGCACATTTTACCATGAGTTTATGGCCGTAAACTCCATGGCCGTAAACCCATGGCCGTAAACACCATTTGGTGGCCTCAAACATTCCTTTGATGAATCACATGTGATTCTAACACTTAGTCCCAGTCCCTAAGGGTGTTTCCTAGCATGTTAGTTGCTTTAAACACTATATTCATGCCAATATATGCCATTATATGTCATTAGGAGTCGTTTGTGTCTCGGGAATTCATTCGTGGAACTTCTCATCCTTTCGCGCATATTCATTTGAATCACCCACATAAGGTGAGTTCATACCCCTATAATCAATCTTTTAAACTGTTTAAATGCTTTTAAGGGGGGGGGGGATACAAGTTGAACACAATTGATAATTATGTAAATTTTTGATATAAACATCTTTCAAAGGTTGCTTATGTTTTTATAAGTGATCAAAACGTTTCAAAAATTCTTTTTAAGTTATGTTACTTTATAGTTTATAAAACTCCGTTTTTAAAGTACAATCATAACTTAGTAGATAAATGAGTCTTTTCAATAACAGTTCAAGTAAACATACTAGTAAACTATAATAGGTATAGTTTAGGGGTTCAGTTGATACTAGATACTAGAACATACTATAAAGAGAAACAAGGATGAAGATACAATACATGATAACAGAAGGAACATACTAAGATACGATAATAGAAGGAACATACTAAATGCTATAGCAGAAGAACAATACATGATCTAATTATACCAATAATCACTAACTCATTGTTGTAAACAAAAGGTGATAGTAATTTGGGTATACATGATCATATAACTTTAATGTGAATTTACACGGCCTAGCAATTTGTTTGCGATACTAAACGTTTGGTCCCCATAATCTCTTGCAGGGAGAGCGTATAGTATGGGTACTATCCATCACATTATGACCTTAATAAAACAAACATGTTTTAAGGTAATCAGTACGTCAGGATGTCAATTCAAAAGACAACTGTGTACTTACATTTTCCCATTACTTTCATATTGTGACAGTTCCACTTGAAAGTTAATGCAAACTATTTTCGAGTTAAGATAGTTATAAACTAGGAAAAACTCACATCTTTTCAAAAGACAAACAGAACAGTCAAGTCTAGTACAATCAGTAGAAAGGGGCCTATAATGCTAACTTTATGAATCCTTAGTGTATACATAAGGGATATATATTAATCGGATCCCACAGGTAGTAGGATGTGTGCTTTCCGCTTCATTTCCTGTTCCTTGTTTGGTTGTGGGCTTAGATCAGATTCACCCAGCCTACTATCTATTCGATCTTAGCTATATATATGTTCCGTATACACCAAGTATTCATAAGGGGTACCAGGTATAGGTCAGGTCATAGGACGCTAATTCAATGCACAGTTTTCTAGTACAAAACATACTTTTCAAATAGAACATTTGGTATTCAAAACTAGAAACTTACCAGTAAAAGGTTTAATCCATTTTATTAAACCAGTTTAACTTAAAGGACCTTAGGTGGTTAATTCTATAATACCTTAGTTTATACATCAGGGTTATATATAATTAATACCCGATAGGTAGTTGGATGTGTGCTTTCTGCCTCATTTCCTGTTCCTTGTTTGGTTGTGGGCTTAGGGCAGATTCACACAATTAACTATATGTTCGATATAAAATTATATATAGCTAGTATAAACTAAGTGATTATAGAAGGAACCGCTGTGGTTACCATTTTTTTACTAAAAGAAATAAGGGTTTTCTTAAATAATCTTTTCATCAAATATAAAGGAACTATTACAGTTAACTCCGTGAGTACCAAGTGAATACGCAAGGGTTATATACAACGATGATATAACAAACAATGGGATGTGTGCCTTCAGCCTCAACTCCTGTTCCTTGTTTGGTTGTGGGCTTAGGGCAGATACACACAACCGATTGTTTGTTTACTCTGGGTTTTATATAACTCGTATCTATTTTGTACTCACAGAAAGGATTATAGAGTCATTTTTACTTATCTTTCATCAAAGCAGGAAATATAGGATTTTCTGGCGGAACAGGCAAACTTTTGTAAAAGAACTTACAACTTACTTACATCACTAATATCTTATGAACTCACCAGCTTAAATGCTGATCTACGCTTTCAAAATAACTTGTATTCTCAGGTAACTAGTAGACAGGTACGCGCACTGGATTCAGAAGATGGAGCATAATAGCTTCATGTCTTGTTTTGTTATTTACTTATGTAGTCTATGTTTTGTGAACCACATACTTTGTAAACACTTTCTTTCTAATGAAATGGTTGTTTATTTCTTTGATTACTATGATGCATGTCTTGTGATACTAAACATGACGTCCTCCAACCCCGAACGTTTCCGCCGTTCCAGTTTTGGGGTGTGACATAGAGCTCCAAACACGTCTGACAGTATATGAAAGACATCTGCTTGCTGTGGAGCGTCAACTGGCTGAGTTGAGGTTTCATCCAAGTGGTACCCGTCGCCAGTAAAAGATGCTCTACTAGTTTCCTGTTCACTCTTTTGGTTATAGTTTAAGTTTACGGATAGGTTCTAGCGTTATTTTTCATGTTTTTCACTAAGACCATGAAAATTTTGTTTTCGATAGGTCTGTATGATGTCGATGTTTTTCCCAGAATTTGGTATATTGTAGACCTATTTAGGGTCAAATTTTCCAGACTTTATGTATTAAATATACCAATTTAATCGACATGCATTTGCTTACTCTTTGAAAAATAACCATTCAATTTCGTATCCTTCTGTTACAAGTTGTACTTGTCGTAGACTTCTATTTCCAATTCATTACAAGATTCATGTTGAACTATATGTTTTAGTTTAGAGATATCAAAATTTATATTCACTCTTGATATATTACCATCTTTCTATCTTTTGACTTTTATAGAAAAAGATGCCTCCTCGTAGAAATCCAAGACGTAACACTGTTAACGAAGCACCGACGCCACCTCCGCCACCACCTCCACAGTTCGACGCTGCTATGTTCCAAGCAGCGGTCACGACGGCTGTAGCTGATGTCATGTCTCATATCAATACTCCTGGTGCTAGTGGGTCGGGAGTTGGTGCACATCCGTCTAACCATTGCGAGAGTCATGGGCACTCGCGAGAATGCACTTACAAAGATTTTTCCAATGCCAAACCCAGGACCTTTAACGGGACTGGGGGAGTTATGGCATTAAGACAGTGGATAGAAAAGACAGAAGCAATTTTCGAAATCTGCTGCTGTCTAGAGAGCAGCAAAGTGAAATTCGCTGCTTGTACCTTTTCTGATAGAGCTTTAATGTGGTGGAATGGTCACGTTAAGTCACTTACTCTTGTAGTGGATAACTCGGTAAGCTGGGAGAACTTAAAAGCCATATTAATGCGAGAATACTGTCCACGAGGGGAAATTCAGAAACTCGAGCAGGAGCTCTGGGGTCTTACAATGGTTGGTTTTGACATATCAACCTATACTAGTAGATTCTGTGATCTGGAAATTCTGTGCCCGGATATGGTTGCTCTGGAGAGCAAAAAGATTGAAAGATATATTTGTGGACTGTCGCCCTAAATTCAGTCAAGTGTTTTAGCTTCAAGGCCTGTTACTTTTGACAGTGCCAAAGAGCTGGCACAGTCTCTTATTGACCACGGAGCCCGTCGAAACTCAGTGGTTACTACACCAGAACAACCGAAGAGAAAGAACAACAACGACAATAACAACAACAACAACAAGAAGAAAGGATGGAACAAGAGGAAGGGCAAGTCTTCAAAAGAATCCTCAAAGAAGCAACAGCTAGTTGCAGTCAATGATGCTACTGTACCTGCTACTGTTCCTACTAACCCTACACCAGCTAAGCCTTATGCTGGTAATCTCCCCAAGTGCAACAAGTGCAATTTTCACCATAATGGAAATTGCCGGGAAATGCAGTGTCATAACGGCAACAGGAAAGGGCATACTGCCCGATTCTGTAGAGCACCACCGCAACCACTTAACCAAGTACATGCTGCTAGAGTAGGTCAAACATGCTACCAATGTGGTGAAGTGGGGAATTTCAAGAAAGATTGTCCTAAACCTGGAAGTGCCGGTGGAGTTGGGAGAATTTTAGCCTTGGGTCACGAAGAAGCGGTAGCAGACCCCGCAGTAGTCACGGGTACATTTCTTCTCAACAACACTTATGCATGCATTCTATTTGATTGTGGTGCTGAGAAGAGCTTTGTGAGCCATAATTTCAAACACTTGCTAAATCAAAACTCCCAACCACTAAAAGAAACATTCACAGTCGAAATGGCTAATGGGAAATCCGAATCCACCAACGATATATACATAGGATGTATTCTTATCTTGAATAACTTTTCATTCCCAATAGACCTTATGTCGGCCTCTATCAAAAGTTTCGACGTCATAATAGGTATGGATTGGTTGTGTCCTAACCATGCTGACATCCTATGCTATGAAAGAGGCATTCGTCTGAACTTGCCAACTAACGAAACTCTTGTTATTTACGGCGACAAACCCAGAACGAGCCTCCGGATCATTTCTTGCATCATGGCACAGAAGTACCTTCGCAAAAAGTACTGTGCTTTATTAGCTCATGTGGTAGACAAAAAGCAAGAAGTGAAAGATATCGCCAGCATTCCTAAGGTCTACAACTTTCCCGACATTTTTCCCGATGATCTTCCAGGAGTGCCTCCTGAACGACAAGTCGAATTCAGAATCGACTTAATCCGTGGGACTACCCCTGTAGCCAAATCCCCCTATCCTCTTGCACCTTCTGAAATGCAGGAATTATCCAGCCAGCTTAATGAACGCCTTAGCAAAGGTTTTATAAGACCAAGCTTCTCACCCTGGGGAGCACCAGTCTTGTTCGTGAAGAAGAAGGATAGATCATTCCGTATGTGCATAGACTACCGCGAGCTGAATAAACTTACCATTAAGAATCGATACCCTCTGCCTCACATTGACTATCTGTTCGACCAACTTCAAGGTGCGAGCTACTTCTCAAAGATAGAATTAAGATCCGGGTATCACCAGTTACGGATTTTGGAGGATGACATTCCCAAAACCGCATTCAGAACTCGTTATGGTCATTACGAGTTCGTAGTGATGCCATTTGGATTGACGAATGCACATGCTGTGTTCATGGATCTAATGAACAGAGTGTGTCGTCCATTCCTGGACAAATTCGTCATAGTCTTAATTGACGACATCCTTATCTACTCAAGGAGTGAAGAGGAACATGGCCAACGTCTTCGTCAAGTATTGAAAACTATTAGATCAGAGAAACTCTATGCGAAGTTTTCAAAGTGTGAATTTTGGATCAGGAAGGTTGATTTCCTAGGTCACGTGGTCAGTTCAGAAGGATTACACGTCGACCCTTCCAAAATAAAGGCAATTGAAAATTAGTCAGCAACCCAAAACACCTATAGAAATCCGTCAATTCTTAGGTCTTGCTGGCTATTATCGCAGATTCCTCCAGAATTTCTCTCGAATAGCTAAGCCTTTTACCACCCTGACGCAAAAGGGTGTAACTTTTAGCTGGGGAGAAAAGCATGAAACAACATTCCAAACATTGAAACGAGCTTTGTGTAGTGCACCGATCCTGTCTCTTCCTGAAGGGACAGAGGATTTCGTAGTGTACTGTGATGCTTCTAATCAAGGGCTTGGATGTGTTCTTATGCAAAGAGGAAAGGTTATATCACATGCCTCAAGACAGCTAAAGACACATGAAGTCAACTATACAACACATGACCTTGAACTAGGAGCAGTGGTATTTGCTCTGAAGATCTGGAGACATTACATATATGGCACGAAATGCACAGTATTCACGGACCATAAAAGTCTCCAGCATATCTTCAATCAGAAAGAGCTGAACATGAGACAACAACGGTGGGTGGAGCTACTGAACGACTACGATTGTGAGATTCTTTATCACCTTGGTAAAGCTAACGTAGTAGTTGATGCCCTTAGTAGAAAAGAATACTCGGGACGCCGAGTAAAGTCGTTGACCAGGACAATCCATTCACATTTGTCCACACAGATCAGAGAGGCTCAACTCGAGGCCTTAAAACCTGAAAACGTGGCAGGTGAAACCTTGAAAAGAATAGATAAAAACTTTAAAGTCAGGGATGATGGAGTCTATTGTTTCATGAACCGGATATGGACACCAAAGTTCGGTAGTTACAGAGACGTGGTTATGAATGAAGCACACAAAACCCGATACTCCATTCATCCAGGTTCAGACAAGATGTACCTGGACCTCAAGAAACTATACTAGTGGCCTAACATGAAGGCCAAAATTCCTACCTTTGTGGGCGAGTGCCTTACTTGTGCCAAAGTCAAGGTAGAATACCAGAAACCTTCAGGTTTATTACAACAACCTGAAATCCCAGAATGGAAGTGGGAACGGATCACAATGGATTTCATAACCAAGTTACCCAAGACAATAGGTGGTTATGATACTATTTGGGTAATCGTCGATAGATTAACAAAATCCGCACACTTCTTACCAATCAAAGCGACCGACAAGATGGAGAAGCTAACAAGAACTTACCTCATAGAAATCGTTAGACCGCATGGTGTGCCAATATCTATTATTTCTGACCGAGATAGTAGATTCACTTCTCATTTCTGGCAGTCTTTACAAACATCTTTGGGAACTAGGCTGGACATGAGTACCACCTACCATCCACAAACTGACGGACAAAGTGAGAGGATGATTCAAACTCTAGAAGATATGTTGCGAGCTTGCGTGATACACTTTGGAAAGGCATGGGATACTCATTTACCCCTTGTCCAATTCTCCTACAATAATAGTTATCACACTAGCATAAAGGCTGCTCCTTTCGAAGCTCTCTATGGCCGCACGTACAGATCACCTCTGTACTGGGCTGAGGTGAGTGACACGTAGCTAGCTAGAAGTCAAGTTCCTGACGGTGCTCTCACTGGTCCGGAAATCATTCGCGAGACCACAGATAAAATCGTACAAATTCGAGAGCGACTTAAAGCTTCTAGAGATAGACAGAAAAGCTACGCTGACAAAAGGAGAAAACCTTTGGAATTCCAGGTTGGAGATCGCGTCATGTTGAAGGTCTCACCCTGGAAAGGCATGATATGCTTTGGAAAGCTTGACAAGCTGAATCCAAGGTATATAGGACCATTCGAGATTCTTGCTAGAATAGGTCCAGTAGCTTACAAACTCCGACTATCTCAAGAACTAAGCAACATACATCCTGTTTTCCACGTCTCGAACTTGAAAAAGTGTCTTTCCGACGAGACTCTTGTAATTCCACTCGACGAAATCGAGATCAACGAGAGCCTGAACTTCGTCGAAGAACGAGTAGAGATCATGGACCGAGAGGTCAAGCAAACGAAACAAAGCCGTATTCCTATAGTGAAGGTTCGCTAGAATGCCAAGCGGGGATCTGAATTCACTTGGGAGCGCGGGGACCAAATGAAACTGAAATATCCTCATCTTTTCACTTCGTTATTTGTAATTGCTTAATTGCTTAAAACTCTAATTTCGGGACGAAATTCTCTCTAACGGGGGGATAATGTAACATCCCGTTATTTTCTGTTTGTAAAGTCAATTTTAGTCAACCAAAGTCAAACAAAGGTCAACTAAAGTCCTTTTTATTGTTTGGGTTATAATAATAACCTTTATTTGTTAAAATCCTTAAAATATCTACAATTGAATTTGGAAGGAAAAGGCTTGAAAACCGAGAAACTTCGCAATTATTCCTTCACTTCGGACCGCAAAGAGTTGACGGCCGTACACTCCTCGGATCGTAAACTCCTCGCAGTCGTACACTCCTCGGACCGTATACTCCTCGCAGCCGTAAACGACTTCGGCCGTAAACTCTAACCGACTTCGGATCGTAAACGAGGTTCACGGCCGTAAACGCCTCGGACCGTGAACCCTCGCATATATATATATATATATATATATATATATATATATATATATATATATATATATATATATATATATATATATATATATATATATATACAGATTTTCTTCATTTTTCCTTCATTTCTCATATCCTTCAGTCAAGAACTCTCAAATTCTCTCAAGTATCATCAAGAACACTTCTAATTCTCACCAAATTTGTAAGTGATTCTTCCATTTCTAAGTTGATATCCTTCTTAATCTAGTAAAACCCCTTGATTTCATCCTTGAATTCATCTCTTTTGGGTTAGATCTTCAAGAACACCAAGAACACCAAGAACACACTATTTCTTTAGACTGTGAACACCCCCTTCAAGCTTCAAAACGTAAGTAATCTTCCATATACTAGTTATCCTATAGAAGCTCTTAACTTACAACCTTGAAAACAACCATTTCAAAGAACAATAAGGGTTTACGGCCATGAGCATCTCCCTTGGCCGTAAAACTCCTATGAAGAACACCATTGGCCGTAAACACCAAAGGTGAGGCCGTAAACTCCAATGAGTGGCCGTAAACTCCATTTGATTCAATCACATGTGATTGTAACATTTCAATCTAAGTGATTCCTAGTCCCTAAGAGGGTTTCTTAGCATAATTAGTTGTTTAAACACTAATTATATTCATATATGTGTCATTATATGCTATTAGGATCTATTTGTGCTCAAGACTTGACTTGACACTTAGCATCCTACACCGATCTTACATTTGAATAACTTACTATAGGTGAGTTCATACCCCCGTATTTTCATAGTTTTTACTTTTTTAAGGGGGGAGGGGAATACAAGTCTAACACAAAGATTTTGTGTTATAAACAAATGGTTTCAAATATCTTATCAAAATAGATTTCATTATCAAAATCGATTTCAGTTATTATCAAATCAAATGGTTTTCAATGATTGTATCAAATTGACATTAAGTCACCAAAATGAATATCAAAATATCAAACTTCTTTTAAATGTTTTTATAAACTTATATTTCTCCCAAAAATCATACTAGTATATATATATATATATATATATATATATATATATATATATATATATTTATATAAATAAGATTTAAAAGACTTAAGACTGATAACCTACTTTGGTTCCTTTTCTTTGTTTGGATGTGGGATCATAAGCATCAGTTATTTGTCCGAGTGTCATTTAAATTTTACTTATGTATATTTGTATATGTATACAAGTATAAAAGTTAGTTCATTAAGTTTCAATTACCCTTTGTAACATGTTGAGCAAGGGGTTGCATTCACGAATACTCACTATCAATATAGAAAGTACATATAAATTATAATAGGTATAATTTATGATTCATAGAACATTAATTCACGATTCATGTATACTAAAGTACATTGTTTTACAAGAACAAATGTTTGATTCAAAATTAATCACGAGTACACATCTTTCAGATACATGTTAAGAACATACAGTCAGTCATTTATTTTAGAATGATTGGGTTTTTCATAACTATTATACATGTATCATTTTATATGCTTTTATGAGTCAAGTAGTACAAGTTGTTTAATTCATTTAAACAATATAGTAAAGTCTTGACATTATAACCAGAATCTCCAGCCGGGGATCGAAATAATATGTGTATAGATCTATATTGGGATTGACAACCCCGGACTCGGACTGCAGGCTACAGTCAGGCATATACGCCTGTGAGTGACAAATTGTTATCAACATGTTTTCAGCGCATTCATAGCATTGGGTCAGGCCATCCAGTCAGTATGGTTATAATAACTCTTATAAAAGATATTAACAATACGTTAGTGTATAATTAACTAAACTTAAGTACATTTTCAAAGTACTAGTTTACAAAATATAGTTTACAGTATTACATTACAGTTTACAATAACAGATGATGAAATCAAACATACTCTCAGATACATGTTTACAAAAGGATTACAGATACAAAACATCGGTTTACAAATAGAACAGTTTTATGTAACAAAAACTACTTTTCATATACAGCAGAAAATATAGGATTTTCTAGAACAGTTTACATATTCAAGAAACAGAAAACATTCTTTCAAGCCATAAATACTTATGCAGTCACTCAACTTTATGTTGATACTCTCTTTTCAAATTACTTGTATTCTCAGGGAACCAGTAGCCAGGTACTCCTTGAGCTTTTGAGAAGATGGAGCTATTTATGTCTTGTCTTCTTATTTTGTATAACTATTTGGTTTCAGTATACTGTGATGAAACACATGTAAATACTTATACTTTTTAAATACAGTGGTTGTTTGTACTCTGATTACTATAATGTATGTGTTGTGATACTACAAATGAAGTCCTCCACCCCCGGATGTGACAACCCGGAACTTTTATCTCGCACACTTAGTCAATTCAATCAAAGTTAAACATGTTTTGTTGACTTCTGGCACTGTTTGAGGGTTCGTTTAAGTGATTTTAAGATCGAGTATGACCAAGGTTGAGTTTAGGAACGAGTCAGCAAGCCATAGAGTGACAAAATCAGGCCATACACACCCTTAGGGGGAGTGTACAGCCGTACACATGGGTGTGCGGCCGCACACTCCCTTTTAGGCAGCATACCCACCCTATATAAAGGGTAGACCCCTTCCCTTTCATTCCTTTAACAACCTGGCAGCACACAACATCATTTCCTCTCAAGTTTCTCCAACTTTGAACCTCCCAAAGCTTCAAGAATGTGAGTACTTCTTCCCCTAGCTTGCAATTCATGAAATACCCCTCTATCTAGGCCTTAAGTGTGCAAAAATGGACATGTTCTTCGTGTTGGAGGTAAGTACGGCCGCACACCTTCATAAGGTGGGCCGCACACCCTTAAAACACCCTCCAAAGTGAGATTTTAACTTCCATTTTTGATGTAGACATGCCCCTAGCCTTGATGTACCTTGGAATGGCATTTTTGGACATATTTGTGTGGGGTGTACGACCGCACACACCTGTGTACGGCTGCACACACCCTTGTGCGGCAGCACACTCCAAGTGTGCGACAGCACACCCATTTGTGCGACCACACACTCTTGTGTGCGACCATACACTCATTATAGGACCATAAACGCACCTCTAGGACCCTTATCTTGCACTACAATTGGGTGTAGACCTAGAACACTTCGTGGATGTAAGTATGGACCTTGAAACACCCCAAGAAACACCTTCCATCATGAGTGTATGGCCGCACACCCATGGCCGCATACACCTTAAAGGTGGCCATACACTCCCCTCATGCAATCCTTCAAGGTTCTAACACTTAGTGCAAGTAGTCCCAAGTTCCTAGTGTGGTTCTCCATCAGACTTAGTGGTGAAATACCTCCATTTGACTCCTTTATGTGTCATTGCATGTAATTTAGGGTCAAATCGTGTTCAAGGCTTCACTTGAACATCCAACATTTCGTGTCGATCCTTCATTCAAATCACCCGAGGTGAGTTCATACCCCTATATTTTCCGTGTTTTTAATGTTTTCAGGGGGGGAATACAAGCCAAACACAAAGTATTTTATTAATTTTTAAACTTATTAATGCAGTCCAACGATTTCCACGTTAATAACATATTCGGATATTTTATCTCTTTTTGTAATATGTTGAGCATAAGGGAAACTACTATTTTGGAAATCTAATTTCATAGCTTTCAGAAAGGTTTTTACAAAGCAGCTCTATATCAACTCTAATAAACTATAACGGGTATAGTTTGGGATAACCCTCTAGGCATCTCTACCTAATCAGATTTCATAAATGAATATATATAAACTATGGCAGATTTAGTTTGTGTTTTCTTAGAAGTATAAAGTACTATTATTCAAGGATAATTATTGTTTTATGCTGTTTCTCGCTAGTAAACTAGATTATACAGAATTGTGAGGCTCTACTTCAATACTGTACCCTTAGGGGTATAGTGATAAATCGTATCCCAATATAACCAAAGTATCCTGGAGGGAGAGCGTGGGCTTTGTGAATAGATCTATTCGGGACTGACAATCCCACACCAGAACTGCTAGCTACAGTTAGGCGGGCACGCCTGTGGTGAACAAATGTCATTTAGCTTAACGCCTGAAGAACGTTATAAAGGTCTCTCGTTCATATCAAGTATGGTTATACGACTCGCAAATATGTATAAACTAACTTTGTTTACGGACTCTACCCTTCATTTGTTTTATTTTGAGTAATAAAACTACTTTTATATATACTGATAGCATTCAGGGATTTCAAAACTGGCATCTCTACCTCTAGGGCGGACAACATGTTTTCTAAAACTGATGGTTTATCTTCTACTAATTGATACTCTTTCAACACTACCTTTCATAAGAAAATATAGGATTTTCTTGAGGAACACGTTTCAAAGAATCAAAGAACATTTATCTCTAAAACTAAATGCTTATGAACTCACCAGCTTTATGCTTATATTCTTTCAAAACTGCTTGTATTCTCAAGGAATTAGTAGACAGGTACTTCCAGGAATTCGGTGAAGCCGGAGCAATAAGAGTCATGTTTTCTATATTATACATACTTTTGATGTATTTAAAACAATTTTCAAAATGATGTAAACACTTTTCATATTTGTATTCAATGTTTGGTTGTGTTTACTATGCTTGCTATACATATGTTGTGATACTACGCATGACGTCCTCCACCCCGGAACGATTCCGCCATCACGGTTTCGGGGTGTGACAGATTGGTATCAGAGCCCTTGTTTATAGCGAACTAAGTATACCGAGCCTTACATGGTATACAACTATAAATACTAAGGGGCCTAAGTTCTCTAAACTAAAAATATACTTTCAAAAATACAAGTATTTTTATAAAGGTATATAAGTATACCCGAGTATCAGAATCCATGTTGTAAGTAGAACAAAACAAAAGTATTTGGATGTTGGACATCACGGTTAAACCTGGGCAGTTATGTAATCATGTCTAGGGTGAATATAGCCTGATCAACTATATTCAGTCGAGACATGACCAACATGTGCTTGGGAGTGACTGTGGTGTTGCCGCAAGCCTAAAACTTACCTAGATACTAGAGGAGTTCTAGAGCCAAACATAAGGATTAAAATACTATAGGAGTATTTTAGGATGCTATAACAACTAAGCCGAAAACTTACCCAAGGATCCATCCTTCAAGAATCAAGCATGTAGCCATGATACATTGGAAGTATTATTAGATTGGATGCCTATTAACTATTTCTTTACCATCACCTCGCGTAGATAACATGGCTGGATTCCATCTTCCTGGCGACCCGTACTTTCCTAACCAAGGAGATGATGGATGGATCGAACCAGAGCCAGAAGGAAACCATGAAATCCCTTTTGACGATGGCATTGCCGAACCATTTCCTGAAGAGACTGACTCGGAACCAGAAGTCGAGAACTTACCCCCAGTGGCCCCAATACCAAATCCCAACCCTCAGCTTGTAATCGAAGGCCCAACGCCTATGTGGGTCGGAAGCCTGGATAGGTGGAGTCACGAACAAGGCCAACCCCGCCTGTATAATGGGGATCGCCGCTTCTACAATGTGGACGGAGGAGGCTCCGCAGATAGAGCCCTTCCAATCATAGTCCGCCGAGTGGCCCGCAATGTTGAAATGAACGTGGCGGCCATTCACCGAACTGTGGAACTCGAGGCAGGCTTGGGTGCCAACACAAATCGTATTCGCAGTCTCGAGGTTGCTCATGGGAGGATTTTGAGAGACCACGAAGCCCAGCAGCGAGAGCTAGCTGCAACTCGGGCTGAGGTCGTAGAGCTCCGAGCACGCCAATCAGTATACGAGAGTCGCCTGCTTGACATGGAGCGCCAATTGACTAACCTAAGGTTCCGCCCGAGAAGTGCCCGTCGCCAGTAGGAAATATTCTACTTGTCCTTCCTTTTGGTTTAAATAATAGCTTTCCTATTTATGTTCTAAGTAGCTCATTTCTCTGTAGACATTCTTGTCTTGCAAGTACCGATTCACTAGTTCTTTATGTTGTCAAATTGTTCCTCTGTTGGTATGTGGAAGACCTACTCCTAGGTCAAATTTTCCAAACTCTGTGTAATCTTAATATCGACAATGGTGGCTACTATCATATTTCAGTTGAAGATTTGCATTGTCAAAAGTATACCTTAGATCGATAGCATGAAAAGTAAGCAACTTTGTCAAGGTCCCATCACTGTTTTGTCCTCAAAACATGAAATCATAAGATGCACTTAGATGATTATTCCTTATCCCCATCATTTTCGTATCAGCTTCGATATCCTAATCAACACGAAAAGGTTAAGCCTCA
Source organism: Lactuca virosa (assembly GCF_052849685.1). Classification (NCBI taxonomy): domain Eukaryota; kingdom Viridiplantae; phylum Streptophyta; class Magnoliopsida; order Asterales; family Asteraceae; genus Lactuca; species Lactuca virosa. The sequence continues at coordinate 193,761,223 of NC_136430.1, forward strand.
AATCGTGCTAGTGTCCCTTGCTTTGAGAAAGCGTTTCGTCTCAATCTTCCTTCTGACGAAATCCTCATTGATCTCGGTGCCAAGATTTTTCGAACCTTCGTATCATTTCCTGCGCAAGAAGTTAAGGACCTCGAGAGCATCTCCGAAGTCTGCAACTTTCCCGATGTCATCCCCAAAGACATTCCAGGGATTACTCCCGAGCGTCAAGTTGAATCTTGTTTCGCCTTGATTCCCGGAGCTATTCTTATAACTAACCCTCCATCGCATCTGGAGCCGAAGAAATGGGAGAGTTACTCAGCCAGCCCGACGAGCTGAGCAACCAGGAGTTTTTAAACTTACTGTATGCAAACTTTGTTGTGCTCAAATCTTTTCTATTCTTTGCTAAGACCACATCATGGGGATGAGGGTCGAATCAATGAAAGTCAGATAACAAAACGGGGAAAAATCGCAATGCATAGATAAATATTTGGGATATATCCAGAGGCAACCATTGTTGCTCACAAGCTTCTTTTCTTGACGTGTAGCAGAATCGTGCCTCCGAAAGAACGTACCCAACCCACCAGTAAGACACCAGTCCTTCAGATGGACTTAGCTACGTTCCAAGCTACTGTCACAACAGCCGTAGCAGCCGCCCAAGCTGTTCTTAACGCTAACAACCCAAATGGGAATGGGAACAGTTTCCACCCCGCGAACTGTAACAACACACCGGGAAACCAACAAGGGCTTATCCAGGAGGGCACTCAAACTCCCAAATCTGAGAACGCAAAACGAAAATTATGGAACAAGAGGGAGCGCAAATTGGCTCAGAAACTTGCCAAGAGACAAGAACCCGTGATAACTCCTACAGCCACAACATCCGCCAGGCCGGTGCCGACGCCAGTGCGACGATATGCTGAAAAACTTCCAAATTGTGGGGAATGCAACTTCCACCACGTAGGAAAATGCTGTGAATCGAAATGTAAGAACTGCAATAGGCAAGGATACACCGCCCGTTACTGCAGAGCACTAGCACCGTCAAACGCCTTGATTTCTGGTGAAAAGATGGGTCAGGTTTGCTACAAGTGTGGCGAACCCGGACATTTCAAAAGAAATTGTCCAGGGGCTGAGGATGGCCAGGAAGCTCGCTTCGCAAAGACCCCGACTGAGCACATCACTTCCACTACCGACGCTAGCATAGTTCAAGTGTGCGGTACATGTGGCGAAATGGGACACTTCACAATAGACTGCCCAACAGAAAGGAACAATGAGGAAACCGGAGGAGTCTGACCTCAGTGAAGGAGGAAGCATCGAAGGACCCTGCCTTGTTTTGGTACGTTTTCAAAACCTCAATAATGATTCATAATCGTGATTTCGTTCCCGTCCAAATTTAATCACGACGTACTCTTAAAAGTTGATGCCCTAAGGGGTAAATTATGGTAGCCTAGTGTATACATTAGAGTCAGTTGTGATTATACATGACTTGTATACGCCAAGCAATCATAGGAAGATCTAGTAAGAACCAATCCATCAAGAGTTCATAGTTTCAAAAACATCGGGACCCTCGTATTAGTAGTACCCACCAAGTTCAAATCAAACACAGGAAACACCCGAGACATTCATCTAGGACACCAATGTGTTAGCAAAACGATCCTCCCGGATTAACTTAACGCACGATTCTTCGACGTCATTCTGTTTAGTCCCACTGGGGCTATGTCATATCAAACCCTTTTGTCTTAAATCGTTCGATCGCGAAACTCCCGTCGCTCGTGACGACAAACCAGATGCGAACTTCGAAAAATTCATCTCTCTTCGAAACCCGAAAGTATTCATACGAAGAGTATCATCCACAAAGAGAAGGACAAAATAAGGGAACCATCCGGACAATTGAAGATGCGTTGGGGGACACATATCTACCCTTAATTGAACTTTCTTGCAACAACGGTGACCTTCCCAGTATCGAGGTTGCACCGTTCGAAGCCCTCTACAGCCATAAGTACAGACCCCATCTGTGCTGGACTGAGGTGGGCGACACGCAAATAGTCAAGAGTCAAGTCCCCGACAACACTCGCACGAGTCCTAAAACCATCCGTAAGACGACCGAAAAGATCGTACAAAAGGGGCTACGCCGATGAGAGACAAAAACCATTGTAGTTCCAGATTGGTGGACGTGTTTTTTGCAGGTCTCGCCTTGGAAAAGGCTTGATACCCTTCAGGAGGCGTTGAAGGCTAAAATAAGATACGTGGGACTGTCCAAGATCCTTGCTGGGATCGGTCCCATAAGCAGACAAACTCCAGTTACCACGAGAGCTCAGCAACGTACCACGTGTCGAACCTAAGGAAGTGTCTGTCCTATGAGACACTTGTGATTCCCCTCGACAACATCGAGTTAGAAGAGAGTCTACACTTTGTGATAGAATCACTCGAGCTCACGGATCGAGAAGTCAAGCAAACGAAATAACGTCACATCCCGATAAAGAAGGTCCGTTGGAATGTCAAACGGGAACTTGGATTCACTTGGGAGCACGAGAGTCCCATGAACCTTAAGTACCTCCATCTTTTCTAAGACCATGAGTTAAATTCTTATTCTTGAATTTCGGGATGAAATTCCCTCCAACGGGGGGATGATGTGCCAACCCGGAACTTTTATCTCGCACACTTAGTCAATTCAATCAAAGTTAAACATGTTTTGTTGACTTCTGGCACTGTTTGAGGGTTCGTTTAAGTGATTTTAAGCTCGAGTATGACCAAGGTTGAGTTTAGGAACGAGTCAGCAAGCCATAGAGTGACAAAATCAGGCCATACACACCCTTAGGGAGTGTACGGCCGTACACATGGGTGTGCGGCCGCACAATCATCTCTTGGCCGCATACTCCCTTTTAGGCAGCATACCCACTCTATATAAAGGGTAGACCCCTTCCCTTTCATTCCTTTAACAACCTGGCAGCACACAACATCATTTCCTCTCAAGTTTCTCCGACTTTGAACCTCCCAAAGCTTCAAGAACGTGAGTACTTCTTCCGCTAGCTTGCAATTCATGAAAGACCCCTCTATCTAGGCCTTAAGTGTGCAAAAATGGACATGTTCTTCGTGTTGGAGGTAAGTACGGCCGCACACCTTCATAAGGTGGGCCGCACACCCTTAAAACACCCTCCAAAGTGAGATTTTAACTTCCATTTTTGATGTAGACATGCCCCTAGCCTTGATGTACATTGGAATGGAATTTTTGGACATCTTTGTGTGGGGTGTACGACCGCACACACCTGTGTACGGCTGCACACACCCTTGTGCGGCAGCACACTCCAAGTGTGCGGCAGCACACCCATTTGTGCGACCACACACTCTTGTGTGCGACCATACACTCATTATAGGACCATAAACGCACCTCTAGGACCCTTATCTTGCACTATAATTGGGTGTAGACCTAGAACACTTCGTGGATGTAAGTATGGACCTTGAAACACCCCAAGAAACACCTTCCATCATGAGTGTATGGCCGCACACCCATGGCCGCACACACCTTAAAGGTGGCCATACACTCCCCTCATGCAATCCTTCAAGGTTCTAACACTTAGTGCAAGTAGTCCCAAGTTCCTAGTGTGGTTCTCCATCAGATTTAGTGGTGAAATACCTCCATTTGACTCCTTTATGTGTCATTGCATGTAATTTAGGGTCAAATCGTGTTCAAGGCTTCACTTGAACATCCAACATTTCGTGTCGATCCTTCATTCAAATCACCCGAGGTGAGTTCATACCCCTATATTTTCCGTGTTTTTAATGTTTTCAGGGGGGGAATACAAGCCAAACACAAAGTATTTTATTAATTTTTAAACTTATTAATGCAGTCCAACGATTTCCACGTTAATAACATATTCGGATATTTTATCTCTTTTTGTAATATGTTGAGCATAAGGGAAACTACTATTTTGGAAATCTAATTTCATAGCTTTTCAGAAAGGTTTTTACAAAGCAGCTCTATATCAACTCTAATAAACTATAACGGGTATAGTTTGGGATAACCCTCTAGGCATCTCTACCTAATCAGATTTCATAAATGAATATATATATATAAACTATGGCAGATTTAGTTTATGTTTTCTCAGAAGTATAAAGTACTATTATTCAAGGATACTTATTGTTTTATACTGTTTCTCGCTAGTAAACTAGATTATATAGAATTGTGAGGCTCTACTTAAATACTGTACCCTTAGGTGTATAGTGATAAATCCTATCCCAGTATAACCAGAGTCTCCTGGAGGGAGAGCGTGAGATTTGTGAATAGATCTATTCGGGACTGACAATCCCACACAAGAACTGCTAGTTACAGTTAGGCGGGCACGCCTGTGGTGAACAAATGTCATTTAGCTTAATGCCTGAAGAACTTTATAAAGGTCTCTCGGTCATATCAAGTATGGTTATACGACTCGCAAATAAGTATAAACTAACTTTGTTTACGGACTCTACCCTTCATTTGATTTATTTTGAGTAATAAAACTACTTTTATATATACTGATAGCATTTAGGGATTTCAAAACTGGCATCTCTACCTCTAGGGCAGACAACATGTTTTCTAAAACTGATGGTTTATCCTCTACTAATTGATACTCTTTCAACACTACCTTTCATAAGAAAATATAGGATTTTATTGTGGAACACTTTTCAAAGAATCAAAGAACATTTATCTCTAAAACTAAATGCTTATGAACTCAACAACTTTATGTTGATATTCTTTCAAAACTGCTTGTATTCTCAGGGAATTAGTAGACAGGTACTTCCAGGAATTCGGTGAAGCCGGAGCAATAAGAGTCATGTTTTCTATATTATACATACTTTTGATGTATTTTAAACAAGTTTCAAAATGATGTAAACACTTTTCATATTTGTATTCAATGTTTGGTTGTGTTTACTATGCTTGCTATACATATGTTGTGATACTACGCATGACGTCCTCCACCCCGGAACGATTCCGCCATCATGGTTTCGGGGTGTGACACCGGACGTTTCCACCGTCTGGTTTGGGGGTGTGACAATTTTGCACTAGAAATGACCATTTTCTTTCACAAGGGAAGATCTAAACAATGAAATGTCAAGGTGGTAGCTTTATACCTCAAGATGGCTGCTACAATAATGCAATGGCCGGATGTATAGGCTCTTCCTTCTTTCAAGCTCTCTAATCTTCAAGCTCCTTCAGGAATGCACCAAAACACACACATTTTTAGTCTCACACTCAGAGATGGAGGCTAGATCGCATAGGGTTTGTTTCTGGTCGTGAAGGTGGTAAGGGAGGCTAGGGAGAGGAGTTAAGGTTCTTTAAATACGGTACAAACCCTAAAAATTAGGGTTTTCATTTTCTAGCTCCAACTCGTTGAGTTGGATCCTCTAACTCGTCGACTTGTTCCCATAATCCGTGCGGCCATATGAGTTCCTACACGACGAGTTGGGGCCTTCCAACTCGTCGAGTAGGCTTTCTAAAATGCCCAAAATCCGTAGAATTTCATTCCTGGAAATCGGGATGTTACACGAAGCATCTTTATCTTCTTGCCCAGTTGATTTTCTACTTCGCGCTTAAACTCTTTGAACTTTTCAAAGATTTATGATTTATGTTTGGTTAAGTAAATATAACCATATCTACTATATTCATTAGTAAATGTCATCTAGTATAGATTAGCATCCCTTGTGGTATATATGAAGGGCTCAAACACATCAATATGAATGAGATCCAATAAACCCTCACCTCTTTCATCAGTTCTTATGAAAGGTGGCTTGGTCATCTAGCCTAACAAATAGGATTTGCATTCATCATTTGTCTTAAGGTCAAATGATTCCAACACTCCATCCTTTTGGAGTCTAGCGATGCGTTTCTTGTTTATATGGCCAAAATGACAATTTCATAAGCATGGTTTGTGTAAACCGTTAAAAGAATCAATGTTATACAAATCATTGTCATCATTCTCAACACACACAATAGTTTCATATACCTCATAACAAGGATAAGCTCTGAAAATGAAAATACCTTTCTTTAAATGTAAATAAAACCATTATCATTATCAAAAGAGTAACGATATCCTTATCTAAATAAATCATGAAATGAAATTATGCTTGTAGTCATATCACAATAATAATAGCAATCAACTAAACTAATCACAACTCTACTACTAAGCTTTAGATCGAAATCTCTAACCATTATAAAAGTCGACCTTCATCTGTTTCCCATGATTAGATCAATATCTCCAAGCTTAAGCTTCTATTCATCAGTTCCCACAATATTGAGAATATGTGAACACCATATCTAGTATTAAGAATCTATGAATTGGTAGTAAAATGAAGTTTAATGACTACCTTAATTGGATTTGGTTACTTAAACCATCTCATCCTTCATGTCTTTCAAGTAGCTTAGGAAGCTTCTTTTCCAGTGGCTTTTATCTTGATGGTAATAAAAATCAGCTTCATTTGAATCAAGGTCTGGAGCAATCTCAGAATCTGCCATTCTCTTGAGTCCTTTATTAAACAATTCAATCACCACTCTCTCATTTTCTATGAGAAGAAAAAGTACATTTTGCTCGAATTCATTACCATTTTCAATAGCTTTAGAATGAGATAGGGTTGCATTTCCAATAATGTGGACTTCAACAACCCCAAACATTTCAGAAAGCTCCATTAGGGTCACATTGAGGTTCCTCATAAGAAAGTTCGTTTTAAACGGAATGTAAGAATCTGGAAACGAATATAGAACCAAATCAATGGCTTGATCCTTTGGAAACTCAACACCCATGTTACTCAGTCTGTTAATGTACATCTTTACTTTGTCGACACACGCACACACAAAAGTTCCTTCTTTGTTACTCAGATTTCAAATTACTTAAGATAACCATTAGTTATCAAATATATATCCTCAAAGACAAAAAAATGCAAGAAAATTCGGAACAGGGAGAACAGGAGGCGTGACGCGCAAGGCATAGGGTGCACCGCGCTAGACGAACTGTAACACCTCCTATTTCAAACCAAAATTCTCATTTTTAATTTACCCAAAATATTTTTGATAAACCAAATTATCGGAAAAACACAAGTATCAAATACAAATCATCATCACAAAATATCAGAGTGTCACAAAATGCCTGGTAACAAATCAATCAGCGAGTGTGTATAATCAAACCTTCGCCTTCCTGCGATCCTTAGAAGTACGTGAAACACATGTAATCAACAACTGTAAACATGAAGCTTAGCGAGTTCCCCAAAATACCACATACAACACAGCATAAATAAATATGTATGGGTTATCAACAGCCCTGGGGACTATCAACAGTCCCAGTGGGAAAACAGCACGCCCTGTGGGTTATCAACAGCCCTTAATTCCAAATCATGAGTGGGATACTTCGCTTCATGAGGCTTCAGCTGCCTCGAAGCATATGCGATCATATGCCCCCTACGCATCAACACAACACCCAACCCTGCAACGGATGCACCGTAATAAACCCCAAAATCCTCAACTCCATCTGGAAGGGTAAGTACGGGTGCCTTACACAGTCTCTGGTGAAGAGTCTCGAATGATGCCTGCTGCTCAGGCCCCCAATTGAACACAAAATGCTTCCTCACAACTTGGTGAGAGGAACAATAATCTTGGAGAAGTAACGAATGAATCTCCGATAATATTCCGTCAAACCGAGGAAGCTCAGAATCTTAGATGGAGACTTCGGCAGTTCCCACCGCATCACTACCTTTATCTTGGCTGGGGCGACTAAGATACCATTCTGGTTGACGAGGTGTCCTAGAAACTAAACTTCATGGAACCAGAAGTCACACTTGGAGAGCTTGGCATAGAACCTCTCCATCCTCAAAACCCCTAGGATCTCTCACAAATGCTCCTCATGTGGCTCTCTGGTCTTTGAAGAGACCAAGATGTCATCGATGAAGACAATAACTAACCGATTCAACATAGGCCTACACACCCGGTTCATGAGAGCAGTAAACGGTGTCGGAGCACTGATGAGTCCAAAAGGCATCACCATGAACTCATAATGCCCATAATGAGTTTGGAAGGCCGTCTTCTGAATATCCTCCTCTCGTTCCCTCATTTGATGATACGTAGGCCTCAAATCGATCTTAGAAAACAAAGACGCCCCCTGCAACTGATCGAAGAGATCATTAATCCTCAAAAATTGATAATGGTTCTTCACTGTCAGCTTGTTCAACTCTCGGTAATCAATACACATCCGGTGTGAACCATCCTTCTTTCTGACAAAAAGTATCGGTGCTCCCCGAAGAGAAGTGCTCGGCCGAATAAACGTTTTTCCTAAAAGCTCTTGAAGCTAAGAGGATAGGTCCTGCATCTCAGGAGGTTCAAGACAATATAATTCCTTTGCAATTCGCGCCGCACCACGGATCAGGTCGATCCGAAACTCCACTTGCCTCATAGGAGGCACACCCGGTAACTCCTCAGGAAAGACATCGGGGAAATCGTGTATAAGAGGAACATCAGAAATGGAAAACGATCTCTTCTCCTCATCTCGAGTATCCACTACATACTCTAGATAACGCATACACCCATGCTGCAAACTCTATCTCGCCCTAGCGGCAAAACAAAAAGTTGATCTTGACCTAGTACCCTCATCGTAGATGGTCAGCACTTCCCCACTAGGATCTTGAACCGTCACCATCTGTCGCTCGCAGTCAATCAGAGCCCCAAACCGACTCAACCAATCCATACCTATGATCACATAGACATCTCCCATCACAATAGGGATAAGATCTACCGGATATCCAACACCAAAAATCTCAAACACACAACCCTAGTAGATGTCAGTAGCGGAGACCGGACGCTCATTAGTTATAGAGACCCTCAATGTCCTGCTCAAGGCCTCCCGCACAATACTAAAACCACAAAAAAAAATATGAAGACACAAAAGACCGACTCGCACCCGAGTCAAACAGCACAAGCGCAAGTACAGAATTCACAAGAAAAGTACCTACATGAACAATAGCATAAGAAACATCAATAAATCAACAGAATAATAAAGAATACATACCACCCACGACATCTAGAGATGTTTATGCCTCCTCTAGTGTCAACTGAAATGCTCTCCCTCAAGCCTTCGCTGTCTCGGCCATCCCCTGTCGGCCATCAGTAATACTCAGGATCTCGCGGGGGCCAGAATTTGAACCACCCTAGAAATAAGTTGAAGACACTCGGCCCTCAAATGACCCATCTGGTTGTAATTGAAGCAAACCATCCCTGACCGACAGGGTTCCCCATGCCCCTTTCTGCACTTACCACAAGTGCGGCCCTTCTAGCCTCCAGCTCTCGAGTCAGCGGGCTTAGACTGCTTAATCGCCAACTGCAACTACACTGGTCTCTTATCTCTCACCTGAATCTTCCTCTCCTCTCTAGCGTAGGTCTCCAACTCAATATCTTTCCTCCTGGCATTGATCGGCAGCTCAACGAATGTCCGATACAAAGTGTTCGCCACGAACTCATGGATATCCCTCCTCAGAATACTCAGAGACTGGCTCACACGTGCCTGCTCAGTCGACACGTGCTCAGATCAGGATTGGGACCTCTCATGAAACATCATGGTGGTCTCAGTCACCGTCTCCGTCTTCTGCTTGAGAGACAGGAACTCATGGGCCAACCTCTCTCTCTCTCTCTCTCTCTCTTGACCACTAGTACAAACTCATCTCTGAACATCTCAATAAATCTCTCCCAAGTCATCATAGATTGCTATGGAAGAGTATAATCACCTATCACAAACTTCCACCAATCCATCACTCCCAAGCAAAGAAGATTCAGTGCAAAACAAACCCTCAAATTATCCGTACAAGAGCAAGCGTAAAAACAACCCTCAACATCAGAAATCCACCTCATCGTATAAATTGGATCTTCGGTCCCATCAAACTCAGGTGGCTTTGTGTTGTTGCACTCTCGGTACCACAACGAATCACCCCCCTGCGGTCTCGCCACAGCAACAACTGTGGAGGTTGTGGCAGCAACAGCCTCAGTGACGACGACATATCGTTCTTCAAAATTTTCAATCAGCATGGTCTTAATAGACCAAAACATCTCTGAAACATCCCCTCTGATTTTTGTGGCCTCTTCGGCGTCAACAATCCTACGGATCTCATCATCACTGGCACTTGGCCGCTCGAGGTCATTGGAGCTTGACCCTCGAGTAACCACCATACTGAAACACACAAGAAAACCATCAAAATCAGGCTAAAGCGCATACACAAACATCCACACACACTCCTACAAGTTCCTTAGTTCCTTAAGATTCCTTGTTGAGCCGCATACGGATCCGGTGTTTTTAGTACTACGGGCCCAATACTACTTTCCACACTAACCCGTATTTTTCTCAAGTCATCCTCTCAAGACCCTAAATCATAAGGACTCTATTTCTCCAGATTAGCTATACACTCGCCCTGTTGGTTCCTTAGAACCATCACTAAGCATCTAGACACTCATCCCTAGCACTGCTCCACCTCACAAGATCTCCTCTGTCCTCGTCATTTGCTTTGCTCATGCCAATTGTACACAATACGAGAGTCGATAGACATTCAAATGAATGATTCTTCGTCAAATCCACAACCAAACAAGGAACAAAAATAAAGGCAAAATCAGTCATTCGAATGTTATAAAATCCTATCTCTGTACAATCATACATCATACACCAAGAGAATAGTAATGACAAATTCAATTTCATAAGAACTAACTCCTAGGCTAAATTCATCACTAATCAGGGAATCCTATCACATCATTCCTATATGAGCCTTAGCCTACCAGTAACTAGCATGCAGTTGTATCAACTCGTAAGATATTAGCTTTACATTACTCATGATATAAATTGAGGTATTTTGGGAAACTTTTACTCGAGCTCTGGTTGATTATACACACTGCCTCACTATGTTTTTCTACTATATAAATCTTCATTGCTTTGAAAATTTTTTATAAACATCTTTAGATCCGTAGTTTGAGTTTGGAATTACCCTAGAGTCCATCCAAATCCCTTAAAATAGGGCTCTGATATGAAATTGTAACACCTCAAATATAAAAGAAATTTTTTTATTTTTAAGTTACCCAAAATATTGTTCAAAAACCAAATCATCAGAAAGACACAAGTATCAAATACAAATCATCATCACAAAATATCAGAGTATCACAAAATTCCCAGTAACAAATCTCCTAGCGAGTGTGTACAATCAGACACTCACCTTCTCGTGATCCTCAGAAGTACTTGAAACACATGTAAACAATAACTATAAGAATGAAGCTTAGTGAGTTCCCCAAGATACCACATACAACACATCATAAATAAAGATCTATGGGTTATCAGCAACCCTAGGAACTATCAGCAGTCCCAGTGGACAAACAGCACGCTCTATAGGTTATCAGCAACCCCGGAGATTATCAGCATTTTAAGTCGCACATAAACAGCATAACACAATAATAAAAGCTAGACCCAGCTGGTCGTAACAGATACAACTATTCTACCACACATGTAAGAATACGTGAAGAGACTCACCTGACACTAGTAACTGATAAATCTCGCACCCTAACTGCTGGAACTAGACTCCTCCTAATCACATAATAATAACCCTAATTAATAATTAAGGTCCATAACCCAGCTTACAATTCCAAATCCTACAACTATGCCCCTTAAGAGCAAAAATACCATTTTGTCCCTTCCATGGTCCAATACCCTAAATCTTGACCAATAGTCAAAAGTCAGCAAAAGTCAACTGCCCAGTGCATATACTGGCCGTATGCTCTCCTACGTGCGGTGTACTCAAAGAATCAGGTGGGTCGGGGTCAGGCATGGCTATGTTGGGTGTAGCCAGAAGTATGCGGGGTGTACATTGTCTGATCCCAAAAATCACTCCAAAATGTTTTAATCATTAAGACGTTTAACCCAACATAGATCTGACATCCATATAACGGCTTAATCCATAAAGTCCATAACTTTAAGCCTTTGCATGTCTGAAAAGAGCTTAAACCTTAAAATCCTAAATTAATCCATACTTAACACCACCAAACTCTTGCACGGAAGAAAAAGGACCATCAAGCAACCCTTTTTCATGAATCTAAGCACTCTAATACATCTAAAAGGACAATCAAAATACTCTGCAGTAACCCATACTCACAAAGGTCTAAGCTTTGGGAAAAAAGCTCATAAAAACCCATTTAAGAGATCTAGAAAGAAACACATCAAAGTATAAAGTTTATACCTTCAAAAGATGCACAAAGTGAGGTAGTTTGTGGATCCACAAGCTTGCAAGCAACACAACCTTCTTTAATAGTGTTCTTCTTCAACAAGAAGGCACCACTAAAAAGCTTCAAAATCTTCACACACAAGGCTTATACTCGGTATTAGGGTTTGGAAGGAGCGGAGGTTGATTATTGGAGGTCCAAGGGTGATTTAGTATCCTTAAATAGAGGTGAAACCCTAAAAATTAGGGTTTAGAGGTTGATCTAGTAACCCCGCGTACCACATGTATGCCCGGCGTACTAGCATGGCTTCCGTGTTCAAGGTCTCTCCCAAGTACGTTGCGCATACCTCATGTACGCCTAACATACGGGTTTCAATGCAAAACTTTTAACAACAACGGACCAATAATGCAAACTTTAGTTAGGTCACGGGCTAAAATTGAAATACCTGAAAATCGAATGTTACACGAATAGAAGGGTTATTTGATTTTTTTCAGTTTTGATACCAGTTTTAATTAGATACATATAATAGAAAGAACCCTAGGCTTTGATACCAATAATAGGTTTTCTAGGTTACATTCCATATATTTACACAACGAAAGCATCATAAAATCTAATTATGGGAACATGAAACCTTGAGATTTATGTATTTTCACATTATAGCAATATACTATTGAAACTCTTATAAACCCTAGCTGTAATCGAAAAGCATGAATATGATTAGATACGTTTACTGTTACAATCATATGTAACACTCTTGAGTCCTTAGATCTTCGAAAAGCTAGCAAAAAAATTTGGCTACGTCTAATGGCTCACACCCAAACCTTTTAAACGCTAGATTGACCGAGAGGAGAGAAGAGAAACTTAGAATTTTAGCTATAACTTCATAGAGGAATGACTGGAGGAAAATCATCCCCTATGGGTAGGGCTGTAAACGAACCGAACAAGGTCTTGTTCATGTCCATTCGTTTAAGTTAGTCAAAAAACAAACAAACAAACAAGAATGGATATACGGACCAATTTTCTTGTTCATGTTTGTCCGTTTGACAAATTACATTGTTCATGTTTGTTCGTTTATGTTCGTGAACATGCTAAAGGAACATAAACAAAAAAAGATAAAAAAAATACAATTGAACATATATGAACATAATGAACATATAATATAGTAATGTAATTAAAAAATTGAACATATATGAACATAAATTAACATAAACTAACGAACGTAAACGAATAAAATAAACAAATGTTCATGAACATAAATGAACGAGCTAGACCATTGTTCGTGTTCGTTCGTTTAACTAAACCAACGAGAAGTTGTGCTCATGTTAGTTCATTTATTAAATAAACGAACTTCCCACTGAAAGGTTCGTTAAATGTCCTCCAAAGGAACCACAACTATCTCATCGGCTATTTACTTCCTCAATTGGGAAACATGGAAGGTATCATCGATTTGACTCAAATCCTCAGGTAGCTCCAACCGGTAAGCCACCTTACCCACCTGGGCTAATACTATGAAAGGGCCATTAAACATAGGGCCCAACTTGCATCGCTTCCTAAAGTGGATAACACCCTTCCTTGGTGATACCTTGAGAAGCACCAAATCTCCCACCTAAAACTCTAGCTCAGAGTATCGCCGATCCACATAACTCTTTTGGCGACTCTAGGCTGTCAGCAGTCTCCGTCTGACTTGCTAGATAAGCTCGGTCGTCTTGAGCATTATCTCCGTACTCCCCATTCTGTCCAACCTTGCCCCAACAAATAAGATTCCGACACCTCCTCCCATACAAAAGCTTAAAGGGAGGCATGCCAATGTTGGCATAATGACTATTGTTATAAGAAAAATTAGCTAATGGAAGATAGGAGTCCCAGCTCCCACCAAAATCAATGATGCAGGAACACAACATATCCTTGAGCGTCTGGATAGTCTGCTCGCTCTGCCCATCCGTCTACGGATGATATGCAGTACTAAAATGTAACTGGGTACCCAACTCCTCGTGAAACCTCTTCCAAAATCTGGAAGTGAAACGAATATCCCAATCTGATAAAATCGAAGTCGACACCGCATGTCGAGCCACCACCTCTCGAACATAAAGCTTCGTAAGTTCTCTATAAAAGAGCCTTCACTTACGGCTAGGAAGTAAGCACTCTTCGTCAAACAATCAACTATCACCCAGATAGCATCAAAAACCCTTGTAGTCTTCGGCAATTTTGTAATGAAATCCATGGTGATCTGCTCCCACTTCCATAGTGGAACCTCTAAGGGCTGAAACTTGCCGTGAGGGTGCTGGTGCTTGGCCTTGACCTTCTGGCAGGTTAAACATCGCTCTACAAACCAGGCCACATCTCTCTTCATACACGGCCACCAGTAACTATTCTTTAGGTTAAGATACATGTTGGTAGCCCCTGGATGAATGGAAAATCTTGACTTGTGGGCCTCCTCCATCAATACCCGTCAGGCCTCACCAGCATAAGGCACCCAAACCCGCCCATGAAGAGTCAAAATCCCCTTGATGTCGATATCAAAAGGTGAAATTTGACCGATCATCCGCTCACTTTTCCGATTTTCTTCCTTTATGGCCTCCGACTATGCTTCTTTGATCGTTTCTAAAATTGGGGTCATCGAAATCATCCTCATACACACATCCTAAATCGGGGTACTGACCACCCTCCAGCTCAAGGCGTCGGACACCACATTGGCCTTGCCTGGACGATACAAAATATCACATTTATAATATTTCACTACATCCAATCACCTCCTCTGCCTCATGTTCAGGTTTGGTTGATCCATAAGATATCTCAGGCTCTTATGGTCCGTATAGATGGTACACCGCACACTATAAATATAGTGGTGCCAAATCTTGAGAGCGAAAACTACCACCCCTAATTCCAAATCATGAGTGGGATACTTCGCTTCATGAGGCTTCAGCTGCCTCGAAGCATATCCAATCATATGCCCCCTATGCATCAACACAACACCCAACCCTGCAACGGATGCACCACAATAAACCACAAAATCCTCAACTCCCTCGGGAAGGGTGAGTACTGGTGCCTCAAACAGTCTCTGGTAAAGAGTCTCGAATGATGCCTGCTGCTCAGGCCCCCAACTGAACACAAAATGGTTCCTCGTCAACTTGGTGAGAGGAACAGCAATCTTGGAGAAGTATCGAATGAATCTTCGATAATATTTCGTCAAACCGAGGAAGCTCTGAATCTTAGATGGAGACTTCGGCACTTCCCACCGCATCACTGCCTCTATTTTCGCTGGGTCGACTAAGATACCATTATGGTTGACGAGGTGTCCCAGAAGCTAAGCCTCATGGAACCAGAAGTCATACTTGGAGAACTTGGCATAAAACCTCTCCATCCTCAAAAACCCTAGAATCTCTCGCAAATGCTCCTCATGTTGCTCTCTGGTCTTTGAAGAGACCAAGATGTCATCGATGAAGACAATAACTAACCGATTCAACATAGGCCTACACACCCAGTTCATGAGATCCATAAACGGTGTCGGCGCATTGGTGAGTCCAAAAGGCATCACCATGAACTCATAATGCCCGTAATGAGTTCGGAAGGCTGTCTTCTGAATATCCTCCTCTCGTACCATCATCTGATGATTGCCAGACCTCAAATCGATCTTGGAAAACCAAGATGTCCCCTACAACTGATCGAAGAGATCATTAATCCTCAGAAATGGATAACGGTTCTTCACAATCAGCTTGTTCACTCCCGGTAATCAATACACATACGGTGTGAACTATCCTTCTTTCTGACAAAAAGAATCGGTGCTCCCCAAGGAGAACTGCTCGGCTGAATAAACCTTCTTCCTAAAAGCTCTTGAAGTTAAGTGGATAGATCCTGCATTTCAGGAGGTTCAAGACGGTATAATTCCTTTGCAATTGGCGCCGCACCATGGATCAGATCGATCCTAAACTCCACTTGCCTCATAGGAGGCACACCCGGTAACTCCTCAGGAAAGACATCAGGGATATCGCGTACAACATGAACATCAGAAATGGAAACCGATAACTTCTCCTCATCTTGAGTATCTACTAAATATTCTAGATAACCCATACACCCATATTGCAAACTCTGTCTCATCCTAGCGGCAGAACATAAAGTTGATCTTGACCTAGTACCCTCACCGCAGATGGTCAGTACTCCCCCACTAGGATCTTGAACTGTCACCATCTGTCGTTCGCAGTCAATCAGAGCCCCAAACCGGCTCAACCAATCCATACCTACGATCACACAAACATCTATCATCGCAATAGGGACAAGATCTACCGGATATCCAACACCAAAAATATCAAACACACAACCCTGGTAGATGTCAGTAACGGAGACCAGACGCTCATTAGGTATAAAGACCCTCAATGTCCTGCTCAAGGCTTCCCGTGCAATACTAAAACCACAAAAAAATATGAAGATACAAAAGACCGACTCGCACTCGAGTTAAACAGCACAAGCGCAGGTACAAAATTCACAAGAAAAGTACCTACATGAACAATAACATAAGCAACATTAATAAATCAATAGAATAATAAATAATACATACCAGCCACGACGTCTAGAGCTGTTTATCCCTCCTCTTGTGTCAAATGAAATGCTTTCCCTCAAGCCTTCGTTGTCTCGGCCTTCCCCTGTTAGCCATCAGTAATACGCGGGGTCTCGCGGGGGTCGGAATCTGAACCACCCTAGAAATAAGCTGAAGACACTCGACCCTCAAATGACCCATCTGGTTGTAATTGAAGCAAACCATTCCTGTCCGACAGGGTTCCCCCTGCCCTTTTCCGCACTTACCGCAAGTGCGGCCATTCTGGCCTCTAGCTCTCGAGTCAGCAGGTTAAGATCGCTTAGTCGCCAACTGCAATTACACTGTTCTCTTATCTCTCACCTGGATCTTCCTCTCCTCTCTAGTGTAGGTCTCCAACTCAATATCTCTCCTCCTAGCATTGATCTGCAACTCATCGAATGTCTGATACGAAGTGTTCTCCAAGAACTCATGGATATCCCTCCTCGGAATACTCAGAGACTAGCTCACACGTGCCTGCTCGGTCGACACATGCTCAGATCAAGATAGGGACCTCTCATGAAACATCATGGTGATCTCAGTCACCATCTCCGTCTTCTGATTGAGAGATAGGAACTCATAGGCTAACCTCTCTCTCTCTTGATCACTAGTACAAACGTATCATTAAACATCTCAATAAATCTCTCCCAAGTCACCGTAGAATTCTTTGCAAGAGTATAATCATCTGTCACAAACTTCCACCAATCCTTCGCTCCCAAGCAAAGAAGATTCAGTGCAAAATGAACCCTTAGATTATCCGTACAAGAGCAAGCGTAAAAACAACCCTCAACATCAGAAATCCACCTCATCCCATAAATCGGATCTTCCGTCCCATCAAACTCAGGTGGCTTTGTGTTGTTGAACTCTCGGTACTACAACGAATCACCCCCCTCCTTGCGGTCTCGCCACAGCAACAACTGTGGTGGTTGTGGCAGCAACAACCTCTGTGACGGCGGCATATCGTTCTTCAAAATTTTCAATCAGTGTGGTCTTAATAGACCCAAACATCTCTGGAACAGCCCCTCTGATTGTTGTGGCCTCCTTGGCGGTAACAATCCTATGGATCTCATCATCATAGGCACTTGGCCTCTTGAGGTCATTAGAGCCTGACCTTCGAGTAACCACCATACTGAAACACACAAGAAAACCATCAAAATCAGGCTAAAGCGCATACACAAATATCCACACACACTCCTACAAGTTCCTTAGTTCCTTAAGATTCCTTGTTGAGCCGCATACGGATCTGTTGGATTAGTGTCTAAGTCCACAACTATAATTGGTATGTACTTGACCCGACTGGCATGGTCCATTTGGGTTGCATGGCATCATGCATTTGGATAGACTAAAACGAGAGAAATAACACTTAAGGTTTGGTAATATATTATAAGTTCTAATATATTAATAAGACTATTTAATAAGTATTGATCAAGAATTAATTTGGAATTAATTAAGTGATCAAAAGGAGACTAATTAAATATATGGGTTGATTGTGTAAATCATCCATACTTGTATAGTGGGCTAATGCTCCATGGATTATCAAGTTGGGCTAAAACCCATAGGATGCTCCATGGATGCTCCATGGTGTTTTTGTACCCATGGATCATGGAAATGAAAGGCCATGACAATTAGGGTTTACATGGTGTAACCCTAATTGTGACACACTATATAAGCATCTTATTCTTCCCAAAATCGGCCACCATGAGAGACTATGATGGAATGGTGAGGGCTAGCCGATTTCATGAAGTGGTTCATTTCTTTCTAAGTTATTCCAAGTGCATTTGATGTTGTGTGAACCATTTGAGGTGTCACACTTGAGGCACTAGGCTCTTGAGCTCCATGGAATCAAGATACATCAAAAGGTATGTCTTTTAACTTGCTATATTACATATGGATAAGTGTTTTGTATGCTAGTTAGGGTAATACCTTGGAATATTCATATTTGCATGTATAATAGAGAAAACATAGATCCAAGGTATTTAGGGTTGCATGTACACTTAGGAGTGTTAGAATGCTCAAAACCCAACAGTGGTATCAGAGCCTAGGCTTGTTTTCTTGTTATACTTGGAAAATTGGCTGAAAAATCGAAGTTTTTTGCTGTCTGCTCAGCAAACTCGCCGAGTCCATGAAGGGACTCGACGAGTTCAAGGAAAAACTCATCCAACTCGCCGAGTTGGTTCATGCACTTGATGATTTGGACCCCTAGACAGCATATCTTCGACTGTTTTGGCTGGAATTGGACTAGGAACATTCCCCTAAGCTGTTTTTCAACTTATAAACCTGTTTTTGATATGGTAATGTTCATGCTAATCCAATTTCAAAGATAATTGTCAATAGATTCATGTTTTGTATTAGTTTAATGGTTAGGCTAATTACATGAAATTTTTTGATTGAATTATCTTGTTCTTATGAGTTGATTAGATTAATAGAAAAGTTGTGTGAAATAGTTGTTTACAATCCAAATTAATCAAAGAGTTGATTCTAAAATGTGTTTTTGTAACTTGTCCTCAAGTTATATGAAAAGTCACATTTAAGATTCATAAAACTCATAAATATTTCCATAGGTTATGAATAAAGAAAATTCATATTCTTTTATTAGTTTAAAATCGTCCATAACTTGTCCTCAAGTTATGGAACTTGAAGAGTTTTGTATTAAAACTACTTTAAACACATAAGTTATGCAAATTGAATAGTTTCAAAACTTGCCCTCAAGTTTTGGAATTTGTAAAGTTTTCCCTTATGAATACTTTAATTCCAAGTTAAGCCCTTAGAATTTTAAAAGTTAAAATTCAACCCTTATACTTTACAGTATTATAAGTTAATAATATATATATATGTATAAGAGCAAGTCGGTTTTACCGTTAGTAGGCCTCATTCACGAAGCCGGTCTATAAGGGGGTATAAGGTTACTGCTTATAAAATGGCAGTTTAATGGGTGTGCACTCTCACCCACCGCTTCCTTGATCGGTGGAGGGTCGTTAGCCGAACGGGTAGGACAAGGACTAGAATTCTCCCTTCATTAAAAGTATTAATGATAAATACTAAGTAACTAAACCTTTTATAAATTCCCAATCTTAGTTACTTAGGAAAATGTGAATTTGGTGCTAACCCATGAAATTACACTTTGCACTTTGCATAAGTCGGTTAGTGGAGCGCGTGTGGTTAACCGACACACTAGCTTGATTTAACAAGGTAGGGAAAGGGTAACTTAATGTTTATCATAGTATCGATGGAGCATGTGTGGTTAACCGGAACATCGATTGAGGGGTAAATATTAAGGGTACCAAGTATATTTGCATGGTTATTCACACCTTGTTTCTACATCCTCGGCATCCCAGTCACAAAACCTGAAGGGCACACTCAAGATTGAAACATGCCATTGAAAAGTTCAATGAATCTCAAAAGATCTAGGAGTTTCAAATCCAATTAAAACCTAATAAATTATTTCGTGTTTCATGGTGGAAATTGGTGAATCGTCATTCGCCTACTTTCAAATATTCTATAGCTTGGATTACGGCATCCCTCTTCCAAGTTATAAAATATTGTGTTGGGTCCTAACCTTAATATTTCATATTGGGTGTTATATTAAGGACTTTAAATCAATTATCTTGAATATCTCCCAAAAGATGTCTAGTTCAGACATCTATGATCTTCCTAAATCTCTTGGAACTTCACTTCCTCCACCTCCTCCAATTATTCTCCCTAACCCACAAGTTCAAGGTCACTCAAGCCCTATTGGCAAGCAAGGTCTATGTGTGATCGCATCTTGGAGATGAAGTCACATATTGACAAGCCGGGAGAGTTGGGTGTCAAAGTCTTAAGAAAATTGGATGTTCAATCACTTTCTAAGTCACATAGTGAGTTCTTTATGGACTACCATGTAAAAGACTATGACATGACCCTTAATGATCTTATCTATTTGCTTTGTGCTACTGAATCAGCAATGATTCGGAGCACTGGTAGAGCAAATTTGATTAGAAGATCAACTTCCGAAACTTCCATGGACTTTGAAAATGGTAACATTGGATATCCAGAAAATCTTTCTCTTCCTAATGGAAAGGGATTGGCCATAGTCAACTCGGTTGACCAAATGGTAAAGAGAAAGGCAAGTCTATGATAGTCCAGTGCACCATTTCCAAAGAGTCCATATGTTTCTCTTGCCAAAGGAAGGGGCATTGATTGCGAAGCTGCCTATTTACCTGAAAGATCATAAGGTTGATCAAGTCAAAAGTTTGACTCTATTTCAGGTAAAGTCCACTATCTAACTCTGTTAAGTTTCTATTCTGAGACTCTTATTGCATGATGTGATTGGGTCACATGTTAATGTTTTAAGAATCAAATAAAAGTGAAGAAACTTAAAGGAAGTATATGTTGATTATGATCGTGAAGATGGATTTCGATCGCATGGTTCGGTGATCATAATTTTGAGTTGTTGCTTAGGAGTTATGATATATTGCTTAGGAATAGATAACAACAAGTTTTTCATATGCTTTTGCACTGTAAGGATAAGTTTTTCTGCGAAGTTTTAAAAATAAAAGGAAAATTTTGATTTCATTTATTCTAAGTATCCTTACAATGGGATTTGTGAAAATTTGTTGCTTATATGATTCCATTGATAGCAATATTGGAAAATGGATTTGTTTGTTTCTTTTGTAGTAGTGTCTAAATTTACCAAATAAGGAAAGATTCTCATCACCCAAGGTTTCAGTTGGATAGAAACTTGGAAATCATGCAAGTTGTATAGTATGATGAATGAGAAATTTCATCTTTGGAAAATTAAGATTAATTCCTTGTTCACATGTATATGTGAGTCAAGTGAAGGACTAAGGGATCGAGTACACATTCTGGTGCACTGATCAAGTCCACCACAAAAGATCGATAAGACTATTCGTCATGATTTACTAAAGCCTAGTAAATATGGTTATACTTACAAGTTTAAGTGTAATTCTGAAACATTGGAAAAGTTTCGATGTATGGAAGAACGAATGAGAAGAATCAAATTAGGCAGAAGGATAAAAGTTTCTCAAATCTGAAAAGATGGGAGAGTACTTTAGTATCATGTTGTGTGATCATCTTGATGATTTAGAAATCATGTCACAATTAGTCCTCTAAGGACATCTTAGTGCATTCTTATGAATAAGAAGAGGAATCTTGATTGTTGGAATGGTTAAATCAAGAAGATGAGTCATACTTTGTTCCAAAACAAGTCTTAGAGTCATACTCCAAGACTGTAAGTTGAGTGACATATCTTAAAGAAAGGTTTATAACACTTGTCAAATGTAAGAGTAAAAGTGTCCTACTCGTATACATTTGAAATTGGTAAGTTGTGATATTTTGGATAAAACAAAGACCAACTAAGGCCAATTGTGTGAAGTGTTTGTCTTGATAAAGAATCTGCACTATCTCTTGAATATTTGGCAAGAGAATCTTATATGTCAAGAGGACACTGGGAGTCTTAAAGATCTTGAATAGTTTCAAGAACTAATCAAGAGTAAACCTATTGTTAATCACTAGCACACAACTTGAGATTTGTAACCTATTGTGTTGACATATTCTTGTGATTAAGGTTATGACAAATTCACATGGATAGGAACACTTACACCATAAAAAATTTAAGTGTCATAAGTTTTCTCTCCGATTCATGAAAATGATAGTGAGGAAACGCTTTCACTAAGTAGATTTTAAGTAGATAGCAATTGTGATCTTTGCATTCTCAAATTCGTTTGTAGAGCGTGTGTGGTTAACCGACACACTAACATGGACTTATGAGAAATGGCAAAGGTCTAAACAATTGAGACTATGATTATGACATCCCTTTTCATAGTTCTGAAATTGTTTAGACACACATGTGAGCTATCTAAGAAAAGGTGTATGATTTTGATAAACTCTTGTCAAAGAAATCTCGTATCAGAAATCTGGACTTTAGTAAGAAAGTCAATAAAGTATTGACTTCTAGAAGTCCAGCTGTTTTCTGATACATGTCAAAGCTAGTGGGAGCATAAGTGTTATGCTAACAATCATCATGTTAGTGCGAGCATGATAATTATGGTAAGTATTGCAAGTTAGCAATGTTAATTATAGAAAACAAAGTTTCAATTCTTGAAGTTGCAGGGGTTGGAAAAGTTGTTTTTGCTATAATTAAGGGAGAGGAAATAATACTTCATTTCAATTCTAAAAGCTTAGATTGAGGTTTTAATCATCTTTAGTCAAGGATATATATATATATATATATATATATATATATATATATATGAATTTTATGTTGGAATGGCTCAACATAAGGAAATTATATATATGAGTCCATTACTTGCGTTCTAAAATTCGATTATGATTACGGCATTCCTTTTCATAATCTGAATTATGAGAACTTGGCAAATAGAAATAGAAATATTATAGCAAAAAGACTGGTCTAGTATCATGTCTTTACGTGAGACATCATGGATCGTGTCCCATATGCTTCGGATATAGGATCGATTGCATGTGCTATAATATTCATCTGTTCTAAATTTTTCCAAATGCCTAGAGCATTAAAAGGGAAAAAGTACTAGAACTGGATATGACTAATTTGATTAAGCAATTGTCGAGGACAATCTAAGGTTTACCAAAGATTGGTTGCCCAGGGACAGTTGGAAGTATAATATTAAATTTTGGAAGGACCATATTGACATATTCTGAAAAGCGGCAACTCTTGTTCAGGAGTGATAGTCAAAATGGGAATATGGAAATGTTCCCATAGGTGGAAGTTATTCATTAAATCTGTGTAAGATTAGGAAACTTAATGCAAGAAGGACGTTCAAAGCAATGTACTTTGAATATGAGACTTCGTTTCCATGGAGTTGATCTCCCTTGGAATACTCTGTAATGTCTGTTTGACAAGTCTTGGTGACTCTGTGCATAATCATTACAAGAGGATCAATGCATATAAGTTTAGAATCTAACAGATTTAGGCAAATGGCAGGAATTTGGAATTCTTGATTTTGCGGTAAGGATTTGGGATTGTGAAATGAGAATCATTGGAATTATGTTCAATCGATCTATTTCACAAAGTAAAGATCATAGAAAAACATAGTGTGCATACTTGGTGTGTGGCATGACTAGTGTTTAGAAAACATAGTGTACATGCTCAGAGCATGGGACAGCTATTGTTTTAATTCAATTATAAAGTTGATAGTTTGAAACAGTATGCAATGAATGATGGGTAATTAATATGGTGATAAATAAAAGGTGTTTTATTTATATTCATAAGTTCTGAGACCATATTGGATTCGATTATTCTTGTGTTTCACTTTGCATGTTTTGACTTCCAGAATAACTAGGTCATTCTTCCTGAATGAAGCTGGTTTGTAGATGTCCAAGGTAGTGTACATAGCAAGAGTTGTTGCAACATTCATGAGTGCTCATAAGTTCTGAGTATTGGATTAAACCCACGCTCATTTGAATCACTTCATGGATTTTATCACGAGTAATCATGAGACAATAATATCTTATATTATTCAAACCTAGAGATATGAGTTGTTACTATGAGTTGGTTATACATTGATTGCACGAAAACGCATTTGGTAACTCGGTGTTATAAAACATGCCTTTGTGTATGATTCAACAAGTAGTACAACAAGCCATATGAGTCGAAGTTTATCCATTCCTTTTACCATTAAAGGGATAAAAGCGATATATGTGGGCCCCTCGATGATTTAATGATGACACTTGTGAGTGCTTGACCAAGCCAAGACTAATGTGATTTGTTCAATTAGTCGGTCGTCATAAATCGGAAATCGGGAAAACAAAAAATGGACAGAGAGAATGATTATAATTCATGACTTAGTCCATATGATATCTAGAATGGAGGAATATATGATCCCTTATCTAATGGACGCGTCATTGATTTGTTCAGAGTTCGACGGCAGCAGCTTTTAAGAGCTACGATTGCTAGTCGGGTTTTGAAGTCATACGCAATAATAGTTTTAGACTTATCCAAGTGGGAGACTGTCTGATTAGTGTCTAAGTCCACAACTATAATTGGTATGTACTTGACCCGACTGGCATGGTCCATTTGGGTTGCATGGCATCATGCATTTGGATAGACTAAAATGAGAGAAATAACACTTAAGGTTTGGTAATATATTACAAGTTCTAATATATTAATAAGATTATTTAATTAGTATTGATCAAGAATTAATTTGGAATTAATTAAGTGATCAAAAGGAGACTGATTAAATATATGGGTTGATTGTGTAAATCATCCATACTTGTATAGTGGGCTAATGCTCCATGGATTATCAAGTTGGGCTAAAACCCATAGGATGCTCCATGGATGCTCCATGGTGTTTTTGTACCCATGGATCATGGAAATGAAAGGCCATGACAATTAGGGTTTACATGGTGTAACCCTAATTGTGACACACTATATAAGCATCTTATTCTTCCCAAAATCGGCCACCATGAGAGACTATGATGAAATGGTGAGGGCTAGCCGATTTCATGAAGTGGTTCATTTCTCTCTAAGTTATTCCAAGTGCATTTGATGTTGTGTGAACCATTTGAGGTGTCACACTTGAGGCGCTAGGCTCTTGAGCTCCATGGAATCAAGATACATCAAAAGGTATGTCTTTTAACTTGCTATATTACATATGAATAAATTTTTTGTATGCTAGTTAGGGTAATACCTTGGAATATTCATATTTTCATGTATAATAGAGAAAACATAGATCCAATGTATTTAGGGTTGCATGTACACTTAGTAGTGTTAGAATGCTCAAAACCCAACAGGATCCGGTGTTTTCAGTACTACGGGCCCAATACTACCTTCCACACTAACCCGTATTTTTCTCAAGTCATCCTCTCAAGACCCTAAATCACAAGGACTCTATTTCTCAAGATTAGTTGTACACTCGCCCTGTTGGTTCCTTAGAACCATCACTAAGCATATAGACACTCATTCTAGACTGCTCCCTAGCACTGCTCCATCTCACAAGATCTCCTCTGTCCTCGCCATTTGCTTTGCTCATGCCAATTGTACACAATACGAGAATCGATAGACATTCGAATAAATGATTCTTCCTCAATTCCATAACCAAACAAGGAACAAAAAGAAAGGCAAAATCAGTCATTCTAAGGCTATAAAATCCTAACTTTGTATAATCATACATCATACACCATGCAAATAGTAATGACATATTCAATTTCATAAGAACTAACTCCTAGGATAAATTCATCACTAATCAGGCAATCCTATCAAATCATTCCTATATGAGCCTTATCCTACCACTAACTAGCATGCATTTCTATCAACTCATAAGATATCAACTTTACATTACTCATGATATAAATTGAGGTATTTTGGGAAACTACCGCTCGAGCTCTGGTTGATTGTACACACTGCTTCACTAGGTGTTTCTACTGTATAAATCTTCATTGCTTTGAAAAGTTTTTATAAAAATATTTAGATCTGTAGTTTAAATTTGGAATTACCCTAGAGTTCATCCAAATCCCTTAAACCAGGGCTCTGATACCAATTTGTAACACCTCAAATATAAAAGCAAATTTTCTATTTTTTGTTTACCCAAAATATTGTTCAAAAACCAAATCATCAGAAAAACACAAGTATCAAATACAAATCATTATCACAAAATATAAGAGTATCACAAAATTCCCAGTAACAAATCTCCTAGCGAGTGTGTACAATCAGACATTCACCTACTCGTGATCTTCAGAAGTACTTGAAACAAATGTAATTAACAACTGTAAGCATGAAGCTTAGTGAATTCCCCAAGATACTGTTGGATTAATGTCTAAGTCCATAACTATAATTGGTAAGACTTGACCCGACCCGACATGGTCCATTTGGGTTGCATGGCATCATGTATTTGGATAGACTATAATGAGAGAAATAACACTTAAGGTTGGTTAATATATTATAAGTTCTAATATATTAATAAGGTTATTTAATTAGTATTGATTAAGAATTAATTTGGAATTAACTAAGTAATCAAAAGGAGACTAATTAAATATATGGGTTGATTGTGTAAATCATTCATTCTTATATATGTGGGCTTGTGATCCAAGATTTCTTATGTTGGACTAAGTCCATGGGGTGACCCATGGATACTCCATGGAGGTTAAAATCCATGGAGCATAAGGAATGGGTAAAGTTATGAGTTACATGGTGTAACCCTAATAGCCACCATATAAAAGAATCCCATGGCTCAAGAAATCGTGCACTAATGTGTGAATATGAGGGCTAGACGATTTCAAGGAGTGTTCCATTTCTCTCAAGTCATTCCATGTGCATTTGGTGTTGTGTGAACCATTTGAGGTGTCACACTTGGGGCACTAGGCACTCAAGCTTCATGGAGACAAGCTACATCAAACAAAGGTATGTATTCTATCCATTTGATTACCCAAGTATCAAGTATTGTATGCTAGATAGGGTAATACCTTGGAAAGTTCATAATTGCATGTATAATAGAGAAAACATAGATCCAAGGTATTTAGGGTTGCATGTACACTTAGGAGTGTTAGAATACGCAAAACCCCTCAGTGGTGTCAGAGCCAAGGCTTGTTTTCTTGTTATACTTGCAAAATTAGCCGAAAAATCGAATTGTATTAGTTTAAAAGTTATGCTAATTACTTGAAAAAAAATTTATGTGAATTATCTTTGTTCATATGAGTTTATTAGATTAATAGAAAAGTTAATTGATTATGTGTTTTCAATCCATTTTAATCTAAGAGTTGATTCTAAAATGTGTTTTTGTAACTTGTCCTTAAGTTATATGAAAAGTCACATTTAAGTTTCATAAAACTCATAAAAAGTTGGCAATGGTTACAAAAATGAAGAGTCTTGTCCTCATTAAATGGTTTTATGACTCCATAACTTGTCCTCAAGTTATGGAGGTTCAAGAGTCACTTCATTAAATGATAAAATGTGTAACCTTAATTAGTTCCATAAGTTACAAAAATAAAGAAAAGTTACATTCTTTTATTAGTTTAAAGTCTTCCATAACTTGTCCTCAAGTTATGGAACTTGAAGAGTTTTTTTTTTAATTAAAACTACTTTAAACACATAAGTTATGGAATTAATTAGTTTTGAATATTTTCAAAACTTGCCCTCAAGTTTTGGAATTTGTAAAGTTTTCCCCATGAATACTTTAATTCCAAGTTAGCCCTTAGAATTTTAAAAGTTAAAATTCAACCCTTATACTTTATAGTATTATAAGTTAATAATAAATATATGTATAAGAGCAAGTCAGTCTTACCGTTAGTAGGCCTCATTCACGAAGCCGGTCTATAAGGGGGGGATAAGGTTATTGCCTATAAAATGGCAGTTTAATGGGTGTCCACTCTCACCCACCGCTTCCTTGACTGGTGGAGGGTCGTTAGCCGAACGGGTAGGACAAGAACTATAATTCTCCCTTCATTAAAAGTATTAATGATAAATACTAAGTAACTAAACTTTTTATAAATTCCCAATCTTAGTTACTTAGGAAAATGTGAATAAGGTGCTAATCCATGAAATTACACTTTGCACTTTGTTTAAACCGTTAGTGGAGCGTGTGTGGTTAACCGGCACACTAACCTAAATTAACAAAGTAGGCAAAGGGTAACTTAATATTTATCATAGTATCGGTGGAGCTCGTGTGGTTAACCGGCACATCGATTGAGGGGTAAATATTAAGGGTACCAAGTATATTTGCATGGTTACTTCACACCTTGTTTTGTGATCCTCGGCATCCCAGTCACAAAAACTGAAGGGCACACTCGAGATTGAAACATGCCATTAAAAAGTTCAATGAATCTCAGAAGATCTAGGAGTTTCAAATCCAATTAAAAACCTAATTACATTATTTCGTTTTTCATGGTGGAAATTGGTAAATCGTCATTTACCTACCTTCACCTATTTTATAACTCGGATTACGGCATCCCTCTTCCAGTTATATATAGGTTGTTGGGTCCTAGCCTTAATATTTCATATTGGGTGTTATATTAAGGACTTTAGATCAACTATCTTGAATATCTCCCAAAAGATGTCTAGTTCAGACATCTATGATCTTCCCAAATCTCTTGGAACTTTACTTCCTCCACCTCCTCCAATTATTCTCCCTAACCCACAAGTTCAAGGTCACTCAAGCCCTAATGGCAAGCAAGGTCTATGTGTGATCACGTCTTAGAGATGAAGTCACATATTGACAAGCTGGGAGAGTTGGGTGTCAAAGTCTTGAGAAAGTTGGATGTTCAATCACTTTCTAAGTCACATAGTGAGTTCCTTTGGGACTACTATGAAACAGACTATGACATGAACCTTAATGATCATATCTATTTGCTTGTTGCTGCTGAATCAGCAATGATTTGGAACGATAGTAAAGCAAATTTGATTAGAAGATCAACTTCCCAAAAACTGTATGGACAGTGACAATGGTGACACTGGAAATCCAGAAAAAGCATTCTCTTCCCAATGGAAAGGGATTGGCCATAGTCAACCCGGTTGACCAAATGGTAAGGAGAAAGGCTAAGTCTGAGATAGTCCCATTACCAAAGGGTCCATATGTTTATTTTGCCAAAGGAAGGGGCGTTGATTGCAAAGCTGCCAAGTTTACCTAAGGATGTTAAAGTCAATAAGTCTGACTCTACTTCAGGTAGAGCCCATTATCTAACTCTGTTAAGTTTCTATTCTAAGATCCTCATTACATGATGTGACTGGGTCACATGTTGATGTTTTAAGAATCAAAGAATAGAGAGAAAAGCTTAAAGGAAGTATATGCTGATTCTGATCGTAGGTGGATTTCGATCGCATCAGAATTTTGAAGCTGTTACTTAGGAGTTATGATATATTGCTTAGGAATAGATAACAACAAGTTTTTCCGTATGCATTTGTACTATAAGGATAAGTTTTTTCCGCAAAGTTTTGAAATAAAATAAAAGTTTTTAATTTTATATTTATTTTAAATATCCTTACAAGTGGCATTTGTGAAAAATGGTTGTTTATATGATTCCATTGATAGCAATATTTGGAAAAAAATGGACTTGATTCTTTCGTTTGTGGTAGTGTCATAATTTACCAAATACGGAAAGATTCTCATTCCCAAGGCTTCAGTTGGATAGAAACTTGGAATCATGCAAGTTGAATAGTATGATGAATGAGAACTTTCAAGCATTGGAAAATTAAGACTTGTTCACATGGATGTGTGAGTCAAGTTAAGGACTAAAGGGATCGAGTACACATTCTTGTGCACTGGTCAAGTCCACCACAAAGCTCGTTAGGACTATTCGTCATGATTTACTAAATTTTTGGTAAATACGGTTATACTTACAAGTTTAAGTATAATTCTGAAACATTGGAAAAGTCTCAATGTATGGCAGAACGAATGGGAAGAATCAAATTAGGCAGACAGATAAAAGTTTCTCAAATCTGAAAAGATGGGAGAGTACTTTAGTATCATGTTTTGTGATCATCTTAATGATTAAAGAACCACATCACAATTGGTCTTCTAAGGACATCTTAGTGCATTCTTATGACTAAGAAGAGGAGTCATGAATTGTTGAAATGGTTAAATTAAGAAGATGAGTCATACTTCGTTTCAAAACAAGTCTTAGAGTCATACTCCAAGACTATAAGTTGAGTGACATATCTTAAAGAAAGGTTTATAACACTTGTCAAATGTAAGAGTAAAAGTGTCCTACTCTTGTACATTTGAAGTTGGTAAGTTGTGATGTTTTGGATTAAACAAAGACCAACTAAGGCCAATTGTGTGAAGTGTTTGTCTTGATAAAGAATCCGCACTATCTCTTGAATATTTGGCAAGATAGTCTTATTTGTCAAGAGGACAGTGGGAGTTTTAAAGATCCTAAAAAGAATTTCAAGAACTAATCAAGAATAAAACCTGAGGTTCTTCACTAGCACACGACTTGAGGTTTATAACCTATCATGTTGACATATTCTGTGCCCATTCCAGTTAAAGTTGGCTTTGCATAGGAGTTCTGAAAGTTCTCAATTGGTTGCATAACAACTTGGAAGCAATGGCAGGCCCTATACTGCCAGGTGGCAAGAAGTTAAGATTGCATAAGTTCAGTCCATATGAGTTTGGATTTGTCATTATCCTTGTCTTGTGACTATGGTTTTGACGATTCACATGGATAAGAACACATACACCATAATATCTAAGGGTCATAAGGTTTCTCTCCGATTCATGAAAATGATGGTGAGGAAACACTTCCACCAAGTAGATTTGAAGCAGATGGCAAAAGGTCTAAACAATTGAGACTATGCTTACGGCATCCATTTTCATAGTTCTGAAATTGTTTAGAAACACATGCATGCTATCTAAGGAAAGGTGTATGATTTTGATAAAGTTTTATCAAAGCATCTCGTATCAGAAATCTGAACTTTGGTAAGGAAGTCAATATAGTATTGATTTCTAGAAGTCCAGCTGATTTCTGAGTACATGTCAAAGCTAGTGGGAGCATAAGTGTTATGCTAATAATCATCATGTTAGTGGGAGCATGATAATTATTGTTAGTGTTGCAAGTTAGCAATGTTAATTATAGAAAACAAAAGTTTCAATTCGTGAGGCTGCAGGGATTGAAAAAGTTGTTTTGCTATAATTAAGGGAGATGATATACTTCATTTCAGTTCTAAAGGCTTAGATTGAGACCTTAATCATCTTTAGTCAAGAATATATATATGAATTTCATGTTGGATTGGTTCAACTTAAGGAAATTCTATATATTGCGTTCTCAAAATTCGATTATGATTATGGCATCCCTCTTCATAGTCAAATTTTGAAAACATGGCAAATAAAAATATTGTAAGCAAAAGACTGGTCTAGAATCATGTCTTTATGTGAGACATCATGAATCGTGTACCATTTGCTTTGGGTACAGGATCGATTGCATGTGCTATAATATTTGTCATTTCTAAATTTTTCCAAATGCCCAGAGGCATTAAGAAGGGAAAAGGTCTAGAATTGGATATGACTAAAATGATTAAGCAATTGTCGAGGACAATCTGAGGTTTAACAAAGATTGGTTGCTCAGGGACAGTTGGAAGTATAGTGCTAATTTTGGAAGGACCATATTGACATATTCTGAAAAGAGGCATCTCTTATTCAGAAGTGATAGTCAAAATGAGAATATGGAGTTGTCTCCATAGGTGGAAGTTATCTGTGTAAGATTAGAAAACTTAATGCAAGAAGCATGTCCAAAGCAATGTACTTTGAATATGAGACTTAGTTTCCATGGTTGATCTCCATTGGAATACCTTATAATGACTGTTGACAAGTCTTTGTGACTTTGTACATATTCATTACAGGAGGGTCAGTGCATATAAGTTTAAAATCTAAACAGATTTCGATAAATGATAGGAATTTGAAATTCTCACATTTTTCGATAAGGATTTGGGAGTGTGAAATTAGAATCATTGAAATTATGTTCAATTGGTTTATTTCACAAAGTAAGGATCATAGACAAACATAGAGTGCATACTTGGTGTATGGCAAAGCTATTGTTTAAGAAAAACATAGTGTACATGCTTGGAGCATGGGACAACTAGTGTTTTTAATTCAAGTATAAAGTTGATAAAACCGAAACAATGAATAATGAGTAATCAGTATGGTGATAAATAAAAGTGTTTATTTATATTCGTAGGGTTTGATACCATATTTGATTCATTTATTCTTGTGTTTCACTTTGCATGTTTTGACTTCCAGAATAACTAAGTCGCTCTTCCTGAATGATTAAGTTATTCAAACCATCCATAGTCGGTCATATGTTGGAAGTAGATATGAATCAAGACTATCATGGGTTGGTTTGTAGAGGTCCAAATTGGTGGACAAAGTGGTGCTACAACACTCATGAGTGCTCATAAGTTCTGAGTATTGGATTCAACCCGCGCTCATTTGAATCACTTCATGGATTTTATCACGAGTGATCATGAGACGATAATATCTTATATTCTTCAAACCTAGAGATATTAGTTGTTACTATGAGTTGGTTGTACATTGATTGCACGAAAACGCATTCGGTAACTCGATGTTATAAAACGTGCCTTTGTGTATGATTCAACAAGTAGTAGAACAAGCCATATGAGTCGAAGTTTATCCATTCCTTTTACCTTCGGGATAAAAGCGATATATGTGGGCCCCTCGATGATTTAAAGATGATACATGTGAGTGCTTGGCCAAGCCAGGACTGATTTGATTTGTTCAATCAGTCAGTCATCATGAATCGAAAATCGGGAAACAACAAATGGACAGAGAGAATGATTGATAATCTATGTCTCAGTCCATATGATATCTAGAATGGAGGAATATATGATCCCTTATCTAATGGACAAGTCATTGACAAAGGTCAGAGTTCATCGACAAGGTCAGAGTTCGACAGAAGCTTTTGAGAGCTATGATTACTGATCGGTTCCTGAAGTCATACGCAATAATAGTTTTAGACTTATCCAAGTGGGAGACTGTTGGATTAATGTCTAAGTCCATAACTATAATTGGTAAGACTTGACCCGACCCGGCATGGTCCATTTGGGTTGCATGGCATCATGCATTTGGATAAACTATAATGAGAGAAATAACACCTAAGGTTGGTTAATATATTATAAGTTCTAATATATTAATAAGGTTATTTAATTAGTATTGATCAAGAATTAATTTGGAATTAATTAAGTGATCAAAAGGAGACTAATTAAATATATGGGTTGATTGTGTAAATCATTCATTCTTATATATGTGGGCTTGTGATCCAAGATTTCTTATGTTGAACTAAGTCCATGGGGTGACCCATGGATACTCCATGGAGGTTAAAATCCATGGAGCATAAGGAATGGGTAAAGTTATGAGTTACATGGTGTAACCCTAATAGCCACCATATAAAAGAATCCCATGGCTCAAGAAATCGTGCACTAATGTGTGAATATGAGGGCTAGACGATTTCAATGAGTGTTCCATTTCTCTCAAGTCATTCCATGTGCATTTGGTGTTGTGTTAACCATTTGAGGTGTCACACTTGGGGCACTAGGCACGCAAGCTTCATGGAGACAAGCTACATCAAACAAAGGTATGTATTCTATCCATTTGATTACCCAAGTATCAAGTATTGTATGCTAGATAGGGTAATACCTTGGAAAGTTCATAATTGCATGTATAATAGAGAAAACATAGATCCAAGGTATTTAGGGTTGCATGTACACTTAGGAGTGTTAGAATACGCAAAACGCATCAGATACCATGTACAACACATCATAAATAAACATATATGGGTTATCAACAACCCTAGGGACTATTGTCACACCCCAAAACCGGAACGGCGGAAACGTTCTGGGGTGGAGGACGTCATGTCAAGTATCACAACACATGTAGTATAGTAATCAAAGTACAACAACCATTGCATTAATAGTATAAGTTTTTTACATAGGTTACATTTAGCAACAACATCAAAAGTAGATATAGAGAATAACATAAGGTGCAGCTCGGTACAAGGCTGACTTCGCAAAAGCTCCCGGAGTGTACCTGTCTACTGGCGACCTGAGAATACAAGTTATTTTGAAAGAGAGGATCAGCATTTTAATGTTGGTGAGTTAATAAGTATTTTAATGATAGTGGTATAAATACACGTTTTCCTCAAAATAATCTCATTAGATGATGGTGATAAAAGTTTTAATAAGTATTTGAATTCCCTCCAGAAAATCCTATATTTTCTAAATATAGTAGTCTTCTACCAAGACTTGACTGTTTTATGTTTAAAGAGAATGAGTTTCTTTACTAAAAGCAGTCTTCTACCAAGACTCGACTATTTCATGTTTAAAAGAATGAGTTTCTTTACTAAAAGCAGTCTTCTATCAAGACTTGACTGTTTTATGTTTAAAGAGAATGAGTTTCTTTACTAAAAGCAGTCTCCTACCAAGACTTGACTGTTTTATGTCTAAAGAGAATGAGTTTCTTTACTAAAAGCAGTCTTCTACCAAGACTTGACTGTTTTATGTCTAAAGAGAATGAGTTTCTTTACTAAAAGCAGTATTCTACCAAGACCCGACTATTTTATGTTAAAATAACTTTTTTCCCAAATGTTACTATCATTGTCATAATATAGTTTTACATTATCGTTTTATATCAAAACGTTCTAAGTTAATGTATTAGGGAAAATATTATAGTACCTTAGTTTTATATGTAGAACTACCGTGGTACTACTTACCTTAAGGCCATGAATTATAAGGTAAATGTGGAAATACTCGTAACCATACTGATTGGCGGATGTAAACACGACGACCTGCTGGCGTCGAAATAAATGTGACATTTGTCACCCTTGGCTTGGTCGGCCGGGACTGTTGCTAGCAGTCAGGATGTGGGATGGTCTGTCCCGTATAGATCTATACACACAATGCCCGCTCTCCCTCCAGGAGACTCTGGTTACCAACTCGACAACGGTGAAATCCGCGTCATGAGGATGTGTCTCGTGTTTTGATTGCTATATACGTTTCTTTTTACTAAAAGTACATGTTTTAGAATATTGATATAGCTAGTTTATCCTCATAAAAGTTATTGTTGATTTCTAAACTATACCTATTATAGTTTACTTGAGAGGTTGTCTAGGTACCTTTGCTACCCCAAAGGCGCTGAACTGGAGTAAGAGTTTTAATATCTAAACAGATATACATAATATATAACTAGGACTTCAACGACACTCGGACAAATAACCGGATACTCTAAGTCCACAACCAAACAAGGAACAGGAAATAAAGCGGGCTATCAGTCCTAAGTCCTTCAAACCCTACTTATATAACTATATCTATATGGACATGAATCTAACAAGAATATAAGTTTAAAAGACTTTGATAAAAGTTTAGTAATTTAAAAAGAGATTATAGTATTTTAAAAGAGATTTGAAAACAAGAATTGAAAACCTTTAGCTGGATAAAACAGTTTAACATGCAAAAATCTATTTGCTTGACAGTTATTAATCACATGTGATTGATATAATAACTTAATAGTTCAACTTGTATTCCCCCCCCCCCCCATAAAAGCATTTAAAATCATTTCAAAGGTTGATTAAGGGGTATGAACTCACCTGTAGTGAGTGGCTTGGATGGAAGTGCCGGACAGGATGCTAAGTGTCAAGTGAAGACTTGAACACACACACGGATCCTATTTAACATGTAATGACACATATATGTATCTAATTAGTCATTTAACAACTAATTAATCAAGTAAGGACACCCTAAAACATGGATAACACTTTGATTCAAGTGCTAGGAGTATCAAGGGGTTGCATCTAAAGAGAGTATGGCCTCACATTGGAGTTTACTGCCCATATGGTTACACCACATGAGTTTTACGGTTTATGGTCATTTCCCCCATGAGTTTACGGCCGTAAACTCATGGTAATTAGTACCATTGTGTGTTTTAGGGTCTTACAAGTCAAGGTTAAGCATCATATGATCAATTCCAAGCCTTAGGAAGTAATAGTGGCACAATTTGCACCAACTTTTAGAGTTTACGGCCCATGGTCATAACCCATGAGTTTACGGCCGTAAACTCATGTATGCTTGCTTCTTTTGCTTGTTTAAGGTGCTATACTCCTCAAAGAAGTGATCTAGACTTGGTTCCAATGCTTTAGAAGGGACTAGGGCTCATAATGGCCCCCTTATTAGGGTTTACGGTTCATGGACCAACTCCCATGGAGTTTACGGTTTAGGGTTTACGACCGTAAACCCATGGTAACTCCTACCATTTCGTGGTTTAAGGTCCTTAGCTCATGCATGCAAGGTTCTAGTCCAATATCCAAGCCCTAGAAGGTAATGGTGGCACATTTGCACCACCTTATGGTGTTTACGGTCCAAGGAGATTGCCTTGGCCGTAAACCCATGTGTTCTTGGGTATTCTTGATGTTTTTCAATGGTTTAACTAGCATTCTAAGTAAATAAATAGTTAGGAGGAGTGTACTTACTTATAGGAAGCTTGTAAGAGTGTTTAAGGTCCAAGAACACTAGTGGGTGTTCTTGGTGTTCTTGGTGAAATGAAGAACACTTGAAGATCTATGAAAAAGAGAAGATTTCATGGATGAAATCATGTATAACTACTAGATGAAGTGTTGTATCAACAAATCAAGAGAAGAAACACTTACATTTTTGGAAAATTTGGAAGAAGATCTTATGATACTTGAGAGAGAATGTGGGTGTTCTTGAGCTAGGAAGGTGAAGAATGAGCCAAAAATGACTAAGTGTCATATTTATACTCTTTAGAGTTTACGGCCGTAAACTCCATGTTTGGGGCCGTAAACTCCAAACTCTTGCAGTTTTGAGACATAAATGATGCACAACAAACTATAAAGTATACTTCCTATAATTACCTCTTGAAGTATTAGGCTTTAGAACACTCAAAATGACTCCAAACAGCTTAAAAGTTAGCAAAAACAAATCTGACTTCTAATGAGGTGAATGGTTGTACCAGATAGAAATTTCGAGTTGTCACAACTATCAGCAGTCCTAATGGGCAAACCGCACGCTGTGTAGGTTATCAGGAACCCTGGAGATTATCAGCATTCCAAGTCGCACATAAACAACATAACACAATAATAACAGCTAGACCCAATTGGTCGTAACAGATACAACTATTCTACCACACATGTAAGAATACGTGAAGAGACTCACCTGACACTAATAATTGATAAATCTCGCACCCTAACTGCTGGAACTAGACTCCTCCTAATAACACAATAATAACCCTAATTAATAATTAAGGTCCACAACCCAACTCACAATTCCAAATCCTGCAACTATGCCCTTAAGAGCAAAAAGACCATTTTGCCCGTTCCACGGTCCAATACCCTAATATTTGACCAATAGTCAAAAGTCAGCAAAAGTCAACTGCCCAGTGCATATACTGGCCGTATGCTCTCCTACGTGCGGTGTACTCAAAGAATCAGGTGGGTCGGGGTCAGGCATGGCTATGTTGGGCTTAGCCAGAAGTATGCGGGGTGTACATTTTCTGATCCCAAAAATCACTCCAAAATGTTTTAATCATTAAGACGTTTAACCGAACATAGATCTGACATCCATATACGGCTTAATCCATAAAGTCCATAACTTTAAGCCTTTGCATGGCTGAAAAGAGCTTAAACCTTAAAATCCTAAATTAATCCATACTTAACACCACCAAACTCTTGCACGGAAGAAAAAGGACCATCAAGCAACCCTTCTTTATGAATCTAAGCACTCTAATACATCTAAAAGGACAATCAAAAAACTCTGCAGTAACCCATACTCACAAAGGTCTAAACTTTGGGAAAAAAAGCTCATAAAAACCCATTTAAGAGATCTAGAAAGAAACACATCAAAGTATAAAGTTTATACCTTCAAAAGATGCACAAAGTGAGCTAGTTTGTGGATCCACAAGCTTGCAAGCAACACCACCTTCTTTAATAGTGTTCTTCTTGAACAAGAAGGCACCACTAAGAAGCTTCAAAATCTTCACACACAAGGCTTATACTCGATATTAGGCTTTGGAAGGAGCGGAGGTTGATTATTGGAGGTCCAAGGGTGATTTAGTATCCTTAAATAGAGGTGAAACCCTAAAAATTAGGGTTTAGAGGTTGATCTAGTAACCCCGCGTACCACATGTATGCCCGGCGTACTAGCATGGCTTCCGTGTTCGAGGTCTCTCACAAGTACGCTGCGCATACCTCATGTACGCCTAACATACGGGTTTCAATGCAAAACTTTTAACAACAACGGACCAATAATGCAAACTTTAGTTAGGTCAAGGGCTAAAATTGAAATACCTGAAAATCGAATGTTACACGAATAGAAGGGTTATTTGATTTTTTTCAGTTTTGATACCAGTTTTAATTAGACACATATAATAGAAAGAACCCTAGGCGTTGATACCAATAATAGGTTTTCTAGGTTACATTCCATATATTTACACAACGAAAGCATCATAAAATCTAATTATGGGCACATGAAACCTTGAGATTTATGTCTTTTCACATTATAGCAATATACTATTGAAACTATTATAAACCCTAGCTATAATCGAAAAGCATGAATATGATTACATACCTTTACTGTTACAATCATATGTAACACTCTTGAGTCCTTAGATTCTTCGAAAAGCTAGCAAAAAAATTTGGCTACGTCTAATGGCTCACACCCAAACCTTATAAACCCTAGATTGACCGAGAGCAGAGAAGAGAGACTTAGAATTTCAGCTATAACTTCATAGAGGAATGACTGGAGGAAAATCATCCCCTATGGGTAGGGCTGTAAACGAACCGAACAAGGTCTTGTTCATGTCCATTCGTTTAAGTTAGTCAAAAAAACAAACAAACAAACAAGAATGGATATACGGACGAGTTTTCTTATTCATATTCGTTCGTTTGACAAATTACATTGTTCATGTTCGTTCGTTTATGTTCGTGAACATGCTAAACGAACATAAACGAAAAAGGATAATAAAAAACACAATTGAACATATATGAACATAAATGAACATATAATATAGTAATGTAATAAAAAAATTGAACATATATGAACATAAATTAACATAAACTAACGAACGTAAATGAACAAAATAAACGAACGTTTATGAACATAAATGAACGAGCTAGACCATTGTTCATGTTCGTTCGTTTAACAAAACCAACGAGAAGTTGTGCTCATGTTAGTTCATTTATTAAATAAACGAACTTCCCGCTGAAAGGTTCGTCAAATGTTTTGTTCATTTACAGCCCTAACTAAGGGGTCTATTTATAGTTGCAAGATATCTCTGATAAACCCTAATTTGAATATTAAAATATTAAAATTTAATCAGATATCCCTATCAGCTAAGAAGGGTTCCATAACCCTTTTGGATGAGCCTCAAAACCGTCCAAGGCTAGGAGGGTTCTAGAATCATTTTTTGTTCAACTATTAAGCAAATGCAATTCAACCCTTCCACCCTTAGTTTATTCTAACTAACTCAAAATTAATTTCTAATTAGTTCTAAATTAATTGTAATCAATTTCTAACTAATTTACTATACAGATAATAAATCAGTAAATCATTTACTCTATCTTTTAATATTATTCTTAGCTATTTATGGATATGAGGGCAACCTAAAAAGGACTTTGTTTTTATTAATAAGAATATACCAATTTAGTTACAACCTTAGACACCTTAATCTAACATCATTATCATCCTGACTATATAAACAAGAAACACATATACCAACTTCATAGGATGGAAATTTAAAGGCAAATGAGTATGATTCATTTGATATATGTGAATCCTATTTATATGGGAAGATGATTCACAAGTATTTTTCTCTATTAGTAGCAAAAGTAAAATAGGATTGAAAAAGAATTATACATACTGATGTATGTAGTCTTTCCAATCCTATGAACAGATTTGGTGATAGATAATCAATTTCACTAACGACTTTTATTTGTTATTGTTGAAACTTTTGATTTGCTCAAATTTTTTCATAGTGAAGATTGAAATAAAACTCAATGAGTCCATCATAAACCTTTTTGTTCTAATAAAGAAAATGAGTTTTGAACCAAGTCTTCTTGGAACATCTTAGGATTTGAGGAATCGGTTCACAACTCACTCCTTCAAAGAACACTCACTCGTCATTTGTATGGTCCTTATGGTACAAGATCACCTGGTCGCTTGGATTTTTTCTTGTGATGTTCGAGGTAGTTTTCATACTCTCTAGTGGGATAGGGTCACCTAGCCACTAGTTGAATATCAATACTATAAGTTTTTTAAGAGGATAAATCAGACCCTATAGTTTACTATATGATGAATTAAAGAACTCTTTCCTTTATATATTGTTGGAATTATGCTCACTGCAATAAATATATCTTGGATATATATTTCCAACAAAAAAAGTAGATTAAATACTTTGTTAGACGAAGGATGAAATGTTTTATCCTTATCTAAAAGTTATAGAGTTATGGAGCTTACGTTAGACAAAAAACTTAACTCAACCTGATATCTACTAATTACATTTATATAGACTATCCTAAGTGATTGTTTAATATGAAGTTTCTATAATGTGACATCCCCAAATTCACAGTTATTTTAAAATTTTTTATTTATGCTTATTTGAAAATCAGAGTATTCATTTTAAAGAATAATATTGCGGAATTTGTTCCCAGAAAAACATGATAAATATATTATCAAAGCATTTCCAAAGAAATGTATTTTATTCATTTTAAATCATCAGGATGTCATCGTTAATACAGAAACATAAGCATAAACAGACCTTACATTCATTTACACTAGTGATTTATATCTCTTTTAATCTCTTAGTGTAATGTAGCTTCGTATCGACACCTATGATACAAATAAACTTAGTGGGTCGGGTTGGGAAACCTGGTGAGTACATAGGGTTTGCAACCCACAATAAAATTATTATGTTTCATCATCACACAATTAACCTAATTACTCATCCCCATTATCTTCTTTATTTCTTAAGGATCTACCCTAAGTATCATCTATCATTCACTCATTCATTCCTAAGGATTCTCCTAAGGAATAAGAACGAAGTCCATCGTTGCCTATGGCACAGCTGCCAATGTTATCTATTAAGCATAGCTGCCAATATTATCATTTAGGCGCATCTGCCAGGATTATGATGTTCTCTATTAAACGTAGTTGTTAATATTATCATTTAGGCGCAGCTACCAGGATTATGATGTTCTCTATTAGGCGCAGTTGCCGATATTATCCTTTTGGTGCAGCTGCTAGGATGTTTAGAGTACATCGTGGTTGAAAAACATCTATAGGTTGTGGCGCAGCTGCCAATGTTATCTATTAAGCATAGCTGCCAATATTATCATTTAGGCGCATCTTCCAGGATTATGATGTTCTCTATTAAACGTAGTTGTTAATATTATCATTTAGGCGCAGCTACCAGGATTATGATGTTCTCTATTAGGCGCAGTTGCCGATATTATCCTTTTGGTGCAGCTGCTAGGATGTTTAGAGTACATCGTGGTTGAAAAACATCTATAGGTTGTGGCGCAGCTGCCAGTGTTCATCTATATCATCTTTCATCCCTCATCATTCATCTACCCATATTCTACCCAACATATTCATAGATATAAAATACATATACAGTTTAAATAATTTAAAACATGTATAAATCATTCATCCAACATAGATATCAGGAACACAAATAATATGTACACATAGCACGTAATTCATATTAAATATTTCATATATATGTGTAAGATGAAAGTAATTATATACTCACTTGTTAAAGTGGATATTCTAACTTGGACTGCGCTCGGCTTCTTAACAATATAATTTCCTTCGACGAAACCTAGTATTATTACGACTAGAGTTTAGTCTAATATTTATCATGACTAATTAATAGCCTTAGTATTATTATTATATAAGCGTTTAAACAATACTTCTCAACCACTATGTACAAACAGGGCCAGACATGAAACACCGGAGGGCAGGACCATTTTGGGTTTATAGCACTTCTGAAATCCAACAACCCAGACGACCCTTCAAACCGGATTCCCCGTACCATGAGTAGTTAGAAAGATATTATAACGACACTTATATAAGTCATAATACTAGCCCAAATATTTATTATAAGTTCATAATAACGATACTAAATTTAAACATAAGATACACTTAAGGTAGGGTAAGCATATCTCACTTACAGCAGGGTTTGCTAGAAACCGGGTTCTGCGGGGGCAGAACTTTCCGAGCCGAAAAGCTCTTTTTCTCAGAGCCTTCTGGCGCTCCGAGGCTTTCTTCTAACATTGGGGAAGTTCTAGGGTTTAGGGGTGTTTAGAGAGAGGTTAGAGAGAGGAAGAAAGGTTGAGATATGAGAAAAGTGGAGAAACATCGCATGGTATTTATAGGAGCTACAACCTCAGTCTACGCAGCGCACTCCTCGGAGGAACATTGCGCGTTCCGGAATGTTGCGCGTACCAGGGTACGCAGGGCATACGAAGGGACAGGTATCCGAAGTTTGCTGGCACGACGTGGCTGATTTGAGGCCAAGTCTTTGCGAGAATGTGGGCGCTCCGGCTTCCTACGCAGGGCGTTCATAAGCAGTCTCGCAATAGCCTATCCTGATTTCTAAATTCTGTAACTCTCACATACGAGCTCCGTTTTTGACGTTCTTTATATCCACGTGTAGCTGGAGACGTACTCTACAACTTTCATTTAGACTCTGTCGACAAATTTTGACTTTATTTTTAAAGTATATTTTTAACAAGCCTGGACAGGTAAAGTCCTTTAAAAACTCATAACTTTGTCATCCGACGTCCGTTTTCATCTGTCTTTTTATCGTTAAGATCTTATTAACGAGATCTTCGATTCTCGTTTAGCTTATGTCGGCTAAAAATCGGTCAATCAAAAATTCGAACTCCGGGCTGCATACTGCTATGCCAAATCTTAGAAAAATCATAACTTCCTCATCCGAAGTCAGATTTGGGCGTTCTTTTTATGCACGCTCTATGTTTAACGTTTACTACGAATTTTGTTTAGATCGCTAAGGCTAAAAAGTATTTTATCGTAAATTCACTTTTTACGTCACATAGCGTCGTGTCGGTTTTGCTGCGAAACTTCGACAGGTCATAACTGTTAGGGTGCAAAGTCACACTTGGATATGGAGTGTTATGGATTACCCTCTTGTATGTGTAAATGGTTTGATTCTTTCTTATAAATAGTAAGTGAGTGACTCCCATTATGTAAGATTTGGAGAGCATTAGTTTTAGAGAGAGAATTATTACAAACCCATTAGTACTCTTTCTAACTATACTAAAGAGAGCTTAAAAAGATTTATTTACTCCATGTGTTCATGATTTGTATAATGATTCGCTAGACCTTTCTTATTCCGCATTTGTTATCATAATCACCACCGCTACAATTGGTATCAGAGCAAGTGTTCTTGATTTGATCAAAAATTGATCCATGATGACATTTTGGATTTGGTGATTCTTCATTTTGATCTTTGATCTCCGTGTTTTAGAGAGTTTCGATTCTAGAAATGGAATTCATCTTTGATTTTATTCATAATTCGATTTTCTTCACTAGAATTCAAGTGATTTTTACTTTCTCTATCTAGAAAACCCATTTCAAAATCATTTTCTCTCTCTAGAAAAACTTAAGATCTTATCAGTTAATCAAATATGGTGGAAATGGTGCACTTGGAGTA
Organism: Lactuca virosa; assembly: GCF_052849685.1. Lineage (NCBI taxonomy): Eukaryota > Viridiplantae > Streptophyta > Magnoliopsida > Asterales > Asteraceae > Lactuca > Lactuca virosa. The sequence goes on from NC_136430.1 coordinate 193,805,117, forward strand.
TTGTTCTTGGATTGTGATCGTTAAAGATGTCAAGTACAAAGTCGGTTTAGAACAGTTCATTGGATTAATATTGAAAGGTGGAATGATTTCATCGGATACTTTGATTTCTTATGGAGGTTTGAAGGATGATCACGGAGGATTGATTTTTCAACCACTTTCGAATATTGAATGCTTGACTAAAATTTGCAATAACTTGAAATTTGAGAGAGATAAAAAGAAAGGAAAAGAAAGAGATTTGTTTGATAAGAATTTCATTTCTCTTATTGAAAACCCGAATGATCTTCTTACTCTTAAGTTTGTTGAAGTTCAAGACAATGGAGTTCAATTTGATGTTCTTGATGTTCTTGAAGTTCATGATAAGAAGATTCAAGTTGATTCTCATGAAGATGAAAAAGTTTTTTGCTCAATTGAAGTTCAAACCGATGATATTTTGTGTTATTGTGATTCGTTTGAAGGAATGATTCCTTCTCGAAAAACATTAATCCAAGAATTTCACAAGTATCAAACTCCAAAAGATTTGATTCAAACTTTGTCACAACTAGCCCTTTTGGCTAGGAAATTCCGTCCTCAAGTAAGCAAGGACTATTGTGAGACTTATGCTAACACACCTAAGTGTACAATATGAGTTCCTAAGGAGCCATGTAGTGTTAGGATGCAAATCTCTCCAAGTATGTGAAATCTCTCCCAAATTTCTCCAAGTATGTAAAATCTCTCCCAAATTTCTCTAAGTATGCGAAATCTCTCCAAGTATAGTGAATCTCTCCCAAATCTCTCCAAGTATGTGAAATCTCTCCCAAATCTCTCCAAGTATGTGAAATCTCTCCCAAATCTCTCTAAGTATGCGAAATATCTCCAAGTATATTTCTCCCAAATCTCTTCAAGTATGTGAAATCTCTCCCAAATCTCTCCAAGTATGTGAAATCTCTCTCAAATCTCTCTAAGTACCTTCCTCAGTCGAAAAGAGCTCAAAACCGGAAGAGGAAACCCCAAAAGGACCCTCTTGGTCCGGAAACCCTCCCTAATTCGGATGCTTCTTATGGATCCGGAATGCCAATGTTGATTCGGAAAATCTCGCAAGCCGGAAGGGTGACTCCGGAATAAGCCTCTCATCCGGAAGGTTAGCCCCGCTCCGGAAAAACCCAAGTTAGCTTCGGAAGCCTCCGGTCCGGACCTTCGGATCTCGCATGCGCCTTCGGAATCCGAGACTCCACTCTGGAACTCTCCTGTTGACTCCGGAACTGTGAGAAATGCTCCGGAAATTTGGAAAACTGCTTCGGACCCTCGCATGAATCAGCCCCCACTCCGGATTTTCATCATTTTTGGACTTTTTCTTCATTTTAAGGCATTTTTTCGTCGGGATTTACATCAAACTTGTATTTTTCCTATCCTAAACCCCTTAAACCCCTATTTTATGCTAAAACTAATTATTTTAAGCATATTTTCATAAAAATAAATGTTTGGGATTTAGGAAGATCTTATCCTAAATCAAGATGAGGACAAAGAGGTTAACTTTGTGATTTGATGAAATCCTCATTTCCCAAGCAAATCCCAGTTAAACACAAAAATACCCATGGATATAAGTCTTGTACACCAGTCCTCCAAGCAAGTGTCATATCACTCTTATCCCTCCACTTAGAATACGTGAACTCCTCTTCTTCCTTTTCCACACTTCTCATTTTCATCTCTAGCAAACTTCTAAGAGTGCTCTCAACTCCTTCAAGCTTCAAGTTCATCTCTTCAAAGAAAACTCCTAGATTTCTTTGGATATTTTTAAGTTCAAAGAAACTCTCAAGTGTTGGAACTTGGAAGCTCCTCCTCAGCTCTTCAAATCACTCAGCAAGTCAACTAAGTTGAGCTTCATACCCCACCTTTTTCATTATTTTAATTTTTTCGGGGGAGAGTACAAGTCAAATCTTGCCTAAATACTTGAATAACTGCATGTATACGTATGTTTGTATGTGTGTGTGAAATATTATTAAATTATTATATCCTCATGAACATAAGATTTCACAACTGCATAAGGAACAGAGGATACTTTGTGAACAAAAGAACCTCCCAACTATTGGTTGTGTCAAACTTAACCCCTTTATCTATGTTTTCATGGCTAGAGATAAAACTTATAAAAAGGGACCTTGATAAGTTGACACTATTTCTAGTGATTTTTCGAAAATGGAAACTTTGTGACTATTTTGCAAACTATCAGGGAGTATTTTATAAATATTCAATATAAAAGTTTGCGTCAAGAAAATACACAAATAGAGCCTCTATGTCAGAAATATTTGCATGTCATAAACTGCTGTCGTAAAACCTCCAACAGCATAAGTAATGTTCTATATGTCACAAAACAGAAAATGCGTGTCATATCCGGCATTTATAAATTTATACAAATTATGACTTGACACTTTTTCTCTTGACTAAAATGACTTGTTTTTAAATAAACGAAAAGGAACGAACACGAGCACGTAGTTAACGAGCACCATCAATGATATGGAACGAGAACGATATTTCTATTCAATAAGTACGAATTTCATTATTTATCTAACAAATAATGGATCTCTAACGATTGCTCAAAAGGTTGTTAATATTCTAGTCAGACAAATCTCACAAGTACCTAAATATAAAAATATTAGTGTACGTCTAAAGTCATGTAGGGAGTTATAGCCAGAGTCTCCTGGAGGGAGAGCGGGAATTTGTGTATAGATCTATACAGGTTTGACACCCCGCACCTTCGTTGTTCGCTACAGCTAGACAGGCCAGTCTAGGGTGACAAATGTCTTTTCCAAACCCAGGGCGCCTGAGAAACGCCAAAACAGGCACACCGTCAGATTAGTATAGTTATAACGACTCACTAGAAAATGTTATATTAATTAGAAATTTATGTAAGGAAAACCTCATAAATAAATTTTGGCACGTTGTGTTGACTGTCCTACTCATGATAGGTGATGGTCCACATTTGTTGTGTTGACTGTCCTTTTTCATCGTGTAGAATTTCCACAATTGGCATGTTGATTCTTTCTCCTAACAAGTAGAGAGTCGTAATACTACTATTTTACAAATTAAAAAGCGTAGGACTCTATGGAAAACGTTTGTAAACGATTTTGAAAATGATGAACTAACCCACACATATACATAGTTGGAACTAGAACTTACGAATATTTTATAGCAGAAAATATAGGATTTTCTGGAGAAAAACGATTTTCTACGAATTCGATAACGATAAACTAGAACGCACACTCAATTTTACTCGATAAGAGGAACAAGATTTTCAACCATATTCTCTTTTTGAAAATAAGGGATTTTTTTTCTTGAAACGGTTGATTATTACTAGTCAAAAGAACTATTCTCGGACACAACTCGCTTTTACAAATTACACTCCTTTTCAAAATCACACCTTATAAGGATGAACAAAAGTAATGACATGCACACACATATCCATGATTTTCACGGCAAGACTCCAAACGATTTAATAGAAAATATCGGATTTTCTGAAAGTACAATAAGAACGATTCTAAACAAGTGTAAACGATTTTGTACAAAATGCTTATGAACTCACCAACTTTTTAGTTGACGCTTATCAAAACGAGTTGTATTCTCAGGGATCTAGTAATCAGGTAACAAGGGACGCTGATACAAGACCATTTAGCTGTAGTTTGGATTGTTTTCTATTTATGTATCTTTTGTGTAACTCGAAGAACAAATAGAATATGTAAACCATGTAAGTTTGTTATCTCAATGTATGATGTTTGGATTGCTCTGTTTCATTTATATTCAATTGTTATGATACTGCACAATGCAGTCACCCGCCTCCGGACGTTTCCGCCGTCTGGTACGGGGGTGTGACAGATTGGTATCAGAGCATTGTTTATAGTGAATTGGTATATCTAGCCATACAAGATATACAACTATAAATATAATGGGACTAAAACACACTCTGCCTGAAATTATACTTTAAAAAGACAAGTATTTTATAAAAGTATACATAACTACTAACACAGTATCATAACGAGAAGAAAACAAAAGTAACTAAAGGTTGAACACTACAGTCAAACCTGGGCAGTTATGTAAACATATCTGGGATAAATATAGCCTGATCAACTATATTTATTTGAGATATGACGAACATGTTCTTGGGAGTGATGGTTGTGTTACAAACCTAAAACCTACCAACTATGAGTACAAGAGAATAGTAGAATCGAACATCAAGTTTAAAATACTATAGGAGTATTTTAGGATACTATAAACCCCTCCCACACCTAAACTTTCCCCATATATCTCGTACCTCAATTCTCGCACAAACAAGTAGTTGAAATTCCTCGCCAAGACTTCTACTACCCTGTCATGGTAAATTACAGATGGGGCAAGGAGAGACCAGAAGAAGTCCATGAGGAAAAACCCAGGAGTGGATCCTAAGGAATACCAAGAGATGAACCGTGAAAGAGAGGATTTCGACTAAGGGCCAGACAAGGATGAAAGAGCCGAGGGAACTCATAGCAAGCTTATTCCTATTGGCAGAAGACCCTTTCACCTTTCTCTTCCCAGATACATAAACACCCCATATAGGTACTCCTGGAATGAACATACCTAGAAACAAAACAATACCCACGCAAAGACGAGCTTAGGAATTGACTCCTACCTGGTTCAGGGCGCATCTCCACAAAAGACAATCCGATCCATAATCGACGCGCACCGAACTCCGATAGCCAACACCCTCACGAATCAGGCATCACCTCTGTCTAGACCACAAGTAACCCGAATTGACTCCCGTTTTCCAACCCTCTGTCTTGGAAAAATGGAAACCATATATAAAGCCCAGTATACAACAATGTAAATCCGACCCCCCACGAGTAACAAAAACACATTTCCAAATGCCTTACGAAACCCACAAGTAGGACCAGAAAACTATGTAGACCATGTACAATCCTTAAAAGAGGAAATGGTCATTTGGAGACCACAACTCATAGCAATCAAGGCTAGGACAGCCTCAGCTGCGTAAGGAACACAAAAAGGACACCCACAAAATAAGTGAAATGGCCAAGCACTTTGTGCGCCAAAAGAGCATCACCCCACTACTCGCCTTAGGATTCATAATGCCTTTAATCGCAACCAGTGATAGTAAGCCAAGAGGAGTACATCCTCCAACAATCCATACAACCAAATCCGTTAACCATATTTCTAGCTATGTGCTGTTTGGACAGACTTTACGTCAGATAATACATGTTTCCACTCTCCACCATAACTGCATCATGGGGATGTAGGTTGACCTGATTAACACTAGTACGTTAAGATTATACGAGTAAACCCCCATGGAACTAACTACGAGTACTCACAAGCTCACTTTTCGTGTGCAACAGGGTCATGTCTTCTCATGAAGATAACCAGTACCCCGACTAGGCGTCGGTCCTACGAATAGACTCCACCAGTTTCCAAGCCACTGTAACAGCGGCTGTGGTAGCCGTCATGGCATACTTCAATGCCAACGACACAAGCGAAATTGGGAGCAGTGTCGGTAATTTCAACCGTAACAAAAACCAAGGAAACCAACGAAGGACAACTCACCCATGCACTCAAAAACCTAAACCTAAGAACAAGAAACAAAAGTTCGGGAATGAAAAAGGAGGTAGTTCGACTCAGAGGCTCACTAAAAGGCAACAAGCGGGATCAGTCCCTACCCCTACAAACCCTACTCCTCCCACATCAAGACAATCATACATTGGGAACAATCCACCCTGCAACAAGTGCAAATACCATCATTAGGGAGCCTGCCAGGCATTTTGTTGCAAAAGGTGCAACAAGATGGGATACACCTCCCGCTACTGTAGGGCCCTAACCCCATGCATCACCCCAAATCCCAACCCAGAAGTAAGTCCAGCTTGTCACAAGTACGGTGCAACAGGAAACAGAGATGACTAACGAAGGAGTCGACGAATAGACAAGAGTTGACGACAAGGAACCCTACCGCAACTTTTGGTATGTTCCACGGAAAACTTAAGCATCGAACTATCACAGAAGTTTTTGTCAATTAAAAATATAATCCAAAACCTATTTTCTCGTTAGAGAAAATCCTGTAAATCACGGGAAGCTAGGGATCCTCACTAACGAACCACGATTGTTCCATATGAACGTTAGTATCATATATAGTTAGGATTCCATAAACTAAGAGCGTGCAATCCCGCATCATTTTCCTGTCCCTAGTCTGAATGTTGATTAGGACAGAACCCCGCAGCCAATTACCTTTTAAATCCTAAGTATGTGCGGTTAGGTCACATCCATCTATAGTGGAAGGACCTGGCAGAATTCGGATTACGAGTTCCCTTGCCTTATAACAGCACCCTCGTGTCGCCAAGAACACCTAGCAGGCAGAAACGATATAGACCCAATAGTAACAACGAAAACGAAACTAGCAACGATAAGAACATGAACACTAGAACACCTAACAAGCAGAAGTGATATAGACCCGATGGTGACAACGAAAACGAAACTAGCAACGATAAGAACACAAACACTAGAACACCTCACAAGCAGAAACGAGATAGACCCGATGGTGACAACGAAAACGAAACTAGCAACGATAAGAACACGAACACTAGAACACCTAACAAGCAGAAACAAGATAGACCCAATGGTAACAACGAAAATGAAACTAGCAACGATAAGATCATGAACATAGAACACCCCATCATTCCTAACAACCAATACTCCTCAAATCGATGTAACAACAAGGAGTCCAGTGTCATCAGTTGACACGGAAGGGCTTGAGTCTCACCTTACAAACCTCGAGCTCTACAAATAGACTTTCGCCTTACTCCACCAAATAACAAAACTCCTTCATTCGATAACGACGAAATCCCTATCAACCAGACGCCTAAGTCCTGGTGTAAGAAATACCACGCCCTTCCCTAGCCCCAGAAAAGATTGAAAATCAAGAAGCAAAGGGTGTCAAGGGAATCCAAAAGGCTCCCAACCTTCCTTCAGAGATTCTAAAAATCCCTTGGAAGCCTCAACCATGTGCTGAGCAGAGGTAGAATCACCCCGACTCCTGGAACCACCCCAATAACCAAGCACCCGATACCACTTAGCACGGTCACAAGAACAAATAGTGTCTGATCATAAGATCGTCATATTATGTAAAGGAAACGTCAGACCCAGCCCCTAACCACAGGAAGAACCTGTGTAACTCATAAGGGGGAAAGACGAAATTACCATAAGCACCACTGACTACGAGAAAGCCAAACAAACCCATCCTCAAGGATCGATACTCCCTACCCTGAATCGGAGATTCGCTCAACCACCAGCAAAGAACTGGTAGAAGCCGATCTACCATTAGCTTTGAAAAACCCTAGGGAGAAAACTCCCAAGATAATCTAAGACTCATAAAGTTAACTACATCACACAAACTCAACCTTGGTGACGATAGTACCAGCTCTTCTCTACTTCTAAGACACCAGGATCCCGATCCCTAGAAGACCATTCAAAAGGCCTCGCCAAGAAACGGTCCGATAACCCATAGTCTCCGATTAACCTAAGGGCTCAGTTAGACATTTTACATCCCATGTATTCAACACTTATAAGTGTCGAACCACTAAAGCCCTAGAAATCCCACTTGACAAGAACGAGGTAAACAAGAATTTGCACCCCGAAGAGAAACATGTGTAATGGACATTGAAAAAGTTGGGATAACCACCGGCCTCTACTCGAGTACTCATATAACAACAACTACCACCCGGGCATAGGAGTTGTATCCTTCAAGGCCCCGCACGGCCGGAAATTGTAACACTCGTGTTTCTAGCCTAGGCATTAATTTTAAGGTGATAGTCTAGGTTAACCTTTGTAACTCATTTTGAAGAAATGAAAAAGGAATTATGTGAATTATATGTGTTTTATGTGTTTTATGCTTAATTACTAGGAGTTAATTAATTAAGAATAAAAATGAGCGTCGAAAATAAATATTAGATAAAGCCGATATCTATTAAGAAAGTTGTAGTGGTCGTGACAAGGATTACAAATATATAAAGAATGCCGAAATCCGAGTTATAACGAAGAAGTTATGACCTGTCGAAGTTTCACGACAAAACCGGCACGGTGCTGAATGTCGTAAAAAGTGAGTTTTTGATAAACTACTTTTTACCCTTAGTGATCTAAACGAACCTTCTAGTGTTCGTTAAACCGAGATTAGGTATAAAAAGAACGCCCAAATATGACTTCGTATGAGGAAGTTATGATTTTTCGAAGTTTCAGCGTAGCAGTAGACAGCTAAAAACTCGAATTTTAGATCGAGTGGTTTTTAGCCGACACGACCTAAACGAGAATCGAAGGTCTCATCATTAGTAGCACAACGGTAAAATGACAGACGAAAACGGACGTTGGATGAAGAAGTTATGAATTTTTAACGGATTTCCTGTCCCGGTCTGTTAAAAATAATAATATAAAAATTAAAGTCAAAATTAGCCGACGAAGTCTAAATGAAAGTTGTAGAGCGTAATTTTACCTACGCGTGCATATAAAGAACGTCAAAAACGGAGCTCGTATGCGAAAGTTATGGATTTTAGAAGTTTTTGCACAAAAACCGAGAAAATTTGCATAGGTGGCTTCGGCCACGTCACCTTCGCTTAGAACGTGCCACGTGTCCGAAATTGGTGAGTCATGCGAGCCACGTGTCCGAAATGCTGCTGAGTCATCCGAACCGGAGAGCTGATCCGAAGTGGTCCAGTGAGAAGGCGACGCGTGCCCTTTTCCTCGTGACCGAACCCTCGCAATGAGCCACGGACCCGTCTACTTCTGACATAGACCTCGGTCCAATCACAAGAGGACAACAGCCCCTTCGCATGCGCAGCCATGTGCGAGCCATGTGCGAGCCCTCCCTGCGAGCCCTCGGATCTTCGCCAGCTGGAGCCTTCCTAGCCGTTGGATCAGGAGGCTCGCCCCTATAAATAGGAGGGTGCGAGACCTCCCGGGTATATTTTGAAAACTTCTCAATTTTAGCCCCTAAACTCATATTTCTTTCATATTAACATCCCCCAAAGCCCCGGTATCAATTATAACCCCCAGAATACGCCACGAAGTTCCCGTGAAGCCCGGAAAATTTATCTTTTCGGTTTAGAAGCCCGACCTTCGCAGAACCCGGTTTCTCAATAAAACTCCCGGTTTTATTAGAAACGATCGTTTTAGGAAACGAATTGCTGCCCGATTTTCATCAAAACATGTGACTGTGTAGTTACTTTCACTTTACACATATATATGAAGTATTTAGCTTAAAATACGTGTTATGTGTAAATATGTTAATTGTTTATTTAAGGTGACTGTTGAATAGATGTTTTATATAAGTTTTAAGCTATATATGTATTTATCTAAAAATATGTTGGGTAGAACATGGGTAGACAAAATAGTCGGTGGGTGTTAAAATGATGAGAGGCCTCGGTGTCGGCGTTGTTGTTGTTATTGGTGAAGTCGTCTAATGGAGTATAGATGACGACCACAGACCTTTCTAGACAGTCCAGTGGCACACTAGCAGGTTCGCAACTTGTAGGTGTTGATGAACTAAATGTTCATTGGTGTACTCCAATCCCCCTCATGGTTGCCTTTAGGACATGTATGGCTGAGTAGTCCCCTTAGCAGTAGTGTCCATCCCGATGATATTCCTTAGGCTAAGTCCCTTGTGTTAGGTGTTTAGGGACGTTAAGTGAGGACAATGGGAATGGGTAATCAGGGTTATTGTTGATTGGTGAACTTAATAAGTTATTATTATTGTGGGTTGAAAACCCTATATGCTCACCAGCCTCCCAAGCCTGACCCACTCAGCTTTTTATGATTACAGGTAGTGGACCCCGAGCATAGTCGGAGGATGATGAGAGATTTTTGGATTATAGGCCAGTAGTTGTAAATAACTGTTGAAAGGCTTATAATGTCTTGTTTATGCTTTTGATCTGTATCGGAACATGACATCCCGAGGTTTTGATATATATATGGAAAATATATACCTTCTTAATGAAGGGTTTTGATAAACTTTTATCATATTTTATTTTGGGGACCTATTCCGCAACATCTTTTGAAAAGATTTTTCTGATTTTGTTTTAAAAAGCATAAAATAAATCGGTCTTTTCTGGCCGGGAAATTAGGGGATGTCACAGTTGGTATCAGAGCATTAGTTTAAGCGAACTAAGAAATTGTAGGATTTCTAGACTTAAACTTAGAATGCTAAGTTATGATTATGAGATGAGTGTCTACCATATTTTAGACACGAGCACTAGTTTATTTTAGGAAAGGTGCCTAAAATGCTTTTATGTGCTAAATGTTATATGTTTGGCATATATGCCATTATTTGTTCGGATCTATGGTCTGTTGCCGACCGGATCTGGAAACCTTATGTGTGTAGGATTCTAAGCATATGATTACGAGATTAGAACTAACATGTAAACGTTTCGGAGTGATAAGGGAATTGAAATATCTAACAAGGATAAAGACCTAAATTCGCCTTATTCGGTATATAGATTATAATGGCAAGAACTAGAAGTGGAGCGGGAAATGCAAACAGAAACCAACAACCTCAACCCCAAGTGGTGGAACAGGTGCCTATAGTAGGAGCTGCACCAGAACCCATCACCATGGCTGGAGTGCGAACTATGATTCAGACCATAATGGCTGAATAGAGGAAGGAGTTGAGGCAAATGTTGTTGAACAACAGGGATGAACCTTCAGTTCCTGTTGAACAACGTGAACTAAATGACGATCGATCTGAAGAAGGGAACAACAGCAGATCGGTTGGTCATAGTGAACCGCTCGTGGTTGGGAGGAATAACCATGAGGATAGAGTGGAGAGAAATGGGTGCAAGTATAAGGACTTTATGACTTGCAAGCCATCGACCTTCACTGGAAAAGAAGATCCTGTCGGAGTAATGGACTGGATCTCGGAAATGGAGTTGGCTTTCATGACTTGTGGTTGCCAAGGCAAGTTACAAACCACATTCGCAGTGCGTCAGTTCAGGGGTAGTGTTGCTCGTTGGTGGAACACTTTGGGGAAAACCCTAAGTCCTAATGAGCCACTGCAACTGACTTGGGCAGAGTTCTTGGTGCACTTCAAGCGCAAGTACTGCTCGGCCCAAAACGTACTTGAGTTAGAAAACCAATTTCTAACGTTGATGAAGGAGAGTATGACTGTTGACGAATATACGAATAACTTCACATACAAAATGGAGTTTGCTTTGCGTATTGTCCCAGATGAGCTGGCGAAAATTGACAGGTACGCAAAGGGACTTCCATGGGAGTATGCGGTGCCAGTACGTCAGGCACATACTTTGGAGGCAGCTATTTGGACTGCCAAGTCTGTTGAAGATATGATAAAAGGTAGAGCAGCCAGCAAGGCTGAAGTTGGCGAAAAGAGAAAGTTTGAAGGAACTTCAGGTTCCAATAAAAAGAACAAGTTCTCGAAGTCTGGTTCGAGAAAATTCGGAGGAGGAACCGAAGCCAAATGGTATGACAGGTGCAAGAAGAAACATGCTGGGAAATGCAGCGTGGAACTCACCTGTTACAAATGTGGAAAGCCAGGGCATTATGCCAATAAATGCACCTTCACTAATAACGTCTGTCATGGGTGCCATGAAGAAGGGCATATTTTGAGGGATTGCCCGAAGAAGAAGGATGCAGCAAAGCCCAATCTTCCACCAAAGCCGAAGGCGAGAGCCTTTCAGATGACACTTGAAGCTACGAAAGAAGAAGCCGATGTCGCTTCAGGTACCTTTCTCGTAAACAAATTGCCTGCCCAAATTTTGTTTGATTCTGGAGCCAATTACTCCTTTATATCGCATGAATTTGGTAGAAAACTAGCTTTGCCTGTAGATAGACTAGTTAGTGCTTTATTAGTCGAGATTGCTAGTGGAAAGTTTGTACCTGTTAGCCATCGTATGAAAAACATCCTCATTGACTTGGATGGGAATAAGTTCCACGAGGAATTATTTCCTATCGAGTTTAATGGATTCGACGTAGTTTTAGGAATGGATTGGCTTAGTGTCAATGATGCCGAAATATTGTGTAGGAAGAAGATAGTAAAAGTAAACCCGCTAGGGAAAGAGTCATTTATGGTGTACCGAGACAAACGCAGAGTAAACTCTGGAATCATTTCCCTAATGAAAGCTAGAAAGTGTTTGGCCAAGGGATGTACATCATATCTAGCGTTCGTGATCGATGATAAGAAGGAGAAGAAGGAGGTGCAGAATATTCTGGTGGTGTGTGACTATCCGGAAGTCTTTCCAGAAGATCTTCCCGGATTGCCCCCTGATCGACAAGTAGAATTTCGTATTGACTTGTTACCAGGAACGACGCCGATAGAAAAAGCACCATATCGATTAGCACCAACCGAAATGAAAGAACTTATGACATAAATTCAGGAGTTATTGGACAAAGGTTTCATTCGACCTAGTTCATCACCCTGGGGAGCCCCTGTGTTGTTTGTAAAGAAGAAAGACGGGAGCATGAGAATGTGCATCGATTATAGAGAGCTAAATAAAGCGACGATAAAGAATAAGTATCCGTTGCCGAGGATCGATGACTTGTTCGATCAGTTGTAAGGATCGAGCTATTTTTCGAAGATCGACCTTAGGTCGGGGTACCATCAACTAAAGGTGAGGGAGCAGGATATCGAGAAGACCGCGTTCAGAATAAGATATGGACACTATGAATTTTTGGTTATGTCGTTCGGATTAACCAATGCCCCAACACCTTTCATGGATTTGATGAACAAGGTTTGTAAACCATACCTTGATAAATCCGTGATAGTATTCATAGACGATATCTTGATCTATTCGAAAAGCAAGCAGGAGCATGAGAAGCATCTGCGCGAAGTGCTAGAAGTTCTGAAAAAGGAGAAGCTGTATGCAAAGTTCTCCAAATGTGAATTTTGGATTCAAAAAGTCCAAATTTTAGGTCATGTGGTTAACCAAGAAGGAATAATGGTTGACCTGGCAAAGATTGAAGCTGTAATGAAGTGAGAACAACCAAAAAGTCCCATGGAGATTCGAAGCTTTTTAGGATTAGCCGGATATTATCGCCGATTTATCCAAGGCTTTTCTTCGATCGCTATTCCATTAACAGCTTTGACCCACAAAGGAGCTACTTATGCTTGGAATGAAAAGCATAAGGAGGCCTTTGAAAAGTTAAAGAAGAGACTGTGTGAAGCACCGATTCTTTCGTTACCTGAAGGAGTTGATGACTTTGCAGTTTATAGTGATGCCTCTAGAGTTGGGTTAGGATGTGTACTGACCCAAAGGGATAAAGTGATAGCATATGCATCGAGGCATTTGAAAGAACATGAAAAGAACTACCCCACTCATGATCTAGAGTTGGCAGCGGTAGTATTCGCCTTAAAGATATGGAGGCATTATCTTTATGGTACTAAATGTAAACTTTTCACTGATCATAAGAGTCTCCAATATCTCTTTAATCAGAAAGAATTGAACATGAGGCAATGGCACTGGCTAGAGTTACTCAAGGACTACGACTGTGAGATACTTTACCACCCTGGTAAAGCAAATGTTGTTGCTGATGCTCTCAGTCGGAAGGTAAATCTTGAAAAGAAAAGGCCAAGAGCGCTGAGAATTGAAGTTGTATCTACAATTGTGGAAAGTATAAAGAAAGCTCAAGAGGAAGCTTTAGAGAAAATTGACCGGAAGGAGGAACGTTTGGGTAAAGCGTTGGTGTTTGATACAAACGGTCAAGGATTGAAGGTATTCAAGGATAGGATTTGGGTACCTAAGACGGGAGGAGTAAGAGATCTTCTGATGGAAGAAGCTCACAAGACCATGTACTCGATTCATCCCGGCAGTACGAAAATGTATAGGGATCTAAAACCCTATTACTGGTGGCTGACGATGAAGCTCGATGCTGCTAAGTATGTGGTTGAGTGTGTAACTTGTGCTAGGGTTAAGGCACAACATCAGAAACCGTATGGGAGTTTAGAACCTTTACATGTACCCATGGGTAAATGGGAAGATATTACCATGGATTTTGTGACTAAACTGCCCAGAACAAAGAACGGTCACGACATGATTTGGGTGGTCGTTGATCGCTTCACTAAGAGTGCGCATTTCATAGCAGCCAAAGAGAAATGGTCTATGGATAAACTTGCAAATTCTTATGTGAAGGAAGTTGTGAGGCTTCACGGTGTTCCCTTAACGATTGCATCCGATCGTGACAGCCGTTTTACCTCAAGGTTTTGGAGGAGTCTACAAGAGGAATTGGGTACCAAGTTGTGTTTGAGTACAGCTTACCATCCGCAAACTGATGGTCAAAGTGAATGAACAATTCAAACATTGGAGGATATGCTGAGAGCATGTACCCTAGAATTCCAAGGTAACTGGGATGAACACTTACCTCTAGTAGAATTTTCCTATAATAATAGTTTCCACTCAAGCATTAAGATGGCACCTTATCATGCTTTGTATGGAGAAAAGTGTCGAACGCCATCATGTTGGCTGGAAGCTGGGGAAAAGCAGTTTATGGGACCTGAGATAGTCCATCAAACTGCTGAAAAGTTGAAAGTGATAAGGGAAAGGATGTTAGCTGCTCAAGATCGACAAAAGAGCTATGATGACAAGAAAAGACAACTGATATCCTTCGAAGTTGGAGATTCGGTTTTACTTAAAGTCTCGCCGTGGAAGGGACTTATAAGATTTGGTAAAAGGGGAAAGTTAAGTCCAAGGTTTATTGGACCATTTAAAGTTCTTCAGAAGATCGGGAATCAAGCTTACAAGCTAGAATTACCGGAAGAACTGAAGGGTATTCATAACAGATTTCATGTGTGTTATTTGAGGAAGTTCACGGGAGATGTGCCCGACATAATTCCGATTTTATGAGTTAAGGTTGGATGAAAATAAGAGGTTGATTGAAGAACCTGAGGCAATCGTTGACCGTAAGACTATGAAGTTGCGGCGCAAGATGGTTGATTTAGTGCTTGTGCGCTGGAAACATACGAATGGACCAAATCTCACCTGGGAAACGGAGAGTGACATGATGAGTCGCTACCCGCAGTTGTCTGGTGATGTGTGATTCCGGAGACGGAATCACCCTAAGGGGGAGAGAATTGTAACACTCGTGTTTCTATCCTAGGCATTAATATTAAGGTGATAGACTAGGTTAACCTTTGTAACTCATTTTGAAGAAATGAAAAAGGAATTATGTGAATTCTATGTGTTTTATGTGTTTGATGCTTAATTACTAGGAATTAATTAATTAAGAATAAAAATGAGCGTCGAAAATAAATAGTAGATAAAGCCGATATCTATTAAGAAAGTTGTAGTGGTCGTGACAAGGATTACGGATATATAAAGAATGCCGAAATCCGAGTTATAACGAAGAAGTTATCACCTGTCGAAGTTTCACGACAAAACCGGCACGGTGCTGAATGTCGTAAAAAGTGAATTTTTGATAAACTACTTTTTAGCCTTAGTGATCTAAAAGAAACTTGTAGTGTTCGTTAAACCGAGAGTAGGTATAAAAAGAACGCCCAAATCTGACTTCGTATGAGGAAGTTATGATTTTTCGAAGTTTCAGCTTAGCAGTAGACAGCTAAAAACTCGAATTTTAGATCGAGTGGTTTTTAGCCGACACGACCTAAACGAGAATCGAAGGTCTCGTCATTAGTAGCACAACAGTAAAAAGACAGACGAAAACGGACGTCGAATGAAGAAGTTATGAATTTTTAACGGATTTCCTGTCCCGGTCTGTTAAAAATAATAATATAAAAATTAATGTCAAAATTAGCCGACGAAGTCTAAACGAAAGTTGTAGAGCGTAATTTTACCTACGCGTGCATATAAAGAACGTCAAAAACGGAGCTTGTATGCGAAAGTTATGGATTTTAGAAGTTTTTTAACAAAAACCGAGAAAATTCGCGTAGGTGGCTTCGGCTACGTCACCTTCGCTTAGCACGTGCCACGTGTCCGAAATTGGTGATTGATGCGAGCCACGTGTCCGAAATGCTGCTGAGTCATCCGAACCGGAGAGCTGATCCGAAGCGGTCCAGTGAGAAGGCGACGCGTGCCCTTTTCCTCGTGACCGAACCCTCGCAATGAGCCACAGACCCCTCTACTTCGGACATAGACCTCAGTCCAATCACAAGAGGACAACAGCCCCTTCGCATGCGCAGCCATGTGCGAGCCCTCCCTGCGAGCCCTCGGATCTTGGCCACCTGGAGCCTTCTCAACCGTTGGATCAGGAGGCTCGCCCCTATAAATAGGAGGGTGCGAGACCTCCAGGGTATATTTTGAAAACTTGTCAATTTTAGCTCCTAAACTCATATTTCTTTCATATTAACATCCCCCAAAGCCCCGATATCAATTATAACCCCCGGAATACGCCACGAAGTGCCCGTGAAGCCCGGAAAATTTGTCTTTTCGGTTTCGAAGTCCGACCTTCGCAGAGCCCGGTTTCTCAATAAAACTCTCAGTTTTATTAGAAACGGTCGTTTTAGGAAACGAATTGCTGCCCGATTTTCATCAAAACATGTGAGTGTGTAGTTACTTTCACTTTACACATATATATGAAGTATTTAGCTTAAAATACGTGCTATGTATAAATATGTTAATTGTTTATTTAAGGTGACTGTTGAATTGATGTTTTATATAAGTTTTAAACTGTATATGTATTTATCTACAAATATGTTGGGTAGAACATGGGTAGACAAAATAGTCGGTGGGTGTTAAAATGATGAGAGGCCTCGGTGTCGGCGTTGTTGTTGTTGTTATTGTTGAAGTCGTCTAACGGAGTATAGATGACGACCACGGACCTTTCTAGACAGTCTAGTGGCACACTAGCAGGTTCGCAACTTGTAGGTGTTGATGAACTAAATGTTCATTGGTGTACTCCAATCCCCCTCATGGTTGCCTTTATGACATGTATAGCTGAGGAGTCCCCTTAGCAGTAGTGTCCATCCTGATGATATTCCTTAGGCTAAGTCCCTTGTGTTAGGTGTTTAGGGACGTAAAGTGAGGACAATGGGAATGGGTAATCAGGGTTATTGTTGATTGGTGAACTTAATAAGTTATTATTATTGTGGGTTGAAAACCCTATATGCTCACCAGCCTCCCAAGCCTGACCCACTCAGCTTTTTATGATTACAGGTAGTGGACCCCGAGCATAGTCGGAGGATGATGAGAGATTTTTGGATTATAGGCCAGTAGTTGTAAATAACTATTGAAAGGCTTATAATGTCTTGTTTATGCTTTTGATCTGTATCGGAACATGACATCCCAAGGTTTTGATATATATATGGAAAATATATACCTTCTTAATGAAGGGTTTTGATAAACTTTTATCATGTTTTATTTTGGGGAACTATTCCGCAACATCTTTTGAAAAGATTTCTCTGATTTTGTTTTAAAAAGCATAAAATAAATCGGTCTTTTCTGGCCGAGAAATTAGAGGATGTCACAGAAATACAGATCATCCTCTGTTGGGCTGAGGTGAGAGACACCCAACTAACAAGAGGACAAACGCTCAAGATTCCAAGATTATTTAAGAAACCACGGAAAGGATAGTCCAAACCCGAACAAGATTCCAAATATCATAAAGCCGACAAGAGAGCTATGCAGATAGCAGATTAAAGCCTTAGAATCCCAAGTAGGGTATTCTTAAAGATCTTCCCTCAGATAAGGATGACTCGATTTGAAAAGAAAAAGGTAAACTAACTCCCCGATGCACCAGACCATTCGCGATCCTCGCACGGATCGGTCCGGTAGCCTACAAACTCCAACTACCCTCCAAGCTTAGTGACGTACACCCTGTGTTCCATGTGTCAAAACTAGCCCTTTTGGCTAGGAAATTCCGTCCTCAAGTAAGCAAGGACTTTTGTGAGGCTTATGCTAACACACCTAAGTGTACAATATGAGTTCCTAAGGAGCCATGTACTGTCAGGATGCAAATCTCTCCTAGTATGTGAAATCTCTCCCTAATCTCTCCAAGTATGTAAAATCTCTCCCAAATTTCACTAAGTACGCGAAATCTCTCCAAGTATAGTGAATCTCTCCTAAATCTCTCCAAGTATGTAAAATCTCTCCCAAATCTCTCCAAGTATGTGAAATCTCTCCCAAATCTCTCTAAGTATGCGAAATCTCTCCAAGTATATTGAATCTCTCCCAAATCTCTCAAAGTATGTGAAATCTCTCCCAAATCTCTCCAAGTATGTGAAATCTTTCTCAAATCTCTCTACATAACTTCCTCAGTCGAAAACAGCTCAAAACCGGAAGAGAAAACCCCAAAAAGACCCTCTTGGTCCGGAACGTCTTGGTCCGGAACCCTTTTGGTCCGGAACCCCTCCCTATTTCGGATGCTTCTGAGGGATCCGGAATGCCCATGTTGATTCGGACAATCTCGCAAGCCGGAAGGGTGACTTCGAAATAAGCCTCTCATCCGGAAGGTTAGCCACGCTTCGGAAATATCCAAGTCAGCTTCGGAAGCCTCCGGTCCGGACCTTCGGATCTCGCATGCGCCTTCGGAATCCGAGACTCCACTCCGGAACTCTCCTGTTGACTCCGGAACTATCAGAAATGCTCTGGAAATTTGGAAAACATGTGAGTGTGTAGTTACTTTCACTTTACACATATATATAAAGTATTTAGCTTAAAATACGTGCTATGTGTAAATATGTTAATTGTTTATTTAAGGTGACTGTTGAATAGATGTTTTATACAAGTTTTAAACTGTATATGTATTTATCTACAAATATGTTGGGTAGAACATGGGTAGACAAAATAGTCGGTGGGTGTTAAAATGATGAGAGGCCTCGGTGTCGGCGTTGTTGTTGTTGTTATTGGTGAAGTCGTCTAACGGAGTATAGATGACGACCACGGACCTTTCTAGACAGTCTAGTGGCACACTAGCAGGTTCGCAACTTGTAGGTGTTGATGAACTAAATGTTCATTGGTGTACTCCAATCCCCCTCATGGTTGCCTTTATGACATGTATAGCTGAGGAGTCCCCTTAGCAGTAGTGTCCATCCTGATGATATTCCTTAGGCTAAGTCCCTTGTGTTAGGTGTTTAGGGACGTAAAGTGAGGACAATGGGAATGGGTAATCAGGGTTATTGTTGATTGGTGAACTTAATAAGTTATTATTATTGTGGGTTGAAAACCCTATATGCTCACCAGCCTCCCAAGCCTGACCCACTCAGCTTTTTATGATTACAGGTAGTGGACCCCGAGCATAGTCGGAGGATGATGAGAGATTTTTGGATTATAGGCCAGTAGTTGTAAATAACTATTGAAAGGCTTATAATGTCTTGTTTATGCTTTTGATCTGTATCGGAACATGACATCCCAAGGTTTTGATATATATATGGAAAATATATACCTTCTTAATGAAGGGTTTTGATAAACTTTTATCATGTTTTATTTTGGGGAACTATTCCGCAACATCTTTTGAAAAGATTTCTCTGATTTTGTTTTAAAAAGCATAAAATAAATCGGTCTTTTCTGGCCGAGAAATTAGAGGATGTCACAGAAATACAGATCATCCTCTGTTGGGCTGAGGTGAGAGACACCCAACTAACAAGAGGACAAACGCTCAAGATTCCAAGATTATTTAAGAAACCACGGAAAGGATAGTCCAAACCCGAACAAGATTCCAAATATCATAAAGCCGACAAGAGAGCTATGCAGATAGCAGATTAAAGCCTTAGAATCCCAAGTAGGGTATTCTTAAAGATCTTCCCTCAGATAAGGATGACTCGATTTGAAAAGAAAAAGGTAAACTAACTCCCCGATGCACCAGACCATTCGCGATCCTCGCACGGATCGGTCCGGTAGCCTACAAACTCCAACTACCCTCCAAGCTTAGTGACGTACACCCTGTGTTCCATGTGTCAAAACTAGCCCTTTTGGCTAGGAAATTCCGTCCTCAAGTAAGCAAGGACTTTTGTGAGACTTATGCTAACACACCTAAGTGTACAATATGAGTTCCTAAGGAGCCATGTACTGTCAGGATGCAAATCTCTCCTAGTATGTGAAATCTCTCCCTAATCTCTCCAAGTATGTAAAATCTCTCCCAAATTTCACTAAGTACGCGAAATCTCTCCAAGTATAGTGAATCTCTCCTAAATCTCTCCAAGTATGTAAAATCTCTCCCAAATCTCTCCAAGTATGTGAAATCTCTCCCAAATCTCTCTAAGTATGCGAAATCTCTCCAAGTATATTGAATCTCTCCCAAATCTCTCAAAGTATGTGAAATCTCTCCCAAATCTCTCCAAGTATGTGAAATCTTTCTCAAATCTCTCTACATAACTTCCTCAGTCGAAAACAGCTCAAAACCGGAAGAGAAAACCCCAAAAAGACCCTCTTGGTCCGGAACGTCTTGGTCCGGAACCCTTTTGGTCCGGAACCCCTCCCTATTTCGGATGCTTCTGAGGGATCCGGAATGCCCATGTTGATTCGGACAATCTCGCAAGCCGGAAGGGTGACTTCGAAATAAGCCTCTCATCCGGAAGGTTAGCCACGCTTCGGAAATATCCAAGTCAGCTTCGGAAGCCTCCGGTCCGGACCTTCGGATCTCGCATGCGCCTTCGGAATCCGAGACTCCACTCCGGAACTCTCCTGTTGACTCCGGAACTATCAGAAATGCTCTGGAAATTTGGAAAACATGTGAGTGTGTAGTTACTTTCACTTTACACATATATATGAAGTATTTAGCTTAAAATACGTGCTATGTGTAAATATGTTAATTGTTTATTTAAGGTGACTGTTGAATATATGTTTTATACAAGTTTTAAACTGTATATGTATTTATCTACAAATATGTTGGGTAGAACATGGGTAGACAAAATAGTCGGTGGGTGTTAAAATGATGAGAGGCCTCGGTGTCGGCGTTGTTGTTGTTGTTATTGGTGAAGTCGTCTAACGGAGTATAGATGACGACCACGGACCTTTCTAGACAGTCTAGTGGCACACTAGCAGGTTCGCAACTTGTAGGTGTTGATGAACTAAATGTTCATTGGTGTACTCCAATCCCCCTCATGGTTGCCTTTATGACATGTATAGCTGAGGAGTCCCCTTAGCAGTAGTGTCCATCCTGATGATATTCCTTAGGCTAAGTCCCTTGTGTTAGGTGTTTAGGGACGTAAAGTGAGGACAATGGGAATGGGTAATCAGGGTTATTGTTGATTGGTGAACTTAATAAGTTATTATTATTGTGGGTTGAAAACCCTATATGCTCACCAGCCTCCCAAGCCTGACCCACTCAGCTTTTTATGATTACAGGTAGTGGACCCCGAGCATATTCGGAGGATGATGAGAGATTTTTGGATTATAGGCCAGTAGTTGTAAATAACTATTGAAAGGCTTATAATGTCTTGTTTATGCTTTTGATCTGTATCGGAACATTACATCCCAAGGTTTTGATATATATATGGAAAATATATACCTTCTTAATGAAGGGTTTTGATAAACTTTTATCATGTTGTATTTTGGGGAACTATTCCGCAACATCTTTTGAAAAGATTTCTCTGATTTTGTTTTAAAAAGCATAAAATAAATCGGTCTTTTCTGGCCGAGAAATTAGGGGATGTCACAGAAATACAGATCATCCTCTGTTGGGCTGAGGTGAGAGACACCCAACTAACAAGAGGACAAACGCTCAAGATTCCAAGATTATTTAAGAAACCACGGAAAGGATAGTCCAAACCCGAACAAGATTCCAAATATCATAAAGCCGACAAGAGAGCTATGCAGATAGCAGATTAAAGCCTTAGAATCCCAAGTAGGGTATTCTTAAAGATCTTCCCTCAGATAAGGATGACTCGATTTGAAAAGAAAAAGGTAAACTAACTCCCCGATGCACCAGACCATTCGCGATCCTCGCACGGATCGGTCCGGTAGCCTACAAACTCCAACTACCCTCCAAGCTTAGTGACGTACACCCTGTGTTCCATGTGTCAAAACTAGCCCTTTTGGCTAGGAAATTCCGTCCTCAAGTAAGCAAGGACTTTTGTGAGACTTATGCTAACACACCTAAGTGTACAATATGAGTTCCTAAGGAGCCATGTACTGTCAGGATGCAAATCTCTCCTAGTATGTGAAATATCTCCCTAATCTCTCCAAGTATGTAAAATCTCTCCCAAATTTCACTAAGTACGCGAAATCTCTCCAAGTATAGTGAATCTCTCCTAAATCTCTCCAAGTATGTAAAATCTCTCCCAAATCTCTCCAAGTATGTGAAATCTCTCCCAAATCTCTCTAAGTATGCGAAATCTCTCCAAGTATATTGAATCTCTCCCAAATCTCTCAAAGTATGTGAAATCTCTCCCAAATCTCTCCAAGTATGTGAAATCTTTCTCAAATCTCTCTACATAACTTCCTCAGTCGAAAACAGCTCAAAACCGGAAGAGAAAACCCCAAAAAGACCCTCTTGGTCCGGAACGTCTTGGTCCGGAACCCCTCCCTATTTCGGATGCTTCTGAGGGATCCGGAATGCCCATGTTGATTCGGACAATCTCGCAAGCCGGAAGGGTGACTTCGAAATAAGCCTCTCATCCGGAAGGTTAGCCACGCTTCGGAAATATCCAAGTCAGCTTCGGAAGCCTCCGGTCCGGACCTTCGGATCTCGCATGCGCCTTCGGAATCCGAGACTCCACTCCGGAACTCTCCTGTTGACTCCGGAACTATCAGAAATGCTCTGGAAATTTGGAAAACATGTGAGTGTGTAGTTACTTTCACTTTACACATATATATGAAGTATTTAGCTTAAAATACGTGCTATGTGTAAATATGTTAATTGTTTATTTAAGGTGACTGTTGAATAGATGTTTTATACAAGTTTTAAACTGTATATGTATTTATCTACAAATATGTTGGGTAGAACATGGGTAGAC
Source organism: Lactuca virosa (assembly GCF_052849685.1). NCBI lineage: Eukaryota > Viridiplantae > Streptophyta > Magnoliopsida > Asterales > Asteraceae > Lactuca > Lactuca virosa. The sequence goes on from NC_136430.1 coordinate 193,827,960, forward strand.
AAAATAGTCGGTGGGTGTTAAAATGATGAGAGGCCTCGGTGTCGGCGTTGTTGTTGTTGTTATTGGTGAAGTCGTCTAACGGAGTATAGATGACGACCACGGACCTTTCTAGACAGTCTAGTGGCACACTAGCAGGTTCACAACTTGTAGGTGTTGATGAACTAAATGTTCATTGGTGTACTCCAATCCCCCTCATGGTTGCCTTTATGACATGTATAGCTGAGGAGTCCCCTTAGCAGTAGTGTCCATCCTGATGATATTCCTTAGGCTAAGTCCCTTGTGTTAGGTGTTTAGGGACGTAAAGTGAGGACAATGGGAATGGGTAATCAGGGTTATTGTTGATTGGTGAACTTAATAAGTTATTATTATTGTGGGTTGAAAACCCTATATGCTCACCAGCCTCCCAAGCCTGACCCACTCAGCTTTTTATGATTACAGGTAGTGGACCCCGAGCATAGTCGGAGGATGATGAGAGATTTTTGGATTATAGGCCAGTAGTTGTAAATAACTATTGAAAGGCTTATAATGTCTTGTTTATGCTTTTGATCTGTATCGGAACATGACATCCCAAGGTTTTGATATATATATGGAAAATATATACCTTCTTAATGAAGGGTTTTGATAAACTTTTATCATGTTTTATTTTGGGGAACTATTCCGCAACATCTTTTGAAAAGATTTCTCTGATTTTGTTTTAAAAAGCATAAAATAAATCGGTCTTTTCTGGCCGAGAAATTAGGGGATGTCACAGAAATACAGATCATCCTCTGTTGGGCTGAGGTGAGAGACACCCAACTAACAAGAGGACAAACGCTCAAGATTCCAAGATTATTTAAGAAACCACGGAAAGGATAGTCCAAACCCGAACAAGATTCCAAATATCATAAAGCCGACAAGAGAGCTATGCAGATAGCAGATTAAAGCCTTAGAATCCCAAGTAGGGTATTCTTAAAGATCTTCCCTCAGATAAGGATGACTCGATTTGAAAAGAAAAAGGTAAACTAACTCCCCGATGCACCAGACCATTCGCGATCCTCGCACGGATCGGTCCGGTAGCCTACAAACTCCAACTACCCTCCAAGCTTAGTGACGTACACCCTGTGTTCCATGTGTCAAAACTAGCCCTTTTGGCTAGGAAATTCCGTCCTCAAGTAAGCAAGGACTTTTGTGAGACTTATGCTAACACACCTAAGTGTACAATATGAGTTCCTAAGGAGCCATGTACTGTCAGGATGCAAATCTCTCCTAGTATGTGAAATCTCTCCCTAATCTCTCCAAGTATGTAAAATCTCTCCCAAATTTCACTAAGTACGCGAAATCTCTCCAAGTATAGTGAATCTCTCCTAAATCTCTCCAAGTATGTAAAATCTCTCCCAAATCTCTCCAAGTATGTGAAATCTCTCCCAAATCTCTCTAAGTATGCGAAATCTCTCCAAGTATATTGAATCTCTCCCAAATCTCTCCAAGTATGTGAAATCTCTCCCAAATCTCTCCAAGTATGTGAAATCTTTCTCAAATCTCTCTAAATAACTTCCTCAGTCGAAAACAGCTCAAAACCGGAAGAGAAAACCCCAAAAAGACCCTCTTGGTCCGGAACGTCTTGGTCCGGAACCCTTTTGGTCCGGAACCCCTCCCTATTTCGGATGCTTCTGAGGGATCCGGAATGCCCATGTTGATTCGGACAATCTCGCAAGCCGGAAGGGTGACTTCGAAATAAGCCTCTCATCCGGAAGGTTAGCCACGCTTCGGAAATATCCAAGTCAGCTTCGGAAGCCTCCGGTCCGGACCTTCGGATCTCGCATGCACCTTCGGAATCCGAGACTCCACTCCGGAACTCTCCTGTTGACTCCGGAACTATCAGAAATGCTCTGGAAATTTGGAAAACTGCTTCGGAGCCTCGCAGGAATCAACCCCCACTCCGAATTTTCATCATTTCGAACTTTTTCTTCATTTTAAGGCATTTTGACGTCGGGATTTACACCAAACTCGTATTTTTCCTATCATAAACCCCTTAAACCCCTATTTTATGCTAAAATTAATTATTTTAAGCATATTTTCATAAAAATAAATGTTTGGGATTTAGGAAGATCTTATCCTAAATCAAGATGAGCACAAAGAGGTTGACTTTGTGATTTGATTAAATCCTTATTTCCCAAGCAAATCCCAGTTAAACACAAAAATACCCATGGATATAAGTCTTGTACACCAGTCCTCCAAGCAAGCGTCATATCACTCTTATCCCTCCACTTAGAATACGTGAACTCCTCTTCTTCCTTTTCCACACTTCTCATTTTCATCTCCAACAAACTTCTAAGAGTGCTCTCAACTCCTTCAAGCTTCAAGTTCATCTCTTCAAAGGAAACTCCCAGATTTCTTTGGATATTTTTAAGTTCAATGAAACTCTCAAGTGTTGGAACTTGGAAGCTCCTCCTCAGCTCTTCAAATCACCCAGCAAGTCAACTAAGGTGAGCTTCATACCCCACCTTTTTCAATATTTTAATGTTTTTGGGGGAGAGTACAAGTCAAATCTTGCCTAAATACTTGAATAACTGCATGTATACGTATGTTTGTATTTGTGTGTGAAATATTATTAAATTATTATATCCTCATGAACATAAGATTTCACAACTGCATAAGGAACAGAGGATACTTTGTGAACAAAAGAACCTCCCAACTAATGGTTGTGTCAAACTTAACCCCTTTATCTATGTTTTCATGGCTAGAGATAAAACTTATAAAAAGGGACCTTGATAAGTTGACACTATTTCTAGTGATTTTTCGAAAATGGAAACTTTGTGACTATTTTGCAAACTATCAGGGAGTATTTTATAAATATTCAATATAAAAGTTTGCGTCAAGAAAATACACAAATAGAGCCTCTATGTCAGAAATATTTGCATGTCATAAACTGCTGTCGTAAACCCTCCAACAACATAAGTAATGTTCTATATGTCACAAAACAGAAAATGCGTGTCATAACCGGCAGTTATAAATTTATACAAATTATAACTTGACACTTTTTCTCTTGACTAAAATGACTTGTTTTTCAATAAACGAAAAGGAACGAACACGAGCACCTAGTTAACGAGCACCATCAACGATATGGAACGAGACCGATATTTCTATTCAATAATTAGAATTTCATTATTTATCTAACAAATAATGGATCTCTAACGATTGCTCAAAAGGTTGTTACTATTCTAGTCAAACAAATCTCACAAGTACCTAAATATAAAAATATTAGTGTACGTCTAAAGTCCTGTAGGGAGTTATAGCCAGAGTCTCCTGGAGGGAGAGCGGGAATTTGTGTATAGATCTATACGCGGTTGACACCCCGCACCTTCGTTGTTCGCTACAGCTAGACAGGCCAGTCTAGGGTGACAAATGACTTTTCCAAACCGAGGGCGCCTGAGAAACGCCAAAACAGGCACTCCGTCAGATTAGTATGGTTATAACGACTCACTAGAATATGTTATATTAACTAGAAATTTATGTAAGGAAAACCTCATATATAAAATTTTGGCACGTTGTGTTGACTGTCCTACTCGTGATAGGTGATGGTCCGCATTTTTTTTGTTGACTGTCCTTTTTCATCGCGTAGAATGTCCACAATTGCCATGTTGATTCTTTCTCCTAACAAGTATAGAGTCGTAATACTACTATTTTACAAATTAAAAAGCGTAGGACTCTATGGAAAACGTTTGTAAACGATTTTGAAAACGATGAACTAACCCACACATATACATAGTTGGAACTAGAACTTACGAATATTTATAGCAGAAAATATAGGATTTTCTGGAGAAAAACGATTTTCTACGAATTCGATAACGATAAACTAGAACGCACACTCAATTTTACTCGATAAGAGGAACAAGATTTTCAACCATATTCTCTTTTTGAAAATAAGGGATTTTTTTTCTGGAAACGGTTGATTATTACTATTCAAAAGAACTATTCTCGGACACAACTCGCTTTTACAAATTACACTCCTTTTCAAAATCACACCTTATAAGGATGAACAAAAGTAATGACATGCACACACATATCCATGATTTTCAAGGCAAGACTCCAAACGATTTATTAGAAAATATCGGATTTTCTGAAAGTTCAATAAGAACGATTCTAAACAAGTGTAAACGATTTTGTACAAAATGCTTATGAACTCACCAACTTCTTAGTTGACGCTTTTCAAAACGACTTGTATTCTTAGGGATCTAGTAAGCAGGTAACAAGGGACGCTGATACAAGACCATTTAGCTGTAGTTTGGATTCTTTTCTATTTATGTATCTTTTGTGTAACTCGAAGAACAAATACAATATGTAAACCATGTAAGTTTGTTATCTCAATGTATGATGTTTGGATTGCTCTGTTTCATTTATATTCAATTGTTATGATACTGCACAATGAAGTCACCCGCCTCCGGACGTTTCCGCCGTCTGGTCCGGGGGTGTGACAAACTTGCAAAGTTGAAGTTGTGGATAGTGGGTTTGTTCATGAAATCAAATCTTCAAGATGCAAAACGATGAGAAAGAAAAAGAAGAAGAAGAAGATTAAACGCAAAAACAAGCAGCTTTACTCACAAAAATCATCAAATGTTGTTGTGAAGCAAATTTAGGTTCCAAAGCAATAATCTCCAAGTGTTGCATTGAATTTAAAGTCAAAACCCAAAAGTGTTGATGGTTCTTATGAAGATGTTCTTGGATTTTTGAAGAACACGAAGAACGAGTTGTACACCATGCATTGTGGGTTGTATAATGTTCAAATTGAGGATTTTCTCGTTCCAACAAAAGAATCAAGATCTTCTAAATTTGATTCGTTTGTTGCAAATGGAACTTGATTCGTCAAAAAGGTACATCAAATTCTCAAATGGATTCCAAAACGTCCATGATTTGGATTCCTATTTCATTTTTGATCGATTTGCCTCATTGGATCAAATCCGTCTCAAAATTCCAAAAATCAAATCCGTACTTTGATTGATCCAATTATTTTTGTTTAGATCAAAATTCCAAAAATCAAAATCATATTTCCAATTTTTTTTTCGAAATTACAGTTCATCCAAATAGTTAATCTTTCTTGATTTAGCCCAAAAGTCATTTTATGATCCATTTTTCGAATCTATTGTTCACAAATCGTTTAAAGCCCAATTTGCAATCCAATGATGTTTGTAATCAGATTACCTCAAGCACATTCATTTTTGGTTTGATCCGATATCATTTGCTTGTTGATATGTCGATTTGTACGCTTGCATTATTTAGTTGTACAACCAGTTCCAAATATATCTCAGTTCTTCATCGATTGATCTTTAATCATTTGTTCTTTAATCGTGTGTTCTTAAGTTCCAATTTCACTTCATAAAATGTTAGTTATTGGGAATCAAAATTAAAAGTCAAAAACTCCATTGTTTGCAATCGAGATTATATTTGACTGATTTTGATTTGGAATCGTACTCTTGAATTCGATTCAAAAGGAAAGTCAATCGAGGTTCCAAAAAAGTCAAAATCAGATTTTCAGTTTGTCGATTCAGTGAATGGAAAGTTGAAATTGGTTGATAAATTTTTGAATCAAAGTTGTTTTATGAGAATTTCTGTAGCGATAGCGAAGGCTGATGATTGATGGTTAGATTGACTTTCGAAAGTCAAAGGACAATCGATTGACGAACAGTGATCGATTGTTGATGTCGTCGATGGATGATTTTGGAGACAGTTTTGATAACAAAGGGTTGATTGTTGAGTAACGGAAACTTGAAATCGGAATTCGATTGGGAAGGCTTGATTTTTGAAAAGCTAAAGCTTGGAGTCGATAGTCGACGCCTGAGTCGATTTTGATTTCGATGGTCCATTGGTTGAAATCAATGGTTGTTGATATTGGTTTGTTGATGTGTATCGACTGGGAAAGCGTGGTTATATGGTCGATGGGAATCAATTTCGAAGGTTGAGAGATTGATTTTAGACTTGAATGAAAATCGACGTCTTTGAAATTGAGGTTTACAGTCGAATGATTGTTCAATATTGATGGTTGGTGATTTGCTTTGGATTGACAACCAAAAAGCGAAGGGTTGTTAATGATGTAGCTTCAAAGTCCTGTTAGTTGATGTGCGAAGAACTCATCTGGATAGTGAACGCTCATATCAATTATTTGGATAGAATGAAAAGCAAAGTGATGAACCGAGTGTTTTGATGTCCAAGGCTATGAAATCAAAGGGATTTTCGAAGGATTGATGATAATCAATGTTACGAAGCCTTGGATTTGATGTCACTGTGAACAAACTGGGAATAGCTATGGTTTGGATATAGATTGGTCTAAGTCAAAAGCGAAGGCTGTATATTGGGAATTTGATTTTGGGAATACCTGTAATAGCCAAGAGGTGCTTAAGAGACTAAATGGTCTGGAAGTTATTCAGCGGTTCGCATGGCTTCGTTTTCGTTATTCCTCTGACTGATTAAGAAGGCGCTTTGTTGACGAATTCTTCAAACTAAAAGCGAAGCGTGAATAGTGCTTCGTTACCTGTATAACGAAGTGAAGAAGAAGAACATGAAACTTTCGAATTTGGTCCCTAATCTTTTAGCGAAGTGGCAGAAAATGTCCAACTTCGACATTGGTGTAACGAATTGTGAAGAATGGCAGAACTTCTCATTTAGCCCTTGCAGTTTCGAAATTTTGGTAGAAAATACCCAACTTCGAAATTGGGCTAACAAAGCTGAGAAATTGAAGATTTTACAAGTTCAGTCCCTACACTTTGTGTGAATTTACACTTTATGCCCAGTTTCGCAAATGGGGTAACGGGTTCCTGCAGAATTTAGAAAGTGACAGTTTTTACCTGGATTTTGGAAAATCTTGCAACTCTCACCCAAAAGTCGAAAATTTTCATAAATAGGAAATTTTTCAAGGCTTTTTCGTGATTGTTTTTCCATGCAAGTTTCTTAGTGTTTCATTTTTGGCACACATCAAGGGGGAGTTTTGTGAAGATTATTCCATGGGCACTTCTCACCCTTAATGATTTTTATAATCATTTTTTGATTATAAAAAGGGGGAGAATGAAACGTAGGTATTCGAAGCTTCTCGAGTTTTTCGGATATTAATTTGCGGATTTGAAGACTGGTATCATTTCGAGGGGGAGTTTGGTTTTGATCGCGCGAGCCGTTGGATATTGAAGTCGGGACATCCAATCCAAACTTTGAGGGAGGGGGGGAATGTTAGGGTGCAAAGTCACGCTTGGATGTGGAGTGTTATGGCTTACCCTCTTGTATGTGTAAATGGGTTGAGTCTTTCCTATAAATAGGAACTGAGTGACTCCCATTATGTAAGATTTAGAGAGCATTAGTTTTAGTGAGAGAATTATTACAAACCCATTTGTACTCTTTCTAACTATACTAATGAGAGATTAAAAAGATTTATTTACTCCATGTGTTTATGATTTGTATAATGATTCACTAGATCTTTCTATTCCGTATTTGTCATCATAATAACCACCACTATATATGTTGGATTAGGTGTTTAAGCCCATAGCTATAATTGGTATGTACTTGACTCGATAGTAGCATGGTCCATTTCGGGTTGTCTTCACCAAAACAATTTGATAAGATGGATATTTGAGAAAGAGGTTATTTATGATTTATTAATATATTATAAGAATAATATATTAATTGAGAAATCATATTATTTAATTGGTATTGATCAAGAATTAGTTTGCAATCAATTTAGTGATCAAAAGAGACTAATTAAATTAATAGCGGTTGATTGTGTAAATCAGTGAAACATATAATTTGTGTGACAACCGTCAAATTCAAGTCAAAGTCAAAGTCAAAGTCAACAAGTCAAACCGGTCAAACTTAACTAGTACTTGTATGTTAAAAGTTATTCTATGTATAAAAATGTCATCTTTATGTCAAAAATTCAAGTGTCTCAAAGAATCTATGTGTTAACAATGTAAAAACCTTAAAAAGGGAGTTAAACGCATCAAAACACGACTAAGGACCCTTTCGGGGACTTAAAACGATCATTAACGAAGCACAAAGGGGTTCGCGAACCTTGCATTTGCGAGATTATGCGATAATAATGGCTAAGGTTAAATCTCTCCCAAATCTCTCCAAGCATGTGAAATCTCTACCAAATCTCTCTAAGTATGTGAAATATCTCCAAGCATGTGAAATCTCTCCCAAATCTCTCCAAGTATGAGAAATCTCTCCCAAATCTCTCCAAGCATGTGAAATATCTTCCAAATCTCTCCAAGTATGTGAAATCTCTCCCAAATCTCTCTAAGTATGTGAAATCTCTTCAAGTATGTGAAATCCCTCCCAAATCTCTCCAAATATGTGAAATCTCTCCCAAATCTCTCCAAGTATGTGAAATCTCTCCCAAATCTCTCTAAGTATGTGAAATCTCTCCAAGTATGTGAAATCTCTCCCAAATCTCTCCAAGTATGTGAAATCTCTCCCAAATCTCTCCATGTATGTGAAATCTCTCCAAGTATGTGAAATCTCTCCCAAATCTCTCCAAGTATGTGAAATCTCTCCCAAAATCTCTCTCAAACTTTTTATAGTCATACGGGTCATCCCGACCCTTAACTTGGTCAAAAATCATGCAAAACGGAAAGATTTCTCGAAAAACAGCTATATAGGAACGAAACCCCTCTTAGGAACCGAAACCCCTCTTAGGAGCCGAACCTCTTATGAGCTGAAAGTGTCAGAACCGAAAGTGTCAGAAGCCTCTCGGACCGAAACCTCAGCAGACCGAAGCTCAGCAGCGAGGACCGAACTTCGGCTCCCATGCGAGACCCTCGCACCCCCCACTTCGGACCTTCGGTCTTCCCTCCTACTCTCGGTTCCCTCTCGGTTCTCTCACTCGTAAGAGGCGAACCTCGCAGGTTCGGTCCCTATTGTCCGGTTTTCGACTACTTTCGCCTCCTAAGCCCGTTTTTGACGTTTTTAACGGGATTTTTTCACCAAATTCATATTTTTATCATTTTTAACCCCCAGAACTATTATTTTAATTATTTTTCAAGGATTTATTAATTATAAATCATTATTTTACAATAAGAAGAGTATTCTACACCACAAGTGGGTCAAGTGTGCCCACTTGCCTCCTATGTGTCACTTTCTCACTGGTCCAACCTTATCCACATCACACAAACCAAGGCAAACATCCCTTCACCCTAGCCACTTGCTCCAGCAACCCTCCATATAAGGAAATGTCTGGGATTCCCTTGATCTTTTCCATCACCATCAAAATTATACACTTCTTAAACCATAAAGAGGGCCTCTTTTCTCTCAACTTTCAGCCACACTTTTGATGTGTTCTTGAGTCATTTATTCACTTATTGGTAAGTATTTCCTTCTAACTCAAGTGTTATTACATGTTTTCATAACACTCTTGGATTAACGACTCATATCTTCACACCAAAAATCGTTCTTAGGATCATCCAAAACTTCGTGTGTTCATCAAGTGATCTAGACTTGAAACTCGTCATCTTCAGCCTTCCACTCTACAAGAAATCACTCAAGGTGAGTTCATACCCCTACATTTTCTAGTTTTCTTCAGTTTTCAGGGGGGGAATACAAGTTAAAATACCAAAACATATTCAAAACTCAACTTGACAGCTTACAACAGAAAAGTTGTGACCTGTTCACGAACTGTTTTACCCAACTTAAACTTAATATCTTTCAAAACTGTTTAATAGGCAAGTAGTTCAGGTTTATACCTTTAAAATGACTACTTTCACATCTCCATATGACTTTTCTACAATTTATGGTGATTTTTACAAAACTGCCTATCATTTCAGAAACCAATTCGGACCAGTCTGTGATTATGAACAATTTCACATAAGTTAGAGACTTCTAAAAATCATAATAAAAATTATGAATAAAATAGACACATTTTCTAAACTCTCAGAGTTTACGGAGTTAGTTTTCGACTACGTATGATTTTTCTATGATAATTTCAAAACAGTACAGAAAGGATAAAAACTAGTTGCATAGTTTACCTTATTAATAACACTTTGTAGTATGTTGAGCAAAGTGCATAACAATAAGTTTCTCAATGTTTGGATGCATTCTTGTTAGTTTATCATCATAAACAGAAATTAGTCATTCATGTTAAATTTTTTCCTCCATTCATTTCGAACACATATAATAAACTACATTAAGTATAGTTTATGAATTTTCGATAAAAGCATACTACATGGAAAAGGTTTTACTCTCAAAACAAATGGGTTTTTCATATACTAATTGATAAACTATAATAGTAATAGTTTATGGATTTATATCACAAATGTATTTTCATAAAAGGTGATTTCACTTCCTCCACGGAAGAGGCTTTATACTCAAAACTATATGTAAACTAGTTAACGTAAGTTGTGAGACATTCTCCTTCGGGGTACTCTTAAGTACCACAGAAAATCCTGAATTAGTTATAACCAGAGTCTCTTGTAGGGAGAGCGTGATAATTGTGTATAGATCTATATTGGGATTGACAACCCACACCCATGCTCCTTGCATAAGTCCGATCGGCCGATCGGGGGTGACAAGTGTCATTTCGATTCCGACGCCTGAAGAACATCGTAAGCAAGTTATTCTGTTGTAGTATGGTTATAGCGACTCACATAGGAAGTTAACAATCTTTCAAGTTTACAGGAAAAATTCTACTTTTAAATGGGGTTTTACTTCTAAATTAAATGAGTTTATGCCGATTTAAACTTGCATGAATTACTCTAAGTATGGAAAAATACTTGTATATTCTCGGTCTTGACACTTAAGGCTACATGACTTTTTATAAGGAAAATATTGGATTTTCTTTGGAAACACATTCCCATTATGAACATTATAAGCACAAAACACACACATATTCTCTGTCTTAACAATTAGGACTATATGACTTTTATAAGGAAAATATTGGATTTTCTTTGGAAATATATTTCTATCAAAACTACATTTAATCTAGAATTGTTAGACTTCAGTTATAATTGCTAAGTGTATATGCTAGAGTTATATAAGAATCTAGTCGCAATCGACCTAGAATTGGTGGGCCCGCCTTACTTCCTGTTCCTTGTTTGGTTGTGGACCTAGGACAGACCCATTATGTTCGACCGTTTATTTAACTTAAATTTTATATAACTTATATACACTGGGTGATTATAGAAGGAATCTACAGGTCTTTCTAGGGTACATTATTGCATAACATAGGAAAATATTAAATTTTCTGTAATCATATTCTATCGCTTTTTACAAGGAAAACGGCTTCTTTCTCAAATAAAACTCTTATGAACTCACCAACTTAATTGTTGACGCTTTTTCAAACTACTTGTATTCTCAGGAATTCAGTGAAACAGGAAATCAACCGCTTTCGAGGATGGGACGTTAAATCGTCAAACGTTTCATTTTTGTCATCATAAGTGTAATTGATTGGAAACATGTAAACACATACTATTGTATAACCTTTTCAATTATATTTATGATGGTTGTATTTACTTTGGGCACTATTATACTCATTGTTGTGATACTATACATGAAGTCCTCTACCCCCGGACATTTCCGCCATCCTTGGTTTGGGGGTGTGACAGATTGGTATCAGAGCATTGTTTATAGTGAACTAAGTATATCGAACCACATAAGATATACAAAGTATAAATGCATTGGGACTTAAGTCTCTGATTTAAACATTTTCAAATAACTATACTTTTAGAAATAAATAGTTTCTTGTTAAAAGTATAAGTACATACATGCATACCGGTTTAGTGCCACGTCTAAGGAAAACACAAAAGTTAAAAATAGAGGAGTTGTGCAATGTGAATATGCCCTGGGATATGCAATCAAGTCTGGGAGGAATTTAGCATGATCAAATATATTCGTCCGAGAAGTGACTAGTATGTGCCGGGGGATAGTCATAGTGGACAACGAGTCTATCAACTTACCAACACCCATACTAGAAAATCGTTAACAACCAAACATTACATTTAAAATACTATAGGAGTATTTTGTGGTAGTATAACTTATGTGAAAACTAAACTAATTCTTGCTAGTAGGTCTACAATCACTAAATGGATACACTAAAGTTATATATAACCTAGATATGTAACTAGTATGCACCATGTCATCATAAAAGTAGCTAAAGAGGATCAAATCCCTATAAGTAATTCTAGGAATATAATTATTATATGCCTCTTACCTCACCCCTATTCTCGCACGGACACCATGACAAGATCTTACTTACCGGGAGACCCCTACTTTCCGAACCCGGAAAGTTAGTGAGTGATGAGGAAAAGAGTCGAAGATGGAGCTAGAGGTCGACAACTCTCCTTACATAGCCAAGGCTCTCGTGAACCGCCTCGACTACATCGAACCTGTGCCCCGTTGGGCAGCATTGATCAAGGGATGAAGTCGCAATCAGCAACAGCAATCGCCATTTGGGGACGAATTGTCGAGAGTAAAGTTCATTTTACTCACAAGACCTGCTAGATTAGGCCTATGAGTATGCGTTGGTGTTACTCCCCTCCATGTGTAGGCCCGACCCTGCGAGTTAGTGATTACACTAGTCGAGAGATTTGTTTGCGGTCCAAACCTTTCCTTGCAATAATGTGGTGTAGACCTGCATCAGGCTCAAAACCTTTCTCTAAAAGCTAAATATACTAGAATCATACAAATGAAAGGGGCATGCGTATTATTTTCATTGGGAGAAATACTACTAAGAATTCATAAGTTTATTATATATAGACTCTCATTATGAATTGTTTTCAAAAGACACCAAAAACATTGGAACTTGATACACTCAGAACTAAGATAAACTGAGTGAGATAACTCCTGACGTATAAACCCTTATTCAATACTCATTATCATTTCTTCTTTTTAAACCTCATGGTTGAAAGGTGCCTTTCCATAGACCTATAGGGTGCGGTCATACCAGCACTAATGCACCGGATCCCATCAGAAATCCTCAACCAAGTGTGTTTGGACAAACCTAATCCTAGGATGGGAAAAACTTAACGCCCGTACAAAACCTACTTCTACCCACTACCATAAACTCCGTCTCCCGAACGTTATCAGAAACATCAAGACTAGTTCAGTAAATTGCGAAATTTATATATGTGTATATAAATGATAAGGGTATAATTAGAATCATCCCCACTCACGAAATCGTTTATCCACATGCAACAGAGTTATGTCTTCACAAGAAGGTAACCAGCCAACAAGCAAGGCAGCAATCCTGCAGATAGACTCTGCTACTTTTCAAGCTGCGGTCACGGCAGCCGTGACAGCCGTCATGGCGCAACTCAATACTAACAACGCCAGCAGAGTTGAAGGCGGTGTTGACAATTCTAACCGCAGTAACAGTCAAGAACACCAGCGGGTGCCTACCCACGAGGACGCCTCAGACCACAAACCTAAGAATAAGAAACAAAAATTTTGCGACAAAAAGGAGTGCAACCTATCTTAAAAACGCACTAAAGGACAACAATCCGTGGCTGCCCCTGTAATTACAACATCAGTCCCGACTCATGCCTCGACACTAGCCACAACGTCTGTCACTCAAGCACCTGTCAGACAATATATGGGAACACTTCCAAAGTGTAACAAGTGTGACTACCATCACAATGGAGTTTGCCGGGTGTTTCACTGTAAAAACTGTAACAAGAACGGACATATTGCTCGTTTCTGCAGGACCCAGACCCAGCACATCGCTTCAATCACCAACATCAGTGTAAGTCCAGTATGCTACCTATGCGGTGAAACGGGACACTTCAAGAGGTACTGTCCAACTGAGAGGAATGGTGGAGGAACAGGAGGAGTGTGACAACCAAACCAGCAGGACCAACACGGAACCTTATTAGGACTTTTGTAATGTTTCCAACAACAAAAACGTTTAAGTACCATATGTTTGTAATGAAATTGGTATGTTGCTAAAATTACCGTATATCAAAAAGTAGTTAAAAATACTCTCTCGTTCAATCAAATCAAAGACACTTACATATGATCTTAGGATCGTTACCAGTAAGCTGGGATAACTTGGTATATACATCAAGGTTAATTATAATCAAAATACTAAAGACTTAAAGCGAATAATTCCGTCTTAACTCCTATTCCATGTCTAGTAGTGAGATTAGGGTAGAGCCACCCACTCGACGGGTTCATCAATACCAATTTACATGCGACTTACATATACCGATCGATCATAGAATGATCGGTCGGGGATCATGATATAAGGAATCACTACTATTATTCGGAACACACTTACTACCAGTGCTAGCTGTTGTGGTATGAATCATTTGCAGTAACAATAACACCGATCGAAACGGAGCACACTAACAAGAATCACATGATACTCCATCTCCCTAATGAATAATTCGTACGAATACAACCTAACACATGTGTTACTAAAAAGATCCGTTGTCATCATTCGATGTCGATTGGTATAGTCCTCACTTTTCCGATTACACGGCTACGAAAAGACCCTTCACCTAACCTCAAAACCCTCGTCTCTTATAAACGCAAATCCGACACGGATCTCCGGGCCATCTCTCGCTGTGAAACCTCAAAACACTCACCAGAGGAGTATTACACTTTCCGCACCTTTTCAAATTATTCCTAGTAAACCCTTCGAGAATATCACACGTATAACAGGACAAGAGCAAGCACAGAAGCTTGAGATGAATACAGTTAGTCTATCACTACGAAGTGTATACGCGAGGATAATATATAATTAAGATTCTATGGACATTAGATGTGTGTTTCCGCCCTATTTCCTGTTCCTTGTCTGGTTGTGGACTTGGGGCGGAGTCACCCATCCAACTGTCTTACCAATCCTAATTACATACGACCTCTATACGCAAGTTAAAGATAGAGGGACCAGGTACGAGTCCTACCATGAACTTTGGGACAAGGCTACCCAGGAGTGCGAATGAACGTCCTACCATCCGAATAAGTCTAGTCTTGAAAACCGAACCCATATGCTCCCTACCGACCTAATCAAATGAGAAACACTAAAGTAGACCTTATGCAACGCTCCGAGAGGAAGTATTACTTACGACTTAGTATAAATTCGAGAAAGGCTGAAAGCATCTCGAAGCCGACAAAAGAACTACACAGATAAGCGACGCAAACCCTCGGAATTGCAGGTTGGTGACCGAGTTCTACCGAAGGCCTCACCATTCAAAAGAATGATATGTTTCGGTAAACAAGGGAAACTAAA
This sequence comes from Lactuca virosa, assembly GCF_052849685.1. Classification (NCBI taxonomy): domain Eukaryota; kingdom Viridiplantae; phylum Streptophyta; class Magnoliopsida; order Asterales; family Asteraceae; genus Lactuca; species Lactuca virosa. The sequence goes on from NC_136430.1 coordinate 193,843,138, forward strand.
TCCAAGGTACAGAGGACCATTCGAAATCCTTGCTAGGATTGGCTCAGTAGCATACAAACTCTGACTGCCCCAAGAACCTAATAATGTACATCCAACCATCCACGCGTCAAATTTAAAGAAAGGTATGTCCGACGAGACTCTTATGATACCTCCCGATGAAACCAAAGGCGCATCGCTGTTGGGAAGATCTGTTGGATCATGAAACAAGCACCCGAGTTCACCTAAGAACGCGAAGGCCAAATAAAGCAAAAAATACCCTCATATATTCCCCAACCCTTGATGTCCCACTCAAATACAAATTTTGGGACGAAATTCCTTCTAACGGGGGGATAATCTGACAACCGTCAAATTCAAGTCAAAGTCAAAGTCAAAGTCAACAAGTCAAACCAGTCAAACATAACTAGTACTTATATGTTAAAAGTTATTCTATGTATAAAAATGTGCATCTTTATGTCAAAAATTCAAGTGTCTCGAAGAATCTATATGTTAACAATGTAAAAACCTTAAAAAGGGAGTTAAACGCACCAAAACACGACTAAGGACCCTTTCGGGGACTTACAACGATCATTAACAAAGCATAAAGGGGTTCGCGAACCTTGCATTTGCGAGATTATGCGATAATAATGGCTAAGGTTAAATCTCTCTCAAATCTCTCCAAGCATGTGAAATCTCTACCAAATCTCTCTAAGTATGTGAAATCTCTCCAAGCATGTGAAATCTCTCCCAAATCTCTCCAAGTGAGAGAAATCTCTCCCAAATCTCTCCAAGCATGTGAAATCTCTCCCAAATCTCTCTAAGTATGTGAAATCTCTCCAAGCATGTGAAATCTCTCCAAGTATGAGAAATCTCTCCCAAATCTCTCCAAGCATGTGAAATCTCTTGAAAATCTCTCCAAGTATGTGAAATCTCCCAAATCTCTCTAAGTATGTGAAATCTCTTCAAGTATGTGAAATCCCTCCCAAATCTCTTCAAGTATGTGAAATCTCTCCCAAATCTCTCCAACTATGTGAAATCTCTCCCAAATCTCTCTAAGTATGTGAAATCTCTCCAAGTATGTGAAATCTCTCCCAAATCTCTCCAAGTATGTGAAATCTCTCCCAAATCTCTCCATGTATGTGAAATCTCTCCAAGTATGTGAAATCTCTCCCAAATCTCTCCAAGTATGTGAAATCTCTCCAAGTATGTGAAATCTCTCCCAAAATCTCTCTCAAACTTTTTATAGTCATCCGGGTCATCCCGACCCTTAACTTGGTCAAAAATCACGCAAAACGGAAAGATTTCTCGAAAAACAGCTATATAGGAACCGAAACCCCTCTTAGGAACCGAAACTCCTCTTAGGAACAGAAACTCTTATGAGCCGAAAGTGTCAGAACCGAAAGTGTCAGAAGCCTCTCGGACCGAAACCTCAGCAGACCAAAGCTCAGCAGCGAGGACCGAACTTCGGCTCCCATGCGAGACCCTTGCACCCCCCCCCCCCCCACTTCGGACCTTCGGTCTTTCCTCCTACTCTCGGTTCCCTCTCGGTTCTCACACTCCTAAGAGCCGAACCTCGCAGGTTCGGTCCCTATTGTCCGGTTTTCGACTACTTTCGCCTCCTAAGCCGGTTTTTGACGGGATTTTTTCACCAAATTCATATTTTTATCATTTTTAACCCCCAGAACTATTATTTTAATTATTTTTCAAGGATTTATTAATTATAAATCATTATTTTACAATAAGAAGAGTATTCTACACCACAAGTGGGTCAAGTGTGCCCACTTGCCTCCTATGTGTCACTTTTTCATTGGTCCAACCTTATCCACATCACACAAACCAAGGCAAACATCCCTTCACCCTAGCCACTTGCTCCAGCAACCCTCCATATAAGGAAATGTCTGGGATTCCCTTGATCTTTTACTTCACCATCAAAATTATACACTTCTTAAACCATCAAGAGGGCCTCTTTTCTCTCAACTTTCAGCCACACTTTTGATGTGTTCTTGAGTCATTTATTCACTTATTGGTAAGTATTTCCTTCTAACTCAAGGGTTATTACATGTTTTCATAACACTCTTGGATTAACGACTCATATCTTCACACCAAAAATCGTTCTTAGGATCATCCAAAACTTCGTGTGTTCATCAAGTGATCTAGACTTGAAACTCATCATCTTCAACCTTCCACTCTATAAGAAATCACTCAAGGTGAGTTCATACCCCTACATGTTCTAGTTTTCTTCAGTTTTCAGGGGGGAATACAAGTTAAAATACCAAAACATATTCAAAACTCAACTTGATAGCTTACAACAGAAAAGTTATGACCTGTTCACGAACTGTTTTACCCAACTTAAACTTAATATCTTTCAAAACTATTTAATAGGCAAGTAGTTCAGGTTTATACCTTTAAAATGACTACTTTCACATCTCCATATGATGTTTCTACGATTTATGGTGATTTTTACAAAACTGCCTATCATTTCAGAAACGAATTCGGACAAGTCTGTGATTATGAACACTTTCACATAAGTTAGAGACTTCTAAAAATCATAATAAAAATTATTAATAAACTAGAAACATTTTCTAAACTCTCAGAGTTTACGGAGTTAGTTTTCGACTCCGTATGATTTTTCTATGATAATTTCAAAACAGTGCAGAAAGGATAAAAACTAGTTGCATAGTTTACCTTATTAATAACACTTTGTAGTATGTTGAGCAAAGTGCATAACAATAAGTTTCTCAATGTTTGGATGCATTCTTGTTAGTTTATCATCATAAACATAAATTAGTCATTCATGTTAAGGTTTTTCCTCCATTCATTTTGAACACATATAATAAACTACATTAAGTATAGTTTATGAATTTTCGATAAAAGCATACTACATGGAAAAGGTTTTATTCTCAAAACAAATGGGTTTTTCATATACTACTTGATAAACTATAATAGTAATAGTTTATGGATTTATATCACAAATGTATTTTCATAAAAGGTGATTTCACTTCCTCCACGGAAGAGGCTTTATACTCAAAACTATATGTAAACTAGTTAACGTAAGTTGTGAGACATTCTCCTTCGGGGTACTCTTAAGTACCACAGAAAATCCTGAATTAGTTATAACCAGAGTCTCTTGTAGGGAGAGCGTGATAATTGTGTATAGATCTATATTGGGATTGACAACCCACACCCATGCAGCTTGCATAAGTCCGATCGGCCGATCGGGGGTGACAAGTGTCATTTCGATTCCGACGCCTGAAGAACGTCGTAAGCAGGTTATTCTGTCGTAGTATGGTTATAGCGACTCACATAGGGAGTTAACAATCTTTCAAGTTTACAGGAAAAATTCTACTTTGAAAAGGGGTTTTACTTCTAAATTAAACGAGTTTATGCCGATTTAAACTTGCATGTCTAGTAGTGAGATTAAGGTAGAGCCACCCACTCGACGGGTTCATCAATACCAATTTACATGCGACTTACATATACCGATCGATCATAGAATGATCGGCCGGGGATCATGATATAAGGAATCACTACTATTATTCGGAACACACTTACTACCAGTGCTAGCTGTTGTGGTATGAATCATTTGCAGTAACAATAACACCGATCGAAACGGAGCACACTAACAAGAATCACATGATACTCCATCTCCCTAATGAATAATTCGTACGAATACAACCTAACACATGTGTTACTAAAAAGATCCGTTGTCATCATTCGATGTCGATTGGTATAGTCCTCACTTTCCCGATTACACGGCTACGAAAAGACCCTTCACCTAACCTCAAAACCCTCGTCTCTTATAAACGTAAATCCGACACGGATCTCCGGGCCATCTCTCGCTGTGAAACCTCAAAACACTCACCAGAGGAGTATTACACTTTCCGCACCTTTTCAAATTATTCCTAGTAAACCCTTCGAGAATATCACACGTATAACAGGACAAGAGCAAGCACAGAAGCTTGAGATGAATACAGTTAGTCTATCACTACGAAGTGTATACGCGAGGATAATATATAATTAAGATTCTATGGACATTAGATGTGTGTTTCCGCCCTATTTCCTGTTCCTTGTCTCGTTGTGGACTTGGGGCGGAGTCACCCATCCAACTGTCTTACCAATCCTAATTACATACGACCTCTATACGCAAGTTAAAGATAGAGGGACCAGGTACAAGTCCTACCATGAACTTTGGGACAAGGCTACCCAGGAGTGCGAATGAACGTCCTACCATCCGAATAAGTCTAGTCTTGAAAACCGAACCCATATGCTCCCTACCGACCTAATCAAATGAGAAACACTAAAGTAGACCTTATGCAACGCTCCGAGAGGAAGTATTACTTACGACTTAGTATAAATTCGAGAAAGGCTGAAAGCATCTCGAAGCCGACAAAAGAACTACACAGATAAGCGACGCAAACCCTCGGAATTGCGGGTTGGTGACCGAGTTCTACCGAAGGCCTCACCATTCAAAAGAATGATATGTTTCGGTAAACAAGGGAAACTAAATCCAAGGTACAGAGGACCATTCGAAATCCTTGCTAGGATTGGCTCAGTAGCATACAAACTCTGACTGCCCCAAGAACCTAATAATGTACATCCAACCATCCACGCGTCAAATTTAAAGAAAGGTATGTCCGACGAGACTCTTATGATACCTCCCGATGAAACCAAAGGCGCATCGCTGTTGGGAAGATCTGTTGGATCATGAAACAAGCACCCGAGTTCACCTGAGAACGCGAAGGCCAAATAAAGCAAAAAATACCCTCATCTATTCCCCAACCCTTGATGTGCCACTCAAATACAAATTTTGGGACGAAATTCCTTCTAACGGGGGGATAATCTGACAACCGTCAAATTCAAGTCAAAGTCAAAGTCAAAGTCAACAAGTCAAACCAGTCAAACTTAACTAGTACTTATATGTTAAAAGTTATTCTATGTATAAAAAAGTGCATCTTTATGTCAAAAATTCAAGTGTCTCGAAGAATCTATGTGTTAACAATGTAAAAACCTTAAAAAGGGAGTTAAACGCACCAAAATACGACTAAGGACCCTTTCGGGGACTTACAACGATCATTAACAAAGCATAAAGGGGTTCGCGAACCTTGCATTTGCGAGATTATGCGATAATAATGGCTAAGGTTAAATCTCTCTCAAATCTCTCTAAGCATGTGAAATCTCTACCAAATCTCTCTAAGTATGTGAAATCTCTCCAAGCATGTGAAATCTCTCCCAAATCTCTCCAAGTATGAGAAATCTCTCCCAAATCTCTCCAAGCATGTGAAATCTCTCCCAAATCTCTCTAAGTATGTGAAATCTCTCCAAGCATGTGAAATCTCTCCAAGTATGAGAAATCTCTCCCAAATCTCTCCAAGCATGTGAAATCTCTTCAAAATCTCTCCAAGTATGTGAAATCTCTCCCAAATCTCTCTAAGTATGTGAAATCTCTTCAAGTATGTGAAATCCCTCCCAAATCTCTTCAAGTATGTGAAATCTCTCCCAAATCTCTCCAACTATGTGAAATCTCTCCCAAATCTCTCTAAGTATGTGAAATCTCTCCAAGTATGTGAAATCTCTCCCAAATCTCTCCAAGTATGTGAAATCTCTCCCAAATCTCTCCATGTATGTGAAATCTCTCCAAGTATGTGAAATCTCTCCCAAATCTCTCCAAGTATGTGAAATTTCTCCAAGTATGTGAAATCTCTCCCAAAATCTCTCTCAAACTTTTTATAGTCATCCGGGTCATCCCGACCCTTAACTTGGTCAAAAATCACGCAAAACGGAAAGATTTCTCGAAAAACAGCTATATAGGAACCGAAACCCCTCTTAGGAACCGAAACTCCTCTTAGGAACCGAAACTCTTATGAGTCGAAAGTGTCAGAACCGAAAGTGTCAGAAGCCTCTCGGACCGAAACCTCAGCAGACCAAAGCTCAGCAACGAGGACCGAACTTCGGCTCCCATGCGAGACCCTCGCACCCCCCCCCCCCCACTTCGGACCTTCGGTCTTCCCTCCTACTCTCGGTTCCCTCTCGGTTCTCACACTCCTAAGAGCCGAACCTCGCAGGTTCGGTCCCTATTGTCCGGTTTTCGACTACTTTCGCCTCCTAAGCCGGTTTTTGACGGGATTTTTTCACCAAATTCATATTTTTATCATTTTTAACCCCCAGAACTATTATTTTAATTATTTTTCAAGGATTTATTAATTATAAATCATTATTTTACAATAAGAAGAGTATTCTACACCACAAGTGGGTCAAGTGTGCCCACTTGCCTCCTATGTGTCACTTTCTCATTGGTCCAACCTTATCCACATCACACAAACCAAGGCAAACATCCCTTCACCCTAGCCACTTGCTCCAGCAACCCTCCATATAAGGAAATGTCTGGGATTCCCTTGATCTTTTACTTCACCATCAAAATTATACACTTCTTACACCATCAAGAGGGCCTCTTTTCTCTCAACTTTCAGCCACACTTTTTATGTGTTCTTGAGTCATTTATTCACTTATTGGTAAGTATTTCCTTCTAACTCAAGTGTTATTACATGTTTTCATAACACTCTTGGATTAACGACTCATATCTTCACACCAAAAATCGTTCTTAGGATCATCCAAAACTTCGTGTGTTCATCAAGTGATCTAGACTTGAAACTCATCATCTTCAACCTTCCACTCTATAAGAAATCACTCAAGGTGAGTTCATACCCCTACATGTTCTAGTTTTCTTCAGTTTTCAGGGGGGAATACAAGTTAAAATACCAAAACATATTCAAAACTCAACTTGATAGCTTACAACAGAAAAGTTGTGACCTGTTCACGAACTGTTTTACCCAACTTAAACTTAATATCTTTCAAAACTATTTAATAGGCAAGTAGTTCAGGTTTATACCTTTAAAATGACTACTTTCACATCTCCATATGATGTTTCTACGATTTATGGTGATTTTTACAAAACTGCCTATCATTTCATAAACGAATTCGGACTAGTCTGTGATTATGAACACTTTCACATAAGTTAGAGACTTCTAAAAATCATAATAAAAATTAATAATAAACTAGAAACATTTTCTAAACTCTCAGAGTTTACGGAGTTAGTTTTTGACTCCGTATGATTTTTCTATGATAATTTCAAAACAGTGCAGAAAGGATAAAAACTAGTTGCATAGTTTACCTTATTAATAACACTTTGTAGTATGTTGAGCAAAGTGCATAACAATAAGTTTCTCAATGTTTGGATGCATTCTTGTTAGTTTATCATCATAAACATAAATTAGTCATTCATGTTAAGGTTTTTCCTCCATTCATTTTGAACACATATAATAAACTACATTAAGTATAGTTTATGAATTTTCGATAAAAGCATACTACATGGAAAAGGTTTTATTCTCAAAACAAATGGGTTTTTCATATACTACTTGATAAACTATAATAGTAATAGTTTATGGATTTATATCACAAATGTATTTTCATAAAAGGTGATTTCACTTCCTCCACGGAAGAGGCTTTATACTCAAAACTATATGTAAACTAGTTAACGTAAGTTGTGAGACATTCTCCTTCGGGGTACTCTTAAGTACCACAGAAAATCCTGAATTAGTTATAACCAGAGTCTCTTGTAGGGAGAGCGTGATAATTGTGTATAGATCTATATTGGGATTGACAACCCACACCCATGCTGCTTGCATAAGTCCGATCGGCCGATCGTGGGTGACAAGTGTCATTTCGATTCCGACGCCTGAAGAACGTCGTAAGCAGGTTATTCTGTCGTAGTATGGTTATAGCGACTCACATAGGGAGTTAACAATCTTTCAAGTTTACAGGAAAAATTCTACTTTGAAAATGGGTTTTACTTCTAAATTAAACGAGTTTATGCCGATTTAAACTTGCATGTCTAGTAGTGAGATTAGGGTAGAGCCACTCACTCGACGGGTTCATCAATACCAATTTACATGCGACTTACATATACCGATCGATCATAGAATGATCGGTCGGGGATCATGATATAAGGAATCACTACTATTATTCGGAACACACTTACTACCAGTGCTAGCTGTTGTGGTATGAATCATTTGCAGTAACAATAACACCGATCGAAACGGAGCACACTAACAAGAATCACATGATACTCCATCTCCCTAATGAATAATTCGTACGAATACAACCTAACACATGTGTTACTAAAAAGATCCGTTGTCATCATTCGATGTCGATTGGTATAGTCCTCACTTTCCCGATTACACGGCTAAGAAAAGACCCTTCACCTAACCTCAAAACCCTCGTCTCTTATAAACGCAAATCTGACACGGATCTCCGGGCCATCTCTCGCTGTGAAACCTCAAAACACTCACCAGAGGAGTATTACACTTTCCGCACCTTTTCAAATTATTCCTAGTAAACCCTTCGAGAATATCACACGTATAACAGGACAAGAGCAAGCACGGAAGCTTGAGATGAATACAGTTAGTCTATCACTACGAAGTGTATACGCGAGGATAATATATAATTAAGATTCTATGGACATTAGATGTGTGTTTCCGCCCTATTTCCTATTCCTTGTCTGGTTGTGGACTTGGGGCGGAGTCACCCATCCAACTGTCTTACCAATCCTAATTACATACGACCTCTATACGCAAGTTAAAGATAGAGGGACCAGGTACAAGTCCTACCATGAACTTTGGGACAAGGCTACCCAGGAGTGCGAATGAACGTCCTACCATCCGAATAAGTCTAGTCTTGAAAACCGAACCCATATGCTCCCTACCGACCTAATCAAATGAGAAACACTAAAGTAGACCTTATGCAACGCTCCGAGAGGAAGTATTACTTACGACTTAGTATAAATTCGAGAAAGGCTGAAAGCATCTCGAAGCCGACAAAAGAACTACACAGATAAGCGACGCAAACCCTCGGAATTGCGGGTTGGTGACCGAGTTCTACCGAAGGCCTCACCATTCAAAAGAATGATATGTTTCGGTAAACAAGGGAAACTAAATCCAAGGTACAGAGGACCATTCGAAATCCTTGCTAGGATTGGCTCAGTAGCATACAAACTCTGACTGCCCCAAGAACCTAATAATGTACATCCAACCATCCACGCGTCAAATTTAAAGAAAGGTATGTCCGACGAGACTCTTATGATACCTCCCGATGAAACCAAAGGCGCATCGCTGTTGGGAAGATCTGTTGGATCATGAAACAAGCACCCGAGTTCACCTGAGAACGCGAAGGCCAAATAAAACAAAAAATACCCTCATCTATTCCCCAACCCTTGATGTCCCACTCAAATACAAATTTTGGGACGAAATTCCTTCTAACGGGGGGATAATCTGACAACCGTCAAATTCAAGTCAAAGTCAAAGTCAAAGTCAACAAGTCAAACCAGTCAAACTTAACTAGTACTTATATGTTAAAAGTTATTCTATGTATAAAAAAGTGCATCTTTATGTCAAAAATTCAAGTGTCTTGAAGAATCTATGTGTTAACAATGTAAAAACCTTAAAAAGGGAGTTAAACGCACCAAAACACGACTAAGGACCCTTTCGGGGACTTACAACGATCATTAACAAAGCATAAAGGGGTTCGCGAACCTTGCATTTGCGAGATTATGCGATAATAATGGCTAAGGTTAAATCTCTCTCAAATCTCTCTCAAATCTCTCTAAGCATGTGAAATCTCTACCAAATCTCTCTAAGTATGTGAAATCTCTCCAAGCATGTGAAATCTCTCCCAAATCTCTCCAAGTATGAGAAATCTCTCCCAAATCTCTCCAAGCATGTGAAATCTCTCCCAAATCTCTCTAAGCATGTGAAATCTCTCCAAGCATGTGAAATCTCTCCAAGTATGAGAAATCTCTCCCAAATCTCTCCAAGCATCTGAAATCTCTTCAAAATCTCTCCAAGTATGTGAAATCTCTCCCAAATCTCTCTAAGTATGTGAAATCTCTTCAAGTATGTGAAATCCCTCCCAAATCTCTTCAAGTATGTGAAATCTCTCCCAAATCTCTCCAACTATGTGAAATCTCTCCCAAATCTCTCTAAGTATGTGAAATCTCTCCAAGTATGTGAAATCTCTCCCAAATCTCTCCAAGTATGTGAAATCTCTCCCAAATCTCTCCATGTATGTGAAATCTCTCCAAGTATGTGAAATCTCTCCCAAATCTCTCCAAGTATGTGAAATCTCTCCAAGTATGTGAAATCTCTCCCAAAATCTCTCTCAAACTTTTTATAGTCATCCGGGTCATCCCGACCCTTAACTTGGTCAAAAATCACGCAAAACGGAAAGATTTCTCGAAAAACAGCTATATAGGAACCGAAACCCCTCTTAGGAACCGAAACCCCTCTTAGGAACCGAAACTCTTATGAGCCGAAAGTGTCAGAACCGAAAGTGTCAGAAGCCTCTCGGACCGAAACCTCAGCAGACCAAAGCTCAGCAGCGAGGACCGAACTTCGGCTCCCATGCGAGACCCTCGCACCCCCCCACTTCGGACCTTCGGTCTTCCCTCCTACTCTCGGTTCCCTCTCGGTTCTCACACTCCTAAGAGCCGAACCTCGCAGGTTCGGTCCCTATTGTCCGGTTTTCGACTACTTTCGCCTCCTAAGCCGGTTTTTGACGGGATTTTTTCACCAAATTCATATTTTTATCATTTTTAACCCCCAGAACTATTATTTTAATTATTTTTCAAGGATTTATTAATTATAAATCATTATTTTACAATAAGAAGAGTATTCTACACCACAAGTGGGTCAAGTCTGCCCACTTGCCTCCTATATGTCACTTTCTCATTGGTCCAACCTTATCCACATCACACAAACCAAGGCAAACATCCCTTCACCCTAGCCACTTGCTCCAGCAACCCTCCATATAAGGAAATGTCTGGGATTCCCTTGATCTTTTACTTCACCATCAAAATTATACACTTCTTAAACCATCAAGAGGGCCTCTTTTCTCTCAACTTTCAGCCACACTTTTTATGTGTTCTTGAGTCATTTATTCACTTATTGGTAAGTATTTCCTTCTAACTCAAGTGTTATTACATGTTTTCATAACACTCTTGGATTAACGACTCATATCTTCACACCAAAAATCGTTCTTAGGATCATCCAAAACTTCGTGTGTTCATCAAGTGATCTAGACTTGAAACTCATCATCTTCAACCTTCCACTCTATAAGAAATCACTCAAGGTGAGTTCATACCCCTACACGTTCTAGTTTTCTTCAGTTTTCAGGGGGGAATACAAGTTAAAATACCAAAACATATTCAAAACTCAACTTGATAGCTTACAACAGAAAAGTTGTGACCTGTTCACGAACTGTTTTACCCAACTTAAACTTAATATCTTTCAAAACTATTTAATAGGCAAGTAGTTCAGGTTTATACCTTTAAAATGACTACTTTCACATCTCCATATGATGTTTCTACGATTTATGGTGATTTTTACAAAACTGCCTATCATTTCAGAAACGAATTCGGACCAGTCTGTGATTATGAACACTTTCACATAAGTTAGAGACTTCTAAAAATCATAATAAAAATTATTAATAAACTAGAAACATTTTCTAAACTCTCAGAGTTTACGGAGTTAGTTTTCGACTCCGTATGATTTTTCTATGATAATTTCAAAACAGTGCAGAAAGGATAAAAACTAGTTGCATAGTTTACCTTATTAATAACACTTTGTAGTATGTTGAGCAAAGTGCATAACAATAAGTTTCTCAATGTTTGGATGCATTCTTGTTAGTTTATCATCATAAACATAAATTAGTCATTCATGTTAAGGTTTTTCCTCCATTCATTTTGAACACATATAATAAACTACATTAAGTATAGTTTATGAATTTTCGATAAAAGCATACTACATGGAAAAGGTTTTATTCTCAAAACAAATGGGTTTTTCATATACTACTTGATAAACTATAATAGTAATAGTTTATGGATTTATATCACAAATGTATTTTCATAAAAGGTGATTTCACTTCCTCCACGGAAGACGCTTTATACTCAAAACTATATGTAAACTAGTTAATGTAAGTTGTGAGACATTCTCCTTCGGGGTACTCTTAAGTACCACAGAAAATCCTGAATTAGTTATAACCAAAGTCTCTTGTAGGGAGAGCGTGATAATTGTGTATAGATCTATATTGGGATTGACAACCCACACCCATGCTGCTTGCATAAGTCCGATCGGCCGATCGGGGGTGACAAGTGTCATTTCGATTCCGACGCCTGAAGAACGTCGTAAGCAGGTTATTCTGTCGTAGTATGGTTATAGCGACTCACATAGGGAGTTAACAATCTTTCAAGTTTACAGGAAAAATTCTACTTTGAAAAGGGGTTTTACTTCTAAATTAAACGAGTTTATGCCGATTTAAACTTGCATGAATTACTCTAAGTATGGAAAAAGACTTGTATATTCTCGGTCTTGACGCTTACGGCTACATGAATTTTTATAAGGAAAATATTGGATTTTCTTTGGAAACACATTCCTATTATGAACATTATAAGCACAAAACACACACATATTCTCTGTCTTAACAATTAGGACTACATGACTTTTATAAGGAAAATATTGGATTTTCTTTGGAAATATATTTCTATCAAAACTACATTTCATCTAGAATTGTTAGACTTCAGCTATAATTGCTAAGTGTATATGCTAGAGTTATATATGAATCTAGTCGCAATCGACCTAGAATTGGTGGGCCCGCCTTACTTCCTGTTCCTTGTTTGGTTGTGGACCTAGGGCAGACCCATTATATTCGACCGTTTATTTAACTTATATTTTATATAACTTATATACACTGAGTGATTATAGAAGGAATCTACAAGTCTTTCTAGGGTACATTATTGCATAACATAGGAAAATATTAAATTTTCTGGAATCATATTATATCGCTTTTTACAAGGAAAACGGCTTCTTTCTCAAATAAAACTCTTATGAACTCACCAACTTAATTGTTGACGCTTTTTCAAACTACTTGTATTCTCAGGAATTCAGTAAACAGGAAATCAACCGCTTTCGAGGATGGGGCGTTAAATCGTCAAACATTTCATTTTTGTCATCATAAGTGTAATTGATTGGAAACATGTAAACACATACTATTGTATAACCTTTTCAATTATATTTATGATGGTTGTATTTAGTTTGGGCACTATTATACTCATTGTTGTGATACTATACATGAAGTCCTCCACCCCCGGACGTTTCCGCCATCCTTGGTTTGGGGGTGTGACAATTTGGGCTAATGATCCATGATTAACTAGTAATGGACTAAGTTAATATAAGAGTCCATGAAGTGTTATTGGATTAAAAGCCTAAGTGTATGAATTAGGGGTAAGAAGTGACCCTTGGAATTCTACACTATAAATGTGTTCCCTTAGCTCCAAAATCGGAACTCCTGTATTCCTAGAAGTGGCTAGCCGATTTTGGTGTCTCCTAAACCTCTCTCATATACCTCTAATTGTTTATTGGTGTTTGTGACTTGTTTGAGACATCACACTTGGGGTGCTAAGCTCTTTTAAGGCCAAGTTCTACAAGCTACATAAAAAGGTAATCTTCTAAGTAGTTTTTATGATTCAAATATCACCTTTGCATGCTAGTTAGGCTTCTTGCTTTGGAAAATGAATATTGCATGTATAATTAGAGAAAACTTAGATCCAAAGCATTAGGGTTGTATGTGCACCATAGGGATGTTAGAGTACGTTAAACCCAACAGTGGTATCAGAGCCATGGGTGTTTCCTATTATATTGATGCAATTGTATTAATTTTAAGAGCTGGAAAATTTCAATTTTTGTTGTCTGACTGATGGTCTCGACGAGTCCCATGAGTGGACTCGCCGAGTTGGATCATCTGGGGATGAACTCGACGAGTCCATGCCCTGACTCGACGAGTTGGGCAGTCTGTTGGCAGAATTTTCGAGTTTTTGGCATGTTTTGGATTAGGATCATTACCACAAATTGTTTTGGTTCATAAAATTTGAATTTACTAATATGGTAATGAATATCCCCATCCAATAACATGTTGATTGTCAAATTTTAAGATGATTACTTGATTATGTGAAAAACTAATTATTTGTAAAAATTTGAAATTATCTTGCTATAAGAGTTGTATTAGGTCTAATTGGTAAAAGATAAAATTATGATTATTTTAAAATTTGATCTAAATGTTTTAACAGGTTACAAAACTTGTCTTCAAGTTTTGGAACTCAAAAGTTTTTTTAAGGAGTTACAAAACATGCCATCAAGTTTGGAACCCAAAAGTTTTTTAAGAGTTAGAATACTTGCCCTCAAGTTTTGGAAGTTGAAAAGTATCATTTATGAAACATTAAAAGGCTTCAACTCTTGGTTTCATAACTTAAAAATTAATTAAATAGTTTTAATTTTGAATTTTATATTTAGGACCTAGATGTTTTTTGAATAGTTCGAATTACACTCTTATGGATTTTATTAAGTTAATTAAATGTTTAATTATAAGAGAGAATTAAATTAAATTAAAAGTCTAACTTATTAATAGATTAAACCGCTTAGTATTTTAAATGTTAAATACACCCTTATGCTATATAAAATTAAAAGTTTAATATATTATATATGTATAAGGTAAAAGTCAGTCTTACCGTTAGTAGGCCTCATTCACGAAGCTAGTCTATAAGGGGTGTTTAAGGAAGCGGCATGTAAAATGACCGTCATTGGGTATACACTCTTACCCACCGCACCCTTGACCAGTGGAGGGTCGTTAGCCGAATACGTTTGACAGGACATTTAAATCCTCATTAAAAGTATAATGAAATATAAAGTAACTAAACCTTTTATAAATTCTCAATCTTAGTTACTTTAGGTAAAATGTGGATTTGATGCTAACCCATGAAATTGCACATTGCACTTTATTAGTCGTTAGTGGAGCGTGTGTGGTTAACTGGCAAACTAATCTGAGACTAATGTAGGATGGCAATGGGTAGCTCGGAGATTATCTGTCACAACTGGCATTTTAGGGCTACGATTCCTATCTATGTACAAGATAGTTCTTTGTGTAACTATGTAACGCTACGTTTAAATGTGAACCAGACTTGAATGATATCAGTATATACATCCAAAACTTGAATTTAGTCGAAACTTCCACGTAAAAGCTCTATACCTAATCCGATAAGCTATAATCACTTGACTTTGGGCCTTAACCCAATCTCTCTCAATCCAAACCCTTTAATGGACCAAAACTCTCTTATTGGGCCCTTTTGAGCCAAAAGCCCTAGTTAACCATGTTATGGGCCGAGAACCCTTATTTGGGCCATGGTTGGGCCGAAAACTCTTCATCAACATAGCATTGGGCCATAAACCTCCTAATGGGCCTTATTGGGCCATGAGGAATTATTTTAAGACTTAATTGGGCCAATACCCTTCATGGATCATTTATTGGGCCGAGAACCATTTATTTTGGGCTTTTAAAACCGAAAACCCTATTGGGCCTAAGGATTCTCGGTTACACTTCAAACCCGAGCCCAACATCCCTTTCTTTTTCTCTTCTCTCCAAATCCGAATTAGCCCATTATGCAAATAAAAAAACAAAGGTGGGTGTTGACTTTGGGTGACACCTCACCTTTGCATGGTGGAAACCCATTTAATTTGCCCACCATACATCTAGGAGTATTATACATAACCATCAAGTAATAACCTCTTAATCACCTCTCTCCTCTCTCCCTCTATTTACGACCATGAACACCACCACCTCTCTCTTTTCTCATCCAAACTCACACACAACTCTCTTATATCTCTCTAAACTCCAAGAGCTTCTTTCCTTTTCTCTTCAAAAATCGTGAAGTATAAGTGGGTGTTAAGAAGGATTCTTCAAAAGATCATCAGCTTGGTAAGTCGATTTCACATCCAAGTTGTTTATTTCCATTTTTATGCTAAGATAATCCCTCATAACCACCTCATTTTTCGTGATTATGATCCTAGAACACCAAAACTCCACCAATCTCTTCAAAGAAGCTAGCTAAGACCGAAAACTCACTCCATTTTCCTCTTCAAAACCGATCAAACCTCAAGGTGAGATTCATACCCCACTACTTTTCATGTTTTCATACTCTTTGGGGGGGGGGGATACAAGTCAAAGGTTCGGTTAACCATTGGATAATTGCATGGACCATTATGTTGTATGTTTAACTTTTGGGTATTTACTTGAACATGAAGTTTATCATATAGATCTTCATAAAAATCATGAGATAATGGTTGTTAACACATATATTGTTAGAAAACGGTAGATATGGGGCTATACACTCCAAAAATAACATAAACAAGTCTTGTGTGCAAACATATATAACATAAACTTAATTTCCAGCCTTCCACATAAACGTTATATCTCACTCACGAACTTTTTTGACCACATTAAATGTAATATTTTTCAAAACTTTTTTACATGAAAAACGTTCAGGTTTACTCTCACACGTTTATATGATGTTTCTACAATTTTTGGAGATTTTTACAAAACTGTCTATCATTTCAGGGATAATCTCGGACCAGTCTGTGAAGATTAACAATTTCATACTGGTTTGAGGCCATTAAAAATTATGGGAAAAATTTTGAACAAAGTAGACTAAATTGCCAAACTCCTAGAGTTTATGGATCCAAATTTAGACTTACGATGATTTTTCTATAATTTTTCTAAAAACAGGGACAGAAAAGCCAAAAACCATAAAATTGTTTTAACTTACGAAAAGTGCTTATACTTGTGTTTCGATGTAATTTTTAAAGGTTGTAACCTTTTGAAAACACCTAGACTTTATAACTTCATGTACTTAAATACTTGATTATATAAATATTTTCAGTTACACTAGATTCACTCAAGTCGTTTTACAAGAAAGAGAAGTCATAGTTTACGTAAATCTATTAAGGCGCTTGTGAGACTCTCCTTTAGTCGTACCTACCTAGCGTACGCGGTAAGTCCAGTAGTTATGATCAGAGTCTTCTGGAGGGAGATCGAGAATTTGTGTATATATCTATACGGGGATGACACCCCACACCTGAGCTGTTTGCTACAGCTAGACGGGGCCAGTCTAGGGTGACAAATATCTTAACGAAACCGACGCCTGAAGAACGTCATGACAGGCATATCAGTCATATCGAGCATGGTTATAGCGACTCACATAGGGATTAACAATACGATTTTCGTTTATGGGAAGCTTTACTTCATTAGTTTCATTAAAAGAAATGAAACTATATATGCAAATGTCGGTACACTATTCATTTTGATCATGGTCTTAGGGTTTAAGAATACAGTTCGCTATTAAGAAAATATTGGATTTTCTGGACACGTTCATTTTTACTCTACAAGGAAAATACACATAGAGAGTAACAACATTATTTGGATTTACAAAGGATTTACACTCTACTAGTTTTTACAAAATACCAAACTATGTTTCGTATACTTTGTAAACTGATTTCACCACTAGGGTCTTAGGGTTTTAAGACCACAATACTTTTATATACAGAAAATATAGGATTTTATGGGGATACACTCTTTTCAAATACAAACAAAGGATAATAAAGGACCTGCATGCAATTATACACGGTTTTGGAACGAAACTCACAAACTACGTTTTATAGAAAATATTGGATTTTCTGAAGTTTTACCCTTATTATAAGAAAAGATATTACAAAGTTTTTCCTACAAACATGCTTATGAACTCACCAACATTCTATGTTGACGCTTTTCAAAACGACTTGTATTCTCAGGGACTCAGTTGTCACGACTAGCATTTGTGGCTAGGAAATTCTATCCACGGATGATCAACTCTCAATGTATCGTGTAATTCAAAGTTAGATGATATACATATTACTCATTCAAAAACAAATATTCAAATCAGAACTCACTCATGAAGCCCAAAAATCTAATACAATACATTTCATACACTCAACTGTGGGTTTGTAACCCTAATGTTCCGGTTCAAACCCCTATTTGGGTAGGAATCATTTATTAGGCCTAATGGGCCAATAAGCTCACCACTTGATTATTTTGGGCTAAGAATCCTTCTATGGGCCCTAATTGGACCCACATTCATTAAACTATAACATTTTGGTTCATAAGACTTCTTATGGGCCTTATTGGACCTAAAATGTCTCACTTTGTTTCATGGGCCTTATTGGGCCGTAAACAACTTTCTTGAATTTTATTGGGCCGTAAACCCAATTCCTTTATCATTTTGGGCCGAAAACCCATTGTTTTTACCCCGTTTGGGCTGTGAACTCATAAGAGGGCCCAATGGGCCGAAAAAAAATATTTTGGGCTACCCAACTCGGTTGATTAATCCATATGAGCCCAACTTTTATTCATTTCTTCCCTTTTTACCCTCCATTCTCGGTTTAAAAAAAAGGATAATGTGATTAAATTGGAGCTTGACACCTCACTAATGCATGGGGGTATCCATGCATAAACCCACCATGTTCCTAGGAAGGATTTTACTCACCAAATATCTAGGCAAGCCACTCCTTCCCCCCCCCCCCCCCTTATGATTTAAATTGTCATTTTAGACAAATTTTAGCCAAAAATGTAAATTTTCGGTTAAAAGGGATGAAAATGTAAAACTTTTTTAAACTTGGGCCAAAAAGAAGAATTTATACACAATTGGGCGGAAAATGTTAATTTTCATAAAATTGGGGCCAAAATCGTTAATTCTAACAAAAGAGGGCTAGAAATGCTATTTCGTTTAAAACAAGCCCTAAAATATAAACTTTTGGTCTTAAGGGACCTAAAGTGTCATTTTTACCCAAAATGTGTCTTAATTGTAAATTGTCGGTTTGAAGGACCAAAAATGTCTTTTTACAAAAAGTGGGCCTTTTATGTCATTTTGGTAAATAATTGAACAGGAAGGAACAATACAATAACAAACGAGTCAATTACATCAAACTTACATGTTTATTGGGCCTTGAATATACATTACATGTTTATTAGGCCTTTATAGCCCATATACATGCTTGTTGGGCCTGGAATATACACCTACATGCTTATTGGGCCTGGAATATACATTACATGCTTATTGGGCCTTTGTAGCCCCTATACATGCTTGTTAGGCATGGAATATACACTTACATGGTTATTGGGCCTCTGTGGTCCATTTATATACTCGTTGGGCCTTGTAACCTTAAAACATACTCGAAAGCAATAATTACTACATTAAACAGTGTGATTCAATATTCACGTAAATATAGTTAAGGTTCTTGTGAGACACATTCATTCATTCGTACCTACCTAACGTACAACCTTTAGCCTGTAGTTATAACTAGAGTCTCCTGGACGGAGAGCGAGAGTTTGTGTATAGATCTATACGGGGTTGCCACCCCACACCAGAGTTGTGCGCTACAGTTAGACTAGGCCAGTCTAGGGTGACAAACCTTACCTTAAACAAGTCGGCATCTGAAAAACGTCATGACCGGCGGATCAGTCATTATCAAGTATGGTTATAACGACTCACAAAGAAATTAACTCCACTGTAAATTTACGGAATACATAAACAATTCTACAATTACAATTTTATACAAACACCAACTTACGGTCTATGGGTATAAATTCTACAACACTTTTGCAAGAAGAAAATATCGGATTTTCTGCGAAAAACTTATACTATACAACACCTTTTACTAACACAGAAAACATGGGATTTTCTGGAATATTTTCCTTATGCATTTTCAAAACACACATGCATTAACACAAGATTTGATACAAAGCGTTCAAACCATTTACTTCTTTTACAGAAAATATCGGATTTTCTGGTGTCTACAAAGTGATACAAAATTTTCATACAATTACACTTATGAACTCACCAACATTATATATGTTGACCGTTTTCAAAATAACTTGTATTCTCAGGAAACCGTTAAGCAGGTGGATATCAAGGTCATGTGAAAATTTGTTTCATTTTTTTGCTATTGTAAACATTAATATTTTAGGATGTAACTCTTGTAGACAATTACAATGATCTAAACTCAGTCTTGTTGTATCATTTCTCGTGTGATGATGAAGCATGCTTTGTTTCAATTATATTCACTGTGATGATATTACAAGATGAAGTCACCTCAACCCCCCGACATTTCCGCCGTACTCTTCGGTTCGGGGGTGTGACATCAGTGAACAGGTACTCGAGCCTTGGATCGGGATTATTTTACTACCTTTTGAGCAACCATACTTTATGTTATTTTTGTGTAATTGTTAAACAAGTTCAATTTTTAAAGCAATGAATGTTGGTATATTGTAATGTATGATGTTTGGTTGCTATGTTTCATTCATATTCAATTGTTATGATATTGTACATGAAGTCATCCGCCCCCGGACGTTTCCACCGTCCTGGTTCGGGGGTGTGACATTATCATAGAACAATGGAGCGTGTGTGGTTAACTGGCACATTGATTAGGTGATAGATGTCTTCGAGAGTACCAAGCTAATTTGCATTGTTATTCACACTTAGTTTGTGATCCTCGGTATCCCAGTCACAAACTTGAGGGGCATAATCGAGATTAAACATGCCATTGAAAAGTTCAATGAATCTCAAAGAATCTAGGAATTTCAATTCATTTAAAACCTAATGTTCATTTTCATTTTTCATGGTGGAAATTGGTAAATCGTCATTTACCTACTTTCAAATATTTTGCAATTGGATTACGGCATCCCTCTTCCGAATTGTAGAATATTATGTTGGGTCCTAGCCTTAATATTCCATTTTGGGTGTTATATTAAGGACTTAAATCATCGACTTGAATTTCTCCCTTGTAAATGTCTAGTTATGACTACTATGTTCTAGCTTATCCTTTTGGAAAAAAGCTTTCCTATAAAAGATGATATTCCACATGACGATCGAGGTGAAAGATCAATCCCTCATTCGTGCTTTGGTAGTAGTTCCTCCTCCTCGAATTATTCTCCCTGACCCACATGTTCGAAGACTTGAAAAGTTCAAGGTCACTCAAGCCCTATTGGCAAGTAAACATGAAGATGGAAAGTTTGTATGTGCTCATGTCTTGGACATGAAGCTACATATTGACAGGCTGGGAATGTTGGGTGTCGTTTTCCCAAGGAAGTTGGTTGTTGACTTGGTTCTTCAATCACTTCCTGAGTCATATAGTGAGTTCATTAAATATTACTATATGACAGACTACAACGTGACCCTTATCGATCTTACCTATTTGCCTATTGGTGTTGAATCAGAAATGATTTAGCGCACTAGTAAAGAAAATTTGATTGGAAGATCTACTTCCCAAACTTCCAAGGATATTAACAATGGCCACATTAGAAGTTTAGAAAAGCTTTCTCTTTCCATTGGAAAGGGATTGGCCAAGGTCAAACCGTTTGACCAAATGGTAAAGAGAAAGGCTAAGTCTGAGATTTTCCCATGTACCATTCCGAAAGAATCTGTTTGTTTCTATTGCCAAGAAAAGGGGCATTGGATGCGAAGCTTCCATATCTACCTGAAGGATCGCAAGGATAGTAAAGTCAAAATGTATGACTCTACTTCAGGTAAATCTACTATCTAACTCTATTAAGTTCCTATTTGTAGATTCTTAATACATGATGTGATGAGATTGCATTTTTATGTTTTGTAGGATCGAAGAAAAGAAAAGAAGCTTAAAGGAAGAGTGAACTGAGTCTGATCGCGAAGAGATGGATTTCGATCGCATGGTTCGATGATTAGATTTTTGCGCTGCTACTTAAGAGTTATGATAGATTGCTTAGGAATAGATAGCAACATAGTTTTCATTTGTAACTGCATTGTAAGGAAAAGTTTTTCCTTACTTTATAAATAAAGAATTTTTTTATTTTATCTTACTTTTAAGTTTCCTTGCAATGGAATTTGTGAAAATTGTTGTTTATATGTGTTTCCATTTGTAGCAATGTTGAAAATGGTTTGATTCTTAGCTATATTTATTGTGGTAGTGTCATAATTTTCTAATTAAGGAAACTTCTCATCGCCCAAGTCTCAATTGTATAGAAACTTGGAATCATATGACTTGAATCATGTGATGTATGAAAATTTTGATACTTCGGAAAATTGGAACTGATTCCTTGTTTACATAAGTATGTAAGTCAAAGGAATAAAGGATCTTGTACACATTGATGTGAACTGGTCAGATCCACCACAAAGGGAGATAAAGTATATTCGTCATGATTTACTTAAAGTCCAGTAAACATGATTATGCTTACAAGATTAAGTATAATTTTGATACATTGAAAAGATCCAATGTATAGCAGAACGAATAAGAAGAATCAAAATTAGGCAGAAAGATAAAAGGTTTCTCCAATCTGAAAGGAAAGGAGAGTACTTTAGTATCATGTTTTATGATCATCCTAATGATTATGGAACCATGTCACAATTGATCCTCTAAGGACACCTTGGTGCATTTGTATGGCTAAGAAGATGAATCATGAATTGTTGAAATGGTTAAATCAAGAAGATGAATCATACTTCGTTCCAGTATCAAGTCTTAGAGTCATACCCCAAGATTGTACGTACATTGAGTGACGATTCTTAAGTAGGTTTATAATGCCTCATGAAATGTGGAGTAGAAATCATTCTAGTTCTTGCTCATTTGAAATTGATAGGTTTTGATGTTTTGGATAAAACAAATATCAACTAAGACCAATTACATGAAGTGTTGTCTTGATAGGATCTCACACTAACTCTTGAATATTTGTTTGTCAAGGAATGTTTCTTGACAAGAGAATCTTATATGTCAAGAGGTCAGTGGGATTCTTAGTGATCCTAAATAGTTTCAAGAACTAATTAATAATAAACCTATTGTTTATCGCTAGCACACGACTTGAGGTTAATAACCTATCGTGTTGACATATTCTTGTTTCTATGCCATTCCAGTAAGTTTAACTATGCATGTGAGCTCTATGAGTTCTCATTTCAATGCATAAGGGAAAGCACCTTGATCAATAGAAAGTACATTGATTTGTAGGGGTGAGCTGCTCAAATAACTTGGAAGCAATGGTAGGACCCTTGTGCTACCAGATTGCAAGAAATTTAGATTGAACAAGTTCAGTCCATGTGAGTTTGGATTTGTCACTAACCTTGTCTTGTGATTATGGTTATGACAAATTCACATGGACATGAACACATACACCATGAAGTCTAAGTGGCAAAGGTTTCTCTCCGCTTCATGAAAATGATTGTGAGGAAACACTTTCACTAAGTAGATTTTAAAGAGTTGGCAGTTGCGTTAATTGCATTCTCAAATTTGATTATGATTACGACATCCCTCTTCATAGTTCGAATTGTGAGATATAGCAATATAGTCTGAGCATTCAGGACTTACTGCTGTAAGTTCTAAAATCGTTTAGACACACATATGAGCTTTCTAATGAAAACTGTATGAGCTCGTAAAGTCTAGATAAAGACTTTTCGAAGCACCAAGTATCAGAAATCTAAACTTTGGTATGAAAGTCAATAAGTATTGATTTCTAGAAGTCCAGACGATTTCTGGATACATGTCAAAGCTAGTGGAAGCATAAGTGTTATTCCAATAAGAATGTAATTATTATGATAGTGGGAGCACAATTATTACGTTAAGTGTTGCGAGTTAGCAATGCTAATTATAGAAAACAAAAGTTTCAATTTGCAAGGTTGCAGAGGTTGAAAAGTTGTTTTGCTATAATTAAGGGAGAGGAACTCATTACTTCATTTCAAATCTAAAAGCTTAGATTGAGATTTTAATCAAATATAGTCAAGGACATATATGAACGTTATGTTGAAATGATTCAACATAAGGAAATTCTATATATGGAAATGTTATAGCAAGAGACTGGGGAAGAATCATGTCTTTATGTAAGACATTATCAATTGTGTCCCATATGCTTCGGGTATAGGATTGATTGCATATGCTATAATATTTATGTGTTCCGAATTTTCTAATGCCTAGGGCATTAAGATGGAAATGGGAGCAGAACCTGATATGACTAAAGTTGTTAAATAATTGCTAAGAACAATCTAAGGTTCGCCAAAGATTGGTCGCTTGTGGGCAATTGGTAGTATAGTAATGAATGGACCATATTGACATAATTATGAATAGATAGGACTCTATTAAGAATGGATTGTCATATGGCAAATATGGAAATGATTCCATAATGGGAGTTGGATATTAAGAATCTGTGTGTAAGTTAGAAACATTCATGCAAGAAGGATGTTCAAAGGAATGTACTTTGAATATGAGACTTCGTATGTGTGGAATTGTCTTGTAACAATCTCCAGTAGAGTACTTTGTAATATCATTGTCCATGTCTTTGTGACTTTGGTGCATTGACATTACAAAATGATAATTGCATGATAGTTTAGAACCTAACACATTCTAATAGTGGCAAGAATTTGGTATTCTTACACTTGCAACAAGGATTTGGAATTGTAAAATGATCATCATTGGAAATGTTTTCAGTTGATCTATTTCACAAAGATAGGACCATAGATAAACATAGTGTGCATGCTTGGAGCATGGGATGACTATTGTTTTAAATTGAAGTGTTAAGTTAATTATTCGAAACATTATACAATGAATAATGTGTAATCAATATGGTGATTAAATAATAAGTGTGTTATTTATATTCAAAAGTTTTGAAACCATATTGAATTCGATTATTCTTGTGTTTCACTTCGCACGTTTTACTTCCCGAATAACTAGGTTATTCAAAACATCCACAATCAATCATATTTTGGAATGAGGTAAGACTGTCATGAATCCGACTGTAGATTGTCTAAAACCGTTTAGACATTGCACAAGTTTGATGCAGTGTTCATGAGTACTCATGTAATAAGATCTGAGTATTGGACTAAACGCACACTCACTTAATCACTTCATGGATTTTATCACGAGTAATTGTGAGACGATAATATCATATATTCTTGAAACCAAGACAGGTCAGTTGTAGTTTACAAGTCGGTCGCGCATTGACAATATGTAAACGCACCAGTAACTTGGTGTTATAAAACATATTGTTGTGTATGATTTGATAAGTAAATAGAGCAAGCATATTAGTCAAATTTTATCCGTTACTTTTACCCTCAGCGGGATAAAAGTGGTATATGTGGGCCCCTCGATGATTTAGTGATGACAAACCTAAGCGCTTGGCCAAGCCTGGACTGATTTGATTTGTTCAATTAGTCAGTCGTCATAAATCGGAAATCGGCAACAACACATGAACAGAGAGAATGATTATAATCCATGTCTCAGTTCATACGATATCTTGAAGAATGGAGGAATATATGATCCCTTATCTAATGGACGCGTCAGAGTTGGACAACGGCTTTTAAGAGCTACGATTGTTAATCGGTTTTTGAAGTTACATTGACAGTTATAGTTATTAGACTTATCCAAGTGGGAGACTGTTGGATTAGGTGTCTAAGTCCATAACTATAATTGGTACGTACTTGATTTGATGGTAGCATGGTCCATTTCGGGTTGCCTTCACCAAAACAATTTGATAGGATGGATATTTGAGAAAGATGTTATTTGTGATTTATTAATATATTATAAGAATAATATATTAATTGAGAAATCATATTATTTAATTGGTACTGATCAAGAATTAGTTTGGAATTAATTTAGTGTTCAAAAGAGACTGATTAAATTAATAGGGGTTGATTGTGTAAATCAGTGAAACATATAATTTGGGCTAATGATCTGTGATTAACTAGTAATGGACTAAGTTAATATAAGAGTCCATGAAGTGTTATTGGATTAAAAGCCTAAGTGTATGAATTAGGGTTAAGAAGTGACCCATGGAATTCTACACTATAAATGTGTTCCCTTAGCTCCAAAATCAGAACTCATGTATTCCTAGAAATGGCTAGCCGATTTTGGTGTCTCCTAAACCTCTCTCACATCCCTCTAATTATTTATTGGTGTTTGTGAAATGTTTGAGGCATCACACTTGGGGTGCTAAGCTCTTTTAAGGCCAAGGTCTACAAGCTACATCAAAAGGTAATCTTCTAACTAGTTTTTATGATTCAAATATCACCTTTGCATGCTAGTTAGGCTTCATGCTTTGGAAAATGAATATTGCATGTATAATTAGAGAAAACTTAGATCCAAAGCATTAGGGTTGTATGTGCACCATAGGGATGTTAGAGTACATAAAACCCAACAACAATAACTTCTTCGTTATAACTTAGATTTCAGCGTTCTTTATATGTACGGGACCCTTGTGACATATACTCTAACTTAGTTAAGATTATTTATTCTAAATAATCTTCTATCATAAGTCATTTTTTATGTTTATTGACTCTAAATTGACTAGCCCAAATCTGCGGGCGTTACGATTATCTCCTGCTTAGGATGATTACGTCCCAAAATCATCAACAAAATAGGGCTTGTATAATGAGTCCATACGTTATCTCTTTATCCTAGGTAATAACCGTAACTCTTATGTTCCTTCAAATGAGTATCTAACTCTTGGTCATCTTGACTGCAGGCGGTGCTCGATCTTGCACCCGCTCTTTATCTCACGTTAGACTTTCAGTCATGACCTTCAAGTCACAATCTTGTTCCTTATTAGAGACTCCTTCTTAACAAACTTAATATAAGTTCTTCGATCACCATAATAGACTGATGGGTCATGTTCTAATGACCTCCCATCGTACAATGTAGCGTTTAGACTCAGGTCTTTTAGAGTCAAATTCTAGAATTGAAGACAACTTCCTTCATGTTCTAATGTGATATAATCACATTTTAGCATGTAGCATTTCTAGCTACAAGCTTCTATCTTTAACAACGATCGTAATTGCTTCTATTATCTTTCACTTTAATCTTCTGGCTTAAGTCGGATGCTACATCGAACTTGGTTCTCTGAACCTCATAACATAATTGTCTTAGTCGGAATCGATTTGATATGACCACTAGGTCGAAATAATAATCATCTTCTTAGTCATTACCGAAACAATGGTAACGATAGACATGAACAAAATAGAATCAATTACTAGTGCCTTGGTAAACTTGTGACTTTCCCTGATCCAGGTACGAGTCTTGTGCTTCCGGTAGTATATGCCTCTACTACCATTCACACCTACTCATACTCGTCCGAAGTATTGTCTCATAGTTTTCCAAGTTATTATCACAAACAAAATTTTAACACATACAAATGTGTCCAAACAATCATAAAATTTTCCCTAGACTCTAATAGGTCTTCTTCCATGCGTATCTTCAATCGTCAATTCTGTTTCAACTCGGTTGGTGGTGGAAACACCAAACAATGGGATAACTTCATCGATTATACAAAAGTTCTTTCTTTCTGCTAAGCGAAAGTGTACTTCTCTCATAATAGACATTATTTATTAGACGCATTCTAAAGGCAAGATACATATCTTAAGAAATCTTCCGATATGTATCATTCACTATTATAAGCCTTCTCATTTCCTCCATTTACTCAGTCCACTATGAGTCCTTATCATGACATTCTATACACCAAAGCAGGCGTTCGGTGTATCAAGACAAGAATATAGATAGAGGAAGGTTTAGACGCGTAATCCTTCTTATTACTCCGAAAAGTTACATTTCAGTTCTAATACCAGAATTAAACGTGTATAAATCTGAACACATAAAATTTCCAGATCCGGTCGACAACAGACCATAGATCCAATCAAACGATAGCATCATAAAGCATATAAGGCATCTCATAGCATAAATCATTTAGCACATAAAAGCAATTCAGGCATCTTCCCTAGATAAGCTAGTGCTCGTGTCTATTCAGGTGTACTACCTAAAATATATTAGACACACTCCTCACGATCATCGCTTAGCATTCTAAGTTAAAGTCTTGAAATAAATCCTTATTCCTAGTTCGTTTAAACTTATACTCTGATACCAACTATGACGTGCCCAAATTCACGGTCATTTTAAAAAATTTATTTATGCTTATTTGAAAATCAGAGTATTCATTTTAAAGAATGATATTGTGGAATTTGTTCCCAGAAAAACATGATAAATATATTATCAAATCATTTCCGAAGAAATGTGTTTTATTCATTTTAAATCATCGGGATGTCATCGTTAATACATAAACATAAGAATAAACAGACCTTGCATTCATTTACACTAGTGATCTACATCTCTTTTAATCTTTCAGTGTAATGTAGCTTCGTATCAACACCTGTGATACAAATAAACTGAGTGGGTCAGGTTGGGAAGCGTGGTGAGTACATAGGGTTTTCAACCCAGAATAAAATTATTATGTTTCATCATCACACAATTACCCAATTACCCATCCCCATTATCTTCTTTATTTCTTAAGGATCTACCCTAAGAATCATCTATCATTCAGGCGCAGCTGCCAGGATTATGATGTTCTCTATTAGGTGCAGCTGCCAATATTATCCTTTAGGCGCAACTGCTAGGATGTTTAGAGTACATCGTGGTTCCAAAACATCTACAGGTTGTGGTGCAACTGCCAATGTTCATCTGTATCATCTTTCATCCCTCATCATTCATCTACCCATGTTCTACCCAACATATTCGTAGATATAAAATACATATACAGTTTAATTCATTTAAAACATATATGAATTGTTCATCAAGCATAGATATCAGGAACACAAATAATATGCACACATAGCACATAATTTATATTAAATACTTAAGATGAAACTAACTATACACTCACTTGTTAAAGTGGTGATTCCGACTTGGACAACGCTCCAGTTCTTAACAATATAATTCCACGGGGGCAGAACTTTCTGAGTCGAAAAGCTGTTTTTCTCGGAGCCTTCTGGCGCTCTGGAGCTTTCTTCTAACACTAGGGAAGTGCTAGGGTGTGACAACCGTCAAATTCAAGTCAAAGTCAAATTCAGAGTCAACAAGTCAAACCGGTCAAACTTAACTAGTACTTGTATGTTAAGAAGTTATTCTATGTATAAAAATGTGCATTTGTATGTCAAAAATTCAAGTGTCTCGAAGAAACTATGTGTTAACAATGTAAAAACCCTAAAAAGGGAGTTAACCGCATCAAAACACGACTAAGGACCCTTTTGGGGACTTAAAACGATCATTAACGAAGCATAACGGGGTTCACGAACCTTGCATTACGAAATTATACGATAATAACGGCTAAGGTTAAATCTCTCCCAAATCTCTCCAAGTATGTGAAATCTCTCCCAAATATCTCCAAGTATGCGGAACCTCTCCAAGTATGTGAAATCTCTCCCAAATCTCTCCAAGTATGTGAAATATCTCCAAGTATGTGAAATATCTCCCAAATCTCTCCAAGAATGTGAAATCTCTCCAAGTATGTGAAATCTCTCCCAAATCTCTCCAAGTATGTGAAATCTCTCCCAAATCTCTCTAAGTATGTGAAATCTCTCCAAGTATGTGAAATCTCTCCCAAATCTCTCCAAGTATGTGAAATCTCTCCCAAATCTCTCTAAGTATGTGAAATCTCTCCAAGTATGTTAAATCTCTCCCAAATCTCTCCAAGAATGTGAAATCTCTCCAAGTATGTGAAATCTCTCCCAAATCTCTCCAAGTATGTGAAATCTCTCCCAAATCTCTCCAAGTGTGTGAAACCTCTCCTAAAATCTCTCTCAAACTTTTTATGGTCATCCGGGTCATCCCGACCCTTAACTTGGTAAAAAATCACGCAAAACGGAAAGATTTCTCGAAAAACAGCTATATAGAGCCGAAACCCCTCTTAAGAACCGAAACCCCACTTAGGAACCGAAACCCCTCTTAGGAGCCAAACCTCTTGGGAGCCGAACCTCTTAGGAGCCGAAAGTGTCAGAACCGAAAGTGTCAGAGCCGAACCTCTTAGGAGGCGAAAGTGTCAGAACCGAAAGTGTTAGAAGCATCTCGGACCGAAGCCAGCAGCGAGGACCGAACTTCGGCCCCCCCATCCGAGACCCTCGCATCCCCACTTCGGACCTTCGGTCTTCCCTTCCTACTCTCGGTTCCCTCTCGGTTCCCACACTCCTAAGAGCCGAACCTCGCAGGTTCGGTCCCTATTGTCCAGTTTTCGACCACTTTCGCTTCCTAAGCCCATTTTTGACGTTTTTGACAGAATTTTTTCACCAAATTCATATTTTTATCATTTTTAACTCCAGAACTATTATTTTAATTATTTTTCAAGGATTTATAAATTAAAAATCATTATTTTACATTAGGGTTAATGTCATAAAAACCATCAAGTTTTCAGGGTTTTGTCGGTTTTGCCCAAAGTTGAAATTTATGTCCGTTTTTACCCAAATATTTTCGAAAAAATGTTCGGTTTTACCCTTTTACCGGTGATAGCAGGTTTTCCAGGTAACCAATATATTAAATTCGCAAAAAAACCCTTAAGTTTACCATTTTTTTGCGTTTTTACCCTTAAGTTTATAATTTTTTTTACACTTTTACCCTAAGTATATTTTTTTTCATAATATATATATTCATATGATTTTTCTGCTTGAATATGTATAATATGAAAAAAAAAATACATTGGGTAAAAGTGTAAAAAAAAATTATAAACTTAAGGGTAAAAACGTAAAAAAACTGTAAACTTAAGGGTTTTTCACGAAGTTAATATAGTGGTAACCTGTTATCACCGGTAAAAGGGTAAAACCGAACATTTTTTCGAAAATGTTAGGGTAAAAACGGACATAAAATTCAACTTTGGGCAAAACCGACAAAACCCTGAAAACTTGAGGGTTTTTTTTGAGATTAGCCCTTTACATTAAGAAGAGTATCCTACACCACAAGTGGGTGAAGTGTGCCCACTTGCCTCCTATGTGTCACTTTCTCATTGGTCCAACCTTATCCACATCACACAAACCAAGGCAAACATCCCTTCACCCTAGCCACTTGCTCCAGCAACCCTCCATATAAGGAAATGCCTGGGATTTCCTTGATCATTTGCTTCACCATCAAACATTATACACTTCTTAAACCATCAAGAGGGCCTCTTTTCTCTCAACTTTCAGCCACACTTTTGATGTGTTCTTGAGTCATTTATTCACTTATTGGTAAGTATTTCCTTCTAACTCAAGTGCTATTACATGTTTTCATAACACTCTTGGATCATCGACTCATATCTTAACACCAAAAATCGTTCTTAGGATCATCCAAAACTTCGTGTGTTCATCAAGTGATCTAGACTTGAAACTCATCATCTTTAACCTTCCATCCTTCAAGGAATCACTCAAGGTGAGTTCATGCCCCTACATTTTCTAGTTTTCTTCAGTTTTCAGGGGGAGAATCTAATTTAAATACCAAAACATATTCAAAACTCAACTTGACAGCTTACAACAGAAAAGTTGTGACCTGTTCACGAACTGTTTTACCCAACTTAAACTTAATATCTTTCAAAACTGTTTAATATGCACGTAGTTCAAGTTTATACCTTTAAAATGACTACTTGCACATCTCCATATGATTTTTCTACGATTTATGTGATTTTTACAAAACTGCCTATCATTTCAGAAATGAATTCTGACCAGTCTGTGATTATGAACACTTTCACATAAGATAGAGACTTCTAAAAATCCTAATAAAAATTATGAATAAACTAGACACATTTTTTAAACTCTCAGAGTTTACGGAGTTAGTTTTCGACTTCGTATGATTTTTCTATGATAATTTCAAAACAGTGCAGAAGGGATAAAAACTAGTTTCATAGTTTACCATATTAACAACACTTTGTAGTATGTTGAGCAAAGTGCATAACAATAAGTTTCTCAATGTTTGGATGCATTCTTGTTAGTTTATCATCATAAACAGAAATTAGTCATTCATGTTAAGGTTTTTCCTCCATTCATTTCGAACACATATAATAAACTACATTAAGTATAGTTTATGAATTTTCGATAAAAGCATACTACATGGAAAAGGTTTTACTCTCAAAACAAATGGGTTTTTCATATACATCTTGATAAACTATAATAGTAATAGTTTATGAATTTATATCACAAATGTATTTTCATAAAATGTGATTTCACTTCCTCCACGGAAGAGGTTTTATACTCAAAACTATATGTAAACTAGTTAACGTAAGTTGTGAGACATTCTCCTTCGGGGTACTCTTAAGTACCATAGAATTCATTTCGCGTTTAATAAAGAAAATATTGAATTTTCTGAAATCATACTCTATCGCTTTTTACAAGGAAAACGGCTTCTTTCTCAAATAAAACTCTTATGAACTCACCAACTTAATTGTTGACGCTTTTTCAAACTACTTGTATTCTCAGGAATTCAGTGAAACAGGAAATCTACCGCTGTTGAGGATGGGACGTTAAATCGTCAAACATTTCATTTTTGTCATCATAAGTGTAATTGATTGGAAACATGTAAACACATACTATTGTATAACTTTTTCAATTATATTTATGATGGTTGTATTTACTTTGGGCACTATTATACTCGTTGTGATACTATACATGAAGTCCTCCACCCCCGGACGTTTCCGCCATCCTTGGTTTGGGGGTGTGACATAGGGGTTGTGGGTGTTTATAGAGAGGTTAGAGAGAGGAAGAAAGGTTTAGATGTGAGAGAAGTGGAAAAACCTCGCATGGTATTTATAGGAGTCAGAACCTCGGTCTACGCAGCGCGCTTGTCGAAGGAACGTTGGGCGTTCAGGAACGCTGCGCGTACGAGGGTTCGTGTCGCGTACGAAGGCGCAGGTGTCTGAAGTTGCTGTGGCGACGTGGCTGATCTGAGGCCAAGTCTTTGCGAGAATGCGAGGCGTTCTGGCTTCCTACGCGGGGAGTTCATGAGCAGTCTCGCAACAGCCTATCTCGATTTCTAAATTCCATAACTTTCGCATATAAGCTTCGTATTCGACGTTCTTTATATCCACGCGTCGGTGGAGACGTACTCTACAACTTTTGTTTAGACTCTGTCGTCTAATTATGACTTTATTTTTAAAGTTATATTTTGAACACGTCTGGACAGGTAAATTCCGTTAAAACTTCATAACTTTGTCATCCGACGTCCGTTTTCGTCTGTCTTTTTATCGTTGAGCTCCTATTAACGAGATCTACGATTCTCTTTTAGGTTGTGTCGGCTAAAAATTGGTCGATCTAAAATTCGAACTCCGGGCTGCACACTGCTATATCAAATCTTAGAAAAATCAGAACTTCCTCATACGAAGTCAGATTTGGGCGTTCTTTTTATGCATGCTCTTCGTTTAACGTTTCTTACGACTTTCTTTTAGATCACTAAGGCTAAAAAGTATTTTATCATAAATTCACTTTTTACGTCACACAGTGTCGTGCTGGTTTTGCTGCGAAACTTCGACAGGTGATAACTTCTTTGTTATAACTTGGATTTTAGTGTTCTTTATATATACGGAACCCTTGTGACATATACTATAACTTAGTTAAGATTATTTATTCTAAATAACCTTCTATCATTAGTCATTTTTGACGCTTATTGTCTCTAAATTGACTAGCCCGAATCTGCGGGCGTTACATATAATCTCACTGATTGTCATTTCAGAAGACATATACTTAGAAAGTTCTTTTTCTAAGTGGAAGTAATATGGAAGTTTGAGGGCTAAAGAACCATAAACTAAATGCATCATAGTTTGGAACTAGCAAGTTTTGCAATAGTTGTTGAACTTGTTCAAATAGTTAATTAGAAACTAATAGAACACATGAGATGCATTCATGTATGATAATTGAATACGGTAATGATTAATCTTCCTCAATATAGTATGGCTATAAAGAGTAAGTGTGATTTAAAGCTAACTTCTCAAAGTAAGAATCTTTTTTCTTATAATAAAATTGCATAGTGTGATTTCGTCATAAATCAAGATGACCCTTTCTGTTTTCTAGAAAGGTAGTTGGAGTGCAGTAACATTCCTAGTCTTGTATGTGATTGACATATTAATTCTTGGAATAAAGATCTATATATATATATATATATATATATATATATATATATATATATATATATATATATAGATTCATGGCAACTTAAAAGATTAAGTAGAATTGCATTAAATGTCAAGATCTTAAAGTTTTTGATATATAAGACTCTAAAAGAGTTTATCTTATCAATGCCACATGACATGATTTTAAGCATGCTTCATAATCCTAGTATAATGTTTGAACTAGATAGAATGATTTTATTCCATATGATGTTGCAATTAGATTAATCTTATATGTCATGTTTTGCATAAAGGCCAGATATTTTGTAGGCTTAGAGCATGGCGGATAAATACCGCTATAATCCGAGAATAGGTAGTAATTACGAAGAACTAAAGAAATACTCTTGTTCTATGAAGTATTTGAAAGAAATTTATGTTTAAAATATTATGCATATGCTAAACTTCCATATAGATTGAGATGATCCTCGACCATAATAGGGCGTGTCCTCATTATAAATGAAGAGAAAGTTACATGGATAGGAGTTACATGCAGATTTTAATTAAAGTTACACTACAAAATCAATATACATTATTGTTCGGGGAACCACATATCAAGATGCTTAAAATGATTAGTTCATTTATGACTGTGAGTAATCCGATTACGTGAGTACTCGTGTCTAAGTCATATTTAAGCACCAAAAACATTCTCAATATTTTTATCTATATGAAACATAAAATGTTAGTATTCGTAAAGTTTATATAAATCGGGTTTGTCGAATCTACTCAACTAAACTCCTTCATTAGCTAAAGCGTGAAAGTCACGCTGGTACTATAGGACCTTGTTCTTCTGAGTGGATAGACTTGATTGAGATTTAGTATTTGGATATTGGAATACTATAAGCAACATATATTGTAATGATTTGATATATTGGAGATAGTGTTTTCATTATAAATCAATGTGTTCCATATTAGCATGTTTAAACCTTTAATAACATGGTTATTCTAAATGTCCATAGTTGTTCATAGTTGTCGAACACTTATGAGGTAAGACTAATATGAATAGATTGGTTAATTTTCATGGAGATGAAAATAGGAAAGAGTTGCTACCAACTTCATAGGTACTTGATTAGAGAATTAGTATTGGACATGACCCGCATCAAGATCATTTCATGGATCGTAGTCATGAGTGATGTTTGATAAAGGTAGTATCTTTGTATTCTTTGACCTAAGATATTAGGGACTTGAGTATAGAGACATATTGTGCTTTGACATGGTTTAATGTTGTTCCTAACCGTGCAACTATAAAGATCATAGTTAGGTACACTACAACTATGCAAGAGGCGTATGTAGTCAAGAAGAGATTTTTTCCTATTATTGGTTGAGATTTAGACATCTAAGGCCTTAATAGAAGTTGAAAACCATATGATATTGATTGTGATCCACATATCATGTTTAACATGATGTCTCTGAAAAAGGAATAAATGATACCACACCTTATAACCAATTATAGCTTCAGAGCACTTGGAAATTAGTAATTGCTAGATGGCACCTCTTCGTGTTTTCTTGGGGAAATTGGTATGTTTCTAGACGTCAACCAATGTCTATGTCAATCTACTATGGATATTGTGCAAATGAGAGATTGCTGGATCGATATTCTCAAGAATCATTTTAGAATCATGTTTGCCAATAACATATGATCCTATAGGGTCACGACTTTAGCAGGTTGTCACTTATTGATTATTTATTACGTAATTTTATTATAAATAAATGTATTTAACTCTTGTATTTAATTGTCAAATTATTATTTACTGAAATAATATTTCTAAGACAGAAAACCAACTACTAATTCATAATGTATGATTTATATCTTGTGTACATCCTTTTAGAGCCTTTGTAGTCCATTTATATAAAGCTAGTTTGTATAAATAAAAGGTGTATGTACTTGTATAAAATAAGTAGTGGAAGACACCCATGCTTTGACTCCATCCTTGTCAAAACTGTAAATGGTGATGGAGATGGTGAGGTTGCTTGTTAAGAAACCACTTACACACCATGTCTCTTCCTTTTAGTCCATGTTTTCATTTATGAGAGGGATGGCTCTTACTACTTGCATTATACTATAAAAAGAGAAGACTTACTAGTTGTTTGGTTGGGTGTTGCTTTCCTTTTTTTCTTTCCATAATATTTGTGGGTTCTTACTCTTCTCCTTTTCTTCTTGTCTTTTGAAGCTAAGTGAAGATTCAGTGCTTATAAGTGCTTCTCCTTTAGTGATTATTTGTGATAAGTTCTTAAAGGGTTAAGAAGCATTTCATACAAGAGAGAACTAACATTCTTGGTGGTGTATATATTATAGAGAAACTCTATTATTAAGTTTTTTGTCATCTTCATCAACTCCCCAAAACCACGTGAGATCAAAGTCTTCAAAGGTTGTATTCATAACATCATATGTTTGCTATAATCTTTCTAGGTCAAGTAATTGGATCCTCTTTGTGGTTTTGTTAAAATGTTCTAAAATTAAACTTGTTATTTTAAAGTCTTTTATTTGTCGTATAATATTGTTTTATAAAAAAATTGTTTTTAGCTTCCCAAAACCCATCAGAATGTTGATACAAATCCACTCTATAAGTAATCTACTCTTTATATAAAGATCTTCATGTTATTACAATTTTGAATTTTCATAGTTAATAATAAAATTGATATTGATAAATAATAAGAATTGGATATGAAACTTTGGTTGGTCGAATTGGATACGCCTAAAATCTAACTACATCTTGGGAATTTCATACTAATTTTGTGGTTGTTTGTATGGAAAGATTTTACTTACATAATATGTTTTTATACTTTGTTGATGTAATTGTTGGACAATATTTTATGCTTGTAATGTTGAATATTGTTGATTGCTTGAAATATTTTTATAAAATGTGATGTTTTATGATGTCATACAACGATAAATATGTATGTTGTGTAACACCATGTTTAAGTCGTTTTCACAATTCGGGGTCGTGACCCGAAGAGCAAGTATCATAAGGCTCCGGGCTTTGGGAAAGAGAGGTTTAGACCCATTTAGATGTGGGTAATGTAGAATGTGTAGGTTTTTGAGCATTCTAACACTCCTAAGGTGTTCATGCAACCCTAGAAACCTTGGATCTATGTTTGACTAAGATACATGCAAAATTGATTTCCAAGGTTCATAATCCTATCTAGCATACATGGGGAACTTTTAATGTAAAAGCAAGCTAGAGAAACATACCTTGTAGTAGTTTGGATTTCTTGAAAACCTTGAGAGCCTAGCACCCGAAGTGTGATGCCTCAAATGTCTCACACAACACCAAAAGCACTTGGAATAAACTTTGAGAGAAATGTCACACTACTTGAAATCGGCTAGCCCTCTTCTTACTTGCTTAAGTTCCGATTTTGGTGAACATAAGGGTCCTTATATAGTGTGTTACAATTAGGGTTACACCATGTAAAACCTAATTGTCATGACCTTTCATTTCCATGA
Source organism: Lactuca virosa (assembly GCF_052849685.1). Lineage (NCBI taxonomy): Eukaryota > Viridiplantae > Streptophyta > Magnoliopsida > Asterales > Asteraceae > Lactuca > Lactuca virosa. The sequence goes on from NC_136430.1 coordinate 193,880,408, forward strand.
CCCATGGGTTCTATAAACACCATGGAGCATCCATGGAGCATCCTATGGGTTTTAGCCCAACTTGATAATCCATGGAGCATTAGCCCACTATACAAGTATGAGTGATTTACACAATCAACCCATATATTTAATTAGTCTTCTTTTGATCACTTAATTAATTCCAAATTAATTCTTGATCAACACTAATTAAATAATATTATTAATATATTAGAACTTATAATATACTAATAAACCATAAGGGTTATTTCTCTCATTTTAGTCTATCCAAATGCATGATGCCATGGAATCCAAATGGACCATGCCAAACCGGGTCAAGGACATACCAGAAATAGTTATGGACTTAGACAGCTTATCCAACAGTCTCCCACTTGGATAAGTTTAATAACTATAACTGCAAGTATGACTTCAGGAACCGATCAACAATCGTAGCTCTTTCAAGGTCTCTCGGAACTGAGATGATGATGATACGCCATTTAAGATAAGTGATCATATAATCCTCTGTTCTAGATATCAGCCGGACAAATACATGGAACAATGTCTTACTTATTATCCAGCAGTTTGTTTCTCGATTTCCGATTTGTTTGACATAGAACTTAATTTAACACATCAACTTAGTTCTGAGCAGGTCTGGTACATGGGTCAACACAAAATCATCGAGGGGCCCAGATATCGCTTCTAATCCAAGAAGGAACAGATAAACTTTGAATCTTATGCTTGTTCTACTACTTGTTGAATCACACACAAAAGCACGTTTTATGACATCGAGTTATCAATGCGTTTTCGTACGATCAATGCATAACCAACTCATAGGCAACAAGTCATATCTCTAGGTTTGAAGACTTATATGATATTACCGTCTCATGATCACTCGAGATAAATTCCATGAAGTGATACCAGTGAGCGTGGGTTGAATCCAATACTCAAAACTTATGAGCACTAATGAGTGTTGTAGCCATGTCCAACATCTTAGACCTCTACAACCAACTTATGACAGTCTTGATTCATACCTACTTCCAACATATGACCGACTGTGGAGAATTTGAATAATATGATATACCGAACATAATTATTCTGGAAGTCAAAACATTCAAAATGAAACGATAGTAAACGATTGACAAAAGATAGCAACACTTTACTCATAAATAAACACACCTTTTATTCATCATCAAAATGTCAATTACACTTTACACATTTCAAAGCTATCTAACTACTAAAACTAATATCATCCTTCAGCCATATGCGTCTTGTATGCTGGAGATGCTTAACCCTACCCAGTCCCTTCGTGAAGGGATCTGCCGGGTTCTCATCCGATGATACCCTCTTTGCCACGAGGAGTCCTTCTTCTATTCGATGTCTGATGAAATGGTATTTTCTGTCGATGTGTTTGGATCTCCCATGATCCCTTGGTTCTTTCGCCAAGGCAACTGCACTTTCACTATCACAGAAAATTTCCATAGGCTCCTTTATAGCTTGTACAACTCCAAGGTCTCCAATGAAGTTCTTCAGCCATATTGCCTCATTTGTTGCCTCGCTTGCCGCTATATACTCTTATTCGCAAGTTGAATCAGCCACTGTCTCTTGCTTGAAACTTTTCCAAGTAATTGCTCCTCCATTTAAGGTAAAGACCCAGACCGACTGAGAGCGGAAATTATCCCTATCAGTCTGAAAGCTAGCATCACTATACCCTACGACTCTCAAGTCATCACTCCCACCGAGGGTAAGGACCCAGTCCTTAGTCCTCCACAGGTACTTGAGGATATTCTTTACCGCGGTCCAGTGAGCCTTGCCAGGATTCCCCTGATATCTGCTAACCATGCTCAAATCAAAGGCTACATCAGGACGAGTACAGGTCATAGCATACACGATCGAGCCTACAGCAGAAGCATAGGCTACTCGACACATTTCTGCTATCTCAACCTCGGTACTCGGGCTCTGAGTCTTACTCAATCTGGAGTTACTCTGGATGGGTAACTCTCCTTTCTTGGAATCTTGCATGCTGAACCTCTTCAGCACCTTATCCAAGTAGGTACTCTGACTAAGTCCAATTAGTCTTTTACTCCGGTCTCTCAAAATCCTTATCCCTAGAATATAGGCAGCTTCTCCTAGGTCTTTCATAGAGAAACACTTCCTAAGCCAGGACTTCACTTCCTGCAAGGTTGGGATGTCATTTCCTATGAGTAGTATGTCATCCACATACAGTACCAAAAAGCTGACTATATTCCCACTAGCCTTGACATATACACAAGATTCATCTTCACTCCTCGAAAAGCCAAACTCTTTGACTTTCTCATCGAAACAAAGATTCCATCTGCAAGGTGCTTGTTTCAATCCATAGATGGATTTCTCAAGCTTACACACTCTATTAGGGTATTATGTACTGACAAAACCCTCTGGCTGACTCATGTAAACTGTTAGATTAATGTCTAAGTCCATAACTATAATTGGTAAGACTTGACCCGACCCGACATGGTCCATTTGGGTTGCATGGCATCATGCATTTGGATAGACTATAATGAGAGAAATAACACTTAAGGCTGGTTAATATATTATAAGTTCTAATATATTAATAAGGTTATTTAATTAGTATTGATCAAGAATTAATTTGGAATTAATTAAGTGATCAAAAGGAGACTAATTAAATATATGGGTTGATTGTGTAAATCATTCATTCTTATATATGTGGGCTTGTGATCCAAGATTCCTTATGTTCGACTAAGTCCATGGGGTGACCCATGGATACTCCATGGAGGTTAAAATCCATGGAGCATAAGGAATGGGTAAAGTTATGAGTTACATGGTGTAACCCTGAAAGCCACCATATAAAAGAATCCCATGGCTCAAGAAATCGTGCACTAATGTGTGAGTGTGAGGGCTAGACGATTTCAAGGAGTGTTCAAGTTTCTCTCAAGTTATTCCAAGTGTGTTTGGTGTTATGTGAACCATTTGAGGTGTCACACTTGGGGCACTAGGCACTCAAGCTTCATGAAGACATTCTTCATCAAAGAGGTATGTATTCTATCTTGTTATATTTATTATTTTGTATGCTAGATTAGGATAATACCTTGGATATTCATAATTGTATGTATGATAGAGAAAACATGGATCCAAGGTATTTAGGGTTGCATGTACACTTAGGAGTGTTAGAATGCTCATAACCCAACAGTGGTATCAGAGCCTAGGCTTGTTTTCTTGTTATACTTGCAAAAGTAGCTGAAAAATCGAGTTGGATGCATATATTCGATTGTTTTGGCTGCAATTGGACTAGGAACATTACCCTAAGATGTTTTTGGACTTATAAACTTGTTTTTGATGTGGTAATGTTCATGCTAATCCAATTTCTAAGATAATTGTCATAATTTCGAGATCTGTATTAGTTTGTATGTTCATGCTAATTTCTTGAAGATTGATGATTTGAATTATCTTGTTCTTATGAGGTTCTTAGATTAATAGAAAAGTTGTGTGAAATAGTTGTTTTCAATCCATTTTAATCTAAGAGTTGATTCCAAAGTGTGTTTTTGTAACTTGTCCTCAAGTTATATGAAAAGTCACATTTAAGAATCATAAAACTCACAAAAGTTGGCAAAGGTTACAAAATGAAGAGTCTAGTTCTAATTAAATGGTTTTATGACTCCATAACTTGTCCTCAAGTTATGGAGGTTCAAGAGTCTCTTCATTAAATTAAAAAAAAGTGTAACCTTAATTAGTTCCATAAGTTACAATAAAAAAAGTTATTTTTTTTATTAATTAGTTTAAAGTCTTCCATAACTTGTCCTCAAGTTATGAAACTTGAAGAGTTTTTTTTTTTTTTTTTAATTAAAACTACTTTAAACTCATAAGTTATGGAATTAATTAGTTTTGAATAGTTTCAAAAATTGCCCTCAAGTTTTGGAATTTGAAAAGTTTTCACTTATGATACTTTAATTCCAAGTTAGCCCTTAGAATTTTAAAAGTTAAAATTCAACCCTTATACTTTATAATATTATAAGTTAATAATATTTATATATATGTATAAGAGTAAAGTCAGTCTTACCGTTAGTAGGCCTCATTCACGAAGCCGGTCTATAAGGGGGGTATAAGGTTACTGCCTATAAAATGGCAGTTTAATGGGTGTCCACTCTCACCCACCGCTTCCTTGACTGGTGGAGGGTCGTTAGCCGAACGGGTAGGACAAGGACTATAATTCTCCTTTCATTAAAAGTATTAATGATAAATACTAAGTAACTAAACTCTTATTAATACCCAATCTTAGTTACTTAGGAAAATGTGAATTTGGTGCTAACCCATGAAATTACACTTTGCACTTTGCTTAAGTCGTTAGTGGAGCGTGTGTGGTTAACCGGCACACTAACCTGGACTTAACAAGGTAGGCAAAGGGTAACTTAATATTTATCATAGTATCGGTGGAGCGTGTGTGGTTAACCGGCACACTGATTAAGGGTACCAAGTATATTTGCATGGTTATTCACACCTTGTTTTGTGATCCTCGGCATCCCAGTCACAAAACCTGAAGGGCACACTCGAGATTGAAACATGCCTTTGAACAGTTCAATGAATCTCAAAGATCTAGGACTTTCAAATCCAATTAAAACCTAATAAATTATTTCATTTTTCATGGTGGAAATTGGTGAATCGTCATTCACCTACCTTCAAATATTTTATAGCTTGGATTACGGCATCCCTCTTCTAAGTTATAAAATTGTTTGTTGGGTCCTAGCCTTAATATTTCATATTGGGTGTCATATTAAGGACTTTAAATCAACTATCTTGAATATCTCCCAAAAAGATGTATGGTCTAGACATTTATGATCTTCCCAAATCTCTTGAAACAAGCTTTCCTAAATAAAGATGATGTCCCATGGATATTATACTTCTTTCACCTCCTCCAATTATTATCCCTAACCCACAAGTTCCTAAAAAGTTTAAGGTCACTCAAGCCCTATTGGCAAGGCAAGGTCTAGGTGTCATCACATCTTGGAGATGTAGTCACATATTGACAAGCCGGGAGAGTTGGGTGTCAAAGTCTTGAGAAAGTTGGTGGCTCAACTACTTTCTAAGTCACATAGTGAGTTCTTTTGGGAATCCTATTGAACAGACTAAGACAAGACCCTTAATGATCTTATCTATTTGCTAAGATCAACTTCCTAAAACGCTATGGACATTGACAATGATGACATTGGATATCCAGTAAAGCTCTCTCTTCCCAATGGAAAGGGATCGGCCATAGTCAACTCGGTTGACCCAATGGTAAAGAGAGAGGCGAAGTCTGAGATAGTCCCATTATCAAGGGTCCATAGGTAACTATTGCCAAAGGAAGGGGCATTGGTTACGAAGCTGCCAAATTTACCTAAGGATGTTAAAGTCAATAAGTTTGGCTCTATTTCAGGTAAAGTCCATTGTCAAAATCTATTAAGTACATGCTGATTCTGATCGCGAAGATGGATTTCAATCGCATGGTTCGGTGATCAGAATTTTGGGCTATTACTTAAGAGTTATGATATTTATATTGCTTAGGAATAGATAACAACAAGGTTTTCATATGGATTGTAAGGATAAGTTTTTCCGCAAAGTTTTAAAATAAAAGAAAAAGGTTTTGATTTTATTTATTTTAAGTATCCTTACAATGGCATTTGTGAAAAGTTGTTGCTGATAAGATTCCATTGATAGCAATATTGAAAAAATGGATTTGATTCTTTCGGTTGTGGTAGTGTCTAATATTACCAAATAAGGAAAGATTCTCATCACCCAAGGTTCAATTGGACCAAAACTTGGAATCATGCAAGTTGTATAGTATGATGAATGAGAACTTTTAGCTTGGAAAATTAAGACTAATTCCTTATGTGAATAAGGAAAGGACTAAGGGATCGAGTACACATTCTTGTGCACTGGTCAAGTCCACCACAAAAGATCAAGAAGACTATTCGTCATGATTTACTTAAGTTCAGTAAATATGGTTATACTTATAAGTTTAAGTATAAGTCTGTAGCATTGGAGAAGTTTCAATGTGAGACAGAACGAATAAGAAGAATCAAAGAATGGCAGAAAAATAAAAGTTTCTCAAATCTGAAAAGATGGGAGAGTACTTTAGTATCATGTTTATGATCATCTTAATGATTAAGATACCATATCACAATTGGTCCTCTAAAGTCATCTTAGTGCATTCTTATGACTAAGAAGAGGAGTCATGAATTGTTGAAATGGTTAAATAAAAAAGATGAGTCATACTTCGTTCCAAAACAATTCTTAGAGTCATACTCCAAGATTGTAACTTGAGTGACATATCTTAAAGAAGGTTTGTTAACACTAGTCAAATGTAAGAGTAAAAGGTTATCTACTCTTGTACATTTGAAATTGGTAAGTTGTGATGTTTTGGATAAAACAGAGACCAACTTAGGCCAATTGTGTAAAGTGTTAGTCTTGATAAAGAATCCGCACTATCTCTTGAATATTTGACAAGGGAGTCTTATATGTCAAGAGGACAGTGGGAGTCTTAAAGCTCTTGAAAGTTTCAAGACTTAATCAAGAATAAAACCTAAAGTCCTTCACTAGCACACGACTTGAGGTTTATAACCTATCGTGTTGAAATTTTTGTGCCTATTCAAGTTGGCTTTGCATAGGAGTTCTGAGAGTTCTCAATTGGTTGCACAACTACTTGGAAGCAATGGCAGGCACCTGAGCTGCCAAATGGCAAGAATTTAAGATTGCACAAGTTTAATCAATATGAGTTTGGATTTGTCACTAACCTTGTCTTGTGATTATGGTTTTGACAAATCCACATGGATAAGAACACATACACTATTAAATCTAAGTGTCATAAGGTTTCTCTCCGATTCATGAAAATGATTGTGAGGAAACACTTTCACTAAGTAGATTTTAGCTAGATAGCAATTGTGATATTTGCATTCTCAAAGTCGTTAGTGGAGCGTGTGTGGTTTACCGGCACACTAACATGGAATTGTGAGAAGTGGCAAAGGTCTAAACAATTGAGACTATGATTACGGCATCCCTTTTCATAGTTCTAAAATTGTTTAGACACACATGTGAGCTATCTAAGAGAGGTGTATGATTTTGATAAAGTTTTATCAAAACAATCTAGTATCAGAAATCTGAACTTTGGTAAGAAAGTCAGCTGATTTCTGAGTACATGTCAAAGATAGTGGGAGCATAAGTGTTATGCTAATAATCATCATGTTAGTGGGAGCATGATAATTATGACAAAGGTTGCAAGTTAGCAATGTTAATTATAGAAAACAAAAGTTTCAATTCGTGAGGTTGCAGGGGTTGAAAAAGTTGTTTTGCTATAATTAAGGGAGAGGAAATTATACTTCATTTCAATTCTAAAAGCTTAGATTGAGATTTTAATCGTATTTAATCAAGGATATATGTATGAATTTCATGTTGGAATGGCTCAACATAAGGAAATTCTATATATGGGTCCATTATTTGCGTTCTAAAATTCGATTATGATTACGACATCCCTTTTCATAATCTGAATTTTGAGAACTTGGCAAATTGAAATGGAAATATTATAGCAAAAGACTGGTTTAGTCTTTATGTGAGACATCATGAATCGTGTCCCATATGCTTCGGATATAGGATCGATTACATGTGCTATATTCATCCTTTCTAAAATTTTCCAAATGCCTGGGGCATTATGAAGGGAAAAGGTCTAGAATTGGATATGACTAAAATGATTAAGCAATTGTCGAGGACAATCTAAGGTTTACCAAAGATTGGTTGCTCAAGGACAGTTGGAAGTATAATGTTAATTCTGGAAGGACCATATTGACATAATCTGTAAGGAGGAAACTCTTGTTCAGAAGTGATAGTCAAAATGGAATATGGAAATGTTTCAAAGTTATAAATTATTCAATCTGTGTAAGATTAGGAAACTTAATGAAAGAAGGATGATTCCAAGGAGCTGATCTCCTTTGGAATGCTCTGTAATGATTGTTGTCAAGTCTTTCTGACTTCATGCATAATCATTAAGAGGATCAATGCATATAAGTTTAGAATCTAATAGATTTCAGTAAATGGCATGAATTTGGAATTCTTGCATTTGCAGTAAGGATTTGGGACTGTGAAAAGAGGATCATTGGAGTGATGTTCAATTGATCTATTTTACAAAGTAAAGATCATAGACAAACATAGTATGCATACTTGGTGTATGGCATGACTAGTGTTTAGAAAACATAGTGTACATGCTTGGAGCATGGGACAACTATTGTTTTAAATTCAAGTATAAATTTGATAAAACCGAAACAATGAATAATGAGTAATCAGTATGGGATAAATAAAAGTGTTTATTTATATTCATAGGGTTTGATACCATATTTGATTCATTCATTCTTTTGTTTCACTTTGCATGTTTTGACTTCCAGAATAACTAAGTCGCTCTTCCTGAATGATTAAGTTATTCAAACCATCCACAGTAGGTCATATATTGGAAGTAGATATGAATCAAGACTGTCATGGGTTGGTTTGTAGAGGTCCAAGTTGGTGGACAAAGTGGTGCTACAACACTCATGAGTGCTCATAAGTTCTGAGTATTGGATTCAACCCGCTCTCATTTGAATCACTTCATGGATTTTATCACGAGTGATCATGAGACGATAATATCTTATATTCTTCAAACCTAGAGATATGAGTTGTTACTATGAGTTGGTTATACATTGATTGCACGAAAACGCATTGGTAACTCGATGTTATAAAACGTGCCTTTGTGTATGATTCAACAAGTAGTAGAACAAGCCATATGAGTCGAAGTTTATCCATTCCTTTTACCTTCGGGATAAAAGCGATATTTGTGGGCCCCTCGATGATTTAAAGATGACACATGTGAGTGCTTGGCCAAACCATGACTAATTTGATTTGTTCAATCAGTCAGTCATCATAAATCGGAAATCGGGAAACAACAAATGGACAGAGAGAATGATTGATAATCCATGTGTCAGTCCATATGATATCTAGAATGGAGGAATATATGATCCCTTATCCAATGGACAAGTCATTGACAAAGGTCAGAGTTCATCGACAAGGTCAGAGTTCGATAGAAGCTTTTGAGAGCTACGATTGCTGATCAATTCCTGAAGTCATACGCAATAATAGTTTTAGACTTATCCAAGTGGGAGACTGTTGGATTAATGTCTAAGTCCATAACTATAATTGGTAAGACTTGACCCGACCCGGCATGGTCCATTTGGGTTGCATGGCATCATGCATTTGGATAGACTATAATGAGAGAAATAACACTTAAGGTTGGTTAATATATTATAAGTTCTAATATATTAATAAGGTTATTTAATTAGTATTGATCAAGAATTAATTTGGAATTAATTAAGTGATCAAAAGGAGACTAATTAAATATATGGTTTGATTGTGTAAATCATTCATTCTTATATATGTGGGCTTGTGATCCAAGATTCCTTATGCTGGACTAAGTCCATGGGGTGACCCATGGATACTCCATGGAGGTTAAAATCCATGGAGCATAAGGAATGGGTAAAGTTATGAGTTACATGGTGTAACCCTAAAAGCCACCATATAAAAGAATCCCATGGCTAAAGAAATCGTGCACTAATGTGTGAGTGTGAAGGCTAGACGATTTCAAGGAGTGTTCAAGTTTCTCTCAAGTTATTCCAAGTGTATTTGGTGTTGTGTGAACCGTTTGAGGTGTCACACTTGGGGCACTAGGCACTCAAGCTTCATGAAGACATTCTACATCAAAGAGGTATGTATTCTATCTTGTTATATTTATTATTTTGTATGCTAGATTAGGATAATACCTTGGATGTTCATAAATGTATGTATAATAGAGAAAACATAGATCCAAGGTATTTAGGGTTGCATGTACAATTAGGAGTGTTAGAATGCTCATAACCCAACATAAACATCCTTACCCAACTTCCCATTAAGGAAAGCGGTTTTGACATCCATTTGCCATATTTCATAATCATGAAATGCAGCAATGGCTAACAGGACCCTAATAGACTTAATCTTTGCTACTAGTGAAAAGGTCTCATCATAATCAACTCCCGGAGTTTGAGAAAAACCCTTTGCAACCAGTCGTGCCTTATATGTGTGTACATTACCATCCTTGTTGGTCTTCTTCTTGAAGATCCATTTGCACCCAACTATCTTACGACCTGGTACATTGTCAACCAAGTTCCAAACTTGATTGTCATACATGGACTGTATCTCGTTGTTCATTGCCTCTTTCCATTTAGCAGACTCGGGGCCTGCCATGGCTTCCGCATAGTTGTTAGGTTCATCCAGACTTACCAGTGTCTCATCACTGATGAGTGTCTCACCTTCCGCAGTAATATGGAAACCATAGTAGTGCTCAGGTGCATTCCTAACCCTTGTGGAACGCCTCAGAGGTATACACTCGTCAATTGGATCAACAGGAGTTTCCTCCTCAGGTTGACTGCTAGGGTTTGAAGTTCCTTCACCACTTGACTCTTGAATTTCATCAAGCTCAATTTGCCTCCCACTGTTTCCTTGGCTTATGAACTCTCTCTCTCGAAAGACACCCCTCCTTGCTACAAAGACCTCATTCTCACTGGGTCTGTAGAAGAGGTAACCAAAGGATTTATGTGGGTAGCCGATGAAAATACACCTCTCACTTCGAGGTTCGAGCTTATCGTGAGTCTCACGCCTCACGAAAGCCTTGCAACCCCAAATCTTGATGTGGTCTAGATTAGGAACTTTTCCAGTCCACATCTCATGAGGAGTTTTGGCAACTTTCTTTGTAGGAACTAGATTAAGGATATGGGCGGCAGTCTCTAAGGCATACCCCCAGAATGAGATTGGTAGCGAAGCTTGACTCATCATGGAACGAACCATATCCTACAAGGTTCGATTACGCCTCTCAGCCACACCATTCAACTATGGTGTCCTGGGAGGTGTCAATTGTGAGACAATCCCACATTCCTTAAGATAGTCGAGGAACTCTGTACTAAGATACTCACTACCACGATCGGATCGAAGCATCTTAATGTTCCTGCCCAATTGATTCTCGACTTCTTGTTTAAACTCTTTAAACCTTTCAAAAGTCTCTGACTTATGCTTGATTAAGTAGACATATCCATATCTATTATAATCATCTGTAAAAGTCACATAATAATGATTAGCATCCCTTGTGGCAGTTTTGAAGGGTCCACACACATCTGTGTGCACTAGATCCAACAAACCTTCGCCCCTTGCACAAGAGCCAGTAAAGGGTGACTTCGTCATTTTTTCAAGTAAGCATGATTCACAACTATCATCTGACTTTAGGTCAAATGACTCCAAGACTCCATTCTTTTGGAGTTAGCCTATGCGTTTCTTGATTACATGTCCAAGACGACAATGCCATAATGATGCTTTATCCAAGTTATTATTAGAAGAATCAATAAACAACACATTAGTTCCTAGGTTATCTACAACAGACACAACTTCATACACACAATCACAAGGTAATGCTTTAAAATAGAACATTATTAAAGAAAGCATTTATTCCACCAACTTCATTATCAAAAGAAAAGGTAATCCCTTGTTTGTACAAAGCATGAAAGGAAATAATATTTCTTGCCATTTCAGGCGAGTAACAACATTTATTCAAATCTAATGTAAACCCACTACTTAGCAACAAAGAATAAACTCCAATCTTGGTGACAGGTGAAGCTTTCCTATTCCCCATGATCAAGTTTATCTTTCCATGCTCCATATTCTCACTTCTTCTTAGTCCCTGCAAATGAGAACATATGTGATTTCCACATCCTGTATCAAGGACCCAAGAGTTAGAATAGGGTGAATTATTAGACAATATTGTGTAAATACCTGCATGGGTGGGTTTCACTTTCCCATCCTTAATATCTTACTGGTAGTTTGGGCGGTTCCGCTTCCAATGTGACTTTTCATGGCAGTAGAAGCATTCAGCCTCTTTTACGTCAGAAGAAGGAGTGACGAAACCTTTCTTGGTGCCACTTGAAGAGGAGCCATCAAGGGTCTTACCCTTGGTAACCTTCGAAGGGTTCTTCCTCTTTTTCCCTCTACTTTTCCCTATTGCCAGGACAGGGGCGGAGTTTGGAGTAGGAGTGGTAACAACTGACTTACCTTTAAGACCTGTTTTAGCGGTCTTTAGGAGTCCTTGAAGCTTGCTGAGGCTGACTTCCTCCTTGTTCATGTGGTATGTCATGCGAAATTGATCATAACACGATGGTAAGGAGTGCAAAATGATATCTATTGCTAACTCCTCAGGGAAGTTCACATTTATCTTCAGCAAACGGTCCACATACCTTTGCATTTTCTGCATGTGGCCCGTGATGGGTTCACCATCCTTCATTCGGGTTGTTATCATGGAGGAGATGATTTCATATCGGTCTTGACGAGCACTCTGATGGTAGCGGTCCATCAAATCCTAGTGCATCTCAAAAGGATAGTAGTCCTCATAAGACTTTTGGAGCTCGGCTATCATAGTGGCCAACATGATGCATGCCACTTTGGTAACATCTCTTTCATGTGCCTCATATTCAGCGGCCTCCTCAGGAGTAGCAGACGGCTTGGGTACCTTAAGCTCCTTGTTGAGGACATATTATTTGTCCTCATACCAAGTGGCGATCCTGATGTTCCTGATCCACTCCATAAAGTTGGATCCATCAATGATGACTCTCCCACAAAGGTTCATGAGAGAGAAGGAGCCGGTAGGGTTTGAGCTAGAAGCAGTATTGTTGGTTGACATTTGAGAAAGAAGAGAACAAGTTTAGATTAGATATAAAGATAGTCCTTAATAAAACACCCAAATGTAATATTAAGGCTAGGATCGAATCACAATATATTATAACTTAGAAGAGGGATGCCGTAATCTAAGCTATAACATATTTGAAAGGTAGGTGAATGACGATTCACCAATTTCCACCATGAAAAACGAAATATAAATTATTAGGTTTTAATTGGTTTTTAGAAACTCCTAGATTCTTTTGAGATTCATTGAACTTTTCAATGGCATGTTTCAATCTCGAGTGTGCCCTTCATGTTTTGTGACTGGGATGCCGAGGATCACAAAACAAGGTGTGAAGTAACCATGCAAATTACTTGGTACCCTTAATGTTTTTCACTTAATCGATGTGCCGGTTAACCACACGCGCTCCACCGACCTATGAAAAACGTTAAGTCACCCTTTGCCTACCTTGTTAACTCCAAGTTAGTGTGCTGGTTAACCAGACACGCTCCACTAACGACTTAATCAAAGTGCAAAGTGTAATTTCATGGGTTAGCACCTTATTCACATTTTCCTAAAGTAACTAAGATTGGGAAATTATAAAAACATTTAGTTACTTTATAATAATCATCATACTTTTAATGAAAAATTTTAAGTCATTGTCCTACCCGTTTGGCTAACGACCCTCCACCAGTCAATAAAGCGGTGGGTGAGAGTGGACACCCATTAAGCTGCCATTTTATAGGCAACAACCTTATACCCCCCATATCGACCGGCTTCGTGAATGAGGCCTACTAACAGTAAAACGACTTCGTCTTATATATATATATATATATATATATATATATATATATATATATATATATATATATATATATTATTAACTTATAATATTATAAAGTATAAGGGTTGAATTTTAACTTTTAAAATTCTAGGGGTTGGAACTAAAGTTTACTAGATGACTTTACATGTTCCAAAACTTGAGGGCAAGTTTTGTAACTTTACAAAACTTTTCAATTCTTAACTTATGAGTTATTGTTTATTAAAAATGAAGACTCTTCATTTTGTAACTTATGTGTTCTTTTAATGGATTTAATACAAAGTGACTTTTGGTTATCCATAACTTGAGGACAAATTATGGACTCCATTAAAACACATCATGATCATGAATTAACTACCAATCAATAGCACATAATTCCTATGATCTTGCAAGAACTCATAAGAACATGAATATTCGTATCAAAATTTCAAGAACATATGAACACATATAAACATGGAATTTTGATATTAGCCATTGTAAATGGATTATACCATTACACCAACTAAAACAAGTTTTAAAACACCAAAACAGTTTAGGGTAATGTTTCTAGTCCATTTCCAACAACAAAAATCGAAAATCTGCACTCTGCATGACCAACTCGTCGAGTGCAAGAACTGAATCGCCGAGTTGGTTGAAGATACGTTTGGACTCGGCGAGTCCCCCAATGGACTCGGCGAGTCCCTTGTGCAGACAGCAAGTATTTCGACTTTTTCAGCTATTTTGCATCAAGTATCAAACAAACAAGCCTAGGGTCTGATACCACTGTAGGGTTTTAAGCATTCTAACACTCCTAAGGTGTTCATGCAACCCTAGAAACCTTGGATCTATGTTTGACTAAGATACATGCAAAATTGATTTCCATGGTTTATAATCCTATCTAGCATACATGGGGAACTTTTAATGTAAAAGCAATCTAAAGAAACATACATTGTAGTAGTTTGGATTCCTTGAAAACCTTGAGAGCCTAGCACCCCAAGTGTTATGCCTCAAATGTCTCACGCAACACCAAACGCACTTGGAATAAACTTTGAGAGAAATGTCACACTAATTGAAATTGGCTAGCCCTCTTCTTACTTGCTTAAGTTCCGATTTTGGTGAACATAAGGGTCCTTATATGGTGTGTTACAATTAGGGTTACACCATGTAAACCCTAATTGTCATGACCTTTCATTTCCATGACCCATGGGTTCTATAAACACCATGGATCATCCTATAGGTTTTAGCCCAACTTGATATTCCATGGAGCATTAGCCCACTATACAAGTATGAGTGATTTACACAATCAACCCGTATATTTAATTTGTCTTCTTTTGATCACTTAATTAATTCCAAATTAATTCTTGATCAACACTAATTAAATAATATTATTAATATATTAGAACTTATAATATATTAATAAACCATAAGTGTTATTTCTCTCATTTTAGTCTATCCAAATGCATGATGCCATGCAACCCAAATGGACCATGCCAAACCAGGTCAAGTACATACCATAAATAGTTATGGACTTAGACACCTTATCCAATAGAATGTGTGATCCAAGAGTTTGGTTGTGCTTTGGAGTCAAAGAGTAAAATGGGAAGTGGTTTTTTCGACTTCTTTTATGAATTATGGATTTTATTTTGATGTTTTTTAAGTCAAAAGTAATTATATAGGTTTGTAGATCTCCTGAATACCTTTCCATGGATATAAAGATCATCCCAATCAGAGTTGAAACGAAGAAGTTATGACCATTTGAAGTTTGGACGGTTTTGGGTTGAGACTCATACGTTGGGCTTAGGGGAGTAGTACGTTGGGCGTACTAGGGCATCCCTGAGTACAATGGGTGTACGCGATTAGTGCCCAAACCATATTTTCGTGGTTTGATCCCTATTTAAGCTCCTTAACTTCCCCAACCCCATTCAATTATCAACCTCCACTTCTCCAACACCCTCCCATGAAATCGTAACCCTAGTTTGAGCCTTTTGAGCTAAAAGAAGGTGTTTTGGAGTATTTTGGAGTGTGAATGGTGTGCCTTGGAAAAGAATGAACTCCTTGGAGAAGTGTTGGTTGCATTGGAGCTTATAGATCCGACCCATGTTCACCTTGATCTCTCTTATAGAGGTATAAAGTTTGAATCTTGATGATGTATTTGTTAGATCTAGCTAGTTTTGGATTTTATGAGGTTTTGGTCATTTTATTGCATAAAGTTAAGATCTTGAAAGTTTGTGACCTTGTTATGGATGAAGTTGCAAACATTATCCATCTAAACATCATTGTGATTTAGATCTGAAGGTTGGAGACTTGGACTTAATGGATTAAGTTGAAAAGGATGCACTTTTGGTCCATTTGATACTTAAAGGCTAGATCTTGGTGGTTTAGGCCATTCTAATGGATAAAGTAGGAAACGTTATCCATTATGGAGCTATTAGGAGCCATAAAAATGTGATCTTGGTCCTTCTATTTCTTCCATACAAGTGTCATGATATCTTAATGGATTTATAAGTTAAGATTTTGGCTTTTGGACATTTTCTCGACATGGAAAGTCATAAGGTGGAAACTTTATGACTTAGAATGATGTTATGGGACAAGATCTGAGTGTTGGATGAAAGGGCTTAAGAGATTAAGCACTTAATGGAAAAGTGCCATCTAACTAAGTACGTTGGGCGTACCTTTCAGTACACTACGCGTACTCTTATGGGGTCCCGTTTCTGGATGGTGAGTACTCCATGCGAACGAGCTAAATACGTTGGCATACTCAACCTAAAGTTTGACTTGTTAACTTTAACTTTCGTTGACCGTTGACTTTTGACCAAATTTGACCATGGGTTAAACTTGAGGGTTTTGGGCTATTAAATAAGATTTTATCTAGTTTTGGTATTAGTGGATTCACGGGTGCAAGCAGTGCAGAAAATGGATCGTATCATAGTGTTTTAGAGTTCTTCGATTCGGGTGAGTTTTCTCATTATGCTTGTGGGTCGAAGGCACCAATTTCGGCCCACTAACTTGTGTATGTAGGATGCTTGTTATCTTTGTTACACTTGCATGATTGTCTGTCTATCTACATGCTGACTAGCTGGGTCTTATTTGTTGTTATTATTATATGTGATATTGTTTATGTTGAGACCTTAGATAGTCTTCAGGGTTGCTGATAACCCACATGGCATGCTGTTTGCCGACTGAGACTTCGGGTACTCTCCAGGGTTACTGATAAACCACGGGGCGTGTTATTTGTGAACGGTTTTGAGCATTCTAACACTCCTAAGGTGTACATGCAACCAGAGAAACCTTGGATCTATGTTTTCTCTATTATACATGTAAACTTTCATTTTTCCAAGGTTTCATCCTAACTAGCATATCATGAAGTATATATAATACAAAAATCTAGTAGAATGACATACCTTTTCTTGTAGCTTGATTCCTTAAGCCTTTAAGAGCCTAGCACCCCAAGTGTGATGCCTCAAATGCTTCACACAACACCACCAATAAATGGAATAACTTGAGAGAAGTGTACTTGCACAAAAAATTCGGCTAGCCCTCTTTTTTTGTCATTTAGGTGCCGATTTTGGTCTATATGGCGTCCTTTATATAGTGTGACACAACTAGGGTTACACCATGCAACCCCTAATGTGCATGACTTTCCACATTCCTCATGCTCCATGGGTTTTAACCTCCATGGACTATCCATGGGTCACCACATGGGTTTAGCCCAACATGAAGGACTATGGATCATAAGCCCACTATATCAGAATGAATGATTTACACAACCAATCCCCATTTATTTAATTAGTCTCTTTTGATCACAAAATTAATTCCAAACTAATTCTTGATCAATACTAATTAAATAATATGATTTCATATTAATATATTAGAACTTATAATATATTAATAAATCATAAATATCCTTTTCTCAAAAGTCCATCCTTCAGATTGTTCCGGTGCCATGCAACCCAAATGGACCATGTTACTCTCGGGTCAAGTACATACCAATTATAGTTATGGGCTTAGACACTAAATCCAACAATCTCCTACTTGGATAAGTCTAATAACTATAACTGTAAGTACGACTTAAAACACCGACTAGCAATCGTAGCTCTTAAAAGCCTCTGTCGAAACGCAACGCTCCATTTTAGATAAGTGATCATATAATCCTCTGTTCAAGATATCAACCGGACAAATACATGGAACAACATCATATTTATTGTCCAACAATTTGTTTCCCGATTTCCGATTTGTTTGACATAGAACTTAATCGAACACATCAATATAGTTTTGACCGGGCCCGACACATAAGTCAAAACAAATCATCGAGGGGCCCAAGATATCACTTTTAATCCTCCAAGGACAAGAGGAACATATAAACTTCAACTCATATGCTTGTACTAACTATTCATCAAATTATACACAACAGCACGTTTTATAACATCGAGTTACCGATGCGTTTTCGTACTATCAATGTAGAACCAACTCATAGTCAACAACTCATATATCTAGGTTCAAAGACTTATATGATATTATCGTCTCACGATCACTCGAGATAAATTCCATGAAGTGATACAAGTGAGTGTGGGTTGGATCAAATACTCAGACCTTATGAGCACTCATGAATGTTGTAGCAAACTTTTCTATGTCTAATACCATTCAGACAAATCTACAAACCAAATTCATGACAGTCTTGATTCAATACCTACTTCCAACATATGATCGACTATGGATAATTTGAATAATATAATTATTATGGAAGTCAAAACATGCAAAGTGAAACAATAGTAAATGATTGACATAAGATAGTACCATACTAGTAAATAAAAAGCACCTTTTATTTAAACATCAAATGTCAATTACATTTCAACTATTACAAGTTTCGAAAGCTATCTGATCATTAAAACTAATATCATCCTTCAGCCCAATGCGCCTCGCATGCTGTAATGCTTAAGCCTACTCAGTACCTTCGTGAGGGGATCTGCTGGTTCTCATCTGATGATACCCTCTTTGCCACGAGGATTCCTTCTTCTATTCGATGTCTTATGAAGTGGTATTTTCTGTCGATATGCCTGGATCTGTCGTGATCCCTTGGTTCCTTGGCTAAGGCAACTGCACCCTCGTTGTCACATAAAATCTCCATAGGCTTCGTTATAGCTAGTACAACTCCAAGATCTCCAATGAAGTCCCTCAGCCATACTGCCTCCTTCGCCGCCTCGCTTGCTGCTATGTACTCTGATTTGTAAGTTGAATTAACTACTGTCTCCTGCTTGGAACTTTTCCAAGTTATTGCTCCTCCATTCAGGGTAAAGACCCAGCCCGACTGAGAGCGGAAATTATCCCTGTGGATCTGAAAGCTAGCGTCACTATACCCCACCACTCTCAAGTCATCACTCCCACTGAGGGTAAGGACTCAGTCCTTAATCCTCCGCAGGTACTTGAGAATGTTCTTTACTGTAGTCCAGTGAGCCTTGCCCGGATTCCCTTGATATCTACTGATCATGCTCAAAGCAAAGGCAACATCAGGGCGAGTACAAGTCATAGCATACATGATCGAGCCAACAGTGGAAGCATATGGTATTGTTGAATCATAAAAAGTGACCCTCTTGAACTTGAGCTACCGCAACCGTCAAGCACCCGCAGTCGAGCTCCTTCATCAGCAGCCGCATCCGGAGTCCCTACCTATCGCAGTCACTTTACTAGATTACTTTACTTGTCTTTTATTATAATACTCTCTATTATCCAGTATGCCTTGCATGGCTACTCTTAGAGATGTGATCTAGTGTACTTCGTGAGTCTCTATAAATAGAGCTCATTCTCTTGTATTCAATGACACGCATCTATCTATTCTGAATACACATCTCTGAAGTTATCTTTTCTATCTCTCTATCTAATTACTCATCCCTTCTTACTCTCAAACCTTACTAGAGTACAACTGATTATAACCTCTCTTCGGAGCAAGTCTTTTGTGACTTAATCACTAAGTTTGATCTTCCTTATTAACTTGGTTTGAATGCATTCTTTGTTATGAATCAACTTATGTGTATACTTGATATAACAATTGTTGTCATTTCTATTTCTTCACTTTTCCGCAACTAACTCTCTAACTATCTAACTCTAACTTATTAATATTATTGTTGAGCTTTTAGATCCTTCGAGATTAACTATTCCGTAATCGACTTGTTCTAACGTTTGTTCAAGTGTGTCTCTAAGTTTTTCTCTCAACAATTGGTATCAGAGCCATAGTGGTTGCTTTTTGAAAACGGAACTCTGATTTTCAAAGGGCCTTCTATACCACTGAAGCTCATTTCTTAAAAAAAAAACTTCAAAAAATGGCACAATCGTTATCTCTGAATGTTTCCAATAGTGTTGGTGGTTCTAACCGAGCCCCAATACTGGTAGCAAATGAATATCATCACTGGTCACAAAGAATGGAAAGATACTTAAGGAGACTTGGTAGAGATGTATGGCGATCCGTAGAAGAAGGACCACATGTCCCAGTCCTTACACCAGTCCAAACTGACGGCGCTACAACCAGACTAGGAGGAGGACAACCAGTCATGAGCCGTCCCACCAAGGATGATCTCGATAAAATGGAAAATGATGTTGTTGCTTTTTATGAAATCTCCTGTGGAGTTGCTCCTGACAACTTCGATATTATCATAAATTGCAAATCAGCAAAAGAGATCTGGGAAGTTCTCAAGAATCTGTACGAAGGCTCAGAACAAGCACAAGACAAGAAGCTTACTATCGCACTCAATGAGTTCAACAACTTCAAAGCTCATACCGGCGAAACCTTGGAAGACTCTTTCAAAAGGTTCAACCTGATAGTCACCAAGTTATCCAATACGGGCACCATCCGCAGTAACCATGAAACAAATCTTCAGTTTCTTAATGGTTTGGGAAGACATTGGACTACGGCGAAGATGATAGTCCAAGGCGATAGAAAGATTCATTCGTTGTCACTCTACAAGCTCTATGGAGAACTGTAAGCACAAGAATCCACCGTAGTCAAAGACTGTGCTGAATTCGGAGGACCTCTTGCTCTCATAGCACAAGCTCCACATAATCAATCTTACTCTCCCTCATATGACACTCCACCGCAGTCATACGAAGCTGATTCAGAGTATGATGATGAAGAAGAATTTCAGAAGGCTATTGCTCTAGTTAGCCAAAAGTTCAACCGTCTACCACCTCCTTCCTTATGCAAGAATCAACAGTTCAACAAACCTCCATTCAACCATAACTTCGGTTCCCAGAATAACCATCCTCGATATCCCAAAAGTTCTCATCCATCACCGGAATCTCAAAATAATCAACCAAAAGAAGCACCGCAGTCTACTCAAACCACTGACTCCGGTACTCCCTTAGAAGACAAGACTGATGTTGTAATTTGTCACAAATGCAACAAAGAGAATCACTTTGCAAGAGATTGTAAGGCCAATGTAGTAAAAGACAGAGCATTCTACCTTAGAATGGCTCAAGAGCTGGAAGATAAGGAAAAGGCAAGGGCATACGTAGCCCATGTCAAAAGAGACCATCAAGTTTGGTCATCCGGAGACGAAGATGAAGCCATCAGCAGTGTCAAAGGAAAAGGGAAAATCTGCATGCTGGCAACTGCGGCTGATGATGGGTCTACAAAGCTGGACAAGAACTACTGCTACATGGTAAAGGATGGAACTCTAAGCATCATCGAACAGGTAAAACTTATGATCCAAACTCTAAACTATAGCATGCATGACTGTCAACCCTACATAGATGATCTTAATGACACTTGTGCTGCCGTCCTTACAGACTATAACAAAGCCTTAGATGAGAAGAACATTGCGTCCCAAGAGATGTTCCACGTGAGAGGACGACTGGATAACAAAAGACTTAAAATGGATATGTTAGAGAAGGACTTAGAGTTAGAAAAAGATGCAAGAATTTTGAGTGAAACCCAATTAGAAATAGCTTTGAACCAAAGAGATTTAGCTCAAAGTGAAATTGTACGCTTAAATCTTTTAATCGAAAAATTGTTCAATGAAAGTGAAGCTATTGAAAATTTGGTAAACAATGGAACCGTGGACAATACATACAATTGGGGTTGGTCAAATCGATATCCTACTGCAATGGATTCCTCATCCCGGTTCAACAAAGACAGACTGTATGTCCCTCCAGACCGAGAATTTCATTTCCCAGTCAATAACAAGACCTTTCCCGAAGACATCAAAACTCACTTCGGTAGACTGCATAATCTAAGCAATAATTGTGTCATTGAGGAAATTGTGCCTGAGGTTTCGGGTCAGACATGTGATCAAATTCCTATCTGGTGGCACCATTTACCCAAATTCTCAAACCTCATCCGTAGTTGATGAATAAATTGTCATGGAGGGCCCCGAAGTCTCGAAAGACTTTCCATCTCTGCCCTCAGACCGCAGTGTTTCTCATTGTAGCCAAAAGTCCCACAAAAGTCCCACTGCCGTCCCAACTAAGACTTGCTCTGCGGTAGTCAAGTCATCCCTACCGCAGTCTTCGAACAAAAGTTCTGCCACTCTTCAAACAATTCATCACGAATTACCCATAGAAAACTTTGAAGTGGGTCAATGCTCTCAAATCCCTGAATCTTCAAGTTATGATGACTCAAGCCCTCATTTTCACAAAATTTCAAAAGGTTCTAGGAAACCGCAGTTGAACAACAAAGACTGCGGTTCACCAAAATCCTTAGCTAAAAAGGCTTTCAAAGAGGAAATTCGATCCCGTGGCACAAATAGACAAATTTTTTCGAAAAACAAGAAGCATGTCAGATTTCCAAAGTCCAAGAGTCTAGAAAAATTTGTTTTCACACACTACTTTTCAAAAAACTCTCCTATCAAGAAAACACACAAAAAAGAATGTCAAGTTTCATCAGTCATCCCTAATTCATCTGACAAAACCCAAAAAGGTGCAAAGTCTTTTCAAAACAATGGTTTTCAAGTCTATTCCTCAGATGACCCAAAATGGAAGGGTATCTTACCCACTCCAACACTTTTAAAGTCACGTCAAAATTTCAAAAAGTGGAAGCGTATTTTACCAACTCCACCAAAAAGAACTCAAAGACCTACACGTGCTAAACCTTTTCAAAAACAAACTTTTTCAAAACCCAACACCACTCATGTCAGAGATTACCAACCTCGGACCGGTAACAAGTCCAATTCATCCTATAGACCGCTGACCAAGCATAGTGTCAGAGCAAAAGACAAAATCTCTTTTTGTAAATGTCAGTGTAGTTGTCAAAAGGATTCATCCTATGTCAAATCTAGTCGGAGTCAGAAACCTCGTATTTTTTCAAAAACTCACAACACTCCAAATCTGCACAATCACCCAGGACTAGGATTAAAAGTTGACAAGAGACCCGTCCCTGCAACCTCGGTCCATGGATCATTCATAAATTCACCAATTGCCCCAGGCTCCAAACTAGTTTGGATGCCTAAACTAACCGTGTAATTCTCAGGATTTGTGCAAGGAGGAACAAGAAGATGAATGGTTAATTGACAGTGCCTACTCCTTGCACATGACCGGAAGGTTAGAATACCTTCGGGATTTTAGGCCAATATGTAATGGTGGAAATGTCACATTCGGCAACAATGCGAATGGAGTCATCCGAGGTTATGGTGTTCTCACTACAGGGAATTTTTCTATTCAAAAGGTTGCTTATGTAGAAAGCCTTAAACACAATCTCATCAGTGTTGGCCAACTATGTAAGGCAGGACATCGAGTTGAATTTGATGATCAATTTTGCTATGTAATGACAAGTGATAGGAGCACATGTTTGATCAAATCTCGATCCGAAGGAACCATGTACCCTTTGGATGTCTCTCTGGTCATTGGTAGACCGCAGTTGTGCTTCCTATCCAAATCTGTATCCGAAGTCAGCTGGCTATGGCACCGCAAGCTAGAACATCTCAACTTCAGGTACATCAACAATTTGGTCACCGGAGAACTAGTCAGAGGTCTCCCTATTCTCAAATTCAGCAACGATACTCTATGTCCGGCGTGTGAATGTCGGAAGCAATCCAAAGCAAGTCACCCCATGGTGATTGATTCTTCAATCTCTGAACCTCTAGAGCTCTTACACATTGATCTCTGCGGTCCATCAATCGTAGCCAGTATCCATCACAAGAAATACATACTGGTTATTGTAGATGACTTTACACGCTTCACATGGATCTTCTTCCTTAGACTCAAGTCAGAAACACCGCAGATTCTCATCAATTTCATCAAGGAAATAGAGCTTCAGATCAAGCTTCCAGTAAGACGTATCCGCAGTGATAATGGAACCAAGTTTACTAATCATCTTCTCAACAGTTTCTTGGTTTCCAAAGGCATCACTCACAACTTGTCAGCTACTTGTCAGCTCCTTATACACCACAACAAAATGGGGTAGTAGAGAGAAGGAACCGCACTCTAGTAGGAGCAACCAGATCCATGCTCAACTTCGCACACCTTCCTCTCTACTTCTGGGCTGAAGCTGTAGCCAACGCATGCTTTGTTCAAAACCGTAGCATTGTGTGAAAACGTCTCAACAAAACACCGTATGAGGACCTTAACAACCGCAAGCCAAATGTTCGCTTCTTTCATATCTTTGGGTGTAGATGTTTCGTGATCAACAACAGAGATCAGCTTAACAAGTTTGCACCGAAGTCTGATGAAGGCATCTTTCTTGGCTATTCTCACATCCGCAACGCCCCTCCATCCACTGAAACCACCGCAATCATGGAAAGCGATATTCCTGCCTCTTCAGGTCCTTTAAATCTAGTTGAAGTCAATTATGATGATCTTTTCGACCCAGTTGAAACGGCGAAACTATATGAAGTTCTTGTGTCACCGGCGGCTCAACAACAACATGTTGATGTTTCTGGTCCATCACTATCCGAAGTAGCATCTCTCAATACTTCCACCTCTCCGGTTGAGGGGGAAAGCTCTACTCCGGATCAAGCAACAACCGTCGAGGTTCCAGTACTTGATGTTGTTCAGGTTCCTATCCGCAGAGAATCATTACCATCAAACGTATCTTCGGATTCGGATGATGAACTCATAGAGAACATTAACACAAGAACCGATTCAAGGATTATCACACTTCCATCTGTAGTCCAGGGGGAACCTTCTCAGGTTCCAGAGGAACTCCCATCAGCAATCCAGGGGGAACCTCTTCCAACTGCTCAAGAAAATTCCATTCTCATTCCAACAAACCAAGATGATTCCGCAGGATGTTCTCAAATCCAGGGGGAACTGCCATCTCCAACCGCAGAATCTTCTGATATTGAAGATATTCCCTCTACCGCAGCTGCTGATCATCTACAACCCCGTCTACATGTATAGACGAAGGACCAACCACCAGGTCAAATCATTGGCAATCCATCTGCAGGTATCCAGACTCAATCTTCCAAGGACTTATCTGATCATTGTCACTACGCAACATTTATGTCCTCGGTCAAGCCCCGAACGATCAAAGAAGCATTGCTAGAACCTGATTGGATATCCGCAATGCAAGAAGAGCTAGAAGAATTCAAAAGAAACAAAGTGTGGAAGCTCATCCCTAAGCCACATGGTCACACCATTGTTGGTACTAGATGGGTGTTCAAAATAAGCTGGATGAATCTGGTGAGGTAGTCAGAAACAAGGCAAGGCTATTTGTAAAGGGCTACAGTCAACTTGAAGGTGTTGACTATGATGAAACATATGCTCTGGTGGCACGAATGGAAGCCATCGAATCTTCTTAACATACACAGCCCACAAAAACGTCAAGGTACACCAAATGGACGTTAAAAGTGCATTTCTCAATGGGGAATTAAAAGAAGAGGTTTATCTTTAGCAACCTCCAGGATTTGAAAGTATTGAATTCCCAGACCACTGCTACAAACTTGAAAAAGCAGTCTACGGTCTGAAGCAAGCCCCAAGACCATGGTACGAGACTCTCTCTGAATTTCTTGTCTCGTCCGGATACAACAGAGGAGTGATTGATCCCACTTTATTTAGAAAAGCAAATGGTGACCACCTTATGCTTGTACAAATATATGTGGATGATATCATCTTCGGATCGACTGATCAAGGAATGGTGGATGAATTTGCTAAGCTCATGACCAACAAATTCAAAATGAGCTTGAATAGAGAGATTAACTTCTTTCTAGGACTTCAAGTGAAACAAGTTCCGCAAGGGATATTCATTCATCAAGAGAAATACAACACTGAACTGTTAAAGAAATATTCTATGGACAATTGTTCTTCGGCTAAGGTCCCCATGGCCTTCGGATATAAGATCTCTGCTGATCCCTCAGGCGAATCTGTAGATCACAAGACTTATAGAGGAATCATAGGATCTTTAATGTACCTCACCGCAAGCAGGCCAGACATTGTCTTTGCAACAGGTGTATGCGCAAGGTATCAGGCTGACCCACAAGTGTCACATATGACCACAGCCAAACAGATACTACGGTACCTGAAAGGAAGCAAGTCTCTTGCACTATGGTACCCCGCAGGCAATGATTTCAGCCTTCAAGCATTCACAGATGCGGATCACGCCGGATGCAGACTAGATCGAAAAAGCACTTCAGGTGGATGTCAATTTCTGGGTGGAAGACTCCTCAGCTGGTCATAAAGGAAACAAAGTTGTGTATCTCTGTCTACCGCAGAAGCTGAGTATGTGGCCGCAGCCAGCTGTTGTTCTCAAGTCCTTTGGATGAAAACTCAACTATTGGACTACGGATATAGAATGTTGCGGATACCGATCTATTGTGACTCTGAAAGTGCTATAGTGATTTCTCATAATCCTATTCAACACTCCAAGACTAAGCATATTGAACTACGGTATCATTTCATCAAAGACCACATCTTGAAAGGTAACATTGAACTCATCTTTGTCCATACTCATGAAGAGATTGCTGATGTGTTCACAAAAGTGCTCGACTCCACAAAACTTAACACCTTCCTGCAAATGTTAGGAATAATGAATCCAGAACCGCAATTCTTTTTGAATTAATAGATACCGCAGACCATGCTTGGTCTCCGTTGCGGTTCTAACTGAAAGTTACTTATGATAGATGGTTTTGGTACCGCAGTCTATGTACCGCAACCATATATCATACTTATCTTTCATGGGTCCTTATTGTTTGTTATTACTAACCTTTTGTACAAGTGCTCTCCTCAGTTCCTATACTGCAGACATTCATCTGTTCATCCGCAATGACATCTGTTCATCCGCAATGACATCTGGTCATCCGCAATAAAGTGTCCATCCGCAATCACATTGATAATTTCTCAACTGTTTCATTAATCCTTGATTCATGGTATGCTATTTAATGATCCTTCATTAAATAAGAAAACATTAAATAAAAAAAAAACATTCCTTGAGAAACTGTCTCATTCTCCTTTTTGAATAAACCTTGTGTTAGACCTATTTTAGGTATGATGACAAAAAGAACGTTTTTCCATAAACACATCCTTAATCTGTCTTTTCCTCTTACCCAGCACGTCCCATCCGTTACAACTTCTTTTCCCCTCACCACACGATCACCTGACGTAATGATGTACGTCTGACTTTTCATTAAATGCAAATCCCTTTTGGTAAAATCTCAAAAACCTTTTTAAAACTGTTTCGTCTTATGTGGCTGAGATTTAATTTCCAATTCAAAAGATTCCCCCCAAACGACCTTTTACCTTATCCTTTCTTTTACCTAGGGTAAAAAACAGTTACTGTTCAAATTCACCCCTATATAAACCCTTCGTCTTCCCCAAATTCACTTTATGCTCTCTGAACATTGAATCTTCCCTCTCAAATTCCTTCAAGCACTCTATTTTCTACTCTTTCTCTGAAGCTCCTACAATGGTGAAATACGGTGTATCTAAGAAACAATCCAAGGCATCTGGATCAGTGAACCCTACTGGTCCAGACTCTCCCACGATTGCTTCAAGCAACTTCAGAGCTATATTCAAAGATCATTCAACCTACAATGCTCCGATCAAGCTGATGATCAAGTTTCTGAAGAATCATCCCCTGTTTGGCCCCTTCGATGCTTTCACGGACGTTGTCCCAATCTCAACCCTATTCAAATGTGCCTTCTCCTCCTATCGCCCACTCGAAAACCCACAAGAAGTCCATCTTAACCTTGTTGACGATTCTATGGTCATTATGTCCAAAGAAAAGTTTCTTTCTGCCATTAACCTCCTTGTTCATCCCTCCATCAAGATTTTCACCCCATCCATGGCGGACGTTACCTCTGCACTTTACCAAATGGGATATCAGAAGAAGATTAGAGGAATTGGGGAATTCAAGAAAAACCAATTGCCTGCGGTCTGGCAATTTGTTTGCCACTTCGTCATTCGGAGTCTATCCGGCAGAACCGGAGGCATGGATAATATGGGACTTAAACTTTTGGAGCTGGTGTGGAGTATTTTCACCGGTCATGACGTGAACTACGGGCAGATCCTATGGGACGACTTTCTTCAATACATTCGCAAGGTTCTGGTCCATCTGCATTTCAGACCTCCATGCGGATGCAGGGATCGACATGGGCAGTGACATCAATTTCTTTGTCCCCAAGGATCTCAAAAGGTACAATCCCTCCTCTGATCAATCTATTTTTGGACCAATTCGAAGACTTCCTACCCATATTCTTTCCACTCTTGGTCTTGAGACTGCTGATGTCTCTGATCATATTGAGGCTACGGAAGGTATTGCCCCATACCTTCCTACCCCGCCTCTTCAAAACCCATCTGCAATTATCAACCCTGAAGGTACCGCAGTCCCTTCTTCCACTATCGTAACATCCCGAAATTCAGGTAAAGCTATTTAACCCTTCTATCTTGTCAAGTTGTCAAGATTAGCCCCTTGAGTGAGTTCTTGTAGCAAATGAGTACGTTGGGCGTACTGAGAAGTACGTTGCGCGTACTCATGTGCTTAATTTGGACGCGGACTCGCCTGGGTACGTTGGGCGTACCCAGGGTTACGCTGGGCGTAACGGGTCCAGATGCAAATCCTAAATTTTTGGCTTGTGCACTATTTAAAGGATGCTAAGGCTCATTTCTCAGCCTCCATATCAGAGAGTGAAACCCTAAGAGAGCCTTCCATCGTCCTTAGCTTGAGTGTGTGTGTTTTGGAGCTAAAAGTGACTTGGTGTGTTAGTGAAGAAGAAGGAGAG
Source organism: Lactuca virosa (assembly GCF_052849685.1). NCBI lineage: Eukaryota > Viridiplantae > Streptophyta > Magnoliopsida > Asterales > Asteraceae > Lactuca > Lactuca virosa. Next base: position 193,909,041 of record NC_136430.1, read on the forward strand.
AAGCTTGTGGAGGCTAGGGCTTGAAGTGCAAGTTTGGATCTGAGATCTTTAGAGAAAGGAGCTTCATCTAGAGGTATAAAGTTCAAAACTTTCCTCTTTATTTGGTTTGATGTTGCATGGACCATTTCTAGGGTTAAAAGTCCCAAAGGTGGAGACTTTATGAGTGTAATGGACTCCATGGACCTAGATCTGTCCCATTTCAGTGATATTTGTGTTATAGATCCATAAAAATCCCAACTTGGTCGTTGTTATGAGGTCATGCTTGAGTTAGGAGCTTTCCAGGGATTGGAAATGGAATGTTATGGGTGTTGGTGACTTGTCCAACCATGCAAAGGCTTAAAGTTACCAACTTTATGGATTAAGAGGCTTAGAAATGGTCAGATCTAGAAGTTGGACGTGGGTCTTAACTGTTTAAGACCTCAAGAGCTTAAGAGTCTAAAACTGGGAGTTATGCGGGGCGTAATCCCAGTACGTGCGGCGTAAGGGGTCGTGCACCCCGTTTCTGTGAGGACGTCGGGTACGCTCAGCGTACATGTTTGGTACGCGCAGCGTAACCCGGAGGTTTGACTTTTGTTGACTTCTAGGGTTTGGTCAACGTTAGGGTCTTTGAGCCATGAGAGGGGTAAAATGGTCTTCTACCCTTCTGAGAGTACCAAGAAAGGGAATAGTCTAGCCTTGAGAGATGTATTTATTAAGAGTATTTATTTCATATGATTAGGCGGAGGCTAGGCCAGATTTTACAGAGTTCGAGATTACCGAGTTACCCGAGGTGAGTCTTCTCACTATACTTTACCTAGAGTGGTAATTAGAGTTATGTGACAGCGTATTTTGTATGCTTTTGCATGATGTGATTTCTATGTGATTTATGCTATGTATGTTACAGAGTTTACAGAGTTAGGACCGGAAGGTCCACAGAGTTAGGGCCAGAGGGCCTACAGAGTTATGGGGCTGGAGGGTCCCACTGAGACACATTGACCAGAGGGTCAACAGAGTTATAGCCTCGAGTGGCTAATATGTGTTGTGTGTGGTATTTTGGGGAACTCACTAAGCATTTATGCTTACAGTGTTGTGTTATGTGTTTCAGGTACAACTGAGGATCGCGGGAAGGCGCCGGCTTGATCAGTACACACATGAGGAGCTTTTACATATTACGATCTTGGGATGTGATGTTATGAATTGATTATGTGATACAATGATATTTTTATAACGATTATGAATGAAAGTGTGTTTTTAATTTTGTGAAAAATTATTTGAAAATTTGGGTGTTACAAGTTGGTATCAGAGCCTTGGTTTGAGGGATTCGGGTGCACCTTCGGGCGTATCTGAACTCAAACTGAGGATTTGAGAGATTTTCAAAATAAAATTAACAAAATTTTCTCAAGAGTAAAACATTTTTGAAAGAACAGAGCAGAGCAGTGTGTATGATCAGCCAGCGCCCGAACGGTGATTTCCCAAAATACCCTTACATTATGAGTTAAGAGATAAGTTATGTTATGTTATGCATGCTAGGGTAGGCCAGGTATTCTTATTAGGACTAGAGTGGCCTGATTTATGATGCTTTAGCCTAGGGGTTTTGCTGCTAGGAGATGCTTGAGAGTGAATAGATAGCAGCGAGGAGCTTATGAGAGATCTGCTAGAGAGTAGACTATGTATAGAGAGAGTAGAGTACTTGGGACTTGGGATCCTAGGAGGAGGACTTGGGGTGAATATTGATGCGGTGTGGATGGTAGTATTGGGCCCGTACTACCGAAGGCACAGGACCAGTGCGCAGCCCAAGTAAGAATCCTTAGGGTACTAGGGATCAAGTAGGAATGGGATATCGAGTGTGTGTACACTCGGGCGAGTCTTTGATATCTTGTGTTGTATTTCAGAGAGACATCATGGTTGGGACACGCCACAGGCCAGGGACTAGCAAGGGGGGTGTGAGCGATGAGGAGCTCCGCCAGATGATTCATGATGAGGTGGCTGCTGCCATCCGCGCTGAGATTCCAGAGATGTTCTGGTCTATCAAGACCACACTGATTGAGACTTTTGATGAGCGGTATGATGCTCTTACTGATGTTGTTGTTGCTGCAGCCACTGCAGCCGTTGCTGCTGCCAGGCTGCAGGGGGGTGACGCGTTGCTGTACCGGGAGTTCAGCAACACGAAGCCACCAGAGTTTGATGGGACTCAGGATCTGATAGCCACGTTGAGATGGATCTCTGACATTGAGGGGTGCTTCTACACATGTTCATGTCCGGAGCATCTGAGGGTACGGTTCGCTTTGAACCAGCTTCTCTTGGGAGCGAAGGATTGGTGGAAGTTTGTGACAGCACACTTCACTTCTGCAGAGCTCGCTGCGGTGACTTGGGAGAGGTTCACCACTATGTTTCGAGATGAGTACGTTCCCCCGGTGGAAAGGGAACGTTTGGCCCAGGAGTTTCTGACCCTCAAGCAGGGTACCGAGTCCGTTACGGTGATCACCAGGATGTTTCATGAGAGGGCGATGTTCTGCCCTGAGCACGTCTCTTCCGAGCAGGCACGCATTAGCAGATATTTGAGTATTTTGAGGAGAGACATCCGCGAGTTCGTGGTGAACTCGACATACCGGACATTTGCCGAGCTTCAGGCAAATGCCCGGAAGAGGGAGATTGAGCTAGAGACTCAGGCCAGGGAGGAGGCGGAGTCTCAGGGGAGGGATCGGCGACCGACACAGTCCCAGCCGGCTGCCAAGCGGGCTAAGCCCGCCGATTCGAGATCAGGGAACCAGAATGGCTGCACTTGTGGCAAGTGCGGCAAGGGTCATGAGGGGGTTTGTAGAGCAGGGTCTTGCTACAAGTGTGGCAAGGAGGGGCACATGGCCAAGGATTGCCCCAAGGGGTTTGTAGTCTGTTTTCACTGCAACCAGACCGGACACCGGAAGGCCGAGTGTCCGTAGTTGCGGGGGTCACCCCAGGGAGCATCGCAGGGATCTGCCCCTGCTGCTGTTCGAGCTACCGAGAGTCGGCCAGTGAAGGCCGAGGCGCCAAAGGCTCGCGGGAGAGCCTTCCAGTTGACAGCGGAGGAGGTCCGCGCAGCGCCAGATGTTGTGGCTGGTATGTATTCTTTCATATGTTTATTTTGAGTTTGTGGTGTTATGCTTATATTATGATATGCGTAGGTACATTTCTTGTGAGTTCTGTACCTGCTTTGGTGTTATTTGACGCGGGTGCGAGTCGGTCTTTTGTGTCGTTACCCTTTAGTCAGCACATCAGTATTCGTCGTGAGGCGTTGAGTCGACCTTTGCGGGTTTCCATAGCTGACGAGAGAGCAGTGTATGCCACGGATGTGATTCGAGGATGTGTACTCGAGATCTTTGGCGTTAAGTTTCCAATTAATTTGGTCCCGATTGCTATGGAAGATGTCTGTGTCATTGTAGGCATGGACTGGTTGAGTAGATTTGGAGCGGTTATCGACTGTGAGCGACAGCTGGTGACCATACGAGACCCTAGTAGGGGAGTTCTTACGGTTTATGGCGAGGGTACCCGTTCTGGGTCAGCATTTTGTTCAGCTGCGAGAGCGAGGCAGAGTCTACAGCAGGGCTGTAGTGGGTTTGTGGCTTATGTGGTGGATACGAGAGTAGGTGCAGAGAGACCGAGGTCGGTCGATGAGGTCCCGATAGTGCGTGAGTTCCCGGTTGTTTTTCTCGAGGAGTTGCCGGGAGTGCCTCCCGAGAGGCAGGTGGAGTTCCGTATTGATTTGGTTCCGAGGGCAGCGCCTATCGCCAAGGCGCCCTATTGCCTTGCACCTCCAGAGATGCAGGAGTTATCCTCGCAGCTTCAGGAGCTGCTGGGGAAGGGGTTTATACGGCCGAGTAGCTCGCCGTGGGGAGCGCCGATCCTTTTTGTCAAGAAAAAGGATGGTTCACACCGGATGTGCATTGATTACCGGGAGTTGAACAAGCTGACGGTCAAGAACCGTTACCCCTTACCGAGGATCGATGATTTGTTCGATCAGTTGCAGGGAGCGTCTTGGTTCTCCAAGATTGATTTGAGGTCTGGATATCATCAGATGAGGGTGCGTGATGAGGATATCCAGAAGACAGCGTTCAGGACTCGTTACGGGCATTACGAGTTCGTGGTGATGCCTTTCGGGCTCACCAATGCACCGACGGCGTTCATGGATCTCATGAACAGGGCGTGCAGGCCGATGTTGGATCGTTCGGTGATCGTGTTCATTGATGATATATTGGTGTATTCGAGATCCAGAGAGCAGCATGAGGAGCATTTGAGGGAGATCCTCGGAGTTCTGAGATCGGAGAGGCTTTACGCCAAATTCTCTAAGTGCGATTTCTGGTTACGAGAGGTCCAGTTTCTAGGACACCTCATCAACCAGAATGGGATATTGGTCGACCCGGCCAAGATTGAGGCGCTGATGAGTTGGGAGGCGCCGAGATCCCCTTCGGAGATCAGGAGTTTCCTGGGGTTGGCCGGTTATTATCGGAGATTCATCCAGGATTTCTCCAGGATTGTTGTTCCTCTCATCAGACTGACCCGGAAGGGCGTAGCTTTCAGTTGGGGCTCGGAGCAGCAGGCCTCATTCGAGACACTTCGCCAGAGATTGTACGAAGCCCCAGTGTTGACCCTTCCGGAGGGAATGGAGGACTTTGTGGTATATTGTGACGCGTCGATATCGGGACTGGGTGCGGTGCTGATGCAGAGAGGGCATGTGATAGCATACGCATCGAGGCAGCTAAAGCCTCATGAGACGAGGTATCCTACCCACGATCTGGAGTTGGGGGCTGTGGTTTTCGCCCTCAAGATCTGGCGTCACTATTTGTATGGGGTTCGGTGTGCCATATACACGGACCACAAGAGCTTGAAGTATATGATGGATCAGCCCAACCTGAACATGCGTCAGAGGAGATGGTTGGACGTGGTAAAGGATTATGAGTGTGAGATCCTGTACCATCTGGGCAAGGCTAACGTGGTAGCCGATGCCTTGAGTCGCAGGGCAGAGAGTGCCCCATTGCGAGATGTTTGTTTGAGGTTGACAGTGATGACTCCAGTGTTGGACACCATTCGGGAGGCCCAGGTAGAGGCCATGAGACCGGAGAACCACAAGAGAGAGCGGGTGATCGGTCAGATATCTGAGTTCATTGCCGATAGTCGGGGGCTTATGACCTTCCAGGGCTGGATTTGGGTGCCATTTGAGGGCAGGGCACGTGCCATTCTGATGGAGGAAGCGCACAGGTCGAGGTTTTCGATCCATCCTGGGGCCACTAAGATATATTTGGACCTGAGAAGAGACTATTGGTGGCCCTGTATGAAGAGGGATGTGGCGTGGTTTGTAGAGAGGTGCTTGACCTGTCGTAGGGTTAAGGCCGAGCACCAGTGCCCTCATGGCAAGTTGCAGCCACTTGAGGTTCCCCAGTGGAAGTGGGAACAAATTTCCATGGATTTTATCACCAAATTGCCAAGGACTGCGAGAGGCCTCGATGCAATTTGGGTGATCGTCGACCGGCTGACAAAGAGCGCTCATTTTCTTGCTATCAGTGAGAGCTCTTCCGCAGAGAGGTTGGCAGAGGTGTATGTGAGGGAGGTGGTATCGCGGCATGGTGTACCGATCTCGATCGTTTCAGATCGAGATGTGCATTTCACTTCCAGGTTCTGGAAGAAGTTCCATGAGGAGTTGGGTACTAGGCTGCATTTCAGTACCGCTTACCACCCACAGACGGACGGACAGAGTGAGCGGACGATTCAGATGCTCGAGGACATGCTTCGGGCATGTGTGTTGGACTTCGGAGGGAGTTGGGACACGTATCTGCCTTTGGCTGAGTTTTCCTATAACAACAGCCACCATTCGAGCATTGGTATGCCTCCCTTTGAGTTGTTGTATGGGAGGAGGTGTCGGACTCCCATCTTTTGGGGAGAGGTAGGGCAGCGAGTGATGGGTAGCACTGAGATAGTGCTTCAGACGACAGAGCAGATACAGCAGATTAGACAGAGGTTGCTAACAGCCCAGAGTCGCCAGAAGAGTTACGCGGATAGGCGTCGATCCGAGCTCGAGTTTCAGGTTGGAGATTTTGAACTCCTGAAAGTGTCTCCTTGGAAAGGAGTGATCCGATTCAGGAAAAGGGGCAAGTTAGGGCCCCGGTACATTGGACCGTTTAGGGTGATTGCGAGGGTAGGCAGGGTAGCATATCGTTTGGAGCTACCTGCCGAGCTGCGCCAGATCCATGATACCTTCCACGTGTCTCAGCTGAGGAAGTGTATAGCCGACGAGTCGGCAGTGGTACCGTTGGAGGATATCCAGGTGGACGCGAGTCTGAATTATGTTGAGAGACCGATCGCGATCTTGGACCGGAAGGTCAAGGTTTTGAGGAACAAGGAGGTGCCTCTGGTTCAGGTCCAGTGGCAGCATCGGAAGGGGTCCGAGCTGACTTGGGAGCCAGAGTCAGAGATGCGGGAGCAGCATCCGGAGTTGTTTTCGGCATGAGACTTCGAGGGCGAAGTCTGGTTCTAGTGGGGGAGAATTGTAACATCCCGAAATTCAGGTAAAGCTATTTAACCCTTCTATCTTGTCAAGTTGTCAAGATTAGCCCCTTGAGTGAGTTCTTGTAGCAAATGAGTACGCTGGGCATACTGAGAAGTACGTTGCGCGTACTCATGCGCTTAATTTGGACGCAGACTCGCCTGGGTACACTGGGCGTACCCAGGGTTACGCTGGGCGTAACGGGTCCAGATGCAAACCCTAAATTTTTGGCTTGTGCACTATTTAAAGGATGCTAAGGCTCATTTCTCAGCCTCCATATCAGAGAGTGAAACCCTAAGAGAGCCTTCCATCATCCTTAGCTTGAGTGTGTGTGTTTTGGAGCTAAAAGTGTCTTGGTGTGTTAGTGAAGAAAAAGGAGAGGAGCTTGTGGAGGCTAGGGCTTGAAGTGCAAGTTTGGATCTGAGATCTTCAGAGAAAGGAGCTTCATCTAGAGGTATAAAGTTCAAAACTTTCCTCTTTATTTGGTTTGATGTTGCATGGACCATTTCTAGGGTTAAAAGTCCCAAAGGTGGAGACTTTATGAGTGTAATGGACTCCATGGACCTAGATCTGTCCCATTTCAGTGATATTTGTGTTATAGATCCATAAAAATCCCAACTTGGTCGTTGTTATGAGGTCATGCTTGAGTTAGGAGCTTTCTAGGGATTGGAAATGGAATGTTATGGGTGTTGGTGACTTGTCCAGCCATGCAAAGGCTTAAAGTCACCAACTTTATGGATTAAGAGGCTTAGAAATGGTCAGATCTAGAAGTTGGACGCGGGTCTTAACTGTTTAAGACCTCAAGAGCTTAAGAGTCTGAAACTGGGAGTTACGCGGGGCGTAATCCCAGTACGCGCGGCGTAAGGGGTCGCGCACCCTGTTTCTGTGAGGACGCCGGGTACGCTCAGCGTACATGTTTGGTACGCGCAGCGTAACCTGGAGGGTTGACTTTTTTTTACTTTTAGGGTTTGGTCAACTTTAGGGTCTTCGAGCCATGAGAGGGGTAAAATGGTCTTCTACCCTTCTGAGAGTACCAAGAGAGGGAATAGTCTAGCCTTGAGAGATGTATTGAATAAGAATATTTATTTCATATGATTAGGCGGAGGCTAGGCCAGATTTTACAGAGTTCGAGATTACCGAGTTACCCGAGGTGAGTCTTTTCACTATACTTTACCTAGAGTGGTAATTAGAGTTATGTGACAGAGTATTTTGTATGCTTTTGCATGATGTGATTTCTATGTGATTTATGCTATGTATGTTACAGAGTTTACAGAGTTAGGACCGGAAGGTCCACAGAGTTAGGGCCAGAGGGCCTACAGAGTTATGGGGCTGGAGGGTCCCACTGAGACACATTGACCAGAGGGTCAACAGAGTTATAACCTCGAGTGGCTAATATGTGTTGTGTGTGGTATTTTGGGGAACTCACTAAGCATTTATGCTTACAGTGTTGTGTTATGTGTTTCAGGTACCAGTGAGGATCGCGGGAAGGCGCCGGCTTGATCAGTACACACATGAGGAGCTTTTACATATTACGATCTTAGGATGTGATGTTATGAATTGATTATGTGATACAATGATATTTTTATAACGATTATGAATGAAAGTGTGTTTTTAATTTTGTGAAAAATTATTTGAAAATTTGGGTGTTACAACTACTCTATCCAATCTTTCTCAAAGAAGAAAGCAATTGGCCTCCAAGAAGAAACAAAGAACTCCCAAGAAGGATGCTCCCAAAGCAACCCCACCCACCAAGAAACGTAAAACCAAACCAACCGCACCCACACCTGATAGTGATTCTGATGAGGATGCGCAACCAATTGCCATCCTTAAGAAAAGAAAAACCAATACCTCTGGCCATATGTGTGACCGGACTGATACCTCAGCCTCTCAAAAGGCTCCGGTAGTCGTTGGGGGTGGCCGCAGACCCATTCAACACCACTATCCTTTTCCAATCAGACTCAGAAAGTGAGTCTGATTCACCACATCGTGGAGACTCCCCCCAATTCACTCCCATGAGGATGACACTGGTGCACGCCCTAAGGTCTCCCGGGCTTCCCGACTGCATTTCTTTTCACTTGAGGAGTTGCGCTCCATCCTCTTGAACATAACCCAAACACTTCAAACACCTCCCCAACCGCAGGGCACTTCTTCCGCCCTAGCCAGAACTGAGCCGAGGCCAAACTTGACTACGGGTCAAGGAGACCAAGGAAGCTCAGGAAATCCTACTCTGCTTACATCCGCAGCAGATGGTTTAGGCACGGTGAGCACAAATGTGCAAGGATCTGTGAACCCGAAGGACACTTCGGTGCGATTTCAAGGATTTGACGAGGATGAATCAAACGACTCATGGTTACGCTACACTCCTGTAACTGAGTCAGAAATCAAGAAATATGTCGCTTTCAGGAGGGCATTCCAAGCACGCAAGGAACAACAGATCAAGCAACAACAACAAAAGGAACAAGAAATCCAGTCAGTGGCTAAGTATTGGGAAGATGCAATCAATAATGCCAATACCGTAGCCACCATTCTGAAGGTTCAAGACTGGATGACCGAGATGGCTGAGACAATCCTCAAAGCTCAAGCAACAGGTGAAGGTGCAGGCCCCTCCAGAGTAACTCCAACTCCAACTCCAAATCCAATTCCAACTCCAACAGTTCATGAATCACAAGACGAAGGAACCGCAATAGAAGTCAGTTCTGCTCCCACCTTCGGTCTTGATGATGATACCATTCAGGAGGTAAACAAACCCTCTCCCTCTGATGATGACCTTATGATGTTCGATGAAGAAGAGGAATACAGTGGCTCTCACCATTCAACTTCTAAACCCAAAGAGAAAAAGAAAAAGAAGAAGAATTTTGTCACAAGAAAAGAGTTTCTGAGCTTACAAGCAAAAGTTGATCAAATTCTAGCTGCGGTCAAGCCAACTCAACCGCAACAAGAAGACACCCCCGGACCGCAGTCACTAATCGAACAGATAGAGCGCTTGGAAACGCGTGAGCGATTGGCTGCTGAGAGAATTTCTCTCAAAGTTGAAATGGGAATCCGGTCCCTTGACAACAATCGCATAGCAGATCACAAGGACTTCATGGCTGTTGCGGAACGCCTCATCTCTAAGGTGACCGCAATCAAGAAAGATCTCCAAGCAGTCATTGCGGATCAAGCCTCACAGTCTCAAAAACTGATAGCTGAGACTCACACTGCGTATGAGTCCACTATCTCAGTTCTTCAAGCTACAATCAATAGACTGCAACGATCCCTATCCTCCAACTTCCATGGTCCCGAGATTCTTCAGCTCACCAAGGAAATTCATAGACTGCTCTTCAACTCCTCCATTCCCAATAATCAACAGTTGGCCGATGCCCTCAAATCTCAATTTGAAGACGTTTTTGCCAAAGTTGATGGCCTTCGAAAATGGCTTGAGGAAGCCCCTGGGTTGCATTCCTCAAGAGGGGGAAGTGAATACAAAGTCCATCACAGTGAAGAAGAAGTCCATCATTCACATCACTCCATCTCACAGCATCAGAGTCCCCCCATCATCACCGAAAAAATTCCTACACCGCAACCATCTCATCACACTCCATCTCATCAGAGTCCACCTCAAAATGAGACCACGGTTGAGAAACCAGAGACTCCCCCTCACTTCAAAAACCTGGTTGAGCACATGTCCTCTCCAAGCTCAAATGACTCCCCTGCCACCACCCAAAGGAAAAAAGATTGGAAGGCAGCTAAACTTGCGGAGCTCATATGGAGAGAATGCGGTTTTGATACCATCATGGACGAATCCTTGATAAACTCTTGGATCAATCCTCACCGCAGACTGCTGGATAAAGACTACAGACCTCACCTCACCTATGCTGAACCCCCTTCGGATGGCTACTGGGATGTTCCAATCTCCCCAAATGCCAAATACTTCACGGTGTTCGAGCAATTCGACCGCAGCCTTCCAGACCACAAAAGACTACCAATGGAATTTGAGAGACTTAGTCTTTTTTATGCTAAGCATGCCTCTCCCATTGAGAAAATATGGTCTAACGATAGACCATCCGCAGTCAAGAACTACAAGATTCGGAAGTTCATGAAGGCTGACTTCATCCAGTACACCCTCACTAGAAGGGGACACAACTATGTCCGCACCCAAGCTGACTTCCCTTGCATGAATCCGAAAGAAGTCTTTCTCATAGCTAAGGTGTTTCAGAACAAGTCGGAGAAGCATCCGAAGATGAAGATTGCGCTTGAAAGGGGTAATACCATTTTGAAGGAAACGGTCTGTGATTTTGCTAAAATCGACGCAGACATCTACCCCACCATTGCCAAGAAATTTGATCTGCCACCACTCGATCCTGCACCAATGCCTACTGAAGGCTATCAAGAAAGATCCTTAGGTGCAACCAAATTTCCTGAACTTGGAGTCATTTTCAAAAGGAAAATCGATAATGTCAAATACTTCATTCCTATGACTGCCATGCATCGCCTCACCAGGAAGCAACTTGATATCTGCCGAACCGCAGTTGAAAAATCGAAGCACACGACTGCAGAAGTCAAGTTTGAGATTTTAAGGAGAATCATCTGGTTGGAAAACATCAGGAAGTTTTGGTGGATCCTGATCAAGTTTCTTAAACTTGATAGCTGAACAAAAGTTAAAAAGGTCACTTAGGGGGAAATTGTTGAATCATAAAAAGTGACCCTCTTGAACTTCAGCTACCGCAGCCATCAAGCACCCGCAGTCGAGCTCCTTCATCAGCAACCGCATCCGGAGTCCCTACCTACCGCAGTCACTTTACTAGATTACTTTACTTGTCTTTTATTGTAATACTCTCTATTATCCAGTATGCCTTGCATGGCTACTCTTAGAGATGTGATCTAGTGTACTTCGTGAGTCTCTATAAATAGAGCTCATTCTCTTGTATTCAATGACATGCATCTATCTATTCTTAATACACATCTCTGAAGTTATCTTTTCTATCTCTCTATCTAATTACTCATCCCTTCTTACTCTCAAACCTTACTAGAGTACAATTGATTATAACCTCTCTTCGGAGCAAGTCTTTTGTGACTTAATCACTAAGTTTGATCTTCCTTATTAACTTGGTTTGAATGCATTCCTTGTTATGAATCAACTTATGTGTATACTTGATATAACAATTGTTGTCATTTCTATTTCTTTACTTTTCCGCAACTAACTCTCTAACTATCTAACTCTAACTTATTAATATTATTGTTGAGCTTTTAGATCCTTCGAGATTAACTATTCCGCAATCTACTTGTTCTAACGTTTTTTCAAGTGTGTCTCTATATTTTTTCTCTCAACAGGTATTCGACTCATCTCAGCTATCTCAGCCTCTGTACTCGGACTCTGCGCTTTACTCAGTTTGGCATTTCTCTGCATCGGTAAGTCACCCTTCTTGGAACCCTTTATGCTGAATCTTTTCAACACCTTATCCAAGTAGGTACTTTGACTAAGTCTAATTAGTCTCTTACTCCTGTCTCTCAATATCCCTATCCCAAGAATATAGGCAGCTTCTCCAAGGTCCATCATAGCGAAACACTTCCCAAGCCAGGACTTAACCTCCTGCAAAGTTGGGATGTCATTTTCTATGAGTAGTATGTCATCCACATACAATACCAAAAAGCTAACTATGCTCCCACTAGCTTTGACATATACACAGGACTCATCCTTGCTTCTCGAAAAGCCAAACTCTTTGACTTTCTCATCGAAACAAAGATTCCATCTGTGAGATGCTTCTTTCAATCCATAAATAGATTTCTCAAGATTACACACTCTATTAGGGTACTTTTCATCGATAAAACCCTCTGGCTGGCTCATGTAAACATCCTCAGCCAACATTCCATTAAGGAAAGAGGTTTTGACATCCATTTGCCATATTTCATAATCATGAAATGCAGCTATGGCTAGCATAACCCTAATAGACTTAATCTTCGCTACTGGCGAGAAGGTCTCATCATAATCAACTCTTGGACTTTGAGTAAAGCCCTTCGCAACCAGTCGCGCCTTATAAGTGCGTACTTTCCCATCCATGTCGGTCTTCTTCTTGAAGATCCATTTGCACTCGACTGTTTTACGACCCGGTACATTGTTAACCAAGTTCCAAACTTGATTGTCATACATGGACTGAATCTCGCTGTCCATAGCCTCTTTCCATTTGGCCGACTCGAGTCCCGCCATGGCTTCCTTGTAGTTGTTAGGTTCATCCAAATTTACCAGTGTGCTATCACTGATAAATGTATCACCTTCTGCAGTAATATGGAAACCATAGAACTCAGGTGGAACACTAACCCTACCAGAACGCCTCAGAGGTACATACTTGTCAATTGGCTCAACATGAGTATCCTCCTCAGGTTGATCACTAGTGTTTGAGGTTCCTTCACCGCTTAACTCTTGAATCTCTTCAAGGTCAATTTGCCTCCTACTGTCTCCTTGGCCTATAAGCTCTCTCTCGCGAAAAACTCCTCTCCTCGCAACCAAGACAACATTTTCACTCGGTCTTTAGAAGATATAACCAAAGGATTTATGTGGGTGGCCGATGATAATACACCGCTCACTCCGAGGTTCGAGCTTGTCGTGAGTCTCGCGCCTCACGAAAGCCTCGCAACCCCAAACCTTGATGTGGTCTAAAGTAGAAGCCTTCCTAGTCCACATCTCGTGAGGTGTTTTGGAAACCTTCTTGGTAGTCTTCAAGGCATACCCCCAGAATGAGATTGGTAACGAAGCTCGACTCATCATGGAATGAACCATGTCCAACAAGGTTCGGTTGCGCCTCTCAGCCGTACCATTAAGCTGTGGTGTCCTAGGTAGCGTCAACTATGAAACAATTCCACATTCCTTAAGATAGTCAAGGAACTCGATACTAAGATACTCACCACCTCGATCGGATCGGAGCATCTTTATCTTCCTACCCAGCTGATTCTCCACTTCCTGTTTAAACTCTTTGAATTTCTCAAAGGTTTCTAACTTAGGCTTGATTAAGTAGACATAGCCATATCTACTATAATCATCAGTAAAAGTTACATAGAAGTGGTTAGCATCCCTTGTGGCGGTTCTGAATGGCCCATATACATCGGTGTGTATGAGATCCAACAAACCGCCCCTCTCACAAGTACCAGTGAAGGGAGATTTAGTCATCTTTCCAAGTAAGCAAGATTCGCAAGTGACGTCCGACCTTAAGTCGAATGACTCCAAAACTCCAGCCATTTGGAGTTGGCCCATGCACTTCTTGCTAACATGTCCAAGACGACAATGCCACAAGAATGCTTTATCCAATTCATTGGAAGAATCGATATGCAACACATCATTTCCTAAGTTTTCTACAACATTCACAGTTTCATATATACCATTACAAGGTAATGCTTTAAAATAAAAACATCATTATAATAAGCATTTATTGAACCAATTTCATTATCAAACGAAAATGTGAAACCTTGTTTGTACAAACCATGAAAGGAAATAATATTTCTCACCATATCAGACGAGTAGCAACAATTACTCAAATCTATTCCTAACCCACTAGTAATCAATAAATAGTAAAATCCAATCTTGGTGACAGGTGAAACCTTCCTATTCCCCATGATCAAGTTTATCTTCCCGTGCTCCACATCTTTACTTCCTTTTAGGCCCTACACATCAAAACAAATGTGAAATCCACAACCTGTGTCAAGCACCCAAGAGTTAGAATGTGATGAGTTTTGTCACACCCCAAAACCGGAACGGCGGAAACGTTCTGGGGTGGAGGACGTCATGTACAGTATCATAACAATGCATAATAGTAAAGACAAGAAACAACATCCATTGCATTAATATAATAATTGTAATACAAGCGTGTTCTGAATAGTTTGTAAGACACCAAAATGTATAATCAAAATAAAGACGAGTCTTGTATGTGCTCCATCTTCTCAAAAGCTTCATCTATACCTGTCTATTGATGACCTGAGAATACAAGTTATTTTGAAAGAGTTTATCAGCATAAAGCTGGTGAGTTCATAAGTATTTAGTGTCATTGCTTGTATAAAAATGTTTGTAACAACTTAATGTAGTAACTGATTTCAAATGTTTGTAAATAGTATACTCCCTAGAAAATCCTATATTTTCCAGTAAAAATGTAGTCTTCTACCAAGACCCGATTGTTTGTGTATTTGTTCCTTATGTAGTGTAAGAGTTTTTCCTCAGTGAAACTATCATTATAAAAATATAGTTTATTTAAACGTGTATGTGACAAAATCACAGTGTAATGAAATACAGACTCCAGGTAGTACTAAATGTACAGTACACCTCGGGGAGTCTAAAGTAGTAACATGTAGACTCCAGGTGGTATTAAATGAACAATACGCCTCGAAAAGTCTATTGTTGCCTTTAATTCTTAATTGGTTAATTAAAGGTTTGAATGTGAACTAGTGTGTAACCATGCTGATCGACGGCTGAATAACGGATGACCCTCCAAGTCATATATAGTGAGGTAACATTTTGTCACCCCTTGGCCTTTCGGCTGGGACTATAGCTAGTAGTCGGGATGTGGGAGTGTCTGTCACGTATAGATCTATACACATAATGCCTGCTCTCCCTCCAGGAGACTCTGGTTACAAGGTGATAGCACAATAAAGTGTCGTATCGAGAAGTAGTATGTCACATTCTGTTTATAGTATTCAAATGTTTATGTAGTATGTCATAGTGTAGTAATGTTTTCTCTGTACTAGTGTATAGTATGTTCTCTTGTATAGTGTATAGTATGTTCTATTGTATAGTGTATAGCATGTTCTCTTGTATAGTGTATAGCGTGTATTGACTTATAACTGTACTGGCTCTTGAATGTGCCATTGTAATAGTAGTAGTGAGTAGTAAAACCTTAACTATACCTATTATAGTTAAATAGTAATGTGGTAGGTATGCCTTTGCTACACAAAGGTAATGAACTGAAGTGAAATCTTTTATATCTAACACATATATACATGATATATAACTAAGATTTCAACGACATTCGGACAAATAACAGGATACCCTAAGTCCACAACCAAACAAGGAACAGGAAATAAGGTGAGCTATCAGTCCTAAGTCCTTCAAGTCTTACTTATATAAATATATTAGTATAGATATGAGTTTGAAAACAATGCAAGTTTAAAAGAGTTTTGGAAACATTTTTAGTATTTAAAAGTTTAATAAAAGGTTTTAAAACGCTTGAAAACCATAATTTTGATAGTAACTTGAAAGTAGTAGTAAATCTTTATGTTTGTTCTAGTCATTTATCACATGTGATTAAAGCAATAACTAGAATATTTCAACTTGTATTCCCCCCATAAAAGCATTTAAAATCATTTAAAAGGTTGATTAAGGGGTATGAACTCACCTATAGTGAGTGATTTGGATGGAAGTGTCGGATAGGATGCTAAGTGTCAAGTGAGGACTTGAACACACACACGGATCCTATTTAACATGTACTGATACATATATGTATCCAATTAGTCATTTAACAACCCATTTATCAAGTAAAGACACCCTAATACAAGGATAACACTTTGATTCAAGTGCTAGGAGTACTAAAGGTTTGTATCTAAAGAGAGTATGGCCTCACATTGGAGTTTACTTCCCATTTGGTAATAATACATGAGTTTACGGTTTTTGGTTTTTTCCCCCATGAGTTTACGGCCGTAAACTCATGGTAATTTGTACCATTGTGTGTTTTAAGGTCTTATACCCCTCAAGGAAGTGATTTAGGTTTGTATGCAAGGCTTAGGAAAGGACTAGGGCTTAAAATGGCCCTTCATTGGAGTTTATGGTTCATGGACCACTCCCTTGGAGTTTACGGTCGTAAACCCATGAGTTTACGGCCGTAAACTCATGGTAACTCCTACCCTTTCGTGGTTTGGGGTCTTTAGCTCATGCATGCAAGGTTCTAGTCCAATATCCAAGTCCTAGAAGGTGTTGGTGGCAGTTATACACCACTTGATGGTGTTTACGGTTCAAGGAGATGCAATGACCGTAAACCCATGTGTTCTTGGGGGTTTTTGATGTTTGTCAAAGGTTTAACAAGTATTCTAAGTAAGTAACTAGTTAGGAGGAGTGTACTTACTTATAGGAAGCTTGTAAGAGTGTTTAAGGCCCAAAAACACTAGTGTGTGTTCTTGGTGTTCTTGGTGTTTTGAAGAACACTTGAAGATCTATGAAAAAGACAAGATTTCATGGATGAAATCATGTATAACTACTAGATGAAGTGTTATAACAACAAAACAAGAGAAGAAACACTTACATTTTTGGAAGATTGGAAGAAATTTGTTATGATACTTGAGAGAAAAGTTGGGTGTTCTTGAGCTTGGAAGT
Source organism: Lactuca virosa (assembly GCF_052849685.1). NCBI lineage: Eukaryota > Viridiplantae > Streptophyta > Magnoliopsida > Asterales > Asteraceae > Lactuca > Lactuca virosa. The sequence continues at coordinate 193,925,858 of NC_136430.1, forward strand.
GTAAAGTGAGGAAGTGGGGAGTAAACTCATGCCTTAAGCATGAGTTCAAGGTCAAGAGGAGTTTACGGCCCAAACTCCCCAAGTTTGGCCGTAAACACCTTGTTATGGTGTTGAAGTGTTTATTTGTTACACATTTCCCATAGAAGATACTTCCTTTTATTTGTCCTTTTGACGAATTTTAAATAAAACCACCCAAACATGCTTTAAACCGGCCAAAAATGTACTGAAATGAATTTGACTAATATTTGCAGTGCTTGACTGTAGAGTTTATACAAATGAAAATTTCGGGTTGTCACATCATCCCCCCGTTAGAGGGAATTTCGTCCCGAAATTAGAGTTCAAGCACCTAAGTTATTACAATATAACTAAGTAAAAAGATGAGGATATTTAAGTTTCATTTGATCATCGCGCTACCAAGTGAACTCCGATCCTCGTTTGGCGTTCCAACAAACCTTCACGATTGGGATGCGGCTTTGTTTCGTTCGTTTGACCTCTCGGTCCATGACCTCTACAGGTTCTTCCACGAAGTTGAGGCTCTCGTCGATCTCGATCTCGTCGAGTGGGATTACAAGAGTCTCGTCAGATAGGCACTTTTTCAAGTTTGAGACGTGGAAGGTAGGATGTACGTTACTAAGCTCGTGGGGTAGGTTGAGTTTGTATGCTAGAGGGCCGATTCTAGCGATAATCTCGAAAGGCCCTATGTATCTTGGATTTCGCTTTCCACGCTTTCCGAAGCGTGTCAAGCCCTTCCAGGGTGAGACTTTCAAAAGGACTTGGTCTCCAACCTAGAATTCCAAAGGTTTCCTCCGTTTGTCTGCGTAGCTTTTCTGTCGGTCTCTAGAGGCTTTCAATCATTCATGAATCTGAACGATCTTCTCTGTCGTTTCCCGAATGATCTCCGGACCTGTGAGAGTGCTGTCAGGAACTCATCCTTTAGCTAACTGGGTGTCACCCACCTCAGCCCAGCACAGAGGGGATCTGCACTTTCGGCCATAGAGGGCTTCAAATGGAGCAGCCTTTATGCTCGTGTGATAACTGTTGTTGTAGGAGAATTCAACAAGGGGTAAGTGAGTATCCCATGCCTTCCCAAAGTCTATCACGCAGGCTCGCAGCATATCTTCTAATGTTTGAATGGTCCTCTCACTTTGTCCGTCGGTTTGTGGATGATAGGCTGTACTCATGTCCAACCTCGTACCTAAGGAGCTTTGTAGTGACTGCCAGAACCTCGAAGTGAATCTACTATCTCTATCTGACATAATAGATATAGGAACACCATGCAGTCGTACGATCTCCCTAATGTATGTTCTTGTGAGTTTTTCCATCTTGTCCGTTTCCTTGATAGGCAGGAAGTGTGCAGATTTGGTCAATCTGTCGACGATGACCCAAATGGTATCAAGTCCACTCGTTGTCTTGGGCAACTTGGTTATGAAGTCCATAGTGATCCGCTCCCACTTCCATTCAGGTATCTCCGGTTGGTGGAGTAGACCTGGTGGTTTCTGGTATTCGACCTTGACCTTGGCGCAAGTAAGGCATTTACTCACGAAGGTAGCGATCTCCGCTTTCATGTTAGGCCACCAGTATAACTTTTTAAGATCCAGATACATCTTATCTAAACCTGGGTGGACGGAATATCGAGTGTTGTGTGCTTCCTTCATGACCAAGTCTCTGAAGCCACCGTGTCTCGGTGTCCAGATCCGGTCCATGAGATATAAGGGTTCGTCACCCTTGACTTCCAAGTTCTTATCCATTCCACGCAGGGATTCTCCCGCCACATTTTCAGGTTTTAAGGCATCGAGCTGAGCCTCCTTAATCTGTGCGGAAAGATGCGAATGGATAGTCATGGTGAATGACTTGACTCTTCGGCCAGAATATTCTTTCCGACTTAGGGCGTCTGCTACTACGTTGGCTTTACCCGGGTGATAACGAATTTCGCATTCGTAGTCATTGAGTAGTTCGACCCACCGTCGTTGTCTCATATTGAGCTCCTTCTGGTTGAATATGTGTTGTAGGCTTTTATGGTCTGTGAAGATAGTGCTCTTTTTACCATACAGGTAGTGTCTCCAGATTTTTAGGGCCAACACGGCCGCTCCTAATTCGAGATCGTGTGTGGTGTAGTTGACCTCATGTGTCTTCAGCTGTCTTGAGGCGTAGGCGATGACCTTACCTCGTTGCATCAGAACACAGCCGAGCCCCTGGTTGGATGCATCGCAGTATACCACGAAGTCTTATATCCCTTCGGGGAGGGATAGTATCGGTGCGGTGCATAAGGCTCGCTTCAGCGTTTGGAACGCCTTCTCTTGTTTCTCTTCCCAGTCAAAGGCCACGCCTTTCTGGGTCAATGTTGTAAGGGGTTTCGTAATTCGAGAGAAGTTCTGAATGAACCTGCGGTAGTAGCCAGCGAGACCTAGAAATTGACGAATTTCCGTAGGCGTCTTCGGTGCTAACCAGTTCTCGATGGCTTTAATTTTGGAAGGGTCCACGTGGATTCCTTCTTCGCTAACCACGTGTCCCATGAATTCGACTCTTCGGATCCAAAATTCGCATTTAGAGAACTTCGCATAAAGCTTCTCTGATCGTAAGGTTCCTACGACTTGTCGTAAATGATCGCTATGTTCCTCCTTATTTCGAGAGTAGATAAGTAGGTCATCGATGAAAACGATGACGAACTGATCCAAGTAAGGACGGCATACCCTATTCATTAAGTCCATGAATACTGCGGGCGCATTGGTCAATCCGAATGGCATCACTACGAACTCGTAGTGTCCGTAACGAGTTCGGAAGGTTGTCTTCGGAACATCCTCCTCAAGCACTCGTAACTGGTGATACCCGGATCTTAGATCAATCTTAGAAAAGTAGCTCGCCCCTTGCAGCTGGTCAAATAAATCGTCTATGCGAGGAAGAGGGTAACGATTCTTGACTGTAAGCTTGTTGAGCTCCCTGTAATCGATGCACATACGGAACGATCCGTCTTTCTTCTTTACGAACAAGACTGGTGCTCCCCAGGGTGAGAAGCTTGGTCTTATAAAGCCCTTGCTGAGCAGTTCGTTAAGTTGACCGGACAGTTCTTGCATCTCAGCAGGTGCTAGACGATAGGGCGATTTGGCTACGGGGGTCGCTCCTAGAATTAAGTCGGTCCGGAACTCAACTTGACGTTGCGGGGGTAGCCCTGGGAGTTCTTCCGGAAAGACGTCGGGAAAATCGCGTACTACGGGGAGGTCTTTTAGGTCTTTCGTTTTCCGGTTGGTATCGACAACGTGCGCCAGGAATGCACGATATTCCTTACGCAGGTACTTTTGGGCTTGAATAATCGAGATGATACGAAGGCTCGTACTGGGTTTGTCTCCGTAGATCAATAAGGTTTCGCTATTTGGTAGGTTCAGGCGGACTGCCTTTTCGAAGCACAGAATATCGGTATGATGGAGACTCAACCAGTCCATGCCCACAATGGCATCGAAACTCTTGATCGATACGGGTATGAGGTCGATTGGGAATGAATAGTTATCTAGCGTGAGGGTACAACCTATGTAAATTTCGTTAGAACTCTCTGTCTTTCCGTTAGCCATTTCTACGATGAAGGTTTCTTTTAGTGTTTGCGGTGATTGTTTAAGTAAGTGTTTAAATTTTTGGTTTACGAAGCTCCTTTATGCCCCACTATCGAATAGGATACAAGCATAAGAGTTATCGAGAATGAACGTACCCGTGACTACTGTGGGGTCTTCCACGGCTTTCAGACAGTTTCTTTTGAAGTGCCCTGTCTCGCCACACCCGTAGCAGGCTTAACTCACTCCTGTACCGGGAACCTGGGTGATGGGTTTGGGTTGTGTTCTGCAAAACCGGGCGGTATGGCCCTTACGGTCGCACTTAGTGCAGTGCATTTCACGGCAGGGGCCGTTATGATGGAAGGAGCACTTGGTGCACTTGGGTAGGCTCCCTGCATATTGTTTGGCTGGTACTGGGGCAGCAGGAGTAGTGGCAGCATGGACAGCCACAATCTGTTGGTTCTTGGAAGAGGGTTGATTTGATCTGCCCTTCTTCCGGTCCCAATGCTTCCTTTTGTTGTCGGTCGTGTTGGTTGGTGCTGGGGCAGTAGTTGTGGTCGTTGTTGGGAAAGAAGGAACCTCATGATCGATGAGCCTTTGGGCCAATTCCTTGGCACTATCAAAGGTCGCAGGGTGTGATGATAGAACGTTCCCTTGATATGGGGGTACCAGACCCCAGATGTATCTTTCAATCTTTTTGTTTTCGTTGGGGACCATGTTAGGACATAGAGCCACCAGGTCGCAGAACCTGGCTGTATAAGCCACTATGTCGGAACCCTTCATTTTGAGGTTCCACAGTTCCTCCTTGAGCTTCTGAATTTCGCCCATCGGGTAGTACTCCCTTGTCATAAGGTCCTTTAGTGTATCCCAGCGCATGGCGTTGGCTGTTACCAGTGAGAGTGATTTGACATGGCCATTCCACCACGTCAGGGCCCTTTCAGTGAAGGTGCAAGCAGCGAACTTAATCTTGCTTCCTTCGGGGCATGAGCACATCTCGAAGATTGCTTCTGTTCTCTCGATCCATTGGGACAATGCAATGATCCCTGTGGTTCCGTTGAAGTAGGTTGGTTTGCAGCTGATGAAATCTTTATAGGTACACTCTCGTGTACGCGGATGGATTTCACCATGGCTAGAGTTGGTGCCAGTCCCCGCTCCACTAACGCCACTAGAGTTTACTTGGGCCATGGCGGCGGTCACAGCTGCCTGAAACATCACCGCATCGAACTGCAGAGGGGGTGATGGTGGTGGAGTTTGATTTGCAGGTCTGCCCTTGGTCGGACGAGGACGAGGCAGCATCTTTTACTGAAAGCGGATAGAGATGATGATAATAGTAAGAATCAATTGTAAGTATGATGAGAGTGTTTCATGGATTAGATAACTGCCAATATTACTGGTATTAATGATGTAAAATGAGTTCGGGGAAAAATGACCTAACAGTAGGTCTTACATCAAACCATATAGAAAAATGTTGGCAGTTTAGAAGTCTAGTTGGAGTACTTTAAAAGTTAGGAATGTATATAGACAGATGGAATGGAGATACTGAAGAGTAAGGCTATTCCTTTAAGAAAAGAAAGGATGAGAAGATAATCTCCTACTGGCGATGGGCACCCCCTTGGGCGAACCCTTAAGTCAGCCATGCTATCTATGCGAGAATGAGGAAAGAATAGTTAATAGACGTACTAATCTAAGATAATTATAAGATGATCGTTATTAGTTAATTCAGTACTTGCATAGTGCATACTAATTACATGCAACCAAAGCAGGATAGACCTTCGAATAAGTGACCCTAACTCTAAATCCACAACCAAACAAGGAACAGGAAATAAAGCAAAGATCACGGATTCTAAGTCTATAGTGCCTTAGTCGTATGTAACCTTAGAGTATCCACTTAGCAACTATTTCCCTACTAGTAACGACCTTTTTAGTTCTCACATACGTAATTTATAGTAACACAGAATACTCCTATAGTATTCTGTTCTAATGTTCCCATTGTAGTAGTGTTGGTAAGTTTTTAGACTTGTTGCAACACTACAATCATCCTTAGGCACATGCTAGTCACTCCTCAGAAAATATAGTTGATCAGGCTATATCCCCTTAGGTTTGACTATATGTCTCTAAGCCTAATTGTGATGCTCAACAATCATAATACTTTTGTTCTGTTCTAGTATGATACTGACCTTGGTATGAATAGATGTATATATACTTAGTTAAATATTTTATTATTTAAAAGTATAATTTCTTGGTCAGAGTCTGTTAATCCCGTTGTGTTTATAGTTTGTATATCTTTTATGGGTTGATATACTCGATTCACTATAAACAATGCTCTGATACCAATCTGTCACACCCCAAAACCGGAACGGCGGAAACATTCTGGGGTGGAGGACGTCATGTACAGTATCATAACAATGCATAATAGTAAAGACAAGCAACAACATCCATTGCATTAATATAATAATTATAATACAAGCGTGTTCTGAATAGTTTGTAAGACACCAAAATGTATAATCAAAATAAAGATGAGTCTTGTATGTGCTCCATCTTCTCAAAAGCTTTATCTGTACCTGTCTACTGATGACCTGAGAATACAAGTTATTTTGAAAGAGTTTATCAGCATAAAGCTGGTGAGTTCATAAGTATTTAGTGGCATTGCTTGTATAAAAATGTTTGTAACAACTTAATGTAGTAACTGATTTCAAATGTTTGTAAATAGTATACTCCCTAGAAAATCCTATATTTTCCAGTAAAAATGTAGTCTTCTACCAAGACCCGATTTTTTGTGTATTTGTTCCTTATGTAGTGTAAGAGTTTTTCCTCAGTGAAACTATCATTATAAAAATATAGTTTATTTAAACGTGTATGTGACAAAATCACAGTGTAATGAAATACAGACTCTAGGTAGTACTAAATGTACAGTACACCTAGGGGAGTCTAAAGTAATAACATGTAGACTCCAGGTGGTATTAAATGAACAATACACCTCGAAAAGTCTATTTTTGCCTTTAATTCTTAATTGGTTAATTAAAGGTTTGAATGTGAACTCGTATGTAACCATGCTGATCGACGGCTGAATAATGGATGACCCTCCAAGTCATATATAGTGAGGTAACATTTTGTCACCCCTTGGCCTTTCGGCTGGGACTGTAGCTAGCAGTCGGGATGTGGGAGTGTCTGTCCCGTATAGTTCTATACACATAATGCCCGCTCTCCCTCCAGGAGACTCTGGTTACAAGGTGATAGCACAATAAAGTGTCGTATCGAGAAGTAGTATGTCACATTCTGTTTATATTATTCAAATGTTTATGTAGTATGTCATAGTGTAGTAATGTTTTCTCTGTACTAGTGTATAGTATGTTCTCTTGTATAGTGTATAGTATGTTCTATTGTATAGCGTATAGTATGTTCTCTTGTATAGTGTATAGCGTGTATTGACTCATAACTGTACTGGCTCTTGAATGTTCCGTTGTAATAGTAGTAGTGAGTAGTAAAACCTTAACTATACCTATTATAGTTAAATAGTAATGTGGTAGGTATGCCTTTTCTACACAAAGGTAATGAACTGAAGTGAAAGATTTTATATCTAACACATATATACATGATATACAACTAAGATTTCAACGACATTCGGACAAATAACAGGATACCCTAAGTCCACAACCAAACAAGGAACAGGAAATAAGGTGAGCTATCAGTCCTAAGTCCTTCAAGTCTTACTTATATAAATATATTAGTGTAGATATGAGTTTGAAAACAATGCAAGTTTAAAAGAGTTTTGGAAACAGTTTTAGTATTTAAAAGTTTAATAAAAGGTTTTAAAACGCTTGAAAACCATAATTTTGATAGTAACTTGAAAGTAGTAGTAAATCTTTCTGTTTATTCTAGTCATTTATCACATGTGATTAAAGCAATAACTAGAATATTTCAACTTGTATTCCCCCCCAAAAAAGCATTTAAAATCATTTCAAAGGTTGATTAAGGGGTATGAACTCACCTATAGTGAGTGATTTGGATGGAAGTGTCGGATAGGATGCTAAGTGTCAAGTGAGGATTTAAACACACACACGGATCCTATTTAACATGTAATGATACATATATGTATCCTATTAGTCATTTAACAACCCATTTATCAAGTAAAGACACCCTAATATAAGGATAACACTTTGATTCAAGTGTTAGGAGTACTAAAGGGTTGTATTTAAAGAGAGTATGGCCTCACATTGGAGTTTACTTCCCATTTGGTAATAATACATGAGTTTACGGTTTTTGGTCTTTTCCCCCATGAGTTTACGGCCGTAAACTCATGGTAATTTGTACCATTGTGTGTTTTAAGGTCTTATACCCCTCAAGGAAGTGATCTAGGTTTGTATCCAAGGCTTAGGAAAGGACTAGGGCTCAAAATGGCCCTTCATTGGAGTTTACGGTTCATGAACCACTCCCTTGGAGTTTACGGTCGTAAGCCCATGAGTTTACGGCCGTAAACTCATGGTAACTCCTACCCTTTCGTGGTTTGGGGTCTTTAGCTCATGCATGCAAGGTTCTAGTCCAATATCGAAGTCCTAGAAGGTGTTGGTGGCACTTATACACCACTTGATGGTGTTTACGGTTCAAGGAGATGCCTTGACCGTAAACCCATGTATTCTTGGGGGTTTTTGATGTTTGTCAAAGGTTTAACAAGTATTCTAAGTAAGTAACTAGTTAGGAGGAGTGTACTTACTTATAGGAAGCTTGTAAGAGTGTTTAAGGCCCAAAAACACTAGTGTGTGTTCTTGGTGTTCTTGGTGTTTTGAAGAACACTTGAAGATCTATGAAAAAGACAAGATTTCATGGATGAAATCATGTATAACTACTAGATGAAGTGTTGTAACAACAAAACAAGAGAAGAAAGACTTACATTTTTGGAGGATTGGAAGAAATTTGTTATGATACTTGAGAGAAAAGTTGGGTGTTCTTGAGCTTGGAAGTGTAAAGTGAGGAAGTGGGGAGTAAACTCATGCCTTAAGCATGAGTTCAAGGTTAAGAGGAGTTTACGGCCCAAACTCCCCAAGTTTGGCCGTAAACACCTTGTTATGGTGTTGAAGTGTTTATTTGTTACATATTTCCCCTAGAAGATACTTCCTTTTATTTGTCCTTTTGACGAATTTTAAATAAAAACACCCAAACAGGCTTTAAACCGGCCAAAAATGTACTGAAATGAATTTGACTAATATTTGCAGTGCTTGACTGTAGAGTTTATACAAATGAAAATTTCGGGTTGTCACAAGTTTTTAGATAGAATAGTATAAATACCTGCATGGGTGGGTTTAACCTTCCCATCCTTAACATACTGCGAGTATTTGGGGCAGCTTCGCTTCCAGTGCCCTTTTTCGTGACAGTAGAAACTCTCTACTTCTTTAGGAATGGAAATGGGAGCATCAGAACCAGTCTTGGTCCCACTTGAAGAGGATCCATCAAGAGACTTTCGCTTGCGGCACTTTGAGGGAGCCTTCCTCTTCTTCCCTTTCCCTTGTCCTATTGCCAGAACATGGGCAGTAGTATGAGTCGTAACAGCCGATTTACCTTTGAGACCACTTTCGGCAGTCCGCAAAAGCCCTTGAAGTTTGCTAAGTGTGACTTCCTCCTTGTTCATATGATAGCTCATTCGGAACTGATCATAACATGGAGGTAAGGAGTGTAGAATGATATCTATAGCCAGCTCCTCAGGGAAGTTCACATTCAACTTTAGCAATCGGTCCACAAATCTTTGCATTTTCTGCAAGTGGCCAGTGATGGGTTCACCATCCTTCATCCTGGTTTTTATCATGGAAGAGATAATTTCATACCTCTCTTGACGAGCACTCTGATGGTATTTTTCAATAAGGTCCTGGTGCATCTAAAAAGGGTAGAAGTCCTCATAGGAGTTTTGGAGTTCAGCTGACATAGTGGCAAGCATGATACAAGATAACTTGGTGTCATCCTTCTCATGTGCCCTAAACTCAACAATCTCCTCAGGAGTAGCAGAGGACTCATAAATTTCCTTTAGCTCCTTGTCTAGGACATATTCCTTTTCCTCATAGCGAGTGACCATCCTGATGTTCCTAATCCGATCATTGAACTTGGAACCATCGAAGATGACTCTCCCACAAAGGTTCATGAGAGAGAAGGAGCCTGAAAGAACCCCTTTCTATACTTTCATATTTCTGAAAGACCCAAACTTTCATACTTGACAATATAGTTACTCCAAACCATGCTACATGCATATTCATAAAACAATATTTTTACATTGATAAAGTCATTACAAAAGATTGGATACAAACCGACTATGTTTTAAGATTTTACATGACTCCCCAGGATATTGTAATTTTATACATACATGAAGTGACGTACAAAAGTATTATTACAAACTATTCTAAGTCTTCCAACCATACTGGGTGCTTATTGCCTGCATTATGTTAAAACATTGGGAGGGGTAAGCGATAACGCTTAGTGAGTTCAATAATAGATACAATATAACGTTATGCCATATATATACCAATATGGCATAAGCAATTAGAAGCAAGGAACAACAAATACATAATGTGATAAGCTTTCCCTAACAATCATTGATTTGATTTAAATATATACCATCATTTAGACATAACAATTTCCATACTTGATAAACATCAATAACGCTTCGGCCCAAATGGCACTGAAGACAAACAATTTCTGATTAACATTAATGTAGATTTTAGGTTTTCATGCCCTGTCTAACCATATGCCAATGCCATAGAATAGAGTCATTCACTTACTGGGGGACATGCTCTACCTGGCCAGAGGCTACATACCAGTGCCACTGTGAATCTGAGTTCGTAAACTGATCACATGGTCAAAGGTATAGCTTTGCTATCATAAATAGCAGAAATAAAAATAACACGGGAAAATACTCAGGAATAACATTCTACCGAAGCCAAAGTGATGCCTATGTCATACACTTCATGGTCAACGGTTCATACCAATACCCAAGTGATGCCTATGTCATACACTTCAAGTCAGAGGTACAGCCTTGCTATAAAAATAGCGGATACAACAACTCGAGATGATAACATGGAAACGCACATAGCACATATAACACATAACATACAATTGTTTCTACATATTAAACTCACCTTGAATTAACCGGGGGTCAAAATAATAATTTGGGCAGCATTTCGGCTCTAAATATGACTTTCGTCGTTGAAAACCGGGAGTTTTCTTGAAAACCGGGCCTTGCGAAGGTAGAGCTTCGAAACCGAAAAGATAAATTTTTCGGGCTTTTCGGGAGTCTGGGGGCGCGTTTCAGGCTTTGGAATAAGTACTGGGGCTTCGGGGGATGTCGGGATAGTAAAAGTATTGAAAAATGGTGAAAAAGTGTGAAATTTCCAAAGTTAGCCGAGAGGGTTCGCACCCTCCTATTTATAGGAGGCGAAGGTCTTCGGCCGAAGGGAGGAGGGGCAGCTGGCGGCTCGCGAGAGGACCAGATGGCGCGCATGCGAGGGCTCCAGGTGGCTCGCTTCAGACGCAACAGGCGTCTTCGGATGCGAGGAGTCACCGGGTGACTAAGCAGCTTCGGACGACTCATCGCGACACGCGTCGGATCCGGGCGAGGGTGAGTCACGACGTCGGAAACGAGGCGGACACGGCATCGGACCAATCAGAAGGTGCCAGCGAGGCTGCGGTCCAATCAGAAATTGCCACGTGGATCAACACTATTCATGCGAAAATTAAATGAAAATGTGCCCAATCTTGTAAAATCCATAACTTTCTCATACGGGCTCCGTTTTTGACGTTCTTTATATGCACGCGTAGAGAAAATTATGCTCTACAACTTTCGTTTAGACTTTGTCGGAAAATTTTGACTTTATTTTTATATTATTATTTTTAACAGACCGGGACTGGTAAATCCGTTAAAAATTCATAACTTCTTCATCCGACGTCCGTTTTCGTCAGACTTTTTACCATTGTACTGCTAATGACGAGACCTTCAATTCTCGTTTAGGTTGTGTCGGCTAAAAATCACTCGATCTAAAATTCGAGTTTTTTAGCTGTCTACTGCTACGCTGAAACTTGTAAAAATCATAACTTCCTCATACGAAGTCAGATTTTGGCGTTCTTTTTATCGAACTTCTCGGTTTAACGAATACTACGACTTTCATTAATAAAATTTTACTTATTTCAAAGTTTATATTTTCGCTAAATTTCACTATTTGGCTTTTAATTGGAATCTCATAAGACTTCCAATAATTTATGAGTGATTCTAAACATAGTTTTACTTCATTTCTAGTAAAAACTATCTGTTAGAACTTAACACTCAATTTCTCATAATATTTCATAATATGATTAACTTTTTAATTTACATAACACGATTTCAAAACGTGTATGTTACAAATACCTCCTCCTTTTGAGGATTTCGTCCCCGAAATCACAACGATTTGGACAAATGAGGATATTTCGCTCTTATCTCATTCTTATTTTCCCTAAGTATAATTTTATTATCCCGTTTCACCTTGGATAATGGAACCGTTTCATCATACATTCTCAAGCATTTACGTAGATATCTTACATGAAATACATCATGAATACCTGCCAAATCTTCAGGCAATTTCCAAGCGATATGCTTGTTGACTAATGCTCTATGTAATTTTGAAAAGTCCAACAAATCTAGGACTCAATCTCCTTTTCTTCTCAAATTTCATAATACCTTTCCACGGGGTTACCTTCAGTATCACCCACTTAGAATTCTATGGATCGTCTCCTCCATTTCTACAGGTCTTTTGTCGATCCTGGGCTACTTTCATTCTTTCTCGTATAATTTGAATCTTATCAGTGGTGTCTTGAATCATTTCAGGACCACCAAGGATTTTTTTTTTGTCCTACATTATGCCAACATAATGGTGTTCACATTTATTATTGAACTCTAAGACACATGCACGAGGCATATCTTCTACTGTTTGGATTGTTCTCTCCGTCTAACCATCGGTCTGGGGATGATAAGCTGTGTTGGGAGAAACTCGAGATCCCAATTCACTTTTCATACTCGCCCAAAAGTGAGAAGTGAAGCGAGTATCAGGATCGGAAATAATCTTTAGTGGCACACCATGTCTCGCGATGATTTCGTCTAAGTAAACTTACGCGTATTTCTCCAATGGAGTCGTTTCACGTGTGGCGAGAATATATGCACTCTTCATCAGCCGGTCGAAAATTATCCAAATGCTATCATTCACAGTTTTCTTCTCCTCTTTCAAGGTATTAACTGTATAAGCCGGATAAGTAGAATATCCCTTCGACATAAATTTACGAGTTTTTAAGAAAGAAATTTATTATTTTCACCATAGACCTAAATAGAATCTTCCCTTTCGATAGGGATGCATATCATCTCTTCGTAGCACAAGAGATCTGTGTAGTTCTTTAACCACCAATCCATGTCGAGAATAATATCAAAGATAGGAATTAGGTTAGCAGGAAGATTATAACTTTCAATTCCTATAACACTATCTCTATAGACTTTATCAGCAAGTAATAATATATTTCCTATGATATCTATATGAAATGATTGGACAATTGCATAACAAGCAATTTGAAAAGAATGTGCGAATTTATAATGCACGAAAGAATCTGAGGCATCATAATCAAATAAGATGTGAGAAGATCTAAAGTTTACGAGAAAATTACTAGTCACAACATTCGAGTCCTAACTTACTTCCTCTGTGGTAATCTAAAATGTACGATATTTAACTTTTAGTTTGCCAAACGATTGTCAAACTCTTCAAACTTATTAATTACTAGCGGTGCTCAAACCTGCACCCGCTCATCATTCTCTATTGGGCTTTCAATCCTAATCTTTGAGTTAAAACTCAATTCTCATTGCAGGCTCCTGCTCCTTCTTGGTTTATAGACTAAACCCAAGATAAGGTCTTTACTTTTGCTATAACAGCAACTCGAATGGTCTTAGTCTAATGACCTTTGTATTTATAACACACAAGACACATAACGAACCAACCTCTTGTATTAGAATTAGATCGAATAAATCAAGCTGATGGAATAAAGAAAACAAAATAGTTTGAACAACACGTGGATGCTTTGGAATAGAAAGAATAGCACCACGTATCTCTATTTCGTGCTTTCGGACATATACATCTTTTAGCTTTTGGCACCTCCTCCTTTTTAGTTGGAGTACTCTTTGATTGTTGAACGAAAACTTGACTCCCTGCCATTTGACTAGTAAGAGTAGGGCGGAAACATTTCTTGTGGCCAGTAACACGACATAGCCAGTCACATCTCTGACTAATGATTGCTCAATCCTTTAATGAATATCGTTATATTTCTATCGACTACCTTGACCATTTACTTCTTCAGTATTCCTACTGAAGTTTCGTCACTATACAAGACATGGTTCTCTGAACCAATCAACTCCTTTCGCGGATTTATACTAATCGGACTCGATTCTTTATGACATTAAGATTTGAACGATACTTATTTCCTTAGTCATTACCGAAACGAAGGTAACGACACACATGAATAAAATGGAATCATTTACTAGCTTCTTGGTAACCTTGTGACTTTTCCTGATCCAAGTGTGAGTCCTGTGCTTCCAGTAGTATAGGCCTCTACTACTATTCACACCTACTCATACTCGTCCCAAGTATTGTCTCGCAGTTCCCAAGTCACCATTCAAAAGTTTTCACAAAGCAAATTTTCACACTTAAGTGCATTCAAACAAGTACATACAACAATTTCTCCTAGACTCAACTAGGGTTTTCGCGTTTCTATCAAACATATATTGGATTACTTATACTCGCCTTCTAAAATTCTTCTCATGCATATGCTCGATTTAATATATCCTAATACTTTTCCATAGGTCGATAGAAATTTTACTTCCATTTCTTCATATAAATTCTTTCTCGGGTAGTGTCTACTCTTCAAGACATACTACACCCAAAATTTCCTCTAGCAGTGTAAAGACAAATAGTTTCCAACTACTTGCATCATCTTCTAACTCATGCAAACCATCATGCATATTTGTTGGTTTCATTATCCTTTCATGACATCGTCATTCCTGTATCTGAGTAAGTCTTCTTCTCATGGTTGTATCTTTTAAGTCTACTTCATAGGAGTCTATCCTAAGAAGTCTGCATTATAGTTGCATCTCAGCAAGCTCTACTAGCTTCAACTTGGTTCTCTATCATTCCTAATTACAACATTTCTTCTCATACAATAATATGAGTGTATATCTTCTTCAACTAAATACTCTATCTTACTCTAACAAGTAAGTCACTCAGCCTTTTCACAACCAAATAACCTATTTCACTATCCCAATCTTGTATGTTAAAGTCGACTTAACACACAATGGAACTTCCATAAGGATGTGATAGAAGTCAATCATCACTCAGTATTATTAAATACTAAGTCTGAGCATCTTGTATAGGGTTACTACTCGAACTACATACTTCATCACAAAGTCTTGGCCTAATAAGTCTAAAAACTTCATTAGCCTTTCCTTTGATCTTCATTTAATTCTTCTAAATCTTGGACTACATTAATTTCAATACTATTGAAGTATTTATCACCATCCTCGGTTCTTCCGACTCTATAAACTATCACTGCTTTAATCTGGACAGCGGTGGAACAACTTCATCGGTTATGCCAAAACATTTATCTCATCTAAATGTATTTTAAACGCACATCTTTCTTCCAAAGATGTTATTATATTATCTTACATATTTTAAATTTATAATACCACTCTATTGGTATTAATACACTATTTACGATTTCACTTCATATTTATTATTTTACGATTTTCCGCAATCGTTTATTTATAAACTTATCGATATCAACTATCATAAGTATCTTTATTACTTCGAAAAGTTTCATGTAAATTCTATTACGAAAATTTTTAAAATTCTGAACATAAAATTTTCTAAACCAAGGTCGGCAACAGACCTTAAACTTTCTCAAATAATAGCAATATAGGTATGAAACCTAAAGCATGCTATATTTACTTATCATTTAGCACATATTAGAATATAAGGCATATCACCTCTTAATATTCTAGTGCTTACCCCATTAGGTATTCAACCTAAAATATATCAGATACATATTGTATCATCTTCACTTAACAATTCATGTTTAAATCTAGAAATTCTCAAAATTCCTAGTTCATATATACTAATTCTCTAAAAGTTTTAAAGTAGCTTAATGTCTTAGAATACTAGGGTTTATCACTACCCAATACCCCACTTAAGTGTTTCCTATGGTTTGTATCCAAATATTTACAATGATTCAGTTCATATATTGAACTTCCAATAGTTTAAGTCTAAATACCAATCCGTGGTATTTAGTTCACTTAAACCACTGCTCTGATACCATGATTGAAAGAACCCCTTTCTATACTTTCATATTTCTGAAAGACCCAAACTTTCATACTTGACAATATAGTTACTCCAAAACATGCTACATGCATATTCATAAAACAATATTTTTACATTGATAAAGTCATTACAAAAGATTGGATACAAACCGACTATGTTTTAAGATTTTACATGACTACCCAGGATATTGTAATTTTATACATACATGAACTGAAGTACAAAAGTATTATTACAAACTATTCTAAGTCTTCCAACCATACTGGGTGCTTATTGCCTGCATTATGTTAAAACATTGGGAGGGGTAAGTGATAACGCTTAGTGAGTTCAATAATAGATACAATATAACGTTATGTCATATATATACCAATATGGCAGAAGCAATTAGAAGCAAGGAACAACAAAGACATAATGTGATAAGCTTTCCCTAACAATCATTGATTTGATTTAAATATATACCATCATTTAGACATAACAATTTCCATACTTGATAAACATCAATAACGCTTCGGCCCAAATGGCACTGAAGACAAACAATTTCTGATTAACATTAATGTAGATTTCAGGTTTTCATGCCCTGTCTAACCATATGCCAATGCCATAGAATAGAGTCATTCACTTACTGGGGGACATGCTCTACCTGGCAAGAGGCTACATACCAGTGCCACTGTGAATCTGAGTTCGTAAACTGATCACATGGTCAAAGGTATAGCTTTGCTATCATAAATAGCAGAAATAAAAATAACACGGGAAAATACTCAGGAATAACATTCTACCGAAGCCAAAGTGATGCCTATATCATACACTTCATGGTCAACGGTTCATACCAATACCCAAGTGATGCCTATGTCATACACTTCAAGTCAGAGGTACAGCCTTGCTATAAAAATAGCGGATACAACAACTCGAGATGATAACATGGAAACGCACATAGCACATATAACACATAACATACAAATGTTTCTACATATTAAACTCACCTTGAATTAACCGGGGGTCAAAATAATAATTTGGGCAGCATTTCGGCTCTAAATATGACTTTCGTCGTTGAAAACCAGGAGTTTTCTTGAAAACCGGGCCTTGCGAAGGTAGAGCTTCGAAACCGAAAAGATAAATTTTTCGGGCTTCTCGGGAATCTTGGGGCGCGTTTCAGGCTTTGGAATAAGTACCGGGGCTTCGGGGGATGTCGGGATAGTAAAAGTATTGAAAAATGGTGAAAAAGTGTGAAATTTCCAAAGTTAGCCGAGAGGGTTCGCACCCTCCTATTTATAGGAGGCGAAGGTCTTCGGCCGAAAGGGAGGAGGGGCAGCTGGCGGCTCGCGAGAGGACCAGATGGCGCGCATGCGAGGGCTCCAGGTGGCTCGCTTCGGACGCAACAGGCGTCTTCGGATGCGAGGAGTCACCGGGTGACTAAGCAGCTTCGGACGACTCATCGCGACACGCGTCGGATCCGGGCGAGGGTGAGTCACGACGTCGGAAACGAGGCGGACACGGCATCGGACCAATCAGAAGGTGCCAGCGAGGCTGCGGTCCAATCAGAAATTGCCACGTGGATCAACACTATTCATGCGAAAATTAAATGAAAATGTGCCCAATCTTGTAAAATCCATAACTTTCTCATACGGGCTCCGTTTTTGACGTTCTTTATATGCACGCGTAGAGAAAATTATGCTCTACAACTTTCGTTTAGACTTCGTCGGAAAATTTTGACTTTATTTTTATATTATTATTTTTAACAGACCGGGACTGGTAAATCCGTTAAAAATTCATAACTTCTTCATCCGACGTCCGTTTTCGTCAGACTTTTTACCATTGTACTGCTAATGACGAGACCTTCAATTCTCGTTTAGGTTGTGTCGGCTAAAAATCACTCGATCTAAAAATTCGAGTTTTTAGTTGTCTACTGCTACGCTGAAACTTGTAAAAATCATAACTTCCTCATACGAAGTCAGATTTTGGCGTTCTTTTTATCGAACTTCTCGGTTTAACGAATACTACGACTTTCATTAATAAAATTTTACTTATTTCAAAGTTTATATTTTCGCTAAATTTCACTATTTGGCTTTTAATTGGAATCTCATAAGACTTCCAATAATTTATGAGTGATTCTAAACATAGTTTTACTTCATTTCTAGTAAAAACTATCTGTTAGAACTTAACACTCAATTTCTCATAATATTTCATAATATGATTAACTTTTTAATTTACATAACACGATTTCAAAACGTTTATGTTACAGAGGCAGTAGGGTTTGAGCCAAAAGCAGTGTTGGAAGACATCTGAAAAGAAAGAAAGACAAGTTTAGATTAGATAAATAGTCCTTAATAAAACACCCAAATGAAATATTAAGGCTGGGACCCAACACAATATTTTACAAACTGGAAGAGGGATGTCGTAATCCAACTTGCAAAATATTTGAAGGTAGGTAAATGACGATTTACCAATTTCCACCATGAAAAATGAAACAGTTATTAAGTTTTAATTGGATTGAAATTCTTAGATCCTTTGAGATTCATTGAACAATTCAATGGCATGTTTAAATCTCGATTATGCCCTTCAGGTTTGTGACTGGGATACTGAGGATCACAAACAAGGTGTGAATAACCATGCAAAATGTGCTTGGTACTCCCCCACTTTATCACCCAATCAATGTGTCGGTTAACCACACACGCTCCATTGATCTTATGATAAACATCGATCCACCCTTTGCCACCCTTACTAGTTCAAGTTAATGTGTTGGTTACCACACACGCTCCATCAACGACTTGGTAAGGTGCAAAGTGCAATTTTCATGGATTAGCATCAATTTCACATTTTCCTAAACTAACTAAGATTGGGAATTTAATAAAAACATTTAGTTACTTTATTATCATTATACTTAATGAGAATTATAGTCTTATCCTACCCGAACGGCTAACGACCCTCCACCAGTCACGGAAGCGGTGGGTGAGAGTAGACACCCATTAAACTGCCATTTTATAGGCAGTAACCTTATACCCCCTTATAGATCGGCTTAGTGAATGAGACCTACTAACGGTAAGACTGACTTGATCTTTTATATATATATATATATATATATATATATATATATATATATATATATATATATATATATATATATATATATATATATATATATTATTAACTTATAATACTATAAAGTATAAAGGTTGAAATTTAAACTTTTAAAATTCTGGGGTTTGGAATTGAAGTATTCTAAAGTGACTTTACAAATTCCAAAACTTGAGGGCAAGTTTTGAAACTATTCAAAACCTTTCATTTCTATAACTTATGAGTTTTAATGACTTGTAAAGAAAAGAATTTTGGAATTTCATAACTTGAGGACAAGTTATGGAGTCCATTAAAAGGCATTTAGATCAACAATTAAATTAACAAGCAAGTGTCAAATAACTTCTATGATCTAGCAAAACTCATAAGCAATGATAATTCACATCAACAATTTTCAAGAATCATATAAACTAATATAAAACTTGAAACTTTGACAATTATCTTTTAATTGGACAAGCATGAACATTACCCTTTTGGAAAACAGGTTTCTAGGTTCAAAAACAGTTTAGGGTAATTATCCTCATCCAATTGCAAGCCAAAACACAAAAATCTGCTCACATGTGCATCACCACGTCGTGGTAAAAGCTGCCACGTCGTGGTGAGCAGTCAGATGCAAAATGGCAGATTTTCAACTTTGGAAAAAAAAAAGTAGCATCAAGTATAATGGAAAGCACGCCTAGGATTTGATACCACTGAAGGGTTTTGAGCATTCTAACACTCCTAAGGTGTGCATGCAACCCTAGAAACGTTGGATCTATGTTTTCTCTATTATACATGCAAACTTTCATTTTTCCAAGGTTTCATCCTAACTAGCATATCATGAAGTATATGTAATACAAAAATCTAGTAGAATGACATACCTTTTCTTGTAGCTTGATTCCTTAAGCCTTTAAGAGCCTAGCACCCCAAGTGTGATGCCTCAAATGCTTCACACAACACCACCAACAAATGTAATAACTTGAGAGAAGTGTACTTGCATACAAAATTCGGCTAGCCCTCTTTTCTTATCACTTAGGTACCGATTTTGGTCTATATGGGGTCCTTTATATAGTGTGACACAACTAGGGTTACACCATGCAAACCCTAATGTGCATGACTTTCCACATTCCTCATGCTCCATGGGTTTTAACCTCCATGGAGTATTCATGGGTCACCACATGGGTTTAGCCTAACATGAAGGATTATGGATCATAAGCTCACTATATAAGAATGAATGATTTACACAACCAATCCTCATTTATTTAATTAGTCTCTTTTGATCACAAAATTAATTCCAAACTAATTCTTGATCAATATTAATTCAATAATATGATTTCATATTAATATATTAGAACTTATAATATATTAATAAATCATAAATATCCTTTTCTCAAAAGTCCATCCTTCATATTGTTCCAGTGCCATGCAACCCAAATGGACCATGCTACTCTCAGGTCAAGTACATACCAATTACAGTTATGAGCTTAGACACTAAATCCAACAGTTTTCCCACTGATACTTCAGGTAGTCTCCAGGGTTGCTAATAACCCATAGCTGTTTATTTGTGATGTGTTTGTTGGATTAATGTCTAAGTCCATAACTATATTTGGTATGTACTTGACCCGACCCGGCATGGTCCATTTGGGTTGCACTTCACCGGCACAATTTATATGGATAGTCTTTTGAGAATAGTATATTTATGATTTATATTAATATATTATAAGTTCTAATGTATTAATATGGAATCATATTATTTAATTAGTATTGATCAAGAATTAATTTAGAATTAATTAAGTGATCAAAAAGAACTAATTAAATATGGACTCTTATATATATATGGAATGGGCCAAGTTCATTTAGGTTGGGCTAAGCTTTCATGGATGGTCCATGGAGCTTTTAACCCATGGATCCTATGTAAATGAAAGGTCATGGGTATTAGGGTTTACATGGATGTAACCCTAATCCTCCATAAGATATAAAGGGGTCCTTGGCTCACAAAATTAGTACAAGTGTGTGAAAATAAGAGTGGGCCGATTTTAGTGTGCATACATATTCTCTCAAGTTCTTCCAAGGTGTTTTGGTGATTTGTGATTCCATTTGAGGCTTCTACACTATTGGGGCTAAGCTCTTAAAGCTTGAAGACATCAAGCTACATCAAAAGGTATGTCATCTAACTAAAACTTTGTAGTATAGGTGCTTCATAATATGCTAGTTAGGATGAAACCTTGGAATAGTTAATATTTGCATGTATAATAGAGAAAACATAGATCCAAGGTTTATAGGGTTGCATGTACACCATAGGAGTGTTAGAATGCTCAAAACCCAACAGTGGTATCAGAGCCATGGGTTGTTTTCTATTATATTTGATGCAAATGTATTTTTTTTTCAAGTTGAAGGAAAAAAAAAAAGAAAAAAAAAACATGAAGTTTGTCAAATTTTATGATAATTACTTGATTTTATGAAAAACTAATTATTTATAAAATTTGAGTCACTTTACTACAAGAGTTGAATTAGGTCAAATTATTAAAAGATAGAATGATATAATTATTTTATTTGTTTTAAAAGTTTGATCTAAATGGTTTTAAGGAGTTACAAATTTTGTCATACAATTTTGGAACTCAAAAGTTTTTTTTAAAGTTATGATCTTAAGAGTTTTGAAACTTCCATAAGTTATGGATGTGAAATGTCTCATTTATTAACTCTTTAGGTTATGAATTCCAAGAGTCTTCAAAGGATAATTATCAAAGTTTCAAGATTTGTATTAGTTTATATGATTATCTAATTTCTTGAAAATTGTTGATGTGAATTATCTTTACTTATGAGTTTAATCTAGATCATAGAAAAATTATTTGATTATTGTGTTAATTGGAATATTTGATCTTAATGGTTTTTATGAACTCCATAAATTGTCCTCAAGTTATGGAAAGTGAAGAGTTTTTCTTTTTAAAGTGTCATTAAGTCTCATAGGTTATGAAAATAGAAGAGTCACTATTTTTAATGTCATCATTAAATGATTTAATGTCTTCCATAACTTGTCCTCAAGTTATGGAACTTGTATTTTTTTTTTCATTAAGCCTTAATTAAACTCATAAGTTATGAAAAATCCAAGAGTTTTAAAAGGTTTCAAAACTTGTCCTCAAGTTTTGGAATTTGTAAAGTTACCCCCCATGTATACTTTAATTCCAAACTAGACCTTAGAATTTTAAAAGTTTAAAATTCAACCCTTATACTATTATTATAATTTTAATTATATAGATATGTATAAGATAAAGTCGTCTTACCATTAGTAGGCCTCATTCACGAAGCCGGTCTATAAGGGGGGTATAAGGTTACTGCCTATAAAATGGCAGTTTAATGGGTATCCACTCTCACTCACCGCTTCCTTGACCGGTGGAGGGTCGTTAGCCGAACAGGTAGGACAAGGACTATAATTCTCCCTTCATTATAAGTATAATGATAAATACTAAGTAACTAAACACTTATAAATTCCCAATCTTAGTTACTTAGGAAAATGTGAATAAGGTGCTAATCCATGAAATTACACTTTGCACTTTGTTTAAGCTGTTAGTGGAGCGTGTGTGGTTAACCAGCACACTAACCTGGACTTAACAAGGTAGGCAAAGGGTAACTTAATGTTTATCATATTATCGTTGGAGCGTGTGTGGTTAACCGGAACATCGATTGAGGGGTAAATATTAAGGGTACCAAGTATATTTGCATGGTTACTTCACACCTTGTTTTGTGATCCTCGGCATCCCAGTCACAAAACCTAAAGGGCACACTCGAGATTGAAACATGCCATTGAAAAGTTCAATGAATCTCAAAAGAATCTAGGAGTTTCAAAACCAATTAAAACCTAATAATACATTTCGTTTATCTTGGTGGAAATTGGTGAATCGTCATTCACCTACCTTCAAATATTTTATAGCTTGGATTACGGTATCCCTCTTCCAAGTTATAAAATAGTTTGTTGGGTCCTAGCCTTAATATATCATATTGGGTGTTATATTAAGGACTTAAATCAACTTTACGTGAATTTCTCCAATTGTTGATGTCTGGTTTAGACAACAATGATCTTCCCAAACCAAGCTTTCCTAATGAATATGACTTCCCGAGTTTGGCTCATGGAAGTCATACTTCTCTTCCTCCACCCCCTCCAATTATTCTCCCTAACCCACAATTTCAAGGTCACTCAAGCCCTAATGGCAAGCAAGGTCTATGTGTGATCACATCTTAGAGATGAAGTCACATATTGACAAGCCGGGAGATTTGGGTGTCAAAGTCTTGAGAAAGTTGGATGTTCAATCACTTTCTAAGTCACATAGTGAGTTCCTTTGGGACTACTATGAAACAGACTATGACATGAATCTTAATGATCATATCAATTTGCTTGGTTCTGCTGAATCAGCAATGATTTGGAACGATAGTAAAGCAAATTTGATTAGAAGATCAACTTCCCAAAAACTTTATGGACACTGACAATGGTGACACTGGAAATCCAGAAAAAGCATTCTCTTATCAATGGAAAGGGATTGGCCATAGTCAACCCGGTTGACCAAATGGTAAAGAGAAAGGCTAAGTCTGAGATAGTCCCATTACCAAAGGGTCCATATGTTTATTTTGCCAAAGGAAGGGGCGTTGATTGCAAAGCTGCCAAATTTACCTAAGGATGTTAAAGTCAATAAGTTTGACTCTACATCAGGTAGAGCCCAGTATCTAACTCTGTTAAGTTCTATTCTGAGATCCTCATTACATGATGTGCCTGGGTCACATGTTGATGTTTTAAGAATCAAAGAGTAGAGAGAAATCTTAAAGGAAGTATATGCTGATTCTGATCGCGAAGGTGGATTTCGATCGCATCAGAATTTTGAGCAGTTGCTTAAGAAGTTATGATATATTGCTAAGGAATTGATAACAACAATTTTCCATGTGGATTGTAAGGATAAGTTTTTCCGCAAAGTTTTAAAATAAAAGAAAATTGTTTAATTTTTATTTATTTGAAGTATCCTTACAATGGCATTTGTGTAAAATAGTTGCTTATATGATTCCACTGACAGCAATATTGGAAACTGGATTTGATTCTTTCATTTGTGGTAGTGTCTAAATTTATCAAATCAGGAAAGTTCCTCATCACCCAAGTTTCAATTGGACCGAAACTTGGAATCATGCAAGTTGAATAGTATGATGAATGAGAACTTTCAAGCATTGGAAAACAAGACTAATTACTTGTTCACATGGATGCGTGAGTCAAGTGAAGGACTAAAGGGATCGAGTACACATTCTTGTGCACTGGTCATGTCCACCATAAAGCTCGTTAAGACTATTTGATTTACTAAAGTTTAGTAAATATGGTTATACTTACAAGTTTAAGTATAATTCTGAAACATTGGAAAAGTCTCAATGTATGGCAGAACGAATGGGAAGAATCAAATTAGGCAGAAAGATAAAAGTTTCTCAAATCTAAAAAGATGGGAGAGTACTTTAGTATCATGTTTGTGATCATCTTAATGATTTAGAAATCATATCACAATTAGTCCTCTAAAGGTCATCTTAGTGCATTCTTATGACTAAGAAGAGGAGTCATGAATTGTTGAAATGGTTAGATCAGGAAGATGTGACATACTTCGTTCCAAAACAATTCTTAGAGTCATACTCCAAGATTGTAACTTGAGTGACATATCTTAAAGAAAGGTTTAAAACACTTGTCAAATGTAAGAGTAAAAGTGTCCTACTCTTGTACATTTGAAATTGGTAAGTTGTGATGTTTTGGATAAAACAAAGACCAACTAAGGCCAATTGTGTGAAGTGTTTGTCTTGATAAAGAATCCGCACTATCTCTTGAATATTTGGCAATATAGTCTTATATGTCAAGAGGATAGTGGGAGTCTTAAAGATCCTAAAAAGAATTTCAAGAACTAATCAAGAATAAAACCTGAGGTTCTTCACTAGCACACGACTTGAGGTTTATAACCTATCGTGTTGACATATTCTGTGCCCATTCCAGTTAAAGTTGGCTTTGCATAGGAGTTCTGAAAGCTCTCAATTGGTTGCATAACAACTTGGAAGCAATGGCAGGCCCTGTACTGCCAGGTAGCAAGAAGTTAAGATTGCATAAGTTTAGTCCATATGAGTTTGGATTTGTCATTATCCTTGTCTTGTGACTACGGTTTTGACGATTCACATGGATAAGAACACATACACCATAAAATCTAAGGGTCATAAGGTTTCTCTCCGATTCATGAAAATGATGGTGAGGAAACACTTCCACCAAGTAGATTTGAAGCAGATGGCAAAAGGTCTAAACAATTGAGACTATGACTACGGCATCCCTTTTCATAGTTCTGAAATTGTTTAGACACACATGCATGCTATCTAAGGAAAGGTGTATGATTTTGATAAAGTTTTATCAAAGCATCTCGTATCATAAATCTGAACTTTGGTAAGAAAGTCAATAAAGTATTGATTTCTAGAAATCCAGCTGATTTCTGAGTACATGTCAAAGCTAGTGGGAGCATAAGTGTTATGCTAATAATCATCATGTTAGTGGGAGCATGATAATTATTGTTAGTGTTGCAAGTTAGCAATGTTAATTATAGAAAACAAAAGTTTCAATTCGTGAGGCTGCATGGAATGAAAAAGTTGTTTTGCTATAATTAAGGGAGAGGATATACTTCATTTCAGTTCTAAAGGCTTAGATTGAGACCTTAATCATCTTTAGTCAAGAATATATATATGAATTTCATGTTGGATTGGTTCAACTTAAGGAAATTCTATATATTGCGTTCTCAAAATTCGATTATGATTACGGCATCCCTCTTCATAGTCAAATTTTGAAAACATGGCAAATAAAAATATTGTAGCAAAAGACTGGTCTAGAATCATGTCTTTATGTGAGACATCATGAATCGTGTACCATTTGCTTTGGGTACAGGATCAATTGCATGTGCTATAATATTTGTCATTTCCAAATTTTTCCAAATGCCCAGAGGCATTAAGAAGGGAAAAGGTCTAGAATTGGATATGACTAAAATGATTAAGCAATTGTCGAGGACAATCTGAGGTTTACCAAAGATTGGTTGCTCAGGGACAGTTGGAAGTATAGTGCTAATTTTGGAAGGACCATATTGACATATTCTGAAAAGAGGCATCTCTTGTTCAGAAGTGATAGTCAAAATGAGAATATGGAGTTGTCTCCATAGGTGGAAGTTATCTGTGTAAGATTAGAAAACTTAATGCAAGAAGCATGTCCAAAGCAATGTACTTTGAATATGAGACTTAGTTTCCATGGAGTTGATCTCCATTGGAATACCTTATAATGACTGTTGACAAGTCTTTGTGACTTTGTACATATTCATTACAGGAGGGTCAGTGCATATAAGTTTAAAATCTAAACAGATTTCGATAAATGATAGGAATTTGAAATTCTCACATTTTTCGATAAGGATTTGGGAGTGTGAAATTAGAATCATTGAAATTATGTTCAATTGGTTTATTTCACAAAGTAAGGATCATAGACAAACATAGAGTGCATACTTGGTGTATAGCAAAGCTATTGTTTAAGAAAAACATAGTGTACATGCTTGGAACATGGGACAACTAGTGTTTTTAATTCAAGTATAAAGTTGATAAAACCGAAACAATGAATAATGAGTAATCAGTATGGTGATAAATAAAAGTGTTTATTTATATTCATAGGGTTTGATACCATATTTGATTCATTTATTCTTGTGTTTCACTTTGCATGTTTTGACTTCCAGAATAACTAAGTCGCTCTTCCTGAATGATTAAGTTATTCAAACCATCCACAGTCGGTCATATGTTGGAAGTAGATATGAATCAAGACTGTCATGGGTTGGTTTGTAGAGGTCCAAGTTGGTGGACAAAGTGGTGCTACAACACTCCTGAGTGCTCATAAGTTCTGAGTATTGGATTCAACCCGCGCTCATTTGAATCACTTCATGGATTTTATCACGAGTGATCATGAGACGATAATATCTTATATTCTTCAAACCTAGAGATATGAGTTGTTACTATGAGTTGGTTATACATTGATTGCACGAAAACGCATTTGGTAACTCGATGTTATAAAACGTGCCTTTGTGTATGATTCAACAAGTAGTAGAACAAGCCATATGAGTCGAAGTTTATCCATTCCTTTTACCTTCGGGATAAAAGCGATATCTGTGGGCCCCTCGATGATTTAGCGATGACACATGTGAGTGCTTGGCCAAGCCAGGACAGATTTGATTTGTTCAATCAGTCAGTCATCATAAATCGAAAATCGGGAAACAACAAATGGACAGAGAGAATGATTATAATCCATGTCTCAGTCCATATGATATCTAGAATGGAGGAATATATGATCCCTTATCGAATGGACAAGTCATTGACAAGGTCAGAGTTCGACAGCGGCTTTAAGAGCTACGATTGCCAGTTAGGTTTTGAAGTCATACTCAATAATAGTTTTAGACTTATCCAAGTGGGAGACTGTTGGATTAATGTCTAAGTTCATAACTATATTTGGTATGTACTTGACCCGACCCGGCATGGTCCATTTGGGTTGCACTTCACCGGCACAATTTATATGGATAGTCTTTTGAGAATAGTATATTTATGATTTATATTAATATATTATAAGTTCTAATATATTAATATGGAATCATATTATTTAATTAGTATTGATCAAGAATTAATTTAG
This sequence comes from Lactuca virosa, assembly GCF_052849685.1. Classification (NCBI taxonomy): domain Eukaryota; kingdom Viridiplantae; phylum Streptophyta; class Magnoliopsida; order Asterales; family Asteraceae; genus Lactuca; species Lactuca virosa. Next base: position 193,953,496 of record NC_136430.1, read on the forward strand.
AATTAATTAAGTGATTAAAAAGAACTAATTAAATATGGACTCTTATATATATGGAATGGGCCAAGTTCATTTAGGTTGGGCTAAGCTTTCATGGATGGTCCATGGAGCTTTTAACCCATGGATCCTATGTAAATGAAAGGTCATGGGTATTAGGGTTTACATGGATGTAACCCTAATCCTCCATAATATATAAAGGGGTCCTTGGCTCACAAAATTAGTACAAGTGTGTGAAAATAAGAGTGGGCCGATTTTAGTGTGCATACATATTCTCTCAAGTTCTTCCAAGGTGTTTTGGTGATTTGTGATTCCATTTGAGGCTTCCACACTATTGGGGCTAAGCTCTTAAAGCTTGAAGACATCAAGCTACATCAAAAGGTATGTCATCTAACTAGAACTTTGTAGTATAGGTGCTTCCTAATATGCTAGTTAGGATGAAACCTTGGAATAGTTAATATTTGCATGTATAATAGAGAAAACATAGATCCAAGGTTTATAGGGTTGCATGTACACCATAGGAGTGTTAGAATGCTCAAAACCCAACAGTGTTGTGTGTGGTATTTTGGGGAACTCACTAAGTTTTGTGCTTACGATTTGTGGTTTACATGTTTCGGGTTTTTTATATTAAAGGTGGGGCAGAGCTCGATTGCATCGCATCAATGGGGGACTTGTACACATGATAACTTTTAATGATTTTCTGATAAATGTTTTAAGATCCTGTAGTTGTGATTTGAATAAACACTTAAAGTTTTAATTGAAAATTTTAAGTTAAAATTCGGGACGTTACATGTTGGCTTAACCCTATGTAAATTTGTTGTGTCCCACAGAATAGGGATGTCAACAAGTCTCGTGAGACCCCGTTCTCGTGGGGGCCCTGTCCCGTTTGGGGGGGATTTTTTTTAAAAAACCGGGAGCAGGGATGGGGGCGAGGGCACGGTTAACCCCCGTTTTAATTTTGGGGGTGGGAAATCCCGTCTCGAAACCCCCATGGGGACCCCGTTAATAAATTGCACATATATTTACATATTTTAATTATATAAATATAATAATAAATAACATTATTTTGAGCTTCCAAAATTCATCAAAAAAACATGTTTTTAAGTTGTTAGTATAATGTATTTAAGATGCCATAACTTTTTTTATTTTCACATGTAAAATTATGCTATAAATAATTATTTGTTACCTAAAAACTATCTTCTTTTAGCCTAAATAACAATTTCTTTTATCCCAAAAAAAGTCAGCCCAAAATCAATCAGGGGCAGGGGCGGGGGTAATAAAGAGGATTCGGGAGAGGGGGTGGGGGTTGGAAGGCTGAACATTTTGGGGGCGAGGGCGGGGACGGGAAACGGGGAAATTTCGGGGGCGGGGGAGGGGGATGCACTTCCCGTCCCGTTTGCCCCGTTGACATCCCTACCACGGAAAGAACTGGATTTCATGGACCCATTATGTGGGCATGATGTTTTAGTTCCTGAATACGTGTCATCGGGTTTTGAATAGAAAATTGATTAAAAAGAAAGCCACACGATATTTATCATCTCTAAATATTATTAAAAGAGAACCTTAAATTCTCCACTTAAAAAATCAATTCATTGCATTTCAATCCTATATTCTAGATCGTTGGATTATTTGCTGACATCATCCTTATACCCAAAAACCTGTTGCCTAACGTTGCCTTCCGTTCGTCATTTACTCTCTCGCTTCTTCCGATCTAACCTAAAGAAACAGAGAATCCATTCGATTCTTCTTCAATCGGCCAAGATGACACATCTTCTAATCCCCACCCCAACCCGGAGGAGGTAATGAAAGCTCACAGAATCATGGAAATTGTTCAGCTGGAACAGAAGGTTCAGTACGGGATTAAAAACCCTAGACCTTTGATTGTTGTCACTCCAACTTACGTTCGAACTTTTCAAGCTTTACATCTAACCGGATTGATGCACACATTGATGAATTTTCCCTACGAAGTCGTATGGATCATGGTGGAAGCCGGTGGCACCACCAATGAAACGGTAGCGTTGCTCGCAAAATCGAAACTTCAAATCAAGCATATTGGGTTCAAGAAGAAGATTCCCATTTTCTGGAATGCTCGTCACAAGTTGGAATCCGAGACGCGATTGCAAGCTTTAAGGTAATCATAACATATCCTATTTGAATTCAGATCCAAGATCAAACTTTAATAGATGTAATTCTTAATGATCCAGAGTTGTGAGAGAAGAGAAACTTGATGGAATTGTTATGTTTGCCGATGATAGCAACATGCATAGTTTAGAACTCTTTGATGAGATCCAAAAAGTGGAATGGATTGGTGCTGTTTCAGTAGGGATTCTTCTTCATTCCAGTCATTCTAACGAAGACCCTTTTGAGGTTCAAAAGAATTTAAACGAACCAGACAACAAGAAATCACCATTGCCAACTCAAGGTCCCGCTTGCAACTCATCTGATCATTCAATCGGGTGGCACACGTTTAATTTTTATGCATACGAACAAAAGAGTGCAAATTACATTGGTGATATGGCAATCGTATTGCCCCAAAAACTGGAATGGTCTGGATTTGTAATGAACTCAATATTAGTCTGGGAAGAATCTGAGTTCAAACCTGAGTGGATCAAGGATTTGAACGAAGTTGATGAAATTGAAAATCCTCTTTCTTTGCTTAAAGACTCATCAATGGTGGAACGTAGTTGTGATTTTACAGGTGGAAACTCTATATCCATTGTTGCACCTGTTGGGTTAATCGGTTGGTTCAACGGGTCATGGGTCGGATCTAGTTAATGATCCAGGAGTGTTTGATTGAGTCATGCTGAAATAACGGGATTATACCCATGTTTTAGAATGTGCACATCAGAAAAGGTCAAGTTTGACCAAGTTTATAGGAGATCACGAGATGTGCATGTGCATGTTTAGTATAAATAGGTGTCTTATTTCCTTTGTTTTGTACCTATATTTTTTATTGAATTCAGAAGCTTTCTCCCAGTAAGTATACTTTCAGATACATGCGTCAGTAGTGTGTGTTGTGTGTGTTTTGTTTTCAAGGACCTGTGCCAACATTTGGTATCAGATCTAAGGTCCAAGAGGGCAGGTTTGAGAGTCGTTTCAAGAAAAGGGGTCCTCTGTTGCGGGGTAGATGCAGCAGGCAACCCGGTTGCATTGAAGGGGCGTAAGTAGTCGGAAAGGTGTATTCTCCATCCTTGATCAGTTTTCTCGGTGTTAAAAGGAGCCTAACTAGAAGCAGGAAGACATGCAGAAGAAATCAAAAACATGTGGGTTATTTTTGGTTTGACTTGTTTGTAGAAAAGGAAAACGGAAAAACCAGGAGATTGTTTTCTTAACTGTGAAAGAGGACTCCAAGAACGGGTTGGATCGGAAAAAGGTTGGGGCTGTGACAAGGAAAGAAAAATATCGACAAGGTGTTGCTTCCGGCGGTAGGTTGTGGGTATGTCACCGAAAAATGGAGAGAGTCACAGAAGTTGCGTGAGAAAACAAAAAGAAAAGATAAGCAGGTGGCTTTGGGTTTGTTTCGTTTTGAAGGTGAAAGAAGACGAGAAAAGCGAGTTGCTTTGTTTTCTTGATCGGTGGAAGAAGGCTCTCGTTTCACAGAAGTGTTAGGTGAAAACGGATTCTGTGTGGTGACAAACAACAGCCGGGTATGGAGGACTTTGGACGTGACCGAGGTGAAGGCCGGGTGTCCGGGAAAAGTCGGGATTGGATGAAGACTTTGGACGTGACCCAGGTGAAGGTTGGGTGTCCGGGAAAGGTCTTGAATCGAGATGAAAAGAAGGTGATTAAAGGCTGCTGTGAACAAATGGTGTGAACAACCGATTAAGGGGGTGATTGTTGGGTTAATCGGTTGGTTCAACGGGTCATGGGTCGGATCTAGTTAATGATCCAGGAGTGTTTGATTGAGTCATGCTGAAATAACGGGATTATACCCATGTTTTAGAATGTGCACATCAGAAAAGGTCAAGTTTGACCAAGTTTATAGGAGATCACGAGATGTGCATGTGCATGTTTAGTATAAATAGGTGTCTTATTTCCTTTGTTTTGTACCTCTATTTTTTATTGAATTTAGAAGCTTTCTCCTAGTAAGTATACTTTCAGATACATGCGTGAGTAGTGTGTGTTTTGTTTTCAAGGACCTGTGCCAACAGCACCGTGCTATTGTTGCTGCCTCAGCTGTTCCAGATCTTCAAGGTAGAAATGTTTGTTTTAATGTTTTATATATCAGATGATATGATTGTTAGTCAAGTAGGGATTATTGAGGAAAAGGGCAGGAGTTGGAACATATGAAGGTGTTGTCATCATTATTATTGTTATCCTTTCAAAAGCAATAGTTTTGAAATCTGCTTTCTTTTTATTATATACATTTTATCTACCTTTTACAAAAAAGATATAACATATCAACCAATAGGTGTTAACATCTAGTAGTTTTTAAGTTTCATTTCCGGTTGTTTACTTGATTGCTAGAAGGGTACAACAATACAATGCTATTTTTTACTTGATTAGCTTACTAGCTTAGTTGAGTTTTGCAATTATCCATGATTTTGAGTTTGATGATTCATTTTTAAGCTCGATGCTACTGGTTACTTGACTTATAATTTATGTTTATATAAAACTGGTATCCTACCATGATAACCGGTATATCAAATCTCAGCCCTTCACCGATATTTCATTTTTGACTGCGATAACTGCTTAGTGCCTGATAGAGTTGAATCAAATCTATTGCCATTTTCTTGTTCTATAACCAGTGTATTCTATTTTATGTTTTTCATGCTTTTCGTGTTGTTAATGTTTTGTTTTATGCTATTCGTCAGATCGCTATGACTCGATGCCTGATAGCATAAAATCAAAGTTATTGCCATTTCAGCGAGACAGTGTCAGGTATGTAATATTATTGACTAATTTGTGTGTTATTTGGTCAGATACTCATCATCTAAATAATTCATGATCTTTTTATTGCGGGTTTATATTGCAGCATGGAGGGCGTGTTCTCCTGGCTGATGAAATGGGCCTTGGAAAAACTCTTCATGTAATATGGATAAAAAAACTCAGAATGGTCTGCAAAATCTTTAAGAAATCATGTAGATAAAATGGTCATTTAGATGCAACATTTTATCAAATGGGTAGTATTTAATTATTGATTATCTCTATATTATATTTAGATCTTGAAAAAACTTGAAGGTGTTTATATGATCAAAGGACCTAATCCAAGTTATAATGACATTTGCTTCTCGGGTGCTGGAAGGTAATGTTTATTATCTATTTAACATTAATCATTGTATAAAAGTAAATAATAATAATAGGGTCCTACTAATTGGACCCCATATTTTCTTAGAGGACCCTTCATTTTTAAGGTATAAATATATTTTTTCCTATTTCCATAGTCAAAATTAGATTTCCAAGAAGTCATTCTCATTAATTATGAGTAATAAACGGACAGTTAAAAATAAAAGTCAAATGTTAATAAAAAAGTAGGAACCCATGCGTTTTTTTCCTGTGCTCTTTTTTTCCATTTCTTCATATTAATTAAATATTATAAAACGTTAATATATATATATATATATATATATATATATATATATATATATATATATATATATATAAATTCTTGTTGTATTTCTAAAATAATAACCTTAAATTTGGGCTTAAAACCGTTATAACTTTTTTTTATTAAAAGACTTTTCGCAAGCCAAGTGATAGATTTTTGTTGTATTACAAAAATCATCATTTTTATCATATTATAAAAATAATATTATTGTTTTAATATTTAAAATTTTCAAAAAGAATAAAGATTTATTTGGATGTTCACTGCCTAATACACACACTCCCATCATCGGAAAACATGATCTGAAAATACGTAAGTATACACCAATCTCAAATGAAAATCCACACACACCAAAAAATCACATTTTTCCCACCGCTAGAAGTTGCCGGGAAAATAAAGAGAGAATGAGGAAGAGAGAGGTGGTGAGTCGACTGTTGGGGTTGACGACGGCGGCGTCAAATGGATGGCTTCCGTGGTCTGATGAGGCGACGACACACCAAAAAATCCAATTGTTCCACTAGAATTTTATGTTTGAGTATATCTGAGTTATTTTTATGTACGAATATATTTGAATTATTTTGATACGTATTTACATTAAAATTTTATTTTATAATTGTTATATCGTATTTGAATTCATTTATTATTATACTTTCATATAAAATTATTTTAATAAATTGCATATAAAAACAGAAAAAATAATTAATTTTTTTTATTTAAATTATTTTATTTTATAGATTTGAAAAAAATAAATATATTTTTTTTTAATATTTTTTTTTATAAAAATGGTATTTTTTTCCTATAAACAAATCTTTATATTGAACCCTTTTATTATGTAATGATTAGTTTGTTTATTATGTAATCATGAAGGGTATAATATTATGTAATGATAATTAAAAAAAAGGTAATTATTTTGTAATGATTAGTTTATTTTAAGAAAAAAGTTAAAGTAATTATTAGGGGTCCTTTAAGAATGTAAAAGGGGTCTAAATAGCTTGACCCTAATAATATTAATAATAATAATAATAATAATATGAAAATGATAAATTTTTTTATTTTCAGTGATGTTTCACAGCTATCGAAAACTTTCCCATCTGTTGATATGTTTTTTGGGAAGGGACAAAAGCTGTCATTATCCCCTGAAAACTACTTGTTCAGGGTAAGCATTTATTAATTATTTAATTATTATCGGTATCACCCCTTAATTATGCGTCATATTTCATATCCCAATGTATCCTTATCTAAAAAATCCAAAGTTTTTTTTTTCAATTTAATTACCATCTGTTTGTATGCACTTTTTATGTAGGTTGAAGTTGAATATGGAACATATTTCTTTGGACGAAGGTTTTCGATCTAAAGTTGAGAGCTTTAATATTCTGATACATGTAAATACTGCCGGATATGGTCATTTGAAAACATGCAGTTGTCGATATAAAGGTTATAGACTGTGGTTGAAGTTGTTATGAATACTAACACAAGAAAGCAAGAAGGTTATAGACCATAGTACTTATACCACCAAAATATGTCTTGGTTGATTGTACTAACAATTCATTGCAATTGATAATTCAATTTACCAACTAATTTTTAAAATAGTAAAACTCTCTATTTCTGCTCATACTTCTTGGCGGAATTACAAAACATGATGCCAAAGATATTGTTATTAAAATACCGAGGGCAACTTCCTATTCTCATCTAGAAAAAGTTGTCCATCGTGATCTTAAGCAGAAGGTATCCCTTCTTTAGTATTTCTGCCATTTAATCTCTTTGAAACCATCAATGTTGGTTTTAGATATATTTTAACTTCAACCTACAATTTTTTTTTTGCAAAACTTTCGGTATGCTGCAAAAGTCAAAATATCCATCCTTAATGTTATGGATTTCGGCTTATCTTAGTTGTGACACACAACCGGTAAGCTACCTTTTTACAGAGAAAACATTTTTGATGTAAACATTTGGTTAATCGATTCAAATGTATAACATGTTAGTACTTCTTGTTATCTGGAAGCCAACCATTCTTGGGTTAAACTGACGAGATGGTATCGTTGAATAAATAACCAAGAAAAGAATGATAGCATCACTAGCCCTATGTTTTGTCAAAATAATGTTGAATAAATAACCAAGAAAAAGAATGATAGCATCACTAGCGTTGAGTAAGATAATTCATTTAATAAAATTTATGTTCTTTAAAAACGTGTCATAACATACCTGTGATATATGAAATTTAATATGAATCTTATCTGTGGCTTGAGGAAAAAACAAACTTTTTGATATCTTAAATTAGGTATGATTTTAGCTATATGTCGATCGTCATTGCAATCTTTTCAAATTTACAGTTTTTAATATGGTAATTATTATCTTAAATTAGGTATGATTTTATCTATTTTTGTAATTGTATTTGACATGTTATATTGATATTATTTTCGATATCATACCATACATAATACATATTTTAAGTATGGAAATGATATTACATTCCAAAATCTTTATGTCATATCAGCATTAACCAAATTTATATTTCCCTATAAATATAGTGTCTACGATTTTTCATTCCAAATCAAATTTCTCTCTAACTAATTATCTCCTTCATTGCAGATAATAGTATTCCATGGCAACTAACAATGCAGATCAGGTCGTGTTTGATAAGATTTCTGAAATCGATGAATCCAAAGATTCTTTGAACATACGTGTTAAAATCGTCTTGCTTTGGAAGCAGACCTACAAAAACAATCCTAATATGGTCGGGAGCCTAGACATGATTTTAATTGACCAGCAGATACTGTTTCTACAAACTTTATTTTTTAGATTGTCAAATTCTTATGTTATTCAAATTGCTTCAAATATGGGGCAGAAAAATATGGATTAAAATCGATTTCTGTTCTTTTGTTTTATTTATATTCAAATAATTTTAATAATCAACTTTAGTCTATGAAATGAAATCTCTTATTATTCCTCTCTTTTTTATCAATCTGAGAAATTTACAATTATTAAAAATTTGGTGATTTTAGTTCCGGATCCCTTCACTCAATATTATTTTTATATAGCTTTATTAATTTTAATTATCAATTAAGTATGTCGATATCTTATTATTATTAATTGTGTAATGTTTCTACAAACTTTATTATTTAGATTGACAGATTTTTATGTTATTACTTCAAATTTTATGTATTATTGCATAAAAAGGGTTCTTGATTGTATGTTTTACACCTTAGATCAAATTCCTCGCTGGTTCCAAAACTCTTTAAGCATCTTTGGTTTTCCTTTTTTACTACATTCGATTTGTTCCTTTTCTAAGCATCTTTAAGATCAGGTACGTCGTCTTTATTTTCTTTTGAACATCATGTCTTCAGCGACTTCACTTTGTAGTCTGCATTCTTGAATCAGTAGCTTGTAAGTTTTAAGTGATAAAAAACAAAGATATGTGAAGGTTCCTAAAATATCTAGGGCTAATAGTGCATGCGTATGAAACACAAAATATTTTCATTTTTAATGTTAATTCATTAATATCATATTAAATATAAAGGTTTATATATGTTGTTTGTCTTTAAATTGATTTGTTTATCTTGATTAACGACTGAGTTTATGAAATAAATTTATATTCATGTATAATGTTAAGTCTTTTTAATATATCTATATATATATATATATATATAATATTTTTTAAATTATCTTTCTATGTTTAACTTATGATTTTATGTTTCCGTGTCGATATCTCTTTATGTCGATTGTTATTACAATCTAAAATACAACTTTTGAAGTCTTTTAAATCAACCACGAATAGGGATGAACCTCTCATTGAATTTTCATCCAAATTACAAGTTAATTCATTCAGAAGAATTCAAAATTACAATATATTGATATAATGATTACTTTGACCCAAGTTGGGTGTTATTTTCTACCTAAATTAAAAATTGCAAATAGCTTTCTGTTTATGACTTAACTGTCGTTTGTGTGTTTGTAATTGTTGTTTCTGTATGAGTAGGGGTAGAATGGTCATTTTTTTACATTTTGACCATGTAGGATACTAAGATTATAAAATGTTAAATTATTAGCTAATAATCCACATGGTTTTTACTTGGACACATGAAAAAATGAGACATGTTAGTTGGTACCAATGCTATTTTAAAAAGTTAAGTTTGAATCTATTTTTTCCAAATTTCAAAATTTCATTCACAAATCTGATAACCGTGATATCCCAAAAATTGCATATTTAGCTATGTTGTTATTAATGGTTTAAAAGTAAAAAGACATTGCTATTTCATACCAGTATGCCATAATTCATAATAAATATTTTTATCTTTTTTTTTCTTTTTTTATTATGTAAATTTAGTATAAAACCTTCATAAATATTTTGTTCTTTTATAATAGTAAAAATACGACAAAATAAATATATATACCAACATTCCCAAATTGCCCATGCATTGTACATTTATTTTTACTACACATTTTATAACAAAAAATTTGCATTTTTTTTGCTTTGTACCTTTAATCATAAACCCATGATTGCAGAAAGTTTGATATTTTTTTTTTATAAAAGTTCCGCTTAAGCATTATACTTAATAAACATTTAACTTCAAACAATCATTATTTTGTCCACAAACAGATAAACAATCATTATACTTAATAAACCCGTACGATTAAGCAAGTATGTGCTGAAGGGGAATGGTACTGTTTTACTTGTACTAGATGTCAACAGAAAGCCGTAAAACAAATTTTAATACATGATGATCAGTTTCAAGATAAAGAAGTTTTTTATTGTAACACTTCAAGCTGCATGAACAAAGTCATTTCTGTTGTTCCCAGGTTTTGAAACTTATTTTATAAATATTTTTATATTGTTATGTTAAATTATATAAATTTATATTACTAAATCTGTTTACATCAATGCTTTCAGTTTGAAAATTACCATTATAGTTGAAGATATTACTGGTTCGGTACCACTTACTAAATCTTGACATTGATTGGCTACCACATACTTGTACAATTTTAGCATCATCCTTGTGCGGACTCCAATCCTATGATCCAAATGAATACATTTCAAAGATTTTATTTGTTATCAAACCAACGACTACAGATGCCAAATGGATACCGTTTCCGAGCTCTAAATACACTGCGGTAAAGTTTGCTTTGGTAGTTATCAGTTCGAACCCATTACATTTCAAGGTCATTTGATTGTCATACACAATGCCATCGTAAGAGTTTATACATAGTATATTTTATGTTATTAATTTACTTTATTATTTACTTATATGTTATTTTATTTGTAGTGACCTCCTTAAGGAAAAAGTGGACTACAATTACTACAACATAGAATTGTTTTCATCTACTACATGGCAATGGAGGGAGTTTCAAAATATCCAGTTATCATCATCTGTTTATCCTGTTTCTGATGAGCCAGTTACAAGTGGCGGTGTCGTTTACTTCTTATTATCTAATGATACCATATTGCGATTTGATACTTATTCAGAAGAACATATACTCATATTTGCACCTTCTACTATTAATGACTTCAAACCGTATGCATCGAGACTGATCCAGTTTCACGGAAAATTGAGATATTTCTCTGTAAGTGGAGATCGTTTGTGGGCTATTTGGGTTTTCATTCAGAATCGGTGGGTTAAAGTAGATATTAGTACTTACAATGAAGGTGCACATGAATGGTGAGATTATAGAAACAATACCATATATTTCTTTAAAGGAAATACGATTGAGTATGTAGTTCCGGCACATCCTTCTCAACAAGTTTTTTCAATTCGTTCTGATTTTGATACAGTGACTATGCCAAGTAGATATTAGTGATTGTATATATTTTAATTTGCATTCGAACATAGTTGTTTTTTATAATGAACTATTTAAATATTTTATATTGCTCTATGATTTATTAGTTTTTTTATTTATTCTTTTAATCATAAACTCGTGTTTTATTTTCTATGTACAATACAAAATTATAATAATTCAGATAAAATTCAAGTATTTGGTCATTGTTATGTGTTCAAGCATATTTTTCACACACAAAAACATAAACATAATAGTTTTAGATCTCTTATAATACAATGTTGACTTACAACCGATTATGGACTAAATTGACCAAGTCTATTATTGTCAAGTTGTTTTAAGTTTAAATAACAAACTATGTTGACCAAGCCTATTATTGTCAATTTGTTTTAAGCTTAAAGGTAATTTCCTTACTCTTTGGCTTATTATTTTATTTGCAATAAATGTTTTGATTTCAACCAATTTAACAAACATAGTGTTTGAATCGAAGATGTTGGAAGCAGCTAACATCAGAGATATGGCAAGATGAATTTTTAATTTCGTCTGCGATATTTTGTGGAAGTTTATTCAAACTATAATGGGAAAATAATGTTTGTGTTTATTGATTATGGTAATGTACTTTTAATTGTTATGAGGTTAAAATAGTTATTGTAATGTTTGTTAATGAATTTAAAATAGCTATGGTAATGTACTTTTAATTGTCATGCTTCCTATGATGTAATATATGTTTACAATTCTGTGTTTTTTTATGCGCTCCCCGCGTTTAACGCGGGTCATAATCTAGTTATTATATATTAAAAATGGGAGGGTTTAGCTACAATAACCACCGACCACTCGACTACGCTAACCTTTTTTCCTCATAAAGTCGGCTTCAGGTATTCGGCTTCGACTAAAACCCTTCAAAATCATCGACTTTCTCCACCGCTTTTGTTTCTGGGTATTTCTACGATGTTCGATTGAAGCTTTTTGATTTTGGGGAGGGTACGTTCAAATTACAAAGGAGTTTGAGAGCGGGTTTCAATTTCCTAAAGGGTTCTACGGTTCGATTCAGTGCATCTTCCAAATCTTACGCTGTCTGGTGTCTCCGTTCGTCAGTCACAGAACCATAGCCATAACTACACGATTGGTGGCGCTCAGCAACGACGGTGTTCTACCCTGTGGCTTCACTCTTGGGAGATTTCTTCTTGACAAAGCCTTATGTTCCAACAATTTGCGAGCATGTGTAAGAGACCGGAGGAAAGACTTACGCACCCAACTTCTCGCCACCACCATCATCGACTTCATAATTACCCTGTTTATTTCTTAAAATCGACCCTCTGAGGATTTCGAGTCAAGTGATTATCTTCTAAATTTGTGCTTGATTCTTCCATTTTTATTATTATTTGAAGGTCCAATACAATTATGAATAAGGTCTGATGCAATTCTGATTTCTAAACCCGAACCTATAATTTCTTTTAGGGAAACCGCTTATGAAACCAAAACCTATTAAATGTTCTTTGCAGGAAGAAAAAGATTAGGGAAAATACCGAAAATAGACAAAAAAATGGGGGTCAATTTCTAAATTTAGTCATAAAATAGGTTTTTCCCGATATAGACATACATTCCGCGGAGGAACCTCCACGGAATGACGTCATCTCCGCGGACCAGCTAAAATTCTGATTTTTTAATGTGTAAAAGATTGTTCCGCGTAGGCCCTCTGCGGATACATTAATACCTCCGCAGAACGAGTTGTAAAAATGAGATAAATTATACGCTTTACAAGTCTTCCAGAACAACTGCTCTACGACTGTATTGCTTCCGATGGAAGCGCGTATTTTCTCGCTATATTTTTACAACAATAGCCATGATATGAATCATGGTAGACTCTTTGAAATGCAAAGTCTATAGAATCAGACATATGGCTTATGAAACCAACTTCTGTATTGTCAGTCCGCGTTACCTATCTTTTTATATATAGTAAAGCACGTATCTATACGTCCGATTTAGAGGTAAGGGATCATTTCACAAAATGGCATCACCAACGTCTTCAAATGCAGCTAATCTGTCTAATGCGTCTGCTCTAACAAATGGTACATCTCCATGGACGACAACAAAGGTGTTGGTCCTAACACGATGCTGGATTACCGTTTACGAGGGTCTACCAGTAATGGCTCCCCTTAATTGCCTTCTTGGTGATGAATGGTCCCGCTTAGTAGCTTTGTTCAACTATAAGGTGGGACAAGGACAAGAACAACTAAAACCCGATATTGTTAGTAAATGGATGGATTTAAAGACTAAAGTCACATGGTACAATCGATGCTACAATTATGAGAAAATGCGATGCTCTGATGCTGATGATGAAGAACTTCTTGAATACGTGAACGGATATTACATGTGCCAGTTTGATGAAACTGAGTTCGAGTATAAGGACGTTTGGAATCTGGTTAGAAATAAACCCTTTTTCATGTAGACGACTCTTTTATTCGTAATGTTCTATGTAATGTTTGTTAGTCGTTCATCTTTTATTTGTAATGTTTTCTGTAATGTTATTATGTTATTTCAAATGTTTGTAATATATGTTGGTGAATTATGTTTCAAAAAATATATGATACAAAAGTTGTTTATATTAAACAAAACTACTAAAAACAAGTATTTCATAATAATGTATACAAACTTCCAAACATCAAGTTATTTAGTATCCCAAATAATATTTGTCATCCTATTTCTGTAGAGAAATCCCGCATCTCTACATGGCTTATCACTCTTCACCGGTACCCCCGAAGCAATCATTTCCATATACATGCTTACGAATACTCCACAATCCCCTCTATTAGTAATATATTCTTGTTGTGGCGCGTCTACAATATCAATAAACTCCACAACTGCGTTGTCTTTGTGTCCATCGGGGAAATCCTTCCAGTAGTCAATCGCATCTAGCTCTTCGATTATACTCTCCCCAAAACTTTTGAATTCTCTACCAGTCAAGTACGTTGTGAAGTAATTCATAGATCGTGCTGAATCATAAATGTGTACTTTCCAAATATCTAAATGTAGCACTGCCAAAAACCAATGGGCATGAGGAACGTTTATGGGGAATAGAACCTACAAACAAAAATAAATTTAATAGTCATTAATTCGTTTCCTATATAAAATAAATAATTAATAAACTTAACTAACCATATCCACATCCTTCCATTTAGGATGGCCTCCGACACCATTTGCTATATTCCTAAGAAAATATGTTTTTCCGTTTTGCAAATTAAGTTCTTGAGGGAATATCGTCCACCTTGCGTTCGCCGACCGTCTTTCCATAAGGAAGGCACTCTATATCGCAATATGCTGTACATTTTAAGATAAAAATGTTACAGTTTTTTATATAAATTATCGTCAAAAAATGTAGTTAAAAATTATATTTAACGAATGTTACCGAAGAAATTAACCACCCAGCGTCAGTAACTGCAAGTAACCTCGACCAAAACTCCACATCCAGTGTGAGCATATGCAGCCTATGTTTAATGTTTAGGTTGGAAGAGGTCCTATGCCATTCTTTCCAAAAACTCAACGTACTGGCAGCTTCAACACTGTCGAGCAGGAGATGATTTGAAACATCATACTCTCTTCATTCACAATGTCTTCATTTGGTTTTTCAGGACTCTTCACCACTTTTTTTTTCTTTGCTTTGGTGGTTTTCTTCAATTTTGGTGTGGATTGCAACTAAAAAATTAACATGTTAAATAATTATCAATACGTTAATATTTTAAAAATATACCAAATTTAAAATATGAGTTTTGTACCACTGTGAACGGAGTCCGCTGATACCATGGAACACCCCTCTTTCGTTGCGGCCTAACAATAGGAGTCATTTCTTTTGTGTGATGTTCACCCACGTCCGATGACGGCTCAACATGCGCAGGTGTAGGCCCAAATTCCCCCTCCAAACCATGAGTACCTATATCATCATAGTCAAAATGTGTATCATGGTGATATTTTTCTTCCTCCTCTTCATTTATCATCTCTTCCTCCTCTCGAAACCCTCTGTCTTGTTCAACATTTGTGTCTGGTTCATCTTTTTTCTGTAATACACGGTCTACTTTAGAACTTAAGTCAGCCACAACGCCTAGTAGACGCTTCACTAATGCCTTTGTGCTCGTCTTCTTCTTCTTTACCAATCTTGATGTGTCGTTTGACATATAACTTGTTTCTATTTCAAGATGTTGCGAGGAAGAAGCATTTGTGGCAGATTCAGTCGAAGATGTTTCTATTTCGGACTTGTACATCCTTCTTCGAGCAGGTGAGGCAACATGAGGTGGACTATTTCGGACAGGACAATGTTGCCGTGGGGGAGACTCTACAGGGTTAAGAGTCCAATTGACATAACGAACATAAAACGGCAACATCAGCTCCTCTGAGTTTGCCACGACATTAATAGGTTGGTTGTTAGGCTGCAAAAATTAGATTGTTAGTTTAACATGAAAATACATTGGAATTTGTAAATATAAATGATTGTTAATATAAAAACCATACCACAGACACGTTCATTATTCGACAACATTGAACCTAATTTAACGGTGTTTTACTTCTCCACGCTCTCATCCGTGGCAATTCTGTCAGCGTGCGTATATAAAACTTGGTTGCCTCTGGGAACGTCTCCAAAATCCATATCTATGAAAAAAATGTAAGTATCGTTCTATTATACTATAAAAGTCATGATACAAACTTATTATATAATACAAAACGAAGTTCAAATTTTTATAGTATAAAAAACTAAACAATGATAACTATTAAAATGCATTAGAAAGTAACCTTAAACGGAAGCATAAAACCAGGAACGGTACACTTGTGTACTTTCTTCGATTCGGGATTGGCCTGCTTGAATTCACTAAACACTTCTATTTTCTTAAACATTCCACGCATCATACGCGAAGTATATTTCCAGAAATACGTACCCCATGCAAACTTGCAATTTTCAATTTATTTATTATAATTAGTGCATTGCATACTACTGCGTGAATGCCTGTTTTAAATGTAATACTTGTTCCAATCATCTATATTATCAGCAAGCTTGTATACTGCTGTAGGAATGCCCGTTTTAACGTCCCGTCCGTGTAGACCCTTCAACATAAAAACAAGCTGGATAAGCATCACAGCATCTTCATCTTGTAGTGCCAAATAATTCGGGGACATAATCAAGTCTTCTAAATCTTTCAGCCGCAAACGTGCATCAGAAATATCTGGGAACAACCGAGCACAGAGATTTGAATTTGACTGGCCCTTTTCGTTATGGAGTAAATCCACATAAGGACCAAATTTTAAACCACAAATCAGAATATATTTAGTTTCACCAAAACCCAACTGGATCCCCTCTATATCAAACAGAAACCTCCCCATTTCAAATATTTGTTGACACCTTACTTCGTGCAACGTCATCATATGCACAAGTAAGGGATCACCATGTGGGATATGCATTCCTAAGAATATTCCAAAGGGGGAAGCTTCGAATAATACTCGTTGTGATTGTGTTAGGCGCGGAAAATAGTCTTTAATGATAGTCCCCACCACGCCTTTCAAAGTTAAATCCGCTTTTTGATTGAGATCTTCGTGCTACATAACAAAAAAAAAATAAAAAATATTATTTCATTTAAAACATTACTAATTGAAAATAAAAAAAAATATTATTTCATTATGAAATAAATAGCAACATACTTAAAAGCAGAAAAATAAAAATTATGCAAAAACCATCACTCCGCGGAGGCTAGAGGTCATTCCGCGGAGGCCTGCATTGCTTCGATTATAACATTCCGCGGAGGAAACACATCACTCCGTGGAGCACCCTCTGCGGACTGACGTCCCCCTCCGCGGAATGGATCATCCCAAAAAACGTATCTGTGATTTGTAAACCTAAAAATCCTAAATTTGTATACATATTCAATGTAATAAAATGGGTTCTCCTCTAATTTGAATCATATTCGACATTTTCGACATTAATAATTAGATGAGAATGTGAGAAATACCCGGGAACCATATCCATCGGCCATAACATCGGGGAATTCGGGGTCCATCGGTGACGGAGAGAGCTGTGCTACTCGATTTCGCCGGATTTGAAGTCGTTTCACGGCGTATTCCGCCGGAGTTGAAGTCGTCGCCGGATTTGAAGTCTTCGATCAACACCTATGCGACCCGATGCGGAGTGACGAAGAGGAACGGGGACCAGTGGGGACCAAAAGAGGACCCCTTCGTTTTTCTCAAAAAAAAATGGTTCAAATTACGAAATTACCCCCTCTACGCGGAGATTTCATGGTTCCGCGGAGGTCCGCGGAGGGTCCTCCGCGGAATGTATGTCTATATCGGGAAAAACCTTTTTTCATGACTAAATTTAGAAATTGATCCCCATTTTTTGTCTATTTGCGGTATTTTCCCAAAAGATTACCCCTTTTTGCAGAAATATCTACAATTGCTTACCAATTTTGTCATGACTTAAAATCTAAATTCTTTTAACTTTCTATTATTTTATGTGAGGAGGATGACTAATAATGGAACCTCGGGTCTGCTGCCTAACTAATTATTCTTCTTGAGGCTAAAAATGTTTAGTTAATGCCATATTGTAATTTGTAAGCAACTTCGTCTAGAATTACTACTCATTTTTCTATTTTTAGCTGCAACTACATTTCAATTACCCTTCAGGGAAGAGGCTATCTATGCGCTTAGCAGATTTAGCATCCTTTTTCTTTTCTGCTAATGTGAAGCTGATGTATTTTATTGATTAGTAGATTTTGCATTTTTCAAAGTACAACGCCCTAATCAATACTTATTATTGATATCATTTTATCCTTCAACCAACAAAGAACTGGGCTACTCATACTTGCTATTTAACACGATCTCATACAAAGGTATGCATTATTCTTTTCTTTAATTTTCAAGTTGTCTTTTTATTTATTTTCTTAGGATTTACATTAAAAATACAGAGTAGTTTTGTTTGCAGGATCTGGAAAGCGAATTGGACTCACAAATGATGAGAACAAGTATATTGATGAAGAAACTAAAGAAAAGCTAGAAATCCAAGTTAGTAGTGATGTAGAAAAGTTGTGTTCTTTGGTTCTTAATTTTTTTTTTTGGAAGAAAGTGGATTTAAAATTTTGCTGTTATATTGATTTAACCTAAATTGGATCATAATGCTTAAATTCTGAGATTAATTTTTTTTTTTTTTGGAGTTTCTTTCTATTAGTGATCATTTTGTGGCAATGAATGACGTATTTTAGGCATTACAGTTTAAAAGGCCAACAATGGTGTAGAAGGCCCACTTAAAGGCTATTGGGTCTTTGTCTATTGCTTCTTTAGAGAAACAAAAGTATTAAACGCCAATTACACCGTTTTATATATCAATAAATAATAGAAACAAAATTCCTATAGAAATATTTCTAATTTTTCACATGCTTGAGAAATTATCTGCTAATATACCTGTTATCCAGACAAAACTGAAAATGTTAATTGTTATAGAAAAAGAGCACAATTGTTGTTGCAGGAGGTTGTATGAGTTGATCACGGTTGAACTTTTCAGGTTTTGAGTTATCTTGGCATTACTCGCACACATAGTCTATTATTAAGAAGAAATATGGTCAAGATGCAACAAATGTTGATGATGAAGATGGATTTGCTCCTAATAGTCAAGAAAACAAGGAAGAACTTGAGTTCCCTAAAACAGTCATTGGTTTAACAATGAGTATATACCTCTTTTGAATATACAAGGAATTGGGTTTCAGAGTTTCTTTTTGTTGTTTATATGAGAAGATCGTTGTGTGTGTGTATGTTTTCGATTAATGAAATCTTCATCCATGCATAAATAAATAGATAGTAACAGTAATAAGAGACTATGAAATACCCTCCAACCCCGTAACTCGGGGGATTCTTCCCTAGTTTTTTATTAAAAGTTACATATTCTTAAGCTAAATAATTTTTTTTTGTTTTATGTATAAGAAGTGCACATTTTGAGAAAAAAACAAAATTTTATCAAACGATAAAGAGGTTTTAATTTTGTTATACATAAATGTGTTAAAAAAAATATAATAGATTTTGACAAGAATTGCTTCACGTTATAGTTTATACACTCTCTATCAGTACGTACAATTTATAGAGAATGAATAACTTATTTTAGGGAAAAAGACAGCTATGGTCTATTTATAGATACAATTCGCTCAGTCTCTTAAAATGGGAAAGAACCTAAATCAAAGATACAATTTACAGCTGGTAATTGAAAGGCTCACGTTCTGCTGATATAACTATTAATTTTATTCGGTTTATTAGTTTTATTCGGCTTTTATTTCATGTTTATTTTGTTTTATTTCTATGTTATTTAAAAAACTAGTTCACCGCCAAATGGTTTTCTTTAAAGTTTAAACTCCAAAATAAAGTATTTTTATACGTAACGACAATGTCTTCCAGGATTTAACAAAACTAACACATCCTAAATCAAAATTTCAAAACCCAAGTTTTTCTTCTAAGGTGTCAATAGGAAAAAGTGAGCTTCCATGAATCTTCTTATTACGATATATAGTTTTTTTATTTTAATTAATTCTTGGGCAAGACTTTCTTTTAAAGCAATTTCAAGAACTGAATAATGAACAAATTTTCAGATGTTAGCTGTAAACTATTACGCATGTGGTAAGGAACTACTATGTTAATCAATGACTTAAAAGAGATCTGTTTTAAGGAAACCAATTTATAGATGCAATTCGCTCAGTCTCTTAAAATGGGAAAGAACCTAAATCAGAGATACAATTTACAGCTGGTAATTGAAAGGCTCATGTTCTGCTGATATAACTATTAATTTTATTCGGTTTATTAGTTTTATTCGGCTTTTATTTCATGTTTATTTTGTTTTATTTCTATGTTATTTAAAAAACTAGTTCACCGCCAAATGGTTTTCTTTAAAGTTTAAACTCCAAAATAAAGTATTTTTATACGTAACGACAATGTCTTCCAGGACTTAACAAAACTAACACATCCTAAATCAAAATTTCAAAACCCAAGTTTTTCTTCTAAGGTGTCAATAGGAAAAAGTGAGCTTCCATGAATCTTCTTATTACGATATATAGTTTTTTTATTTTAATTAATTCTTGGGCAAGACTTTCTTTTAAAGCAATTTCAAGAACTGAATAATGAACAAATTTTCAGATGTTAGCTGTAAACTATTACGCATGTGGTAAGGAACTACTATGTTAATCAATGACTTAAAAGAGATCTGTTTTAAGGAAACCAATTTATAGATACAATTCGCTCAGTCTCTTAAAATGGGAAAGAACCTAAATCAGAGATACAATTTACAGCTGGTAATTGAAAGGCTCACGTTCTGCTGATATAACTATTAATTTTATTCGGTTTATTAGTTTTATTCGGCTTTTATTTCATGTTTATTTTGTTTTATTTCTATGTTATTTAAAAAACTAGTTCACCGCCAAATGGTTTTCTTTAAAGTTTAAACTCCAAAATAAAGTATTTTTATACGTAACGACAATGTCTTCCAGGATTTAACAAAACTAACACATCCTAAATCAAAATTTCAAAACCCAAGTTTTTCTTCTAAGGTGTCAATAGGAAAAAGTGAGCTTCCATGAATCTTCTTATTACGATATATAGTTTTTTTATTTTAATTAATTCTTGGGCAAGACTTTCTTTTAAAGCAATTTCAAGAACTGAATAATGAACAAATTTTCAGATGTTAGCTGTAAACTATTACGCATGTGGTAAGGAACTACTATGTTAATCAATGACTTAAAAGAGATCTGTTTTAAGGAATCCAAGTTAAAAGTATAGACCATATTTCTTTGAGTTATTTCCATAAAAGACCCTATATTTTGATTTTTTTTCTTTTTAGACCTAAATTTTTTTTTTCCAAAAAAGACCCAACTTTTACCTATTACTTGTTATTTTAGACCCTAACAGGTTACCAAAAGGGAAATTAAGTATTTTCATTTCATAAAAAACCCTACATTTTGTATTTTTTTCCAATTTATACCTAAAATGTTTTTTTTTATTTCAAAATAAACTCAACTTTAAAATTAGTTACAACTTTTAACACTAGTTGTATAAGGTACTTAACTACACCGATTTAATGAAGCTGAACTTCGTTCATACATAAAAACGTGATTATATCTTTCAAATTAAAATGAAATCCTAAATTTTTTTTTGGTAATTATTATGATTATCCTTAAGAATCAATAACAGTGATATACAAACACTATGTATTGATCTAAACACCATGTATACATAAGATAGATTAATAAAATGAGGTAGTAGGCTAACTATTCAATTTTCTTTTCTCTACAACAAAATTTCATAGTTTTGTCAGTTTTGCTCATTCACCACATTTCAACCATTTTTAATAATGTCAACCATCGTATTTTGGTATTTAAGTGTGCGGTATCATTCTTATTATTTGGATTTTCAACTTATGCTCAAATGGTTTCATTCCCAAAATATAGTTTTATGTATTCATATGTGATGTTAACATTTTTTAAGAAAATCTTAAACTTGAATCTTATATATCTAAACAAAACTAATACGAATGTTTAGGATTAATATTTTTATGTATTTATTTGATATAATTATAACATATTATTTAATAATGGGCTAATGCTACAAAATATTCTATGGCTTTGGTTTAGGAGTATGATAATGAGTGCTTTTATTAACTGTTCTAAAAAAATTGATTAAAAAATTCGGCAAAAAAAATAATATAGAAAAGTGAGAGAGGGAAATATGTCCAAACTCACCAAATAAGTATAATAGACAAACTAGAAAATTATTTTGTATACAATTTGTTAAATTATATGGTATTTTTTTTTCTACAAATAAAAAAAATTGTTATTATGCTAAAAGATTCTTCTTAGCCATTTATTATCCATATTACCAAAAATATCAAATTAACATTAAACTTTTTATTAGTGGTAATAATAACATTTTCTATAAACAATATATCAAATTTAATGATATAATATATATTCAAGATAAAGTTTAATTATATCTTTTAGACAAAAATAAAATTTTGCAATTCTTTTAGGTTATAGCTCAAAAGATAATAGATTAGATAACATTTTTTAGTATATACATGTATACTTTCTTTTTCGGTGTAGTCAAGAAGTACATTATATATTTGGTCTTGAAGATTATAATCAATTTTAAAGTTGAGTTTATTTTGAAAAAAAACATTTTAGGTCTAAAATGGAAACAACTACAAAATATAGTCTTTTATGAAACAAAAATACCTAATTTACCTGTTGGTGACCTGCTAAGGTCTGAAATAACAAGTAACACATAAAAGTTTGGTCTTTTTCGAAAAAGAAAAAAAAAAATTAGGTCTAAAAAGAAAAAGGTCAGAATATAGGGTCTTTTATGGAAATAACCCTATTTCTTTTTCCAAATACCGTTTTTTCAATTATCAAAAAGTGACTACAAGCACTCTAAGAATTCCACGGATCTACACCACAAATCAGTGTATTATATCTAAAAAAATTGACCTGCGAGTATAAATTCGATTCATAGTTTATTGTCGTTCACTTGTATTACTAACTTATAATAACTACACATACTACAAATGTGAATATGGCCTCGTGAATTATTCAAGCACTATTACTTTTCCAACAATCACAACTACATACCGACAAATTGATGTTTGAGAGACATGTTATGTTTGTCTAACAATTTGTGTATAATTTTCCGATCTCTTTTTACTATGGCTTTTCAGATACTTGGAGAGAGAGAGAGAGAGAGAGAGAGAGAGAGAGAGAGAGAGAGAGATATGGGGTTTACTGAGTTCATGTTTTGGACAGAAACAAATTTATTTACCAACCTCCAAGTGGGAGATGTTGAGTTGTTCAGTTTGATATGCCATTTGAACCCATTGCCGCTTTAGAAACATAGCAATGTGGTTTATGGTGGCAGCTGTGACGTTTTGTGTAAATATTTTGGTGCTTAGACAGAAGGTGTACGGTGCTCGAGCATAAGCTTTATGATGCTCGAGTCTGTGGTGTAGATCAACATAGATGAGGTGCTCAGACGAGAAGGCTTGTCGAGATGGTGGTGTTTTGGGCTTATGGGCCCCGATTCACAAGGGTTCTAAGTTAATTTTTGTCATTATAAACAAATCACTCGATACTTCTAATACAATTATATATTTCTACATCTAATAAAATTTCTACGATTATGGATTAGTACCATTACTCGGATCACGTGAATCATGTTATGTTCTTATTTTTTTCTTCGCGTCTTTATTATTATGTTTATCGGATCTTTAATCTAACAACACTGAGTCGATTAGTTTTCATATTTTTGAGTTTTTGTACATTAGTTTTACAAATTAAACTTAAAAAATTTGTTGTTGAAGTAGAATTTTTTTTTGTTAATTATAAGCTTAAAAGATGGTACAAATGAGTATAAGTTTGGGTTGAGGAATGGTTCATATACCCGTTCGATCTTGGGCTATTCCAGTTCTTGTGAGCTAAATAATATGATGGAAACTGTCAACTGAGTCGGATTGCGGGATTAGGTACTAAAGTATAGAACTTGGTGACATCTTGTATTATTTTCCACTATTATTTCAATTTTTTTGGCTTTCTTTTGATTGTGTCGTATACTGAAACTACCATAATCAAAAGTATTTTTGACAAGAAAAAAAAAGGATTTTGGAAGAGGACATGCGTGTGTGGATCGTACCCATTTGATCTGGGCTGTTTAAATTCCTGCAGGCTAAACAAAATAATGGAAACGGCTTAAACGACATGTCTGGCCCAGTTATTCCCAATCACAAAAATGGTCCTAGTTGATTTTTTTCTATTATAAAAATAAAGTAAACCAAAAAAAATGGTTTTATGGATTTCTAAAAAAAAATCAGTTTTCAAATATAGTCATTTTGAAAGTGTTTGATTGTGGTTTCGGTTATCTAGAACTAATACTCGTTTGTTATAATCTTGTAACGATGCTAAAACATTTTGCGGCCACTACTTTTTATAGTTATTTCATTAATTTATATATGTTAGCATTGACAAAGTAAACGATATTAAAACTTAAAAAACATAATCATTGATCATAGTTTCTCTCAAATAGTTATTTCTATATAAAGTTAGATTGTTTTGTTGTAACTATATAATCGTTAATTCAAATTAATAAATAAAATGGTTTGAAGATATAAACAATTTCTGTTCAGGATTGTAATCCCTAATAAAAAATATAGCTCCATGAGCAAAAGCTCCTGTCATGATGAATCCTGTGATGTATTGGTGATGAGTATATAATGCAGCTTGAGTAGTAAATGTCTTGTGCTATAAATGCATAAGCGGGTAAATAGTACATGTGTTGAGCTACCAAAGAAGTAATAACCCCTAAAGAAGCTAGAGTAAAGCCTAATTTAAAATGAAGCGAATTATTAATTGTGTCATAAAGGCCCTTATGCCCACGTCCCAATCGCCCTCCCGGAGGGATGTTATGTCTAGATTAAAGATAAAATGATCATGTTGTACAATGAAATATAAAATTTAATAAACTAAAAAAAAAACAAAGACAATCAATCATGGAGATAACATTGTTATATTTAAAATTATAAAGTAATGTAATATACGAAACATATATGAAGATGATAAAATAAATTACAAATCAAATTAATGAGTAAATATATATTACCAAATGGTATTAAAGAGTTGGAAGTGTGTTTCTCACGGGTTGAGAGTTCAGGTCTTGTTATGTACAATTGATTAGTTTAGAAATAAGATTTAGTGGGTGTATGTTAGCCGTTAAAAAATGAATAAATATATATTACTAATAATAAATAAAATATGTTATAAATAAATAAAAAATGTACTATTATTTTATAAATTTCTAAACACTTTTTATACATAACATTAGGTTTAAATTAGTGGAAAACACGGTTGAAAAAGAAAAAACACTATTGATAATTCAAATGATCACGACTAATCAATGATTTTCATATATATATATATATATATATATATATATATATATATATATATATATATATATATATTATTTTACAAAAAATTGATGTAAGTCAAATCTTTTGTTTTTTTAAAATATGTTTTTGAAAATAAAGATTTTGTGGTTCATACTCCCAACAAACCATCTTCACCATCTTGCTATGATGTGTGTATACAAAATCAGAGCTTATGAAAGGACACATAGTAAAACAACTATGACAGTTGAATATTATAATGAAAACCAAATTATGGATTTCATTCGTACGTTTTTCACATTTGTACGTTTTTCAAATTAAACTACTGTTGAATTAAAAAAGTCAAGAAATATAAATTAATGTTATAAGCTATGAACTTGGGAAAGAATAACCAAGTTAATTCAAAATATAAAGTTGCACCAGCATGATCCAGCCATACATTTCTTACCAATCAATGCAACAAATCAGTAAAAAAAAATCCAAATTTATGTTTACTTTTTGTCATTTACATGAGGTTTCTATAAGGAAAAAAGAAGAAGAAATATGGATTATCGAGAGGACTTACCCTTACGAATAGAAAGATGTAGAACCAGTTCGTTAGAAATTAAATAGGACGACCTACAAAAATAGAGACGTATAGGGTTCTATATATGTAGTTTCCTTTGCTTCTCAAAGGAAAATTTTATTCCAACATCTAGGTACCCTCAACCTATAGGTGTACATCACCAGATAACCTAAAATTGGACACAGGAAAAATAAAATATTGCAACAATCAAAAGAAGGAGAAATTGATCTTTACTTATACGAAAATAAACGCAACAATTAGAAGAAGAAGAACAATAATTACCTAATCAGAGGCGCAACCCTAAATCGGCACCACCATCGTTGATTAAATGAGAAAACAGTTAGAAATGACAGCATAGAAGCATCGACATTGGAATGTGGTTAATGGTGGCTCTTTTAGGGTTTGTAGATAGATGACGACATTGAGGATTTGTATATACACGCTCGCGAAAGAGATAATATTCAAATAGTTGGAGGAACCAAAATTGATGAAAAAATGGAATGCAAGGGCAATTTGGGGAATTCAGTTTCATCATATGAGCTGGAAATTTCGATGGGGGGGGGGGGGGGGGGGGTGGGGGGGTCTTAGAGAATGTTACGTGACAATATAGGTACTTATTTATAAGGATAGGAGATTGAAAATTGTATTTTTATAAAAAAAAAATTATTGTTTTTATAGAACTTATAAATTTGAATTTATGAGGATTTGGAATATATATATTATAGTTTTGGTAAGATGTTTTAAAATTAATTTTTCATTTAACATCAATTTATTATTTGATTTACTTTTGTAGAATTTAAGATTATAGAAAAGTTTAGACCTTTTGATTTGAATTATGTCTCGTTGAAATATTATGAAATAAATCTGAAGTCCATTAAATTTATAATTTTAAATGTCAAAGTAAATGATTGTCCTTAATTGTCTTGGTATTCTTTTCTTCCTAAATTATTTCTAAAAATATACATAAACTTTATAAAAACTAGTGTAGCTACCCATGCAAAGTATTCTATTTTTTGCATGGGAAGTATGTTTACTTTACTTAATTGGTGCTAGTACATCATATGGAAGTAAAATCTAAGTGAATTCCTGGTTCTATAAGGAATTCTAAGTTTCATAATATTAAATGGTGCTAGTACATCAAAAGCATTGGGAAGTAAATGATTGACGGAGGAACATTGTAAAAGGTCAACCATATGGAAAGCATTAAAAAGGAAAACAGGAAAGAGAATGTGTTCTTATGCCTCGTCTTGTATGGCTGCACATGCAATGGTGGCTTTTGTTAGAACAAAATTTGAAGTCTGCAAGGCATAGAAACGTACTTTTAGCCCTGAAGTACACAAATAAAAGAAACTAAAATCAAACTAATATACCTGTTTAAGCTTTAATACATCTGCTCCTGTTGTTATCAATATGTTAATAACCTAAAAGGCGGATAAGTATGAGATCGAACGGAAAAAAATCTACGGCTTTGTATCTAGAGAAAAATAAAACCAATATGCCTTCAAGAAAAAGTTCCATTTAGCAATATTACAAACTTTAATTAAGAGATAAGGGGAAATTATGAACATGGTCCATGTGGTACATTATTCTTTCTTAGTTTTGGTCCACGGGTAAAATGGTCATTATCAAGTTTTGACAGCTACACTATTATACTTCATGTGTTTACCAGAATATTGCAAAATTTACCACAAGCATACACAAAATCAATTTATAGCTATATAAATAACATATTTTATAAAGTCTTGATCTATAAAGATGCAACACAAAAAAATAAGGTGAAAGTAAAGAGGTTACAAGGGTAAAACGGTAAAAACGAGGGGATACATGTGTAGTAAAAGGTCTAATATCAACTTTAATTTGTGTTCTCAGATTTGTTTCAGCTAAAAGAGCCCCATCTAAAAAAGCTCCAAGCGAATTTTATAAATTCAAGAATGAGATAAAGATATGAAATAATTATAAAATAAATAAATAAATCAGAAAAAAGAAAAGATTATTTACATACCAATAATGAGGGGTTATTTTTTCCATTGAAAAGGCGATTAACCACTTCTTTCATTGTTCCTGACCAATATGGCTCTTTTTGTGTCTACCGAATGGATACTTCATACTCACTGGTAAGCTTTCTTGATCGCATCTAAAAATGAAAAAAAAAAAAAAATCTGAACTCAAATTAAGCCATGGCTTCTCAGAAAACAAATCCTACGTCTCATTGAGGCAGTTTATCAAACAATCTAATTGCAAGTATGCAAAGCATGAACCAATAACAAAAAACATACCTTTATAAATGGTGATGTTTTGGAGTTTTAGGACTCATGTAGAAAAACATGTTAATTTCTTAATTTTCTCTTCCTTAATCCTTTATCCCACTAAGCCTAGAAACAGAAAGAAACAAAATAATTCTTTTTTCTTCATTATTAGAATAAGTTAACTGAATACTGAATATGAGATTTCTTACCAATTTCATCATCTTGATTGCAACTGTAAAGACAAAATTGCATCAACCAATGAAACATCTGTAAGATATACAACCAATAGAAGTACAACAACTTACACAAATAGACAAACTCTGAAACGCATGAAACGGGTCAGATTTAACTGCAATAAATACATAAATATTGTTTTTGAGGTCAAACTAAGTATCTATTGAAGTTCATATTGACATTATAATGAATGAATGAATGATGTTTTGTTCTTATGTGTTACAATTATTTACCTTCAATATAGAAATCCCTTCTTTTAAACTGAGGGAATCTTTCAAGCTAACTCAATAGAAACTGAAGTGAATCCGCAACTACAACCCAACAATATATGAGTATGTATGGAATTCAATTCCATTCATTTGGCTCATGGAATGGAATCTCACATTCTATTTCCTTTCCTTGAACCGAATGTGAGTTGAAGGTTTGAAGCTATACTAGTTCTTTTATCTCTATTGTTCAAGATATCTGAAGTGGTATTTGAGTAATAATATCCAACTCCAAGAGGGGAATCAAGAAACAACAAAGATGTAGAAAGTAAAAATATAGGAAAAAAATCAAGAAAGTTACCTGATGAGATATTGATGTAGGGAAAATACAGATGCTCTCTTATTTTTTACCGCTAACCTGCCAAAAAAGAAATAAAAATACTCATATAAACAACTAACTAAATAGTTTTTTATTAAAAGAGCTTTAACTTTTAGACAAAGTAGAAAAAACCCTATCCACATTGGAGAAGTGTTGAGAATAAGCAAGATTTTATTAAAAATGTATGTTAAGTTGGCCATGTATGCTCATTTTTCATTGGCCATATGTTACAACTTCAGGTGGAAACCAATTTAGTTTATGTTAAAATCCTATCTTTTTGGAATCCTACCACCCCAGAAAAACAATTAGAATGTTTAGCTTCTTCTATATTGTTCTATTTATCCTTATTTCATTTGAATATTGAAGTAAGTTGAATTGGTTTTTGTTTAATTTGACCAAATCTGTGAGTATTTCATATGTTTATCAGAATTTCTATAAACCTTTCTTCACCAGGTAACAGTTCAATAGGATTCAAATCAAAAATTACTGAAAACAATCACAAATTGCATCAAGGATTAGCAGCTAATATGACCAACAAAACTCATTTAATAATTATAAAGTACATCTGTAAAAGAATTGTAACATCCATAAAAAATCATGCCAAATTTAAACTTTTTAAAACATTTCAAAAACCATTCACCAATACAAATTTGTTTTCAAAATAGTTCAATATCAGAGTTTTCCCATAAACATAAATAAAACATGAGGGACTGTACGATCACGCCTTCGCCTTGCCGCGATCCCCTGATGTACCTGAAACAATAAACTGAAACTGTAAGCCCGAAAGCTTAGTGAGTTACCCCCAAAATACCGATACACATACAATCCAATAACACAGGAACAAGTAACAACATGTAACGGGTCCACAACTTTACAGACTGGAATACCCCTAGGCCCACAGTGTGAGTCTGGATTACCTACC
Source organism: Lactuca virosa (assembly GCF_052849685.1). Lineage (NCBI taxonomy): Eukaryota > Viridiplantae > Streptophyta > Magnoliopsida > Asterales > Asteraceae > Lactuca > Lactuca virosa. The sequence continues at coordinate 193,983,289 of NC_136430.1, forward strand.
GGGCCCACAACTCACATCTGGATTGCCACCGAGCCCACAGTACGAGTCTGGATTGCCTACCGGGCCCACAGCTCGTATCTAGAATGCTCCAGAGCCCACAGTACGAGTCTGGATTGCCTACCGGGCCCACAACTCGTATCTGGAATGCTCCTAGGGTTTGTTGGTCACCGCACGAAGCAGTACATCCTCAACCCATCCCACATAACATATCAACATATAACATAACTACTGAGCATGCAGATAATCATATAGCAACACAGTTAGTCCTACCGATCTACCTAACTGGCATAATCATTAGCATGCAGCACTAACTCATACTCAACATCTAACACTGCTAGGATAACATATCCAATGGGTCAACCTTGGTGCCATAGACCCCTTAGTATAGTAAGGATAACTCACCTGACAAGTGGATCGATGATACAGTATCGAACTCCTCCAAACCACGCTCCCGAACACCAACACCTATTCCACTAATAATTCCCATCATAAATTCCAATTTACTCAAACTGCCCTGTCAAGGTACTGGTCCTTCCTTTGGTCAAAGTCAACGGTCAACTGTCCCTGTTGACCTAACTCGTCGAGTGTAGCTTCCAACTCATCGAGTCCAGTGCGTGAATCCAATCGGGAAAAGCCCAGAAGACTCGCCGAGTCATCTCCCAGACTCGCCGAGTTCAATCATAACCCCTGTCCTGTAAACCCTACATTGACTCGTCGAGTCGGATTATCCGACTCGTTGAGCCCATGCAACCTATACCCATAATCAACCGATTCCGAGCTAACCCATCATTCCAAACAGTAGATCCGAGTTCCTAGGGTGTGTTTTCAACGTAAAGTTGCCACCTTTACGTGCTTGCATGGCTTTAAAGGCTCAAAAGGCACTTTTCAAGCTTGAAATGGGGTTTAATTCCTAAGGAAGGGCTCATACATTGCAAGGCTCAGAACTTTATGAACTTGGAACCCAAGAAGGGTCCAGATCTGAAGTTTCAACTTCAGATCTAGCTCATACACCCAAAATAACTCCATAATCAAGGCAAAAAGCCCTAACTTCACCCAATGAGATCTAGGCGGAAATAAAGCTAAGATCACGAATTGATACCTCAAAATGAAACTAGAGGAGGCAGGTTTTGTAGGTCCACACAAGTTTCTTGCTGCTACCTTCTTAATCTTCAAGCTCTCTTCACAAACTTCACCTTTCAAAAGCTCAAATACACTCAAATGAAGCTCACACACGAAATAGGATTTTCTGGGTTCTCGGGGGCTGTAGGGGACTGAGGGAGGCGCTAATGGTCCATTAAATAGGGTGCAAAACCCTGAAAATTAGGGTTTCCTCTGCCAGCTCCTACTCGTCGAGTCACCATTTTCGACTCGGCGAGTCGGTCACTTAATGACGTGGCCCAAACCCGCTGCTACTCGACAAGTAGGGCATCTAACTCGTCGAGTAGACCTTAAAACTTGAAGGTCTAAAACTGCAATATTAATACCTAAAAATCGGGGCGTTACAATTCTACCCCACTTGATCTAGAATTCGTCCTCGAAGTCTGCTGCGGCGAACAACTCCGGATAGTGCTCCCGCATCTCTACCTCCGGTTCCCACGTCCACTCGGATCCCTTCCGATGCTCCCAATGTACCTTCACCAAAGGTATCTTCTTTTTTCGTAGAACCTTCATCTTCCTTTCCAAAATAGTCACGGGCCTCTCAACATAATTCAGGCGCTCATCAACCTGAATATCATCCAAGGATACCACTGCCTCCTGGTCCATAACACAATTCCGCAATTGCGAAACGTGGAAACTGTTGTGAATCCGACTAAGCTCCTCCGGAAGCTCTAGCCTGTATGACACCTTGCCAACCCTGGCAATGATCTTGAACGGTCCAATGTAGCGGGGACCCAATTTTCCCCTCTTCCTGAAATGGATCACACCCTTCCAGGGCGAGACCTTCAGGAGTACCATGTCCCCGACCTGAAATTCTAACTCGGATCGGCGCCGGTCGGCGTAACTATTCTGCCGACTCTGAGCAGTCTGCAGCCTTTGTCTAATCTGCTGAATCTTATCGGTAGTCTGCAATACTACCTCCGTATGACCCATCACCCTCTGTCCGACCTCACCCCAACAGATCGGGGTGCGACATCTCCGCCCATACAACTGCTCGAAAGGCAGGGCGCCAATACTGGAATGATAGTTGTTGTTGTAAGCAAACTCTGCAAGGGGTAGGTGTGAATCCCAACTCCCACCAAAGTCAATAACACATGCTCTTAACATATCCTCGAGGGTCTAAATGGTCCGCTCACTCTGACCGTCGGTCTGCGGATGAAATGTTGTGCTAAAGTGAAAACGCATGCCCAGTTCCTCGTTGAAGTTCTGCCAGAACCGAGAAGTAAACCTAACATCCTGGTCAGAAACGATGGAGTCTGGAACCCCATGGCGAGCGACAATCTTGCAAACGTACACGTCGGCTAGCTTCTCAGCCGAAGAACTCTCCTGTATAGCCAAGAAATGAGCACTCTTGGTCAATCGATCCACGATGACCCATATAACATCAAATCCCTTCTCCGTCCTCGGTAGCTTGGTAATGAAGTCCATCGTGATCTGTTCCCATTTCTACATGGGAATCTCCAGAGGCTGCAGCTTTCCATGCGGCATCTGATGCTCGGCCTTGACCATCCTACATGTCAAGCACCTCTCGACATACCAAGCGATTTCTCGCTTCATACACGGCCACTAGTAACTCATACTCAGGTCTCTATACATCTTGGTGGCCCCTGGGTGAATAGAAAAATGAGACTTGTAAACCTCCTCCATGACTGTCTGTCTGACCCCTCCCGACATCGGAACCCAAACCCGAACACATCGGGTCATTAATCCTCGGATATCCTGCACAAACCGGGTGTTCTCACCCTTGATCCTCTCCAGCTTCCAATTCTCCGGTCGCATGCCCTCAACCTAGGCGTCTCTGATCAGACTCACAAGCGGGGAATCCACCGCTATCCTCATACATATCGCTGGAGTAGAAGACCCAGCTCACTTGCGGCTCAAGGCGTCCGCTACCACATTCTCTTTACCCGGATGGTAAAGGATCTCGCAATCGTAGTCCTTGACTACATCCAACCACCTGCGTTGCCTCATGTTCAGGTTTGGCTGATCCATGATATGCCTCAAACTCTTGTGATCCGTGTATATAGTACACCGAACCCCATATAAATAATGCCTTTATATCTTGAGAGCGAACACCACCGCTCCTAACTCTAAATCGTGAGTGGGATATCTCGTCTCATGCGGCTTCAGCTGTCGCGACGCGGAGGCTATCACCGTCCCTCTCTGCATGAGGACCGCCCCCAAACCTGTGATGGATGCATCACAGAACACCACAAGATCCTTAACTCCCTCCGGGAGGGTCAACACTGGAGCCTCACACAACCGCTGACGGAGGGTCTCAAATTCCTTATGCTGCTCAGGGCCCCACCGGAAATCTACCCCCTTCCTCATCAGACGAGCGAGGGGTACTGCAATCTTGGAGAAATCCTGAATGAATCTCCGGTAGTACCCAGCTAATCCCAAAACGCTCCTGATATCTGAGGGAGATTTCGGAACCTCCCACTGCATAACTGCCTCGATCTTGGCTGGGTCGACCAAAATCCCCTCTTGGATAATGAGGTGTCCAAGGAACTGGACCTCTCGTAACCAAAACTCGCACTTCGAGAACTTGGCGTAGAGCCGTTCTCACCTCAAAACTCCTAATAACTCCCGTAGATGCTCCTCATGCTGCTCTCGGGTCTTGGAATACACCAAGATATCATCTATGAACACAATAACCGAACGATCGAGCATCGGCGTGCAGACCCGATTCATCAGGTCCATAAACACTACTGGCGCGTTGGTGAGGCCAAACGACATCACCATGAACTCGTAATGTCCATAACGAGTCCGAAACGCGGTCTTCTCCACGTCTTCCTCCCTCACTCTGACCTGATGATACCCAGATCTCAAATCGATCTTGTAAAACCAAGATGCACCCGTAACTGATCGAAGAGATCATCTATCCTCGGGAATGGATAACGGTTCTTCACCGTTAACTTGTTCAACTCCCAGTAGTCGATGCACATCCGGTACGACCTGTCCTTCTTCCTAACGAAAAGGATCGGTGCTCCCCACGGAGAACTGCTCGGCCGAATGAACTGCTTGCCAAGCAGCTCCTGTAACTGAAATGACAACTCCTGCATTTTTCGACGGTGCCAATCGGTATGGCGCTTTGGCAATAGGGGCCGCACCTGGCACTAAATCAATCCTGAACTCGACCTGCCTCTCCGGAGGCACTCCGGGTAACTCCTCCGGAAACACGTCAACAAATTCTCTAACCACTGGAACCTCTGAAACTGGAGTCTGATCCCAGACCCATGTAATCATCACATATGCTAAATAACCTGCACACCTGTGCTGAATATACTACCGAGCCTTGGCAGCCGAACAAAAACTTGATCCTACTCTGGTACCCTCGCCGTAAATAACCAGTTCTCCCCCACTTGGGGTTCGAACTACCACCTGCTGGCCCCAAATCTACTAAGTCAGTCCATCCCCACAATCACACACACCTCCCCCATGGGAATAGGAATCAAGTCAATCGGGAAGGACAACCCGAAGATCTCCAACTCGCATCCTCGGTAAACTGAAGAAGCAGAAACCCCGTGTTTGTTGGCGATCGAGACTCGCAACGGACAATCAAGCTCACCTAATGGAATACTGAACTCCCTACTGAAAGTTTGAGACACAAACGACCGACTCGCCCCCGAGTCGAATAAAACCAATGCAGGCAAAGAGTTCACTAAAAACGTACCTAAACACAGGTACAATAGATAAGCATAACACAAGCATAATAAATGAAACAAAGGATAGAAACATACCAGCCACCACATCTGGTGCTGCCCTGGCCTCCTCGGCCGTAAGCTGGAAGGCGCGTCCCTGAGCCTTCGGGGGCTCTGCCCTACCCTGTCTCCCATCAGTAATCCCCAGTATAGCCGGTGCTGGAGCCTGCGCCGGCTTAGCGGCGAGTAACGGACAGTTGGCCTTCAAATGGACAACCTGATCGCAGTGAAACACAACCTCATACTCGGAATCGTGGCGGGCTGGCGACAGTCCTTCGCAAAGTGCCCATCCTTGCCACACCTGTGGCACCCACTCCCAACTCGACAAACCCCATAATGACCCTTGCCACACTTCCCAATAGTACGGCTCTGCTGACTCCCGATCCTAGAATCAACGGTCTTAGACCGCTTCGGCGCCGGCTGCGACTATGCCGGGGCCGACCGTTGCTCCCTAAGCTGCAGCTCAATCTCTAATTCACGCCGTCTGGAGGCCTCCTATAAATCCAATAGTGTATCACATCGTTGGGTGGAAACAAACTGTCGAATGTCAGTCTTGAGCATGCTCAGATAACGGGTCATCTGAGACTGCTCCGAAGCAAACTCTGGGCAGAACATCGCCCTCTCAGTGAACATGTGGGTGATCTTCGTCACCAAATCTCCATCCTGTCTCAAACTCAAAAACTCATGTGCCAAATGTTCCCACTCAACCCGTGGAATGTATCGAGTGCGGAACATATCCTGGAACTGCTCCCAAGTAACAGCAGCTCTTTGCTCATCAGAGTACGATCTTGTCGTCAATCTCCACCAGTCCTTGGCCCCAAGCCTCAGCAGGTTCAGGGCACATCTGACCCTCTGGTCAGTGGGACACGAGCAAGTAAAGAAACACCCCTCCACATCAGAAATCAATCTCATGGCCTTGATGGGGTCCTGAGTCCCATCAAAAGTAGGGGGCTTCATGTTATCGAAGTCCCTGTACTAAAAAGCCCGGCTGACTCCTCCTCCTCCCCCCTCCTGCCGCTGTTGCAGCCGATGCAGCTGCAGCGGCAGCCGTCTCCGATAGGGCTGTGTAACGCTCGTCGAAGTACTCGACCATGGCGCTCTTAATAGACCCAAACATCTCTGGTAGCTGTTCCCGAAACATAGCAACAACCTAATCATGCTGGATCTCACGAATCCTAGCATCCAACTCATGTGTACCCATCTGCACCACAGGCTCGGGTGCTGTTGGACCATCCTGGACCCCGTCTCCTGATCCTGATCCTGACCCGGATCCAGTCGTAAAGCGTCTCGTAACCACCATTCTGAAACATACCAAAAGATATCAGATAACCACATAACAACAGGGAACCAACTCCCAATCAAAACCCTAGGGGTTGTGACTTCCTTGACACGCGTATGGGTCCTGTGCTTTCAGTAGTACAGGCCCATACTTCCTTCCACACCTACCCATATTTGCCCCAAGTATCACCACAACACCCTAACAAGATACACATCATAACAAGCGCTCAATCCTCACTCCTAGAGGAATGCTAACTATCGGTCTCCCGACCTCTCACAAACCACCCACCCATGAACATCCACCAACCCTGCAGCACTAGTGTATGCTAGCCATACATAACGCTGGACCCTATAGACTTTCGAATATCCAATCCTACCCTAAGCTCCCAATCAAACAAGAACAGAACCTACGGCCAAATCAAACATTCTCAGGCTATAAGATCTTAATTATGTACAACCGTGATGCATACACTAAGAAACTATTGTAATGATGTCAATTTCATATAAGGAAACCCTAGGCTAGCAGGCATCATATAATCAGGCAATTCAATCATGCATTTCCTGAAGATCCCTAGCCTAGTACTAACATGTTGTTCTATATATCACATAGTCCAATAACTTGTATGGTATTTTGGGGTTTACTTACTGGCTCCGGCTGATCAAACACCCTACATCCTCCTTTACTTATTTTGAAAATCTTTTTCTTGATTTGAGACTGGAGTCATACAAGTGTTCCTCCAATTCACTCAAACCAAGGCTCTGATACCAACTTGTAACATCCATCAAAAATCATGCCAAATTTAAACTTTTTAAAACATTTCAAAAACCATTCACCAATACAAATTTCTTTTCAAAATAGTTCAACATCAGAGTTTTCCCAGAAACATAAATAAAACATGAGGGACTGTACGATCACGCCTTCGCCTTTCCGTGATCCCCTGATGTATCTGAAATAATAAACTGAAACTGTAAGCCCGAAAGCTTAGTGAGTTACCCCCAAAATACCGATACACATACAATCCAATAGCACAGGAACAAGTAACAACATGTAACGGGTCCACAACTTTACATACTGGAATACCCCTGGGCCCACAGTGTGAGTCTAGATTGCCTACCGGGCCCACAACTCACATTTGGATTGCCACCGAGCCCATAGTACGAGTCTGGATTTCCTACCGGGCCCACAGCTCGTATCTGGAATGCTCTCGAGCCCACCGTACGAGTCTGGATTGCCTACCGGGCCCACAACTCGTATCTGGAATGCTCCTAGGGTTTGTTGGTCACCGCACAAAGCATAACATCCTCAACCCATCCCACATAACATATCAACATATAACATAACTACTGAACATGCAGATAATCATATAACAACACAGGTAGTCCTACCGATCTACCTAACTGGCAT